>NC_139524.1:9168838-9903838 GCF_947247035.1 Vipera ursinii | reverse complement strand
TGTGGCCACAAAAGGTATTTAAGGAGGGTCTGTGTGGGAAGAAAAGATGGAGAACCACTGGCTTAGAGACTGTTTACCCCCCAAATGGATATTTTTGTCACCTTAATTTTTGAAATTTTTTGGACATATTTCTGATTATTATTTTTTTTATTTAAAAAGTTTTACAATACATTTTGACTTTAATCCCCCCTCCCCCACCCCTATCCCTCTCCCCCACTCCCTCCTCCCCCCCCGACTTCCCAGAGCTAAATACAGGGCATAAAATCAAAAAACAAACATAAACACCCCTATATTATCAACAATAAAGTATAAATTCTATCTCTCTCTAGCTCATATAAAATGAATACAAACAATATTAATATTACAAATAAAGTAGAGAAGAAAAAGAGGAAAACAAAAAAAAATCTTTACTCAAAATAAATTTTCTTAATCCCAGTCCTTATTCATATTAATTTCAAAAAAAAAGGGAAAAGAAAAAAAAACTTTCACCTGCTATTTGCATTCTCCCACCTTTCTCTAATTTCCAAACAAATTCTCAGTTACGCACCAAAAGCGCTTATCTCTGTTAATCTTAATAATCTCCAACCAAACTAAACTATAATCTAAAATAGTTTTTGCGTGTATCACGCCAAATGTCTCACAGTTCCAAATCATCCTTAAGTTCAAATAAAAGTTCAAATAAAAAGAGTATATATAAAAAAAAATTTTTAAGCAATCTCTAAGACAACTTGTTATTAATTAGGTGCTTACATACCCACTCTTAGTTCAACACACACTTTAAGTCCGTAACCCTAATATACTTTTCTAGCAAGCAAATAACATCAATCTTAAATTATATAAAATATTAAAAAAGAGAAAAAAAACTTTCTTTCTCCTCTATAATAATTTTACTCCATTGACATTCTAATCTAAAAATTTAACCAGCAATCTTAACGCCCCAAAACTTTTGGAGCACCTCTGTCATGACCCCCAAAACTTCTTTAGACCGCTCTCCTCCTACATCTTCATTGTAAGCACACTTTGAAGATTCCATAACTTTCCGCTGGTCTTGCTCTTGCTCTCGTCTCGCTCTTCTTAGGGCGGCACGCGTCATCTTCTGGCCTCCTGCAACAACCGATGAGACTGTAGCTTGATCCCCTCCACCACCATTGTCCTCTGTCTGTCTGTCTGCAACTTCTTGAAACTTTCCCACACCGTGTCCTTTTGCAGCTTCCAAAAATGATAGGGGGGTTGCTTTTAACACATTACTATAAAAATCACGTGCCTGAGCCACAGTAACCAAACGATGTCTTTTACCTTCGTGCGTTGTCACCAACCCAACTGGAATCTCCCATCTGAACTTAATATCACGTTTCTTAAGTTCCTGTACTAGAAATGCGAAATCTTTCCTTCTCCTTAGGATCTTCGGAGGAATCTCTTTTAAAACCAAAACTTCTTGCTCAGCCACTACCAAATTAGTATCATAAGCAGCTTGAATGACTTCATCTCTAATTACTCTCTTTGTAAAATAGACCACCACATCTCTGGGTAACTTCCTCTGTCTTGCAATCCATGAATTTACATGAAAAACTTTGTCCATATTTCCCTCAATTTCAGATGCTGACTGGCCCAGTACCCCTTCCAGAGCCTCAGAAATCAGCTGCTTTAAATCTTCTTTACCATTCTCCTTTAAACCCCTAATTCTAATAGCATTCTGCATCTGATTATACTGAACACGGCTCAATTCTTCATCCATTTTATCCCTTATATTTTCATTTTCTAATACCTTTGCTTCTAATATAGAGTTCTTTTGACTGAGATCCTCCACTTTTACATCCAGCTGTTGCACACATTCAGGTACGGATACAACCTTAGACAAGATGTCCACCCTCATTGCTCTCAGCTTCTCTTCCATCTTCTTCTCCAATTTCTCCATTTTCTCCTCCATTTTCTCCTCCAATTTCTCCTCCAGCTTTTTCAACTTTTCATCCATCATATCAGACATCAGTTGTGCGTGCTTTCCAAGAGCGTCTTGTAAATCCTTAAGCGTCAATACCGGAGGAGATGCAGGAGGAAGCAAAGCTTGCAGTGAGGTCTCTTGCACCAGGGAAGACCCCGCATTCCGAAGAGCTTTAGAAGTTTTAGCCGCCATCTTCCCCCACTTTCACTTATTACGCACTTTCACTTTAAAGCTATAAAATCCATTGAGCTAGAGAGTAAAAATAAAGAGTCCACTTCACCTTGACCTCCTGTACCGCTCTGCCTGCATCTTGATAATCAAAAGTATTTCCTTTTGGCAGGGGTGGTTGCTAACGCCTGGCTCTGCTCCAAGAATCCCAGAGCAGAGGCGCTGCGCAGCTCAGAGCACCCAGGCTTCGGGGGGGCTCATCCTTCAGCCGCCCAAGCTCTCAGCTCAGGCGGCCCCAGAGAGCTCAACCCCTACCTGGGGCCTCACCCCCTCCTCTTCTCCCGAGGAGGGGGCTTCAAATCCATCCAAACAGCTGATAGACGCTGTTTACGATGGAAAAACACAGCTGCGGAGCGGGCAGCCCGAAAACGGCTGTCTTTCGACGTCGCGTCGCCACCGGCCTGATTATTATTGAGAACTTTTGCTGCAGATGATTGGCAGAACTCCATAAATTGCCCACAAATCATTTAACGGAATATCCCTCTCTAATTATGAACAAAGGAAAACTCCAATTTGTTTTTGGGTTTTTTTTAGTCCAAAGCAATTAAATAATCATTAAACCTGCTTTTCCATGTTGAGAAAAAAAGAATATCACAACTTCATTATATTGCTTTGTATGTGAATCCCCAGGAGAATCTGCCAGTTCAAAAGCGTTAAGCTTTTCACCACGGCATTATTTCAAATCTATCATCTGTCAGCCAAACAATTGTCAATCAACAGCCGTACAACAAATTGAGCACAACCTTATCAGAGCTGGAAAGATTCCAATTCTCCAATTCTTTCAATGCTTAAAAACACACGTCAGTTCAGGTTTCAGGGGCAAAGAAAATCAATTGTAACCAAGACTCAAAGGCCCATTACATACCGCACTTGAAAAATTATTTTTTAAAGGAGAAGAATATTTGCAGGGGAATTCTCGTGGATGGGCTACAAGGTTGTGTGTATGCCATGATTACAAAGAGACGATATCCTGAGTGCAATATCCTAGCTATGAAATCGACTGTCCAGGAATCTGCAATGCTTCAGGCTTCCCTTGGAAAATAAAAACCTTGCTCTCAGACAAGCAATGTACATATTTAAAAATAAATAAATGTTTAAAAATAAATGTTTAATGTTTTTAGAGAAACGTTTTCTTTCTTTGAATGTTATTTAAAGAAAATACCAGCATCCATCATTGCTTTGCAAATAAAATAAGAATAAAAGAATAACAGAGCTGGAAGGGACCTTGGAGGTCTTCTAATCCAAGCAGGAGACCTTATACCGTTTTAAACAAATGGTTGTCTAATTTCTTTTTAAAAGCTTCTAGAGTTGGAGCATCCACAACTTCTGAAGGCAAGTCATCCCACTGATTCATTATGCTAACTGTCAGGAAATTTCTCCTAGATTGTTGTAAATTGTCAGGACCACATGGACAGGAACAGACAGGATTCACAGCAACAGTCTTTATTGTGTGCAGGCAGGAACAAAGGACAATGGAGCCCATCTGTAGCCCCCTTAAATACCTAACCAGGTCCATTCCCAAAACCAATCCCCACATCTGGAATTCCCGCCGAATGCTGACCAGCCAATCCGAGCCTTGACTGGCGCCACCTGTTGATTCTAGTGCCTTGCTGTGATTGTGTTCTGAACCAGCCCTTCTGGCCTTGTAGTAAGGCAAACCCCTTATCAGAAAGAAGAGACTGGAGAGCGTCCAAGGCTAAAAGGCATCTGCCAAGATTTAATTACGCAGTTAACAAAAACACTAGAGCTTGTCTTCTCAAGCGGAAAAGTTGCTTTCAGCAACCAGCCCCTCCCCAAACACTCCTTTTATAGAGAGCTCAGGGTGTGGTCTCCCTGTGCCTCCTCCCGAGGAGTCCCATAGCCTTTCTTTGTTTGTTCCTGCTCGACTGCCTCCTGCGTCGGGCGTCCTTGAACAGGGCCAGCTGTGGGTCATCATTCTCCGCACTCTCGGGCTCACGCAGCTGAGAAGAGGTCCCCGGCTGAGGACTCTGCAAAGCCTCCAAACCATCATCAGCCGGTTCGTCTCCCTCCTCCCCCTCATCTGAGTCCTCCGATACGTCGGAGCCGGCTGTCGGACCCACAGGCTGGCCCTGAGTCACAACACTATCCCGCACCGCAGGGCCCTTCCCCCGGGTCTGCCGATCCGGATGCGGTCGGGATGGGAACTGTTCGTGAAAAGCAGTCACCAACGCAGGGGCATGAACGGCGGTCGCGTCTTCCCATGTGAAGTCCTCCGGCCCGTACCCTTTCCACTCGATCAGGTACTGGAAGCGACCTTTCAGCCAGCGGGAATCCCTGATGCTGGCGACCTCGTACTCGGGGGTGCTGCCTCCATCACGAGTTCCTGATGGGGGAGGTTCCGCTTGGCAAAGTGGACAGGCCGGTTGTTCGGGGACCAACAAGGACCGATGGAAGACGGGGTGCACGTGCAGGGAACGTGGCAGAGTTAAACGATAGGCGACCGGATTGATGACGGCCTCGACTGGGAACGGTCCAAGGTAACGGTGGTCCAGCTTCCTCGCCGGCCGAGTGGATGGTAGGTTCCTGGTGGACAGCCAGACCCGATCCCCCACCGATAGTGGAGGCGTATCCCTTCTCGACCGATCGGCGAACCTCTTGTAGTCGGCCTTGGCCTTCTCCAGCTGCCGTCGCACCAACCGATGGATCGCCTGTAACTCCGCCATAAATTCGTTCGCTGCCGGCTCCGATGAGTCCACGGGAGAAAGGGGGAAAAACCGGGGGTGATAACCCACGTTGGCCAAGAACGGTGTCATCTGTGTGGAGGTGTGCTGCGAGTTGTTAAAGGCAAACTCGGCTATGGCCAAATAGTCCACCCAATTGTCCTGCTGCAGGTTAACGTAGCAGCGCAGATACTGCTCTAAGATGCCGATGACCTTCTCGGTACCCCCGTCGGTTTGTGGATGATGCGCGGACGAGAGGCAAACCTTAATGTCCAACGCCCGCATCAACTCCTGCCAGAAGCGGGCTGTAAACTGGGCCCCCCTATCGGAGACGACTCTATCGGGAAGGCCGTGCAGCCGGAACACCTGTTGGATGAACATGCGACTAGTGGCGCGAGCTGACGGTAAGCCGCGACAAGGGATGAAGTGCGCCATCTTGGTCAGCATGTCCACCACCACAAACACTGTCGTGAAGCCGGAGGATGGGGGTAGATCCGTCAGAAAGTCCATGGACACAGCCCCCCAGGGTCTCTTGGGTGTTGGCAAGGGCTGCAGTAAACCAGGCGGGGCCCCTGTCGCTGACTTGGCCTGCCTGCAAGGAATGCAGGAGGTGACATAAGACTGGACATCGTGTCGGACTCGGGGCCACCAGAAAGTACGGGAGACCAAGTTCAGAGTCTTGAACAGGCCAAAATGCCCCGCAGCCGGGTTATCATGACACTGGCTGAGGACGAGTCCCCTGAGTGGCCCTCCTGGAACATAGAGCCGGTC
Organism: Vipera ursinii; assembly: GCF_947247035.1. NCBI lineage: Eukaryota > Metazoa > Chordata > Lepidosauria > Squamata > Viperidae > Vipera > Vipera ursinii. Next base: position 9,898,219 of record NC_139524.1, on the reverse strand, counting down.
ACGATAATACAGGAGTCCATCCGCGACCGACCAAGGCGAATCTGGCCCCACCTCTTCCTTCCGCTGAGCCACCCACGCCTCCTGCTGCTGCGCCTCCCGGATCCGAGCCCGTATATCCACCGGCTCCCGCACCGCAGCAAAAGACTCGACGGGGATCACTGTCCTGGGCGGAAGCTTGTCTTCCGCTCGGGTGTATTCGGGCTTTCTGGACAGAGCATCCGCTCTCTGGTTGTGCCCGCTTGGTATGTACCGCACCCGGAAGTCAAACCTCGCAAAGAAGAGGGACCACCGGATCTGGCGTTGATTCAAATTCCGAGCGGTCTGCAGGCTTTCCAGATTCTTGTGGTCCGTCCGGACCTCGATCTGATGCCGCGCCCCCTCCAGATGATGCCTCCAAGCCTCGAACGCCACCTTGATGGCCAGCAGCTCCTTCTCCCAGATGGTATAGTTGCGCTCCGAGGGGTTCAATTTCCGAGAGTGATACGCGCAAGGGAAAAGGGTACCGCTGGGCGTCGTCGCCTGGAGTAACACGGCCCCAATGGCAATGTCGGAGGCGTCCGCCTCCACGACAAACGGCCGTTGCGGGTCGGGATGTTTCAAGATGGGCTCCTTCATGAAGGCGTCCTTCAAAGCCTGGAACGCCTGTTGTTCGGGGGCGTTCCACTGGAACCGAGTCTTCTTCTGCAGGAGCCGGGTGAGGGGGGCTGTCAAGGCAGCAAAGCCAGGGATGAATGTCCGATAGTAGTTGGCAAATCCAAGGAGTCGCTGAACGTCCTTCACGCGACGTGGGGGTTGCCAACTCTGCAACGACTCGACTTTACTCGGCTCCATGGCGATGCCCTCAGGAGAAATGCGGTGACCCAGGAAATCGATGGTCACCTGGTAGAACTGGCACTTCTCCAACTTGGCAAACAGCCGATGTTCCCGGAGGCGCTGCAGGACCTGACGGAGATGCTGATGATGCGCTTCACGCGACGGGGAGTAAATCAGGATGTCGTCCAGGTAAATCACGACAAACTGGTCCAACAGATCCCGAAAGATATCGTTCATAAAATGCTGAAACACAGCGGGGGCGTTGGTCAAGCCAAACGGCATCACCGTGTACTCGAAATGTCCATAGCGAGTACCAAACGCCGTCTTCCACTCATCACCCGGCCGAACCCTGACGAGGTTGTAAGCTCCACGCAGGTCCAGTTTCGTGAAGATCTTAGCCTCCCGGAGTCGGTCCAAGAGCTCGGGGATGAGGGGCAGCGGGTAGCGGTTACGCACCGTGATGGCGTTGAGTTTCCGGTAGTCACAGCAAAGCCGTAACTCGCCCGACTTCTTTTTGACGAAGAGCACGGGCGCAGACACTGGCGAGGACGAGGGCCGGATGAAACCACGAGCCAAATTCTTTGTCAGGAAATCCCGCAATGCAGCCAACTCGGGCTCCGACATGGAGTACAAACGCCCCACTGGGAGAGGCGCATCAGGGACTAGGTCAATGGAGCAGTCGTAGGGCCTGTGCGGGGGTAATTGGTCCGCCTCTGACTCGCTGAACACGTCAGCAAAGTCGGACAGTTCGGGAGGCAAGGAAACCCCTGGGGAACCCTCCACCTGGCCGGCACAGATATGGCGGGTGTGGTCCATGCACTGCAAACTTGGGAAGGTGACCAAGTTCTGAGACCAATAGATCTGTGGATCATGCGCCCGGAGCCACGCCAGTCCCAAGACCACGGGGAAGTGCAGATCCGAAGTGACGTAGAACTGAATGGCCTCCACATGGGTAATGATGGCCATACACATGGGTTGCGTGGCGGCCGTAATAGGCCCGGACAGGAGCACTCGACCATCGATGGTCTCCACAAGCATGGGCGGATCCACTGGACACTGGGGAACAGCCCATTTGGCCACAAAGGCCGAATCCATAAAGTTAGTGGTAGCCCCAGAGTCAATTAAGGCATGGACCGGAATCCCCTCTGGCTTGCCAGGAAGGATCAGACGTGCCTCCAGAATCAAATGCCGTGGAGGTTCACAGGCACCGTCGGAACGGCGTCGCTCGGCGTGGTCGTTGTGGGTCGCCCGATCTTTCACACCGTCTAGATCGGGCTCGGGCCGTTTCCCGACAGCAAAGCAGGGGACTTTCTCGGGGCAGGCTTGGTCACTGACGCCCGCTGACGCTTCTTCGGGCAAGAAGCAGCCAAATGTCCAGGGTCCCCACAGTAAAAACACAACCCCCCCGATCGTCGTCTGTCCATTTCCGTCTCCGATAGACGGGACCTGGCGGCACCCAGCTCCATTGGCTCCTCCCTCTGGACTGGGGGCTCACGCACAACAGGAGCGGCAGGGGTCTGTGGGGTGGCACGGCGACTCTTTCGCTGCTGCAGCCGGGCATCAATCCGCAGACAAAGATGGATCAGCCCATTCAGGTCTGAGGGAATGTCCACGCGGGCCAGCTCATCCAACATCTCCTCCGACAAGCCATCCTGGAAGGCATCCACGAGCGCAGCCTCATTCCAGGCGGAATCCTGGCTAAGCAGCCGGAAATCGCTGATGTAGGCCTGTAGGGGGCGCTGACCCTGCCTCAAAGCTTTCAGGCATCGGGTGGCCGTCTGCGCCTTAATTGGGTCCTCATACATGAGGCGCATATAGTCACAAAACCCCCCAAAGTTATCCAACAAAGGGCTAGGCTGTGCCAACAGAGGCGTGCCCCAACGAGCTGCATCTCCCGACAGAAGGCTCAACACGAAACCCACCTTATCTCGGTCAGTGGGGAAATCAGCTGCTCTCACGCTGATAAAAAGCTGGCATTGTCCCAGGAAGGCAGGAAACAGTTCTGGATTGCCAGCAAATTTATCCGGCATAGCTATCTGACATTTCCTCCTGGGTGGGGGTGCAGCATGTACCTGGGCTTGTAGTTGCCCCACTTGAGCTGCCAGCAAAGTGAGTTGCTGGGTGAGCTGAGCATTCTCGGCAAGAAGCTGCTCCATCGTAGTTGTAAGGGGTGGGAGGCTGAAAGCAAACTGTTCTGAACCAGCCCTTCTGGCCTTGTAGTAAGGCAAACCCCTTATCAGAAAGAAGAGACTGGAGAGCGTCCAAGGCTAAAAGGCATCTGCCAAGATTTAATTACGCAGTTAACAAAAACACTAGAGCTTGTCTTCTCAAGCGGAAAAGTTGCTTTCAGCAACCAGCCCCTCCCCAAACACTCCTTTTATAGAGAGCTCAGGGCGTGGTCTCCCTGTGCCTCCTCCCGAGGAGTCCCATAGCCTTTCTTTGTTTGTTCCTGCTCGACTGCCTCCTGCGTCGGGCGTCCTTGAACAGGGCCAGCTGTGGGTCATCATCCTCCGCACTCTCGGGCTCACGCAGCTGAGAAGAGGTCCCCGGCTGAGGACTCTGCAAAGCCTCCAAACCATCATCAGCCAGTTCGTCTCCCTCCTCCCCCTCATCTGAGTCCTCCGATACGTCGGAGCCGGCTGTCGGACCCACAGGCTGGCCCTGAGTCACAACAGATTGACAGTCCCCAGCATACACAACATAGATTGCTTCTCCTCTTGATTAGTTTCCATCCGATATTTCTTGTGCTGCCTTCCGCTACTTTGGAGAATAGGCTGGCTACCTCAGTCTGCTTCTTTGTGGCAGCCCCCTTAGGTATCGGAACACTGCTAGGATGCTGCCCTTAGGATAAAAACTTTTGCTTATTCCAAAATGAGATATACCCAACTTTTCTTTTTCAAGGGAAGTAAACTTTCAGGAACGTGCAAGTCAGATTTTAATACAGCTTTAATTCTAATCCGATCAATTGTGTAAGACTCCAGCAATCAGTAGCAATAATCTTTTCTTTCTAGGAGTTGAAGGTAGGCTATCAGCATCTTCCCTCACCTCCTATTTAAGGTGAAGTCAGATGCAAAATTGAGAGCTTCTACTACTTAATGCTGTGATTTTGCTACTGAATACTCTTGACTTAATAGAAACCAAGAGAGTCAACAGCCATTTTAGCAGCTACTCTACTCACGAAGCCTGAGTTTCAATGTTCTGTTATCTGCAGGAGGGGAAAAAATGCTATCAAAAGTTTATAGAATCTTAGAAATCAAGAATGCAAAGGAAGAATTCTTGAAAGGATTCTTGAAGGTCATCTCACTGCAACAACCCACTATGGCAACAGCAGAACCAAGCTTCAAATAGGCGAAGTGTCTTTGTTGGTTCCATAGTGTACAAAGTAAAGAAGGCACTTTAAATTCCAGTTTCCATGGTAATGGGATTCAGTGTGGGAATGGACTGATGGAGGGTATACACCAAAGTATTTGGAAGGCATTAACTTGACTAAAATGACACAAATAAGGAAGGGGAGGTTATCTCAGAAAATATGTACCGTACATCAAACTAGTTCTAGAGATTCATTAGTCCAATGAACCCAGTAAGAAAAATGAAGAGGGGCCTTTACAGTAGGTGAGATTAAAGACTACAGAGATAACAGCAGTAAGAATGCAAAGCAATAAAACTCTCCTTTCTCTCCCTTCACTTTTTCCTAAATTAATTAATAGAAAAGAGGAAAGAAAGGGCTCAACTTAGGGAAAATTTGTTGTTCTGTCTACTATACTTCTGAATCACGATGTGATTGGCTTACCAGATCAAAGCCAGAAGCCATGTATGGTAAACAGGAAATCAAGGAGAGTTAAGCCAGCAAACTAACAAGCACTTGGTGAGCTTATATCTAGTATTCTGTGGCCTAGAGAAGGGTTCTCTAAACCAGAGGTCCCCAACCTTTTGGGAACCAGGGACCGGTTCCATGAAGAAAGGTTTTTCCATGAACCGGATGGGGTGTGGTTTTGTGTGCTGCCTGCATCCCACAGATGGGGCTTTGCTTGTTTGTGCAGATCAGTTGCTGGCATGCCACAGCCCGGTCCCAGTCACCAGACCGGGGGTTGGGGACCCCTGCTCTAAACCCTAGCAACTTTAAGACTTGTGGACTTCAACTCCCAGAATTCCCCATCCAGCATCCACAAGTCTTAAAGTTGCCACGTTTGGAGACCCCTGGGCTGTAGCAAGGCCCTGTTCATGAGGTGGTCTTTTCTTACAAGTAGCCTATTGTTCATGAGAGAGTTTGGCCGAGTTCAGAAACAGTTCTTCCAACCATGCTGGAAACATTATGAGAGCACTTCAGGCATTCTGGAACTCTCTTGAGCGAACAAGAACAAATTGTCTGAGCTTGAAACAACTCTTTGAGATTAAAACTAGAGCATATGAACCTCAGATGCTTCTGGAATGGCTAGAACACCACTAGTGTAATTCTGGTGAGGCTGGCAGTCCTCTTCTGAATTTAGACCAGGTCATTTTAGAATAGAAGAGAGATGGAAGGGACTTTGGAGGTCTTCTAGTCCAGCCCCCTGCTCAAGGAAGAGAACCTATACCATCTCAGACAAGTGACTGCCCGGTCTCTTCTTAAAAACCTCCAGTGATGCAATGCCCACAATTTCTGGAGGCAAGCTGTTCCACTGGTTAATTGTCCTCAGTGTTAGGAAGTTTCTCCTTAATTCCAGGTTGCTTCTCTCTTTGGTCAGTTTCCAACCATTGTTTCCTGTCCTTCCCTCTGGTGCTTTGGAGAATAATTTGACCCCCTCTTCCTTGTGGCAGCCCCTTAAATATTAGAATACTGCTATCATGTCTCCCCTATTTCTTCTTTTCTTTAGACTAGCCAAACCCAAGTCCTGCAGCCGTTCTTCGTATGTTTTAGTCTCCAGGCCTTGGATCATCTTAGTTGATGATTCAACTGATGATTCAAGTTGATGATTCAACATTCAAACTTCAAAAATGGTTTGCACACTGCTGAAATGTTGCCTAAAGCAGACATTCCTGTCTATCTTCGAGCTAGTATTCTGTATCATTTAAGTTCACAACATCTGGCGACTGATTGTGTCAGTGCTTCTGAAGTACAGAGCAGCTTTTTATGGCCCGAGGTAATTATTCTCTGGGAAATCCCTTAGGAACAGGAGAATCTGTTTCTGTTTTTTTAACATTCTGTTTACAATCTGCAACCTCCGGAGGTTCTAAGCATTTCCATAGCTGAGAGTGATCTAAAGAACTAGTAGGAGCTGAATCCCACCACTGGGCATAACTGTATGAGAAGAAAGGAAATAATGGGCTTAATTGCAAGGAAATAGTTTTTGGTTGGACATCAGGATGCCTGAGGAATGTTGGACTCTCCTTCGTTAGAGACAGTTAAACAGTGGACGGTCATCTCTTGGGAATGTTCTAGCAACAGGCTCTTGCACTGGGCACTGGGGAGGATGAAAAGATGTCCAAGGTCCCTTCCAACCCTTATATCCTATTATCTTCCGGTTAGTTGTGTTTTTTTAAACAAAACTGCAAAGGATAAAAGTATTACTGAACATATCCAGTTCCAGTCTTTCCATTCCCCCTGCCCTCTTGGCATGTAAGAACTCACATTTTGAACCCAGGATTCTTGCTTTTCAGCAAAATATAAAAGCTCAGTTCTTAAACAGGGATGGGGAAAAATCTCTGGAATACCTAAAAGGAGTTTCCAGATATACGCAAATATAAATTATGACAAAGCTGTATGTATAGAATAAAATACAGATAATCAGATACAGATTCCAACGTACAGATATGCAGCCAGGCTGCCAAGCCTTCGGGCCATTATCTGTTGGATGAACTACCTTCCATGCAGGACTGTACAGAAGCCTCTCACATTTCACTGCTTAATAGGAACAAATGTATATTCACACAGTTCACTGCTTTAAGAGCTCTTCACATTTTTGATTAATAGCCCATTATATTTTCAATTCCTAGACTTTTTATGAGGGAGAAAAATAAAAAGGTAGAAAGTCACTGCCTTATACTGTAGAAATATAGTGGATGAATTGTCGTCTGCAAAGAATCCAAGCTAGAAAAGAGCCCTTAATATTTAAGAAAGAGAGAATAATTTTACAGTGGAATAGGATTTACGAGTTTTTAACAGACCGGTCGTACTTTCCCTGCATATAAAGAGATAGCAAATAGCTACAAAAGCTTTTTCTCTATGGTCTAAATCTTTATATAATCTGCCCCCTATTTTTTTTTCTCTTCTCTACCACGTACAAGCCTTCTGAAGATCAGAATTTCCATCAAACTGGGCAGATTATTCAAATTCTCCCTTCAAGGTTGCAGACATATATCTCCATCCAGCCTTGGAAAAATTCAAAGTTACAGCTCCACTGAAAAAGTGACTTATGACCATTTTTTGCACTTAGGACCATTGCAGCATCCCTGTGGTCACATGATCAAAATTCAGATGCTTGGCAACTGTTTCATATTTATGACAGTTGCAATGTCCTGGAGTCATGTGATCAGTTTTTGTGACCTTCTGACAAGCAAAGTCGATGGGGAATCCTGATTCACTTAACAACTCTGGCAAGAAAAATCGTAAAATGGGGCTAAAACTCAGTTAACCAATGTTTCCCTTCGCAACATACATTTTTGGCTCAATTATGGACTTAACTTGACGACTACCTGTATATCAGGCATTCTGTGATGGGTATCATGTTGTCTCGGACAGCTATCATTACACAATCAATTCATTATGTAGGATTTAAACAAGCCAGACAAAAATCTAATATAAAACTGTAGCAAACAGATTACCACGTGTCATCTAGTGGAAAATGTAGGACCTATCAATACATAATCAATGTGTGCCTTCTTCAGTAGGCTTAAGCTTTTAGCTTAATTTATTTATTAATTTATTTATTTTATTTATTAATTTATTTATTTTAGATAAATGGCCTTCTTCCTGCTTTTACTTTTTTAAAATTTATCTACTGCACTGCTCCTCCATTAAAAACCAACATCCCTTTCAGCTACGCCCAAATTCCCATTGCTACCAAACCTAAAGCAACCACTTTCTGCACCAAGAAATTTGATATTTTGAGGGGAAGGTATATCAAGAGCCCTCTGATAAGATATCTGCCATTGCACAGTGGTAGCACACTTGAAAAACATTTTATTTATTTACTTTGGAAACTCACACAAGCTTCGGGCAGGGCTGGCCTTCAATGCATCTAAGGTAAGAGTAGAGGTTTTCCCTGCCCAGTCATGTCCGACTCTAGGGGTTGGTGCTCACCTCCATTTCCTAGCCGAGGGATCCAGCATTGTCTGAAGACATGTGGTCGTGTGGTCAGCATGACTATATGCCAAAGGTGCACCGAACTCTTGTTTCTTTCCCACCGAAGTGGTACCTATTTATCTACTTGTGTTTGCATGCTTTCAAACTGCTAGGTTGGCAGGAGCTGGGGCAAGGAACAAGAGCTTGTCCATCACACAGTACATGGTTCTCAAACTGCCAACCTTCCAGTTAACAAGCCCATCGACTCAACTGCTAGGCCACCATGCACCCTTGGCTCTGCATCTACCATCACAAAAAAGTAACAGCTACATCCAATTAGCCAGTGAGAGATGCTAAGGTTTCTCTCATGGGGTAGATCTTTTGTTAAGGCTCCATGGTGGGTGAGTAATTCACTGCAACCTTCTGACCAACCAACTCCCTTCTCATTTTTCATCCATTTTCAGTTCAAATCAGAAAATATCAAGGAGGAACACTCTGCCATCAACTCCAAGGTAAGAGCAGGCAACATTTTTGAGCCTATACTTTTTTAATAACCATTTGCCAGCCTCCAAGTGCTGCAAGGACTAGGGGGTTACTTCATGACACCACCAGCAGGCAGAGATGGCCTTTCTGTTCTCACCCAACTCTCACCCCCATTTCTTCTGATTTTTTTTTAAAAAGTCAACTGGACAAAAGCTTATTGGATTGACTTGGGCTTGTTTTCAATATGTACACGCTACAGAAATTGCCCTACCAAAATTTGACAGTTTGCCATTGAATTTCAACAGAGGGGGAAAGGTTTTGGAGCTTCAAGAAATGGGTCCGGGCAAATGATCCACAGGTTGATCACTGATGGCTTCTCCACAGCAACTGTAGTTCAGGGCTGATGGAAGAAAATCTAATTTTGCACAACACAGGTGTTTTTTTTCTCTCTCTCTGCTATATTCATCCTAGCCAAGGTACTTTGGAGAAATATAAAAGGCCACTTGAGTTGCTACTCCCATGTGTTCATGTTCAAGGATAAGAATTCAGCAGGTAGGAAATTATGTGCTGGTCAAGGAAAAGAGACAGCAGACAGTCCAAACTCACTTCAGATGTGCTTTTCCATCTAAGGCTGCAAGCAATTGAGTCTCCTGGTATCTGACAATTGGGCTGGAGGGCAGCTCACCTGGCTTTGAGTCACCTTCCAGAGGCTTGAGTAGGATTAAAACACTTCAAAACCAATCCCACAGAATGGAAATGGACCAAACTGTGACACTTCTACAAAAATCACAAAACTGCAGTCTCACTTGCTTTGGCCATGTCATGTGGGAGAAATTCACCGGAGAAAGCAATTATGCTAGGAAGAGTTTGCGGTGAAAGGAAACCAGGCTGCCAGAGGATGCGATGGCTGGAGACCATCAAAGCTGACACCAGGCAGAGTATAAATAAACTTTCAAGAAGCAGTGCAAGATCAGAAGACGTGAAGAAACCTGGCCCATAGAATCACCAAGAGTCAGACATAACTGAATGAATATCATGATCATGATCATGATCATCATCATCATCAGACTTCTGATGCTTCAGCTATGGAAGTCATCGACCATGGCCCACCTACTAAACAGATAAGGCTACCACATACAGATAGTCCTCGACTTACGATCAAGCCCCAAATTTCTGTTGCTAAGTCAGACAATGATTAAGTGAGTTTTGTTCCATTTTGCAACCTCTCTTGCCACAGTTGCTAAGGGAATCACTGCAGTTGTTAAGTTAGTGACACGGTTGTTAAGTGAATCCGACTTCCCCATTGACTTTGCTTGTCAGAAGGTCGCAAAAGGGGATCACGGGACCCAGGGACACTGCATAACAGTCATAAATACGAGTCAGTTGCCAGATGCCTGAATTTTGATCACATGACCATGGGGATGCTGCAACGGTCATAAGTGTGAAAAACAGCCGTAAGTCACCTTTTTGCAATGCTGTTGCGACTTTGAACAGTCACTAAATGAATTGTCACTATATCAAGGACTACCTGTATACAGGATTGCCCTGAGAAGTTTACACTTCAGAATGGGACTATCTAACAAAATGAAATTCAATAGTGAAAAAGTAAGGTTCTACACTTAGGCAGGAAAAATCAAATGCACAGGTATAGTATAGGTGGTACCTTGCTCAATAGTAGTAACTGTGAGAGGGATCTCGGAGTCCTAGTAGAGAATCACTTCAATACGAGCCAGCAGTGTGCTGCAGCTGCCAAAAAAGCCAACACAGTGCTAGGCTGCATTAACAGAGGGATAGAATCAAGATCAAGTGAAGTACTAATACCACTTTACAATGCCTTGGTAAGGCCACACCTGGAATGCTGCATCCAGTTTTGGTCACCACGATGTAAAAAAGATGTCGAGACTCTAGAAAGGGTACAGAGAAGAGCAACCAAGATGATTGGGGGACTGGAGGCTAAAACATATAGGGAACGGTTGCTGGAATTGGGTATGTCTAGTTTAATGAAGAGAAGGATGAGGGGGGACATGATAGCAGTGTTCCAACATCTCAGGGGCCGCCCCAAAGAAGAGGGACTCAAGCTATTCTCCAAAGCACCCAAAGGCAGGACAAGAAGCAACGGATGGAAACTAGTCAAGGAGAGAAGCAACCTAGAACTAAGAAGAAACTACCTGACAGTTAGAACAATTAACCAATGGAACAACCTGCCTCCAGAAGTGGTGAATGCTCCAACACTGAAAGTTTTTAAGAAGAGACTGGCCAGCCAGTTGTCTGAAATGGTATAGGGTTTCCTGCCTGAGCAGGGGGTTAGACTCAATGACCTCCAATATCCCTTCCAACTCATTATTATTATTATTATTATTATTATTATTATTATTATTATTATTATTATTATTATTATTATTATTAATATCCTACCCAGCTGAGAATTTTAAAAGAGTTACAAGATTAGGATGTTCATCGTTTCTTAAAAAGTATCTTGCCAATCTTCTGCCTTATGCTGAATCTATATGCCATCCTATCACATTTTTCTTTCCTTCTTTTCTAGATATTCATGCTCCCTTTTTCCCATCTTTTCCCATCTGCTTTGTCCTCTCATCCCCTTCAGTCCTTTACTTGAGTCTAGCTGCTCATCTAGTTCTAATTTCGTGCGTATTTGTTAAATTGTTGTAGCTGCAGGCTGTTATATCCATTAAGATTAAAAATTAAAAAGATAAACTTAAAAAAAATTAAAATATAATTAGAAACGGAGATTCTACCCCAGTCCCACACCTCCTATCATTTCCTCCTAATTTAGATGATTCTTTTGTGCAGCAAGTGCAACTGGAATTATATCTTGACATGGTTTCATTAAAATCAAATAAAAGGAAGTATGTATTTTTCTTTATCCGAACTTAAGTAGGGAAAAATGGTTTGCCAGATGTTTTTGGACACTGTTTCTAAGAGTTAACTGAATGGGTTTCAACTATTTACTTTGTAAAGAGCTCAAGAGAGCTAGAAAAGAGCTGTTTTCTTAGGAAAGGTAGGAAGAAGGTTGAGATAAGCTGTGGTGTCGAAAGGCAGACAGATTGATAACCATCAAGACAGATAGAGCTCTGAAAAATTGATTATGTGCCATCAGGATGGTGTGGATTCTAGAGAGGAAGTAGATATTCTTTTTCCATGACTATTTATCCCTAATGTGGTCCTTCAGACCTTCCAATCCTGAAGGGAGTGGGAGCATCAATTGAAGCACTCATGCTATATGTCCCTCCATATTTGTAATTAATCCCCACATTACATTGTGTCGTGCAGATCCCATTTTGGAGACCTGTGGTATGAACAGGTTACAGTAGGGGTCTTCAAACTTGGCCCTTTTATGACTCGTGGACTTCGACTCCCAGAATTCCTCAGCCAGCCTCAGCCAGCCTGCCTGGCTGAGGAATTCTGGGAGTCGAAGTCCACAAGTCATAAAAGGGCCAAGTTTGAAGACTCCTGGGTTACAGTATAAAGCCTGACTGCTAGACTACTAAGAGGGCAGCTGTTTCAGGTCCACACATCGTGACAAACCACAGATCTCAGGTACAAGTCACAAGAAGACTCTGACACGGAGGGACATGTGCTCATTAACTGACCTTCACAATTCGCATGTAAGGTAAACAGAGTCTAAGCGGGTGGCCCCTCAGTTCTTACTTCAAAACAGCATACGCTGAGTGTGAAACTGTCCAACCCACAACCCAGGGTCTGAATACATGGCTCACAGATTCACAAGGCAACACTCATACAAGGTCCAAAGTGCTCTTTCCCCTTTCATCGTATAATCCTGCAGCTCCTTTGTGGCTGCAGGCAGAACTGCAAAGTATACATTCCCTGAAAGTTCTAGCCACCTATTAATCTGCTTACAATTCAGAATTTGTCCTCACAAATATCTCCTTTGCCTTCAATCTCCTTCTCATTAAATGACAGGCTTTAATCTTGGCTCTGTCCTCCACCCCTGTCCCCGACCAGTCCAAATTTTTCCAGTGAGGATCAGAGTAACTATTTTATTTATTCTCATTCTTTTGCAACCCTTGGGCTCATTTGCATACTAAAGTGGTTATTAAGGTAGTGGTGGGGGGAAGATAAAAGTTGCACATGCAAATTTGACATTCAGATGCCAATACCCTTCCATAAATAAGGTCAACTATGATGAGGACACACGTTACATCTCCAATTATAAGGCTCTTAATGTCTAAATAATGCTAATATGAAACATCTGCCATCGGTGCAGAGCTGGGAAAGAAGAAGAGGGGGACCGCTCAAAAGTTCAACAGTTTGGTTCTGCCTTTGCCAAAACTTCCATATATACTGCTCAAAAAAAAAAAGGGAACACTTAAACAACACAATGTACTGTATTTAATAGTAGGATGTCTTATCTTGTGTTCCCTTTATTTTTTTGAGTAGTATAGTAGCAATATACATGCGCTTATAATTACATCAAACACTGTTTAGCTAGCTACTATTTGTCCACTGCATGACACAGAGTGCTGCCACGTGTTTCCTCCTGCTCTGAAAAAATAACAGAAATCAACATTAACAATGCGACATCTTTACTTCCATGAAGTTATGCATTAACGCATCTAGAGAGCTACATTAAAAAGTAAAGTAGGGGGGAAAGATGGGTGCTAACTGTGCTCTTAAGTCAGAAACAGGTGTGGATGAATTTGTTCCCCAAATCTCTGTTTTGCTAATATCAAATTAGTTTATAGCAATAGAATTTAAAATTGGATTGTCTCAACAGCATTTCTTCTTCTGAACTAAGCTTTGGGAATTGTGGCCCTTCCTTCCTTCCTTCCTTCCTTCCTTCCTTCCTTCCTTCCTTCCTTCCTTCCTTCCTTCCTTCCTTCCTTCCTTCCTTCCTTCCCATCCCCACCAATTATACCACAGCAAGAATGCACAATCTGTTTGCAGTAACCCCCCCAAAGTATAAAGAGGGAGGGAGCTCTTTCTCTAATTCCCATCTAAATGTCAGATGCTCATCCAAGAGACTCTTGCCTCTCCAAGCACAGCCAAATAAACAAATGACATGATACCACTTAAGCTTTAGTATTCCTTACATAGCTAGAAGTGTCATCTGCAAGGCAACCCAATGCTACCACAAAAAAAAACCCTGAGTATTATGCATCATCTTTTGGTGGGAGGAAAGCCTTTTTTTTTTCCTTCCTGACATTCCAGGGTCGACTATTTTCAGATCAACCAAATGTTGATCTACTGGTTGTAACAGGAACTGAATGACCGGTTTGTTGTCCAAGCCTGACATTGTGGGCTGAGAGTGTGTGACTGATCCCAAGTCGCTAAGCTGTATTTCATGGGTAAAGGTGGGACTAGAACTCAGTCTCCTGATTTCTAGCCTGGTGCTTTAACCTCTGGATCAAACTAGCTCTCAAACTGGCTCTATTACCCTTTAGCCACCAGCCACCAAAAGATTGCCCAATGTAAATTGCCTGAGGGGGGACACGATAGCAACGTTTCAATATCTCAGGGGTTGCCACAAAGAAGAGGGAGTCAAGCTATTCTCCAAAGCACCTGAAGGTAGGACAAAACAAGCCAAGGATGGAAATTAATCAAGGAGAGAAGCAACTTATGATTAAAGAGAAATTAATCCATGGAACAATTAATCAGTGGAACAACCTGCCTCCAGAAGTTGTGAATGCTCCAACACTGGAAGTTTTTAAGAAGAGACTGGACAGCCATTTGTCTGAAATGGTATAGGGTTTCCTGCCTGAGTAGGGGGTTGGACTAGAAGACCTCCAAGATCCCTTCCAACATTATTATTATTACTATTACTATTATTATTATTAACCACAGTACCTTGGCTCAAGCAGTACAAACCAAGTGAATTAAGTCATGGTTCAGCATAATAACTACGTTCATAATGTGTGTTAAAATGCAAGCATAAATTAGAACACTGGGGGGTCCTTGGTGCTCTCTGAGCTTGCTTTTTCTTGCAGATGTTGCATTACCTTAACTAGGTAACATGATCAGTGCTAGTAAGGAGTGCTGTTTCATTTTTATATTCTGCTGTCTTGCCTATCTGGGTCGGGGGTGGGGGTGGGGGTGGGGGGTGTATTATAGATTCTTTGGTTGGGCTGTTTATCAATGGCTCTGTGGCAGTTTCTTGATTGGGGTATTGCTTACTTGATTGTTGGTCTGAAGGTGATCTGGGAGTTAATCTATTAGAACACTGCCCTGGTAGTCAGTTTACAGAATAGAATAGAATAGAATAGAATAGAATAGAATAGAATAGAATAGAATAGAATAGAATAGAATAGAATAGAATAGAATAGAATAGAATAGAATAGAATAGAATAGAATAGAATAGAATAGAATAGAATATATGGAATGGAATATAAAATATGGAACGGAATAGAATAGAATAGAATAGAATAGAATAGAATAGAATAGAATAGAATAGAATAGAATAGAATAGAATAGAATAGAATAGAATAGAATAGAATAGAATAGAATAGAATAGAATAGAATAGAATCTGGAAGGGACTCTGGAGGTCTTCTAGTCCAGCCCCCTGCTCAAGCAGGATATAATATGTATATTATGTAAAATAGGAAAATGGGGTTCCACTAAGTGAACTCACAATTAGGGATGTTATTAACATACAGCCAATGCCTGAACTCAGCCATGATATCTTCTCTGGGAACGAACGTATGTTGGTACGTAGGAAACCTCTACTTGGAATTTCTGCTTCCATCACTTATGAATAAAATGAAAAGCAAAGAACAAACCTTGCAGCAGAAGAAGGCCAAGAGGCATTGTGGGAGTTGCAGATGCTTTTCTAGAGGTTGTCTGCTTATCTTTCCATCTGTACATTATCTGGCTTTGTAAACTATTGCAGAAATTCAGTTGATGAAGGTCATGCCAGGGTAATTAAGTCAAGAATTCCAATTCTGCTCTACAAAATCCACCAGGAGATTGTACATAGTAAGTATTGGGATTTGCAGAGATTTAACCTCTCATGCCTCCAAAGTTCTGACAACTGTGGCTGACCTCTACAAGAGATGGCCAAGCCATTCAGGATGCCAGTCCCATGAGCGTATTATAATTGGGGGCCTCTGTGGAGGATGTTGACCATTCACTAACAGAGTCTTTCTAGCTGTAGAGCTGACTTTAAACTGTACAATTTCTTTCATGTGAGCCTTCTTTCCTAGAAAGAGTCTTGACCAGGGGTCTTCAAACCTGGCCCTTTTATGACTTGTGGACTTCAACTTCCAGAATTCCTCAGCCAGTGTGCCTGGCTGAGGAATTCTGGGAGTTGAAGTCCACAAGTCATAAAAGAGCCAAGTTTGAGGACCCCTGGTCTTGACCAAATGGAACTTAAATCTAGGAGCAAAACCAAAATCTCTCATCTGCTTCTTAGTTTTACTGCAGCCAACTGTCCTTTTCTCAACAAGTTTCCAATATACAAAAAGCATCATTAATAGTATCTTTCATCTCTGCTTCTTTCACTCTTATTACATTTACCACAAGTAATAAAGGAGGTCAACTTTCATACAAACTGCATCAATTTAACCATATTTCCCTACCTACAATTAATACAGATTTTGTTTTGACAAATGCCTTACTTTTCCCTGCTAAGAACCATGGACCACCCACTTCCTTGACAATTGCTTTAACACAATTATTGTATTGACTTGATACGACATTAGTCCCACACCTAAGATGTTCTATTTTTTTAAATTTGTAATTAAATAACACGTCTCTTCTCGAGGACAGCTAATGATGGCTTGAATGCCATGAGCAGCTGATGAAGTGAACTTTCCTAAAATCTATTTCCTCATCTAACTCTGAACAAAATTTTTATTTCTTCCTCTTCAAGAGATTTATTTATTTATTTATTTTTGGGACTTATATGCCGCCCTATCTCCCGAAGGACTCAGGGCAGCTAACAACAATAAAAACAACAATACAAAAGTTAAAAGAAATTAAATAAACAGCCCCAATAAATAAGTTAAACTAAACAATTAAAAATTAAAAAAACATTTTAAAAAACCCTGTCGTCAGTCCAGGTCAGCCTGATGAAAAAGGAAAGTTTTAAGGCCGCGGCCATCCGGAGCTCAAGGGGGAGTTGGTTCCATAGGGCTGGCGCTCTCACAGAGAAGGCCTTCCCCCTTGGGGTCGCCAGCCAACATTGTCTAGCCGACGGCACCCTGAGCAGGCCCTCTCGGTGTGAGCGCACTGGGCGATGGGAAGTCGTTCCCAGCAGCAGACGGTCCTGCAAATATCCCGGGCCTAGGCCATGTAGATGTCTAACTTCTAATAAAAATAAAGCTACCATTCCAGTGAATTCAAAAATGGCTCATGTAAGAAGAGCTACACAACGGAAGGACTATAAGGGGATGAATGGAGGAACTGGGGTTCTTTTTCTTTTCTTTTTTTTTTTGCTATTGATAAACGTAATTGCAATATTTCTTTTCTTCGGCCCCTGTTTGTCTTTCAGGATTCAAAGAAAGTGCTTCCTTAACTTAAGAAACGTGCCCATTTTCTCCCTTTCTCTTCTCCAGCAAGTCCAAGGAGGAATTGCAGAATTATAAAATACAAAAGAGGAGTTTTCTTGGCTCGCCCTCAAAACTTTGATAGTAAGTTCTATCAAAATAGCCTTCCTGTAGTTCTGCCTTGTTGAGAGAGATGTTACCGTTCAGTGTGATGTAAAGAAATCACTTTGATGATTTAAGCAACATGAGAAGAACACCGGGGAAGCAAGAATCGCATTGTGTTCTGAGAAGTACATTATTCTCATAAAATTCCTAAGGGAATGGTGCTAGGTGATTTACAGTCTGCTCCAGCAGATTTACAGTCTGCTCCCTTTGATTCTTAAGTCAAATTGGGAAATGGGGACAATTGTTTTCTGAAATGCAATCCTCTTTAGAACTAGTGTGGGTTTCTTTTGATCCAGCACCACTGCACTCTGTACCAGCTACCGTTACTATTTTGGGGAAACTAGGAAGGAGCAAGTATGTATTGAATGAGATAATATCACATTACACAATGAACAGGAGATGGCTAGGTAAGAGCTACTGAGAGGGTCCAGGAGTGAAAATAATGATTGCAGGAGCTCAGTGGCTAAGAATCTCAGGAGAGTAAGATCACCCTCCAACTATGTCAATAATATATGTGCTAATATATCCTTAGGGGGCTTCAAGGAAATCTTGGGGTAGCTGGAAGCAAACATTTAGGTCTTAGAGCTTTCAAATTTCATAACAAACCCAGCAATAAATCTCCCGCCTCCAAAATCTCAGCCATGAATGCAGCCACTTGAACTGCAAAGGTTTCAAGGTCACAGCATAAGTAGCTTTTATTATAGTTGTGAAAGAGGTTGTGTATGTACAGACAATTGGTCTCCGGAACAGCATAGGAATCAAGGGATATACGAACATATATATTCATGTGTCTATGAAAACGACAGAGAGAGAATAGTTAAATCCAAGGGTTATTTCTCCCACATCTGAATCAATGAATCATTATTTTTTTCAACCTTGAAGGTTGATGTCAGTTCCATATTTACCTAAGAGTTCTGCCTGGCTTTAGATTCCACAGAAGTATTTTGAGGGTTTAAGAGACTAACTTTGAGGGTTTATGAGACTAAACATGTAATAGGCTCATAACAGATTCCAGATGCTTATTCTCTCTCTTAAACTCTCCTATAAAAAGCAGGTCAACATTTTGGCCCTCCACCTTCTTCAGTAAGGGCATAAAGGACCAACCACCTTCTCTGCAACGCTTTAATGCCAATTTAATTTTTTTAAAAAAAATCACATAAAAGCTATAGCCCACTGACCATAGTTAGGTGGTTTTGTTCATTTTTTTTGCTTAGCATGGCATATGACTTGCTCATTATTGCTTGCTCAAACAAGATAGGGAAAGCATGCAGAACATGTCGTCCAAAATTCTTTTCCAATATAGGAAATGTTTTGCTCTGCGTTGCAACAAGAACAGCGCTCACAAGCCTGTTGAGACAGCCAAGGCTTGATAGCTTTACAGAAAGTTAATAGAGTCAGAACCTTCCACCATCATCAGCCCTTCAAGGTAAGCAAGGTCAAGAAACAGGAGCAGAAAGGATTTCAGGAATGCTTTTCATTGTTATAGGAATGAATCTTGAAAGCCTTTTCTTTCTCTTTCTTTCTTTCTTTCTTTCTTTCTTTCTTTCTTTCTTTCTTTCTTTCTTTCTTTCTTTCTTTCTTTTTTCTTTCTCTTTCTTTCTCTTTTTCACTTTCTTTCTTTTTTTCTTTCTCTTTCTTTCCTCATTCTTTCCTCTCTCTTTTTCTTTCTCTTTCTTTCTTTCTTTCTTTCCTCTCTTTTTCTTTCTTTTTCTTTCTTTCTTTCTTTCTTTCTTTCTCTTTCTTTCTTTCTTTCTTTCTTTCTTTCTCTTTCTTTTTTCCTTTCTTTTTTCTTTCTTTCTCTTTTTCTTTTTTCTTTCTCTTTCTTTCCTCTCTTTCTTCTTTCTCTTTCTTTCTTTCTTTTTCCTTTCTCTTTCTTTCCTCTCTTTCTTTCTATCTTTCTATCCTCTCTCTTTTTCTTTCTCTTTCTTTCTTTCCTCTCTCTCTCTCTTTTTCTTTTTTTTCCTTCCTTCCTTCCTTCCTTCCTTCCTTCCTTCCTTCCTCCCTCCCTCCCTCTTTCTTTCTTTCTTTCTTTCTTTCTTTCTTTCTTTCTTTCTTTCTTTCTTTCTTTCTTTCTTTCTCTCCTTCCTTCTTTATATCCCGACTTTATTATTTTACAAAAAAAAAACAAAGCTTCAAACATGTCCAACCCACCTCCCTCCACCTATTTTCCCCACAACAACCACAGTGTGAGATGGGTTGGCCTGTGTGAGAGTGACTGGCCCAAAGTCAACCTAGCAGGCTTTTGTGGCTAAGGTGGGAACAGAATTCATCGTCTTCTGCTCTCTGGCCTTGTGCCTGAACCACCGGAGCAAACTGGCTCTCTCTCTTCTTATATGAAAAAAAAATCAAGGCAGAGTTATTTTGTGTTTCTTCCTCAAGCTTTTTAACTTTTTACTAGTCCTTTCTCATCTCTTTACAATTGGTTGCTCTCTTCCTAGATGGTTTCACAGATATGCTGTTCTACAAAAGGAGGATAACCGAGAAGGCTTTTTGGTGGAATGCCTCTGAATATAGTGCTCAGTTATGAGTTTCAGATTTGATTTTTTCATGAATTAATACACACATCTATTTTTACTAATGTATACTTTACTTTGAAGTTCTCACTGGCTTTTTCTGATTTAAAAAAAAGACTTTTGTTTGCAATTCAGAGGGAAGGCTACGTGTTGAAGAAGATCAGACCTATCAGAACCGTGAAGCCTTTAATTCTGTACCTTCCCAGGTCAATTCCTTCAATTTCCATAATCTTTAGGGATTAGTGTCCTCTATTTATCCCAGGTGACATTTCAGTCCCAAATCTCTCCATTTCATACTACTTAACTACTTCAAACATGATTTTAAAGGGACATTTAACAAGAGGCTTAACAAGGCTTGAAAAAAGGAAATTATGTTTCATATCAGGATAATCCAAGAAGAATTTCCTTCCCTTCTTTTACAGCAAAAATTCAAATCTGTTTTAAGTGAGAATGTGGAAGACTAAAAACTAAATTTAATGACTCGTTATGAGAAAAGAGAGTGTCGTTTGGGTTGGGCTTTTCTGGCGAAATTTACCTTCATGTTTTCCACTGTCACAGAAAATAAGCTTCTGTGCTTTTTAAACTGTATTTCTCCTAGACAACCCTTCAAACAGAGATTGCTTTCAAAGAGGTGAGGCATGCCAAGACCAAACCAACGTTATCTATCTATTTGTAAGATGTCCAATTCAGAAATAACTCCATTCAGTCAGTCAGATGTTTAGACTGGATTTGGTATTTTTAACTACCTATTGAGTCCTTCCTAAAGAACCGGGACAATCAGATATTGTTGTTTGGTGGTGTGAAAGGTACCATTGCAGGATGTAAGCTGGTCCAAATAAAGCTGCCTTTTGCAATTGATTGATGGTGATTTTTTTCAATGATAGCGGTGTTCAAGTGGTGCTCCAGACGTTTTGCAATTGCACCCAAGGCAGCTATGACTATTGGATACTATCTTTACTTTCTTCTGTCACAGTCATTCCAATTCTATTTTCAGACCTTTGTATTTTTTTTTATTTTTCTCCAGTCCTTTTTTCGTCTGTGTTGCTGTCTCCAGTTGTTATTGTTGTTGTTATCAAGTAGTGCAAGATTGGAAGATGTGGAGAGGCCCATAGAGTCACCAAGAGTCAGACATGACTGAATGGATAATATCATCGCCATCATCTGCATATTAGGGAGTATTGTGCTTCTCCCTTTCCCCAACAGCCAAGGATAACTTTGAATGGATTTTCAGACACTGTTTTTCAGCAGGGCTGGCTCAGGAATTCTGGGAGTTGAAGTCCACAAGTCATAAAAGAGCCAAGGTTGCCGACCCCTGACCTAAGCTACCACGCGCCCCTGTATATTTGCACAAGGATGAGAAAAATGCTTCTAACAATCCCAGTTAATGCAATCACTTACTCAGCTAGGACCCTAAAGCCTAGTGGGCTGTGAAGCCCACAATCGCCTCTAGCAACATTACTACCCCTTGATTTTGAAGAAGCTACACATCCCTCTTCCCAATCTAGGTTAATAAACCTTGCATCCCAACTGTTTGGACTGTTTACTTATTCACTACAGGAACCAGGCAGAAGGCATCAATAATAATAATAATAATAATAATAATAATAATAATAATAATAATAATAATAATAATAATAATAATAATAATGAGGAGGAGGAGGAGGAGGAGGAGGAGGAGGAGGAGGGGACCTTGGAGGTCATCTAGTCCAACCCCCTGCTCAGGCAGGAAACCCTATACCATTTCAGACAAGTGGCTGGCCAATCTCTTCTTAAAAACTTACAGTGTTGGGGCATTCACAGCTTCTGGAGGCAGGTTGTTCCACTGGTTAGTTGTTCTAATTGTCAAGAAGTTTCTCCTTAGTTCTAGGTTGCTTCTCTCCTTGGTTAGTTTCCATCCATTGCTTCTTGTCCTGCCTTCAGGCGCTTTGGAGAATAGCTTGACTCCCTCTTCTTTGTGGCAGCTCCTGAGGTACTGGAAGACTGCTATCATGTCACCCCTCACCCTTCTCTTCGTTAAACTAGACATACCCAATTCCAGCAACCGTTCCCTATATGTTTTAGCCTCCAGTCCCCCAATCATCTTTGTTGCTCTTCTCTGTACTCTTTCTAGAGTCTCGACATCTTTTTTACATCGTGGTGACCAAAACTTCACTTCATCAAACTCCTCCAGCACCGATGTCTCCATCTGGAGAGTGGAAGTCAAAAGGAATGGTCAAGAATTCACCTGCTACAGCAGCGATTCTTAACCCTTTAGATTTGGGGGGGGGGGTCTATGAACTTGAGCATCAGTTTAGTATACTGGTTAAAGCATCAGGCTATGAGGCCTGGGAGGCCATGAGTTCCAGTCTTGCCTTAGGCACGAAAGCTGTCTGGATGACTTTGGGCCAGTCCCTTTCTCTTCCCCCTTTTTTCTCTTCCAGTCGGAAAGAGGTAATGGCAAATCTTTACGAAACCCTGCCAAGAAAATTTGCAGGAGCAGCCTAGACAGGGACCATACATCAAAAGCTGAGTCGAAGGCACAAATAATGAAATTGGGTTGTTGTTGTTGTTGTTTTTTTTTTAAAAAAAGCACATGGTTTTGAGAAAGGACCCATACGTTTACCCCATCTGTGAAAAGGTCTCGTTGCACAGAAAAAGTAAAGAACCTCCGCTCTAGAGAAACTTAGCCAATTTGATAGGGTAGAACAGGGGTAGGCAACCTTGGCTCTTTTATGACTTGTGGACTTCAACTCCCAGCATAGCATAGCATAGCACAGCATAGCTGGCTGAGGAATTCTGGGAGTTGAAGTCCATGAGTCATAAAAGAGCCAAGGTTGCCTACCCCTGGGCTAGAAGATCAACCTTTGCGGCACCAAGGACCGGTTCCGTGGAGAGAAGTTTTTCCATGGACCAGAGGGTGAGTGGTTTCACATCCTGCCTGCATCCCACCAATGGGCCCTTGCTTGTTTGTGCAGCCCGGTTTCTGACATGCCACAGCCCGGTGCCGGTTGACGGACCGGGGTTTGGGGACCCCTGGGCTAAATGACTATTGCCTAGGCAGCACACCTAGGAAGAATATTGATCAGTTAGAAGGGATGGGGTGGTCTTCAGGCATTCGTGTCCTACAGAAAACCTTTTCCTTCTTCTGATCATCTCTACCAACAGCCTGTTGGAACAAATCTGGAATTTTGCAGGGATGTCATGGATGCTTTTCACCAAAGCATCCATTTCATAAAAAAGCAAACTGGCCAGTCTGATTTCCATTACGCCTCTTAAGGTTCCTATCTTTTCTTCTCTTCAGGATGTTACTGCCTTCCCTTTCTAGGCCAGAAATACTTTCCAGAGCAGCACTGAATTTAGTAATTCCTGCTTCCAAAGATACAGTAGTTTTGTACTTCAGCTTAGCCAGGGCTCACTCTACATGTGCTATAATTCCTTCTGGAGTACAGGACAAACAAGAAGACATACAGAGAGTCCTTGACTTACAACCATTCGTTTAGCAGCCATTCTAAGTTACCACAGCATTGGGGGAAAAATGGCTTCCAATGGGTCCTCACACAACTGTCACAGGGTCCCTGTGGTCACATCACGAAAATTTGGGCACTCGGCAATGAGCATGTATTTATGACAGGCGCAGTATCCTGGAGTCAGGCGATCTCAGTTTGTGACATTCCTAGCTGGCTTCCAACAAGGTAACTCAGTGGGGAAGGCCGGATTCACAGAATTGTGTGGTTCACTCAATAAGCAATGCAATTATCAGTCATGACAAAAACAGATCATAAAATCAAGTGGGACTCATTTAACAGCCACCTCGCTTAGCAACAGAAGTTCCAGTCTCCATGGTGGCTGCAAGTCAGGGTCTACCAATAGAAAACACCAAATGTAAAATATAGTAGCTTCCAAACCATGCCAGTTTTCAGCTCCCCTAATTCAACATTTCAGGAAATTCTGGAATGAGCAGTTAGGTTAAGCACTGTACAGAAGCTCTGGATAAATCAGAAAAATTAATAAAACTGGTTCTCAGATGTAAAATGTTCCACCACTCTTACAATGAGCTTTTTGTACTCTAAGTTTCTTAAATCAATGATTAGGCATAGACATACTTTTTCTCCGTCGTAATCATTATATAAAAACTAAGTCATCAAGGCCAGGGGTTACATTTCTTTGTTCCTTGCTTTTTAACAGCTTCTTTTTATTATTATTCCGCTCATCAAAAACAGAGTGCAATGCATTTAGCTAATGTAAAATACCCAGAAGGAAATATGCAGAAAATTCATTGTAAGATTTCCACAGATATGTAAAACATCACAGATATGTAAGCTGGCCATCTCCCAGCCACTTAGCTGTTTCTGCTGAGAATATATCAGATCGCTGCAGGTTTCTCACCAAGCATAACAGAAGCTATCGCAATCATCAAAACCGGTCCAAAACATACCCACTTCTCCTGCTTTCCTTCCCATAATGCAGAGTAAGAACAGTTGAGCTCTTTCTCAAACCCAATCTGTTTACCTGCAGTACACTAGAGCTGTATTAGTCTAAAATCTCTAGAGTTTGCTTGCAATCGTATCCACTGCCTTCAGAGGGTTTAAATACGGACATAGATGATCACCTCAAGTCACAGGAAAGTGCCTCCAGTTTGGGCTCCAATGCTGAATTGGGGAAAAAAAATCAGACAACCATTACATCGTAGGAGATTTTTTTTGTCTTCCCCTTTTTGGTTCCTTTGAGTCAGTCTTGATCAGGGGTCTTCAAACGTGGCCCTTTTATGACTTGTGGACTTCCAGAATTCCTCAGCCAGCATGCCTGATTGAAGTCCACAAGTCATAAAAGGGCCACGTTTGAAGACCCCCGGTCTTGATCCTGGTGACTGCCTGGATGAGTCCCTGACGTTTTCTTGCCAAGACTTCAAAAATGTTCAGCTGTTGCCTTCTTCCTAAGTTTGAGTGTGTGAGTGGCCCAAGGTCACCCAGCTGGCTTTGTGCCTACGGTGGAACTAGAACTCATTGGTCTCCTAGTTTCTTGTCTGATGCCTTCGCCACCAGTTCTAGCCAGCTTTTAGAAGATCACAAAATCACAAATCAATCCTGCTATTTGGATTGATTTAATGCCCTGATATGGTGGCCATATTTACAGTGGTCAACAGGTGGGAAATTACAAGAGGACAGCAAGTGCTAAGCTTGCTAAGCTTGTAAGCCACCCTGAGTCTTCGGAGAAGGGCGGGATATAAATGGAATTTAATTTTTTTTTAAAAGTGCCTTTCTGATCCCACTTGCAAGCTTCATGAAGAAACCTGCTTGCTTATCAAAGACTTAGAATTCTGGCCTAGGTAAACTGTTACTCTAACTCAATAGGGCTTTTCTTATTCAAGAAATAAGAACACATATTTCAACACACATTTCTTGCCAATTCCAGTAAACACAATGAGCTTTATTTCTGCATGATCATACAGAATCGGCACTGTTACCTCAATGATTTATTATTTGCTTTATAGCTTATACATGCCACGTGCTCCCATTTAATGGCTCAGTTTTTATCAAAGCGTTAGCCTAATTGAAAAATTAGGGATAATCAGTGGACAAGCTTGCATAAACACAATTATGCAATTTAGATGAAGAAATAGGACAGTTTAAATCTGGGGACTCAAAACAAAACTCTTCTCTTGCTTCTGATATATTACTGCCACAGGGACTGGACAAAAAGCGATTGTTAAAGATTACATTATCTATCATAACAACAAACACCAGCTGTTATTTAATGAATGTTAACATTACATAAAACCTCCTCCACTCTTTCTAACAAGTAACCATAGGAACCCTTCCTTTAAATAAATAAATCACTTAATTAAAAAGTAGATGACAAACTATTTCCAGTGAGCTGGCCACAACTAATTTGATCTATATACTCTTCGAAAATGTTAGCAACGATATTACTGCACTAGGTCATGAATATCCATGTTTTATTCAAACAAAGATGTGCAAAACAAATCAACAGTTATCCCTTTGCTGGTAGAGGCTATCATGTTCTATCTAATCAACTTCTCAAGGTGTTTACTTTTCAAGTATATAAACATATGTCAACAGGAGCAAGCTGTGTCTCCTTAGGAACACTGGCATCACTGAAATAGTCCTTCCATGTTCAGTACTTGATATCAGCTGTATCCCAAGAACTAAAGTAAGTGTAGTTTAATATTCATGGCCCACAAGTTACACTGATTATTGAAAGGCATCAAATAGGTTTCATCCTGTTGGGAGTCATCAGATATATGTAGCCACTACTAGACATTGAATATTCTATTCTATTCTATTCTATTCTATTCTATTCTATTCTATTCTATTCTATTCTATTCTATTCTATTCTATTCTATTCTATTCTATTCCATTCCATTCCATTCCATTCCATTCCATTCCATTCTATTCTCTATGTTATGCTACACTACACTATGTTACTCTTCCAATATTTCAGCTGATTTATAGGGTGCAACAGGAGATGCACTTTAATTTCCTGACAGTGAGGACAATTAACCACTGGAACAGTTTGCCTCCAGAAATCGTGGGCGCTCCATCCCTGGAGGTTTTTAAGAAGAGACTAGACAGTCACTTGTCTGAAATGGTATAGGGTCTCCTGCTTAAGCAGGGGGCTGGACTAGAAGACCTCCAAGGTCCCTTCCAGCTCTATTCTATTCTAAACTCCCTCTTTCTGAGACAGCTGTAGCCAAAAGAGCTGAAAGGGACCATTGCCAGGACCATTATAAATCATTGCCAGCATCACCCCCATTTTTACCATCACCCCTGCTCATTTCTCAGCTCCAATTTAAAAATAATGACAGACGGATGTTGTTCCCTTTTTGAAGCCAGTAAGCAGTCCCTTTTCCACATCAAGAAGTGAAAAGGAAAGTTATTTTCCTATACACTCTCAAAACTTTTCAGAGTTTTCCAGGCATACTTTGCAAAATTCCGTGCCAGAGAAGCACTATGCAAAATTCTGAGACAATGTGCTTTAAAAAAAATGAATCTGTTCAATCTCATCTCCCTCATCATTGATATTCTTACCACAATGGCAATTCTTGCATTATGTGCTAACTAAAAAGCTTGTTTAAAGGACACACACTGACCTTATACCTGTCCCCCTTATGTGTGGCATTTTAAGCAAGTACTCCAGCTCACTGTGCTATTCAAATTTGAAATGGATGGCATTTAAGCTCGCCAGAAACCAGGATCTGTAGCCTTCAAAACTCCTTGGTTATAAGTCTTAGAAAACCAGAAGGACACTTATTAGAAGTTGGACAAGAAACTAAGTCATAATGCTTGATTCAAGTTCAGCACACAAAGGGGAAATAATGCCGCATGCTCATTAACCAACCTTTTTAGCATAGCAAATTCTGCAAAGACAACTCGTTTCCTAAAAAGGGGGTTGTTTCCTAATGTAGATGGGCTAAATTTCACCACTGGTGCACCAATATGGACTACTAATATGCACTCTTTCCTTAATAGAATTCTTTATTGGCCAAATGTGGTTGGACGCACAAGGAATTTGTCTCCGGTCTATAAGCTCTCAGTGTACGTACAAATAAGTGATAATCATGATCATATACATGAAAATACATTCATCATAAATCATGAAATACAGCACTTCATCATAGATCACAAGATGCAACACTTAGTGATAGTCATAGAGTACTAGCTAAGCAAACAGCATATATCATACTAGGATATTTTAAAAGACCCATTATAAATTGTAAGATACAAGTAGCAAAGTTACAGTCATAAAAAGTTAAGGATAGGTAATAGGAAAGATGAGGAGTATCATAGTAATACAACTTTACTAGTATTTTGACAGTGTTGTAGGAATTAGTTGTTAAGCAGAATGACGGGGGAAAAAACTGTCCTCATGTCTAGTTGTTCTTAACATAAGACTGTTTAAGCTTAGACTGTAAATTTAAAGCACCATTGGCAGCACGTGTGCAGCAGTAGCTAAAAGGGACATCAAAATCCAAGCAACGAAGGGCTCTAGCCTGCAATTGTAGCCAGAATAGGTAAAGGTAAAAGGTAAAGGTTCCCCCGCACATGTGTGCTAGTCGTTTCCGACTCTAGGGGCTGGTGCTCATCTCCGTTTCAAAGCCGAAGAGCCAGCGCTTGTCCGAGGACGTCTCCGTGGTCATGTGGCCGGCATGACTAGATGCCAAAGGCGCACGGAACGCTGTTACCTTCCCACCGGAGTGGTCCCTATGTTTCTACTTGCATTTTTATGTGCTTTCGAACTGCTAGGTTGGCAGAAGCTGGGACGAGTAAGAGGCGCTCACTCTGTTACGCGGCACTCGGGATTCGACCAGAATAGCCAGAATATT
Source organism: Vipera ursinii (assembly GCF_947247035.1). Lineage (NCBI taxonomy): Eukaryota > Metazoa > Chordata > Lepidosauria > Squamata > Viperidae > Vipera > Vipera ursinii. Next base: position 9,870,198 of record NC_139524.1, on the reverse strand, counting down.
ACCTTGCAAAATGTTCAAAGAAGGGAGGAAAGGAAAACACTAATAGAACACCTTCTTATGAAGGGGCTACCTGCAGAGGATTAAGACCTTCTAAAAATACATGAGCTGCAGGACTTGGATTTAGCTGGTCTAAAGAAAAGAAGAAACGGGGGGGACATGCTAGCAGTATTCTAGTATTTGAGGGGCTGCCACAAAGAAGAGGGCATCCAACTATTCTCTGAAGCACCAGAGGGGACGACAAGAAACAAGGGTTGGAAACTGATCAAAGAGAGAAGCAACCTGGAATTAAGGAGAAACTTCCTGACAGTGAGGACAATTAACCAGTGGAATGGCTCCATCACTGGAGGTTTTTAAGAAGAGACTGGACAGTCACTAGTCTGAGATGGTATAGGATCTCCTGCTTGAGCAGGCGGCTGGACTAGAAGACCTCCAAGGTCCCTTCCAGCTCTATTCTATTTTATTCTAATGCAGTTCAGTGTCTATATTCTAATTCTATGCATATACATCTGGCTGAACCTCTGTTATATGCAGTGGAAACTACATCCACATAAACACACATAAAAGTGCTCTAAACAGATTGACGTGGGCCATAGAAATAATACTGTAGAGCTCACACTAAGTCGGATGGTTTCTTTAAAAAATAAAAATAAATCCTAGCTCTGAGGGTATTTTGCATCCTGCAGGGTCAGTGTGTTTCCTTGACAAGCAAAGCATTCCTTGGCCTTTGGGAAAGGACTCATACCCTGAATTCTTAAAGAAGTTCATCCTTTGAAGCTTTCGAGGATGGAGGTGGGCAGGTGAAAGAAATGAAGTGTTTTTAATGAACAAAAAATGAAGTCGAGCTAATCTAGGACTGAAAGCAGAGTGGTGTCCACGGAGGCCAATGCTTTAACCACTACTGCCATCTTCTGATAAATTTTAAAATAAAGCTAGATACAGCTGCCCAATTGCACAGGAAAGGGAAGGAAAGATGGATCTTTTTCCAACAGAGATCTGTCAACATGCCGGGAGAGCAGAGGCACCGAAGTCAGTGTATTTAGGTAATCCAACAAGAAGGGAATCAGAGGTGAAAACAATATAAGGATTTGCTGAATCACATCATGGCTCCAGATGTCCTAGCATTTTGTTTCTCTCAGCTAGATGTTTATTATTATTATTACTACTACTACTACTACTACTACTACTATTATTATTATTATTATTATTATTATTATTATTATTATTATTATTATTATTATTATTATTCAGTATGTTTCTCCAAACTGTCCTGTTATTGGTGGCCAGCATCTGGTCATTGCAGGTAAAACGGCCTCTGCAGAATGAACCACAATGACCAAGTTCAAATATCTTGATAAGCCATATGTCTGAACCTGATTGCTATAGCGCCTGCATGTGAAGTGAATGGTGGTTTCACGTGACAGGCTCAGCCATAACAAACAGAGAAGCATATCATGCCTCAGTGCAACATGGACTCTAAATTTCTATGCTATTCTTACTGTTCTGAAGGGGTTTTCCCCCTAACATTTCACCAAAATATGCTTTCTAAATCCTTCCTTCTGGGATGATAGAAAACAGGTATTGGTATTTTTTTTATGCCAGTCTATCCAGCTGTAATGGGGGGGGGGGATGATGCTGGGTGACACTTTTGAAAATGCATTGCATGTTGTAAGAATTTCTTGGCAAAATCTAGTTTTCATCTTCCTCCACTGTCAAACTGAATAGGTCAACATAGCAGGCTCATTTCTGAATACTGATATAAAATGACACAAGCATATAACCTAAATGCCAATTTACATTGAAAACTGACCTACCACAAGATTCATGATCTATAGTAAATATTGTACAATTGTTCTTATTAATCAGAATTAAAGATTTTAAATCAGGTAGTTCATAATTTCCATTATCTATACCAGGGGTGTCCAGCCATGACCTACAGACTTCAATTCCCAGAATTCTCCAGACAGGTCATAAAAGTTGCCAAAGTTGGACACCCCTGCTCTATACAGCAATAATACAATGTAATGGGTTCAGACTGGTAGCTGGCTATAAACGTAGCCCTGGTTTCATCAGTTGTCTATATTCACATGATATATTGAATATATTGTATTGTAGCTACAATCGAATCAAAAGGAAAACTAACTTATAAATCACCCAAAAATCTAAAATTTCTATGACGGGCTTCTCCCAGCCAGCTGAGTTGGAAACAGATATTCAGGGATGTAAGAGCTCTTGGCTAATAAATTTACTGTACAAAAGGTAAGAAAGCCATACATAAAACGTATCCCAAATGTAAAGCACATTTATAGTGAAATCAAGATTCAGTTCTTGCTTCTCTTTCTCCCATCTGCTTCTAGAAGCGAATCACTTTGGGGCAGGACAGATGGCTTCTACATGCCTTTTATTGTGTAGTGGGTTCTGGAGAGCAGGAAGGACGCCGAGACGATGAGTACAGCATGGCAGATCTTTATTAGGTGGAAGTGACTGTACTGGGGACTAGGGGTTACCTGCCCTCCTTTTATACCTGGCCAGGTGGGCAGCCGGCCAATCAGTTTGAACCTCTGTTTCCCGCCGAAACTGGGTTCCCGCCAAAACAGTTACAGTTCAACGCCCCCTGGTGGTGACTGCTATGTAAGTGTGTATGTGTTCTCTTCACCTGGATACATAACACCTTTTATTTGGGCAATGAACTTAGCTCATGCCAAGCTTTTTGTTTATGCCCTTCTAAGAAGTGGCTGTCAGAAAACAAGTCAAATGCCGTCCATTATGTGCAGCCCATCCTGAGCAATGACACTTTACAGGATTGAATGTTAGATCAGTACTTCAAACCTTAAAGAAGTATTAGTCAGGAACAATGAATCACACAACACTAATACAGATGCAAAACCCAAAACCTTTTGCTTTTTTGGGCTGTCAACTCTGATCGTATTATTCCCAGCCATGGGTAATTCACTATGCTTATTTTGATGAAACCTCAGTTGTTAAAGTATATTTCCAAGCACTATTAGCCATCCTGGTCAATACTAAGAGCTACTGAGAATTCTTCGTTCAACCATATTTGGAAATAACCATAGGGTTTAAGGGATATTGGAGTTCTTCTAGTCCAACCATCTGCTCAGGATAGACATCTTATACCATCCCAGTCAAAAGGTGTCCAGTCTGTTTTTGAAAACCTCCAGTGATGGAGCACCACAATCCCAGGAGGCAAGCTATCCCATTGATTAATTGCTCTGTCAGAAAATTTCTCCTTACTTCAAGGTTTTATCTCTCTTTGACAAGCTTCCACCCATTACTTCTTGTCCTGCTCTCTGTTGTCCTAGAGAATAAGTCAATCCCCTCTTCTTTGTGACAGGCCCTCAAGAGTGCCATAGATTTGTTGCTAAAACTATAGTTTAAAACCCACAATATCTCATTCTCTTCATACGGTACTTGAAATTTGAAGCAGTGCTTCCATTCTTCAAATTTAACTTTGTCTGCTAAATGAACCCAGGTCTTGTGTCTTATCTTCGCTGGCAACACTATTATAACATCCCATACAAGACTACATGCAATGGAATCTGGGTTATTGTTCAGCAGCAGCAACAGACCAAAGCATTCTACAGGGACAGCCAGTCTCTGCACAAAAGAACAAATAGCAGAACCCAAAAATCAGCAAAGGGAAACAGTTTGATTCTCAAGGGCAAGTCAAGAGACTTATAATTTCATTGCGCAACAGCTGAGCTAGAATTTATTCAAAGGTTTAACAATGTCATTGATTAATCCATGAAGGATGAAAGATAAGGCAGAAGTTTATGGAACAAGTCACAATCCCCTACATTAAAAACATTATATACATATTATATAAACCGCAACATCTGGATTCATACAATATGGTAAATAAAACCAAATAACCCACACTATAGCAAAATATGCTGCGTGACCCCAGCCGACATCAAATTATTCTTCTCTCATTGTGTGCATTAATCAGATCATACCAAAAGGCCATCTATCATACCAAAATGTGTTGTGCGTGTTTGATTGTTTCACAAATGGCAACTGTCTGCAGGCAATAATAATTGTCCGTGCCTTCTATATTTTACCAGTTACTAATCTCACTTTTTATTACTTTCTTCCCAAAAGCTGTAAAAAATGAGCACATATCCACCCTCTTAGAAAAGGGAGCCAATGTCTTCTCAAAATTGTAACCTCTGAAATTAGGAGTTTGTTGCTGCAATACAGGGAGCTCGACTTACAACAGTTTGTTTAATGACTATTCAAAGATGCAACGGTGCTCAAAAAAGTGACTTAAGACCATTTTTCACACGACTGGAGCAGCATCCTCCTGGTCACATGATCAAAATTCAGACACTTGGCAACAGGTATGTATTTAGGTTGCAGAGTCCCAGGGTCATGTGATCCCTTTTTGCAACCTTCTGACAAGCAAAGTCAATGGGGAAGCCAGATTCACTTAACAACCATGTTACTAATTTAACAACTGCAGTGATTCACTTAACAACTGTGGGGGGAAAAGGTTATAAAATGGGGCAAAACTCACTTAACATCTCCCTTGCTTGGCAATGGAGATTTTGGACTCATTACACTATTCAGATGACCCTGAGGGCACAGATAAACCTCTAAGTGGCATCAATGACTCTCAGAAAGAGTGCAAATGACTAGCTGACTGCAAGGAATATCATTCCTTCCATACCTCCACCATTCAGTCAGAACTGAAGAAGCTTCTTGAATGAGAAGCAAAACGTCTTCAAGAAAAAACAAAGCCCAGTTGCCTTTTGAAAAAGCACCTTTGGGACATCTTAAACTGGATATTGCACTTTGTCAACCCAATCCATTTGGAAGTGTAGAGTGAAGATCTTAAATGACAGGTCCAGCCATTTTTAAAATCTGCCACATTAGAACCGACTCTTACCCTGTATTCACACACCTAATAGCTCACAGTTAATTGAACTAAGCCAACTGTTTGAATTTGCAAAGCCAACAAGGTAGCCAAACACATTTCAGCCTAGATCATGTGTAAATAGCAATAGCACTTAGACTTATATACCACTTCACAGTGCTTTACAGCTCTCTCTGAGTGGTTTACAGAGTCAGCCTATTGTTCCCAAAGAATCTGGCTCCTCATTTTACTGACCTTGGAAGGATGGAAGGGTGAGTCAACCTCAAGCACGGTGAGACTCGAACTGCCAACCTCCAAGCAGCTGGCAGTCAGCAAAAGTAGCCAGCAGTACTGCACTCTAACCACTGTGCCACCAGGGCTCTTAACTTCACATGCGCATTTACGAGGCCAATAGACAATAAAGGGGTAACAATCCATCCGTTTTGATTCAAGCCACACACCGTGTACATTCTGCTCAACTGAAGGTTCCTGCTAGAGAGAACAAAGACAAACAAGAAAAAACACCGTGGCGAAGAGACCCGTCCAAAATCCAGAGAAAAAAGAAGAATCGCTTCGAGAGACATCCATGAGATCTGAGAAAACAAAACCAAGGAGACAAACTATTTAATGACTAGGAGCGTAAGATGGTTATGTAGCAGCTTTGCTTATTAAGTTCTTGTGCTCCCTGCAACCTCTCTAGCCCAGGGCTCAGCTTTTGTTAATCTACAGTATTCCTGAAGAAATGTTGTTGAGGGGAACTTTTACCATCCAGTAGTTCTCTCCTCCTGAGGAAATTCTACTTTTTAATCTCTTAAACAGGCATTCTTGAACTGTGGCCTTGTTCTGGACTGGGGTTTCTGACATTGGCTCTGCAGCAAGAGGCTTCAATCTTCCCTTTGCAACTGATAAGAGACTCCCCAAGCCTGGCATTTCCTTCTGGGGCATTTTCTCAAGCTTGTTTATGCAGCTTCCAGACTTTAATAATTGGGTTTAAACATAATCCAAAGCCAAAAGCAACAAAAACACACTGGCTACATTTGCCTGAATCTTGATATATATATTTTTTTCTCCAATTAACTTCATTTTCTGACTTCTAGCAACGCACCAAGCCATAAACCAATCTTGCATGCAGAGATCTCACAAGCCACTGAGCAAAAATGTGTTTGGCTAATTTGTGGTTCATTGTCTAGGCAGAAAACACTCTTTGGATTGTTGTAAGGTTCAAAGAAAAAAGTATCTGTGCATTGTTTTTTGATTTCTCTAGAGGATGAGCAAGATAAGGATTTAATTTCAAAGTAAACTTGACAGGGTTCCTGGGAATTCGGATGCAGAAATGTTTAGCCTACTTAAGTGAGCTAAACAAGACGTTACCAGTAAACTTCAGATGGGCTTTCATGACACCTCAAACAATGCAGCTTCTTCCTATTAGTTTGGATATTAGTTTGGCAAGCCTTCCAAAAAAAACCATCTTGTATATGGTCTGTTTCTCTTACTTCATGCATAGATCTTCTTATTCTTTACTTCCTCTTTTACCACTTCAGGTGTCGAGGGAGATACAAAGTCCTGGTTCTTGCTTTTCTGGTGGCCTCAACCATTGTTAATCGATGTTGCTGTAGCGTGTCTTTGATGTTGTCTCTCCATCTTCCTCTGGGTCTGCCTCATGTTCTTTGGCCTTCTCCTCTTTTGGTATAAGCCTTTTGTATATGCCACTTTATTTGCTTCTTTTTTGTATGTACCTTTGAGATTCTTTATCTCATGGTCCCATTTCTGATTTTATCTCTTCTGGTCATGCCAGCAGCTTTTCTCAAATATCTCATTTCATGCATAGAGAATACAGTAGAATAGGATAGGATAGGATAGGATAGGATAGGATAGGATAGGATAGGATAGGATAGGATAGGATAGGATAGGATAGGATAGGATAGGATAGGATAGGATAGGATAGGACAGGACCTTGGAGGTCTTCTAGTCCAGCCCCCTGCTCAAGCAAGAGAACCTATACCATCTCAGACAAGTGAATGTCTAGTCTCTTCTTAAAAATCTCCAATGATGGAGTGCCCATGATGTCTGGAGGGAAGCTGGTCCACTGGTTGATTGTCCTCACTGTCTGGAAATTTCTCCTTAATTCCAGGTTGCTTCTCTCTTTGATCACTTTCCAACCATTGTTTTTCATCCTTCCCTCTGGTGCTCTGGTGAACAACCTGGCCCCCTCTGCCTTGTTGGTTACCAGAGGCTTAGTCTTCCAAGCTTTCAGACGTGTGCTGGAGCCCATCCTCCGGGAACTTCTCTTTCACCAGAATGTGACGCACCAAAATGTGACACCAACACATTATGGTGAGAGAGAAATTCTCCAAAGATGGACTCCAAGCATGAGTCTGAATGCTCAGAAGACTAAACTGCTGGTCCCGGTGACTGACCCAGATTGGATCCTGCAACGTTATCCTGGAAAATATATATTTGCCTTCATTGGCGAGAGATACTTATGCTAATTGTAGTGAAGGAGATGTGGGAAGTAAAGACGCTTTCCACTGCATGACTGAAATACAGATAGATGACATGTAGGGAAATAAAGAGTGGAAAGAAAGAGAAGTATTTCATTGCGATAATGCAAAAGGCAGGCAGAAGCCCTCTTATCTCCAGGAAGGAAGAGGATGCTGAGAAGAATATAGGAGAACATCTGCCTGCCAGTGAGTATTGTCCCCAACTACAGCATGCCTTCTCCTACAAAATGGAATTAATAAAATTACCCTCCTGTTGTAACACCTCAGTGTGAATTCTGCATTAGCTCTAATTCAGGAAAGTTCACAAACCACCGTCATCCCCTGCAGACATCCGTTCCTCACAACAATCCCAGCCATTGTCCTTTTCAAGAAAGAAACCATTTAAAATACATGGGGAACGAATGTATCTTTGGATCCTCATAAAGATATTTGAGCCTCTCTGGAGCACAGAGCTGTGTTTAATATCAAGAACAAGCTCTTCTGGAATTCACTAGTGTCTGGAGTAAGTGGAGCTGAACGAAGTCTGGAAAATGAATTTCTCTCCCATTCATTTTCTTGTCTGTTCCATTTATACTATTAACAAGGCAGACATGATTTCAAACAGCAACAAGGAGTAACCAACAGGCTCTCTCTATTCCAGTCTTGTCACAGGGAGAGAGATTTCAGTGGAAGGAAGATTAATGAAGAGATGTGACGTGATAACATCAGCTGAACTCCTCTGAAGTTATGAATGCATGGGAAGTGGATCAACTCAACCAATTAGGTATGGCACTGCTTATCCGATTGAGGATCTCCTGTCCCTTTACTGCGGGTCAGATGGCCTGGATATCCTAGAACCAGCACAGATAACTCCGGAGGACATATCTGAAAATAGCTGAGTCCTGTGATTTCTGAATATTACAGAAGAAAGAGAGCTCAGGATGGCTAGTCCATGGACCAAGATGGCTGAGAGGCAAAGTAATTCTTTTATCATACATTGTGTTAGAAAGGATTTCAAAGAAAGAAAGAAAGAAAGAAAGAAAGAAAGAAAGAAAGAAAGAAAGAAAGAAGGAAGGAAGGAAGGAAGGAAGGAAGGAAGGAAGGAAGGAAGGAAGGAAAGAAAGAAAGAAAGAAAGAAAGAAAGAAAGAAAGAAAGAAAGAAAGAAAGAAAGAAAGAAAGAAAATCTTCCTTGCATTGGGACCGATCCCATGTGACCTCTTTTGACCTCTCCCATGTGGAGATCTTGGTTAATAAACAGAAACATAAATAAACAGATTATGCAGAGAGAAGCAAGTATTAGAAGAAATCTGCTGAAGTAAATTCTAGGAAACATCTGAGTTCGCACGACCACCTTAATCCAAAACTGATCCATATCTGCAAATAAGAAAAGAAGGTCTATACAGAAAGCAAGTGTTAATCAATCTATTAGAAAAGCACTTTGCACATCACATGATGCAACCATACTTGGGTATCCATATTCAATTATATGCATATTAATTAAATGTGTATGTTCTGGTCTTCTTTCTATCCAAAGAACTTCTTTCTTTTTGGAGAAGTGAAGCATGCTCATTGTCAAAGAGCCAGGATCATTTATTGAGTTTAAGCACAGAATTTAGTCAACTAATGGTCAATGTTAAATTGACACTAGATAAGGCTCAGTGGAATTCAAAGGAGGGGCTGGACTTGGGTCTCTTGTAGGAACACAAGGATTCTAAACTGATGATTCATTTAACTCCGCCTTCCATCTCTGCCTGTTCTCCTATACTCACAGTCTTTGTATGTGGAATAAAGTTTCACCTTGTTCACCTTCTCCAGTTTGTGATATTTTCCCAACTTTTGGCAACAGTGTAGAAGTAGAATGCTAATAGCTTTTTCTGACATATTCTTCCTTATTCTGGAATTTCCTAGTGGGCTCCCATGTAAGTATTAACCACATCTGGCCCTGCTTAGCTTTTTGAGATTAGCCAAGGACAGCTAGAAGTGGTCACCCTGTGTGACCAAGCTTTCAGGTGTAGTCTGCTAATGAAACCAATCATTGGGCAGATTGGCATAACATGCAAAATGTTAAGCTGCAGATTCACACAGCCAACTGAGCCAAAATCCAGGTTCATGTATCACCTACAGACATCCATGCTGCCTCTTTGCCACTTACCATTCTTTCACCAAGTTTTGGTTTTTCAACCTAAAACAACATCCATTTGGCATTTCCCAAATCCAGACAAGTCCTGACACAAGATGGTAGCTACCACAAATTTGTATAACATAGTTGAAAAAAAAAAGGACAAGGACAGCCAAACTGTAGTGCAGACCCATGCCCATTAAGCGAACTTTTTAGCTTAGCTAAAATATCATGCAAACAGTCTAGGTTTGGTTTGGTTTTTTTAATCACATTCAACCCCTGCATATCCCAGTTTTAGACCTGGTGTCTTTGATGACCTTAGCCTATCATCAGACACTGCTGCAGCCCTTGAAGACCTTCTCCAGAAAAACAGCTTTTTTTGGGAGGGGGGAGTGTAAGAGTCCTTGCTGGGGAAAAAATATCTCTCCTGTGCATGAGAAGAAAGAAGATTTTTTTGGGGGGGTCTTCTCACTCTGCCTGCCCAGTTCCCTCTGCAGCCTCTCTGCCTAATTCAAACTAGCCAGTAATGACATCTTTGTTAATGGCAAGGACATACCGGCCCAATCATTCAGCAAGCTCTGCATGCTACGATAAGCGAAGTTCTTGCTTGCCCAACCATCCACTGCCTGCCTTCAAACGCAGCTTCTAATTAATTTAACCCCGAGCCCAGAGCAGGCAGTGTTTCCTGCTGGCAATTAACAAGAAGAGAAAAACAGGCAATTGGGAGGGGGATCCCGGTTCCCTCCAGAGCCCAATGAATCTGCAACAGGGAGTATATCAGGAAGAACCAAAAGGGAAATGAACACCTCTGGTTTTAATCAAGTGCAGAGCCCGCTGCAATTAATAAAACGTGCCGGAGGAGCACACAACCTGTTGGCTGTCTCAGCAGCCAGGCATTTTAAGCCTGATCGAAGAATACCGGGAATTGGACGGGCAGGCAACAGGTGTGCCTGTGGGAAGAAAAGAGCCAACATTACACAAGTATTTATGAAGGCCATTTTCCCCTGTATTGTGATTATGATAACCAGGAGAGAGGAAGCAATGGAGACCGAAAAAATGGAGGGAATCCAACATGCCATCTGGCTTTACCCACCACACTACGCGATGGATCGTTTTAACCATGGCTGGTTGTTGCTCAAGAGTCACTCTAAGTCCTAACCATGACTTAGTAAGTGGTTGGGTTGACATATGCAAACTTGAGTTTTTTTGAGGGACCACCTCACTCTAATTACATCTACCTGTCCAGTAGGTCCAACAAAAGAGGCTGTTGCAGGTCCCATCAGCCTAGAAGCATTATCTGGTGGGATTCAGGAAGACAGACTTTTCTGCTATGCCATGCACCCATGGAACATCATCCCCTGGAGATCAGCTTGGCCCCAATCCTGCTGGCTTTTCACAAAGTCCTGAATTCATGGTTTTGCCTATGGTCTTGGGGACCTGGGTACATGGTGGAGCTGGTACAGTGGCTGCACTATTTGTTTTGATTAAAGGGATTATTTTGGTTATGAGTTTTATGAATTTAACTATGCTTTATGGGGGTGAGGGGGTTGTATTTTTTTTCTTATTTTAAGATAGTTGTACCATCCTATCCTCCTTCTTGTTGTCTTTGTTTTATTTGTTTCTAACTGCCCAGAGTCACATATGTGAGGTGGGTGGCTATGTCAAGTTAAATGACAAACATTGCAGAGGTCTTTGTAGTCAAACTGGGGAGGGGGTGCAAGGCATCTGGCTCAGCCTGTAATGTATGACCAAGATAGAAAGATGGAAGGATGGATGGATGGATGGATGGATGGATGGATGGATGGAAAGAAGGAAGGAAGGAAGGAAGGAAGGAAGGAAGTAGCAAAGAGTCAAAAGAATAGCCACTCTAAGTTCCATCTATTATTGAATGATCTACAGACATCCCCTGCAGATCATTCCCAAAGAAATGCAGCCATTGGTAGAAAAAAGAAATCTACATTTGTCTTCTCTAGCCAGAGCTGTTGGAAGCTATAGTCTGGAATTCCTGTGCTACGTATATTTGGCTTTATGGCTTGGTAGTGTGTTGTGTGACCCCAGATAATTGCTTGATCAATAAACCACAGTCAAACAAAATACTGCTTAATGTAATAAGTACACCAAGTCAAGAAGTTAATGAGCCTGTGGCTCACTTTGCACAACACATTAAATGAAATTGTAATTGGCTGTTTGGTGGCTCCTTATGTGGTATGATTCAGACACTTGGTGAGGTTAGAGATTTGGGGCATTCTGAGTGAACTCAGCCAGCTGGTTGATGCAGTGAATGGTAATTAAACAAACTATGGGTTGGTGCATAGCAAATATGCTAAACTTTAACCTGAATTAACAAAGCACAATTGTTGTGCCCATAACATCTTGTATCCAAGCAAATGAATCACATTAAGGCTTGATACAAGGGCCTGTTTCACAAAGTACGAAGTCAGTGGTTGAGTTCCCGCAAGATGTCAAATCTATTTTTAGGGCTAGTAAATCTGGGTTGCAAAAATCTGAACCAGCGCTAGAGATTTCTGTATCTCTTAACTGCCATCTTGTGATCAACTGAAACCTAGTTATGATAGTCCCACCCGGTTGTACAAACCTAGCTTAAATGTCTAAAGAGAAGCAGAGTGGAAACTCAGTTACATCTATGTATTTCAAGTAGAAAAGCCACACTAGTTTACTCTTCCAGGTTTGGTGTGAAATAATACCGAATTAGAATTTCAGAAACATTACGCAATTCTCTTCCCCATCTGAAGAGCCATCTACTCACTAAACATAGGCAGTATTCCCTAGGTCTTTCACTCAGCCCAATTATGGGCTCTAAAGAGGCTCAAATGCTCTCTGGTGTCCATGCACACACTGTTTCCTTTCCTTTGAGGACAATAGCTTATCAAAAAATTTCACCAAATGACAGTCTCAATTTTCCGTCTTTATCAGCACTGCTCATCAGCGGGTAATGTCTCCGAGTCAGGGCAGCCTGCTCTTGCAAGTGTTGCGTGTGGCATTTTTTGGAGGCAAAGGGAAGCAATAAGTGTTTTGTTGGTTTTTTTTTTACATATAGCAAGATGTATCATCAGCCTCACTCTAATGGCTCCTGTGAGAAACACCTTTTTTTTTCTTCCCCTTTTGCCGTTGTCGTTGCTGTTACTTCTGCTGCGGTTGGTTTTTAGAATGTGCAATCTTGGTGGAATAGAGTCACAAAGAGGCATAACCATGATAAGGCTTGCTTGGAATCCTGGTTCTGTAACATCCCAAATCAACTCTGCTTGCTTGAAGCACAAGAACCAGAGCTGAAATCTGCAAATAATCATCACAGGTTTGTCACAGGTTTGTTGTAAGGTTTGAACAAGCTAAAGAATGTCACCTTTTCCAAGCCACTTCTTTCCAGTTTAGCCCCAACGGCATCTTAAAGAGTTCTGGTTCCAAGAAAACTGATGTCAAACCTAATCCAGACAGGCAACTATAACCATCAATATAATACTAGATTTATTTTAAAGCTATAGAAACGGAATCTTGCATGTCCGAAAGCACTCCCCCCTTCCCCTGCATCTGAAAGTAATGCTAAGCCTAACACAAATAGGAGACACAGAGTCAATTTGATGCAATGGTGAAGACACCAGGCTAGAAACCAAGAATCCATGAGTTCAAATCCTGCCTTAGGCAAAAAACCAGCCAACCGTGGTCCAGCCATTCTCTCTCAGCCCTAGGAAAGAGGCAGTGGCAAACCAGTTTTGAAATTGTGGGGAGACAGCACCACCCCCACCCCCAGAGAAGGAAATATTTTGGGGAATAGTAAAAAAGCAGGATATTATGTTTCCCGAAAGGATCTTAAAGGCAGAAACCCCACCCACCCACCCCCAAGTCTCTCTGCCCCAAGCAGAAACCAGGTTTGTAGAAATGCAGATCTGATAATCCTTTCAGAAAGGCCGGAGCCAGGAAGCTTAGAGCTGATAGGATTAGAAAGACAAAGATCCCTAGAACCAACAACCCCTCACCCCAAAAATCCAACACAGGACATAGCCATCAGCCACAGCCACAGGGAAGCAGGACATGACCTTTCGGACATAATAGGATTAACGTCCACCATGATTAGAATGCCAGAAAGGCACACTGAACCTGAGGTCAAAGTTCATGCCACAGGAACAACTCCAAACACAAAAGCCCAAGAAGGTATCAAAACCCACCGCTCCCAGCTACATGTGGTCAGCTTTCCCAGAGCCACATTTCTGTCTGGCTCTGCTCTTCAATAAACTGCAACCTTCTTTCTAAAGCATTCTCCATTTTGGTTATTCCTGCCTTGGACTGGACCCTGATGAAGATTTTTCTTTCAACAAAATAATGCCAAGAAAATAGCAGGGACCTGTCCAGGCAGTCACCAGGAAACAACACTGATTTGAAGGCACCCACAAAAAAAAATATCACAAATAAGACTATTACCCAACCTTTGTTTCTATTAGGAGAGAAAACAAAACAATGCATGTATCTGACTGACATAGGCTCATTTTACCACAAGAACCTGCATCGCAAGAGGAACAGAACAGCACTAACTTTCTAAAAGAGAGCTAGGTTCGACAAACAAAATGGCCTCCACAACTTTGAAGCCAAGCATCCAGGTTAAATTCTTGGGTGAAGAAGTTTCAAAGATCCTGATCCCTACCAAAAAGGCCTTGTCCATCATTTCTGTCATATAAATGTTTGTTATGGTGGGTCAAAGAACCTATATGTTCAGGCTCTTCATTATGGTTTGTTTTCAGTCATGATGCTCTCAGCATTCTCTTTAGCTGGCTTGACTGAGACAAAATTACAGGAATTCTAGCAACTGAACTGTTTTCTGTTTAGAAACCAGTGCTTTTTTTATGTAAAAGAAAAAGGTGCCGGAACTCACACATGTCATACAACCCACCTTGCCTACCCTACAAGGTTCCATCCAAAAAAGGTGCCGGAACTTCGTTCTGAGTGTTCTATGAGAAAAAAAAGCCCTGTTAGAAACAATATATCCTATGGACATAGGATATAGAGACATTCTGATCTTCTTTCAACAGCCTTCCTGTGATTCCACAAGAAAGTTGGTCTTTTTTTTTACTGGCGATAGAGAAACTCATTAACAGTTTATATAAAGGTCTCTCGGATCTTTACCAGTCCAAGAACCAATGACTGCACCAGGTAAGTTTATTTATTTATTTATTTATTTATTTTATTATATTTATATACCGCCCTTTCCCGAAGGACTCAGGGCGGTTTACAGGGTGATTAAAACGAAAAATACAAAAGTTAAAAAGAATTAAAAAAAAATTATATCAATCCCTGAATAAATAAAAACCCCAGTTAAAATTAAAATTAAAATCCTCAGCCTGGGCCAGAGAGCTCGAAGAGCCAAGTCTTCAGGTCCCGGCGGAATGACCGGAGGTCGGGGGCGGTCCTAAGCTCCACTGGCAGCTGGTTCCAAAGGGCAGGTGCCCCCACTGAGAAGGCCCTACCCCTGGGTGTTATCCACCGGCAATCTCTTACTGGCGGCACCCTGAGAAGACCCTCCCTGTGGGAGCGCACTGGACGAAGGGAGCTTGATGCCGGCAGCAGGTGTTCCCTCAGATATCCCGGACCCAAGCCATTTAGGGCTTTATAGGTCATCACCAGCACGTTGAATCTCACCCGGAGGGCAACCGGGAGCCAATGCAACTCGCGGAGTAGAGGTGTTACATGGGAGTATCGGGGAACCCCCATCACAACTCGCGCGGCCGCATTCTGCACCAGCTGAAGTTCCCAGGCTTGTCAACCTGGACCAAGGGGATTGTTTTGCTTTTCTGATGTGACCTGTGTTTTCACAAAAGTAATTACGTCATGGAGCTCTTCCTCTCCTTTTCTACCTTTTAAAGAGAACTACTCCATCTTTGCCTGCCTCCTCCTCTTCCCTTTTTTCTGCTGATATGGGAGCCATTTAAGCCAGTTCTGCCTATCATCTTATCTCGTCTCTACTTCTAGAGTTCACGCTGAATCCTAGTGACAAACCTAGTCAGGTTAAACCTAAATCCATGGCTTCCCTAGAAAACAATATTTAGTATGAGGGATCTGAAGGGCATCCCTGGGGCCATCAGTTTCCTGCTTTGTCAGGGATGGACAATGTGAAATTTGAGCGGGCCACGAACAAGAAGTATATTTATTTATTTATTTTTATTTTATTTGGATTTATATACCGCCCTTTCCCGAAGGACTCAGGGCGGTTTACAGGGCATTTAAAAAACAGTCAATACAAACGTTAAAACAAATTAAAAGAGATTAAATAGACGATATATATCGGAGGTGGTGACGCTTTGAGAGCTGTATGCAACGAAATTTCATTTTGATGTATGCCGATTGGTGTACATTCAAAGTGACAATAAAGTTATCATTATCATTATCATTATCAAGTGTCTCAGACGGATAGCTGTCCAGTCTTTGCTTGAACACATCCGGTGAAGACGAGGAAATCCAGGAAATTCTTTGGATAATAAGTTCCATTGTTGAACTGTTCTTCCTATTACAGAATATTTCAAACATACATTCAGCATATGCCTTCCTGTAATTTAAATCCATTATTCGGTGTCATGCCCTTTGGGAAGATGAAGAACAATAACCTTAACCTTCTTTTGTGTGACATCCCTTCAGATGCTTAAGGAATATCATCACTTCTCCAGTCTTTTTGAGCTTAAAGGTGGCAGGGCTCTGTCTAGTTACAACTATATCATTTTTTTTAGCTCCATCTAGTTCACTGATTAATATTAAAGCAAAAAGGTGTATCTGAAATTGACCCTCATAAGGATTTTCTTACTGCCTATAAGTCTCTCCTAAGCAAAAAAAAAAACCTGAAAACAAGATTAAACATTTCAACTGCTTCTGAGATACTGCAATTGCTCTTTAGGAAATTGCAAAACGGAATATTTTTTAACAACTTCTAGAAATGTTCTTTTATAAGACCAGAGATATGTTTCTTGGATTTTTGCTGCCACAACTGTCAGTTGTAGTTACTACCTTATCATTGCTCTTAGTATTCTACTTTTTCTCCCAAGAAGCTTTTTAACTAAGCAAGTAGGCGGGGGAAAGAGGTAGAATTCAAATCGTGTTCAGTGTGACTCAGAATAAACCAAGATGGCCATATTTTGCCACATCACTGATTGGACATTTAGGTGAAGTAAAGTGTAACTCCCTCCTGCATGAAAGCCACTTCCAACATGAACATGTCACTTCCACCTAAGGATGGACATTCTCCCAATCTGTCTTGGCTATTTTTGTTGTTGTTAGCTGCGAAGTCGTGTCCGACCCATCGCGACCCTATGGACAACATTCCTCCAGGCCTTCCTGTCTTCTACCATCTTCTGGAGTCCATTTAAGCTCACGCCTACTGCTTCAGTGACTCCATCCAGCCACCTCATTCTCTGTCGTCCCCTTCTTCTATTGCCCTCGATCTTTCCCAGCATTAGGCTCTTCTCCAGTGAGTCCTTCCTTCTCATTAGGTGGCCAAAGTATTTGAGTTTTAGCTTCAGGATCTGGCCTTCTAAAGAGCAGTTAGGATTGATCTCCTCTAGGACTGACCGGTTTGATCGCCTTGCAGTCCAAGGGACTCGCAGGAGTCTTCTCCAGCACCATAGTTCAAAGGCCTCAATTCTTTGGCGCTCAGCCTTTCTTATGGTCCAACTTTCACTGCCATACATTGCAACTGGGAAGACCATAGCCTTGACTATACGCACTTTTGTTGACAGGGTGATGTCTCTGCTTTTTAGTGTGCTGTCTAGATTTGCCATGGCTTTCCTCCCCAGGAGCAAGCGTCTTTTAATTTCTTGGCTACAGTCCCCATCTGCAGTGATCTTGGAGCCCAGGAAAATAAAATCTGTCACTACCTCCATTTCTTCCCCATCTATTTGCCAAGAATTGAGAGGGCCAGATGCCATGATCTTGGTTTTCTTAATGTTAAGTTTCAACCCAAGTTTTGCACTCTCCTTCTTCACCCGCAACAAGAGGCTCTTTAGTTCTTCTTCACTTTCTGCCATTAGAGTGGTATCATCTGCGTATCTTAGGTTGTTGATATTTCTTCCGGCAATCTTAATTCCAACTTTTGATTCATCTAGCCCTGCCTTTCTCATGATGTGCTCTGCATATAAGTTAAATAGGCAGGGCGACAGTATACAGCCTTGCTGGACTCCTTTCCCAATTTTGAACCAATCAGTGGTTCCATGTCCAGTTCTCACTGTTGCTTCTTGACCCGCATATAGGTTTCTCAAGAGATAAATAAGATGGTCTGGTACTCCCATCTCTTTAAGAACTTGCCACAGTTTGTTATGATCTACACAATCAAAGGCTTTAGCATAGTCAATGAAGCAGAAGTAGATGTTTTTCTGGAACTCCCTAGCTTTTTCCATGATCCAGCGTATGTTGGCAATTTGATCTCTAGTTCCTCTGCCTCTTCGAAATCCTGCCTGTACTTCTGGTAGTTCTCGATCCACATACTGCTGAAGTCTAGCTTGTAGGATTTTAAGCATGACTTTACTAGCATGAGAAATGAGTGCAATGGTGCGATAGTTTGAACATTCTTTGGCACTGCCTTTCTTTGGAATTGGAATGTAAACTGATCTTTTCCAATCCTGTGGCCACTGTTGAGTTTTCCAAATTTGCTGGCAAATTGAGTGTAGCACTTTTACTGCACTGTCTTTTAAGATTTTGAATAGCTCAGCTGGAATACTGTCACCTCCACTAGCTTTGTTGTTGCTCAGCTTTTCTAAGGCCCACTTCACCTCACATTCTAGGATGTCTGGCTCGAGGTCAGTGACCACCTCATTGTGATTATCTGGGACATTAAGCTCATTCTTGTATAGTTCTTCTGTGTAATTTTGCCACCTCTTCTTAATCTCTTCTGCCTCTGTTAGGTCCCTGCCATTTTGGTCCTTTATCATGCCCATTTTTGCATGAAACGTTCCCTTCATCTCTCCAATTTTCTTGAAAAGATCTCTGGTCCTCCCTATTCTATTGTTTTCTTCTATTTCTTTGCACTGTTCATTTAAGAAGGCATTCTTATTTCTTCTAGCTATTCTCTGGAATTCTGCATTCAATTGGGCATATCTATGTTTTTCTCCCTTGCCTTTCGCTTCCCTCCTTTCCTCAGCTATTTGCAAAGCTTCCTCAGACAGCCATTTTGCTTTCTTGCATTTCTTTTTCTTTGGGATGGTTTTGGTTGCTACCTGTTGTACAATGTCGCGAACCTCTGTCCATAGTTCTTCAGGCACTCTGTCTATCAGATCTAATTCCTTAAATCTATTTGTCACCTCTACTGTATATTCAACAGGGATATGATTTAATTCATACCTGAGTGGCCTAGTGCTTTTCCCTACTTTCTTCAGTTTAAGCCTAAACTTTGCAAGGAGAAGCTCATGGTCTGAGCCACAGTCAGCTCCTGGTCTTGTTTTTACCGACTGTATAGAGCTTCTCCATCTTTGGCTGCAGAGCATATAGTCAATCTGATTTCTGTGTTGACCGTCTGGTGATGTCCATGTGTAGAGCCGTCTCTTGGGTTGTTGGAAAAGAGTGTTTGCTATGACCATCGTATTCTCTTGACAAAATTCTATCAGCCTGTGCCCTGCTTCATTTTGTACTCCAAGGCCAAACTTGCCTGTTATTCCAGTTATCTTTTGGCTTCCTACTTTAGCATTCCAATCCCCCATGATGATAAGGACATCATTTTTTGGTGTTACTTCTATAAGGTGCTGTAGGGCTTCATAGAACCGGTCAATTTCATCCTCTTCAGCACTGGTGGTTGGGGCATAGACCTGGACTACTGTGATATTGAATGGTTTGCCTTGGATTCGAACTGAGATCATTCTGTCATTTTGAGGATTGTATCCCAGTATTGATTTTCCTACTCTTTTATTGACTATGAAGGCTACTCCATTTCTTCTGAGGGATTCTTGCCCGCAGTAGTATACCTGATGGTCATCTGAATTAAATTCACCCATTCCTGTCCATTTTAGTTCGCTGATACCTAACATGTCGATGTTTAGTCTTGTCATCTCTTGTTTGACCACGTCCAGCTTTCCTTGATTCATGGATCTTACATTCCAGGTTCCTATGGAGAAAAACTCTTTACAGCATCGGACTTTCCTTTCACCACCAGACATATCCACAGCTGAGCGTCCTTTCGGCTTTGGCCCAGTCGCTTCATTCTTTCTGGCGCTACTAGTACTAGCCCTCTGCTCTTCCCCAGTAGCATATTGGACGCCTTCCGACCTGAGGGGCTCATCTTCCAGCGTCATATCGTTTTGCCTTTTGGTACTGTCCATAGGGTTTTCATGGCAAAGATACTGGAGTGGGTTGCCATTTCCTTCTCCAGTGGATCACGTTTTGTCAGAACTCTCAGCTATGACCTGTCCGTCTTGGGTGGCCCTGCACGGCATAGCTCATAGCTTCATTGAATTACGCAAGCCCCTTCGCCACGACAAGGCAGTAATCCATGAAGGGGGTCTTGGCTATAATCAACTGCAAATTTGATCCATTCAAATGTAAAACAATTAAAGTGTTTGTTTAATTAGCCGACTACCCACAAAAGTGCTCTCCCTCTTCTGTGAGCTGCCAGAGAAGATGCCAAGCAGGTGAATTACCTGGGCTGTTTAGGGATTCGTGGCAACACTCTGGCTGGCTGTAGAGTTTAAACCAAGCATGATATTTATTGACTTGTTCTGGCCACATCTAGAGCAGAAGGAGGACAATTTGCAAGCTAAACAGGGAGTCTTTCCTAAGTTCAGAGAATGACACCACCACCATCATTATCATCATCATCACCATCATCATCATGTTGTTGTGGCTGTTCCATCACTGGAGGTTTTCAAGGAAAGACTGGACACCCATCTGTCCCAAATGTTATGAGGATTCCTGCAATGAGCAGAGGATTGGACTAGAACACTTGCCTTCCAAGGCTATGATTTTATGGTTGCTTTCTGGAGCTTCCCAGAATCACCTATGGGCCATTTTTCTCTGATAGCCACTTAATATGGGTGTGACTCTCACACACAGGGACACAGAAGTAGAGGGGGGAAAACAAGGAGAAAAGGAAAGAGGGAGGAGGAGGAGGAGGAGGAGGAGGAGGAGGAGGAGGAGGAAAGCCTCAACCAAAATAAAGCACCCTGCAACCTTTTTATCGATAAAACGTGTTACCATAGGAACAACAAAGTCTGCTTTCGGACTTGAAAGCATGGAGCTGCAGTGACATCTGCAGGCAGTTTAGGAAAGGAGAAGGGCTTAAATAATGAATGCTTGGGTGGGAAAACAGAAAAACTCTTCAGCATCTCCCCATCTGTGGATTAGAAAAAAAGCACTTAGTGGAGTTCCCCCTCCCCATCAGAATTTGCATTTGGCCTTGGAAAAAGGAGGGGACATTGTTTTGCGATGTTGTGGCAGGTGTTACTTTGTGACAATAGCCCTCACCGACACATATACTTTTCTGTTCGCAAGGTTTTTTTTACGAAGCTTACCTCTGAAAGGAGACTAGCTGGAAACTTCTTATATATTTATACGTGTCGAGTCTTTTTGCCAGCCAAGTTATATTATTAGAGACTTTGCTATAGTTAGCTCCACCTCATTAGTCTACTTCAGTTAGGAAGGTCCTCCCAACCACCATCAGCCCAGCCTTCGAACTGTTCTTCCAGTCAGAATAGAGTCTCACCTGATCCTGCCTTAGGGAGTTAGACTTCTTGCTAACACTGAACTCCAAAGAATATGCTTTATGGTGCAGACATCAGGGGTCTTCAAACTTGGCCCTTTTATGACTTCTGGACTTCAAGTCCCAGAATTACTCGGCCAGACCCCTGATCTACTGTAGGTTCTCCTCATCTAAAGGTCAGATGATTCTGTGACACTAACTTTAGGCTGAGCTGTTGGGTAGAGTGAGGCAACTTCTGAAGGAGCAGCTTTGAGTGTCAGGGAAGAGATGCATATGCCTCTTTGATAGGTGGAGGGTCAGATTCAGAAGCTACTTCATTGTTAGAGGTATGTTATTTTTGTTCCTCACTAATTTCTGGAGAATCTTGATTGCAACTCCCTCAACCCAGTTAGTACAACAGCATACAACTTGCCAGCCCTATCAAATCATCATCATCGTGGTGGTGGTGGTGGTGGAAGGGACTTTGGAGGTCATCTAGTCCAACCCTCTGCTCAGGTAGGAAACCCTATACCGTTTCAGACAAATGGCTGTCAGTCTCTTCTTAAAAACTTCCAGGGATGGAGCATTCTCCACTTCTGGAGGCAGGTTGTTCCACTGATTAATTATTCTGTCAGAAAATCTCTCCTTAGTTCTAGGTTGCTTCTCTAATTAGGTCTTAATGCTATCACAGCTAACCTTTTTAACCCTTTTGATGGAAACCATGTTCTTTTCACAGTTGTGAATAAATTTAACAAAGATAAGACCTTAGTTACATAAACCTATCTATGCAGTTACTAGGAATGGAAAATGACTTGATGGCACCTAATCAAGGTTGTCCCTTAGCATAGATTCATTTTTTTCCTCCCCTCTCATGCCCTTTAGGCCTATCTTTTCTTTTTCTTTTCTTTTTTTTTGTAACACAATCCTTTTGTGTTTAAAAGCAATGCATTATCAAAGCAATCCTCCCCAGGTTGAGAAAACTATGAATGTGTGAATGGTGTGAATGAGAACATTGTTCTCCATCTGCTCTCACTGGCTCCCCTACAGCACCTTGTAATTATATGCAAAGCAAGGAAACTAATTAAAAATAGTCGAGAGGCACAGAAAAATGTGCATTGTGATGAAGAGTGCCAGAATCTGAGGGCAGTTACAGAGCAGAGTTTCCCACATTTATTTATTTATTTTAGGCTAGTAAACACATTTGGAATTATGGAGTACGTGTTGTGATCTGTTCAAAATATGGCTATAGGGATGGGAAAAGGAGGATAACCAGCTTCTTCCATCCCATTTTGTATTTTTTTTAAAGAGGCAGATGAGCATAACCTAAACAAAGTCATAGAGTAGTGTCACCCCATCTTTTGCATTTTAAAGGAAGATCACATACCCTCTGTGGTACCCAGAGGATTCCTGCAATGGTGACTATGCCAGTCGAGTGCTTGGCAGCATTCCAAATGCTCCTTCATTTTTCTAAAAAGTCTAAAATAAAACCAACCTTTGCAAAGGGACTAATGAGTAACAAGAAAGTAACCTCGCTGTATGGAAAAGACCCTTCTTGTAGTAGCAATTTTACCTTTCTACATTTAGCAGCGGTCTTTAATCTTAATATGAGGTCCAGTTTTAAGTTCTGTTGCTTGATTGTTCTTACCTATAGTTTAGTTAGCTCCAGTGGTGGGATTCAAATAGGTGAACAACCAGTTCTCTGCGTGGATGCCACTTCCAGAAGTCCATTCTGGGCCTGGGCAACAAAAAATTAGCTACCGGTTCTGCCGAAGTGGTGCGAACCGGCTGAATCCCACCACTGGTTAGCTCTGTATTCTTTTTTTATTTTATTTTATTTTATTTTATTGAATATACAGTTAAAAAAACACAGTGGACATGATACAACTCTGTATTCTTATGGAACAAGCCAGAATTAGATGTCCCGTGATACAGTTCGTTAATAGTTTTAACAATTTAACAAGCGCTTCTGATTTAGACTTTTAGTTTTGTTTTTCGCAAACATTTTTTTTTTTGCAGATCTGGTGTTGTTCTCATATAAATGAAATTATGGTGCAAGGGATTAAAAAATGTGTTAGCACACATTAATAGACAATGGAACTCTGCCCTTAGGTTGGGTTTTGGTGGGATTTTTGTTTTTTTGTTATTTTTTTTGGTAGCTAAAAAGTTTAATAAAAAGGAATCAGCAAATTTGAAGCTGAAAATTATTTTTTCCCATTCACTAGAGGGCTCTCTCTCCAGCAGGAAAAAAAAAATACTGCTTCAGAATATTTAAGGATGGGTAAGGAATTCTACAGGAAGAATTTGAAGGAGATCGTGCAGAAATTCATTTCAGTGAGACATCTTTAAAAAATGGCTAGCCTGAAGGGTTGTTCAGATTTGGCATCATTAGTATCTCCTTCCTTCGCCCCTTTTCTTACATAAAAGCAGATGCATTACAGCCTTTTAGAAATCCCTGGAATTATTTTGCTTATTTGGTTGGGGGAAAAAAAACCTACAACTACCAGATTCATGGCAAAATGTAATTGCTGAGCTCTGTTCTTTCTGCTCTGTACCTCTGATAGTGAAATAATGAATGTGAAATAAGTGAGAAGCTATAAAGCAATCCAAGATTGCAAATCAAAGCAAACACGCAAAAAGTAAGCTCCATTGTTTTATACGGAATTTGGGGTCATGCATGATAAGAATCTAGAAAATAAATTCTTTTTGTTGTTCTTCATACTCACATCCCTACCAGAAAACCAGGAATCAGAATTAAAGCTGATATCAGTGTCAACAAACATACCCCACGAAAAAAAACAACAAACCATAATATACAATCTCTAATGCCCAAGAAAAAAAACTCCACTCATTATTTAACCATGATTTACTGAATAAGGCACAACTTTCAGAGCTGGTGTGGAAGACAAAATCATTAACTATCAGTTACAATCCACAAAAGATGGTTAGACATACTAAGCCAAGCCAAACAACTGAATGTGAGATTAGGTCTTCAGAAATTATTAAAAAGTGGAAAGTAACTAGTCTATCTGAAAGGAAATTGGATTACTGCTAAAAAAAAAACACCAACCAAATCAGTGGATTTTTAAATGCAATCTTGTTAGTACTTCATAATTAATAGCAATAGCACTTAAGACTTATATAGTGCTTCATGGTGCTTTACAGCTGTCTCTAATTGGTTTATAAAAAGGTAAAGGTAAAGGTTCCCCACACGTGTGTGCTAGTCGTTTCCGACTCTAGGGGCCGGTGCTCATCTCCGTTTCAAAGCCGAAGAGCCAGCGCTCATCCGAGGATGTTTCCGTGGTCATGTGGCCGGCATGACTAGACGCCAAAGGCGCACGGAACGCTGTTACCTTCCCACCGTAGTGGGTCCTCATTTTACCAACCTCAGAAGGATGGAAGGCTGAGTCAAACTTGAGCCGGTCAGGATCGAACTCCTGGAGTGAGCAGTGAGCTAGCCTGCAATACTGCATTCTAACCACTGCACCACCATGTTATATACTACAAATAGGTATTTCCACAGAATTCATTTATTTTAAACAATGATATAGCCACCCACACTATATTGAATAAAGATGTCAGCCTTGTAAGGTAAACCAGGTCAGAAAAGAGACCTCACAAGAAATACTAAAACTCTATAGCAGACATGTCAAACACAAGGCCCGGGGGCTGGATCCGGCCCACGAAGTGGTTTCATGCGGCCCGCGAAGCCATCCTGGAAACAGTGAGGGAACGGCCCCCACTGCCTTGGCCCTGGCCCAGAGACCCTCCTCCTGCCAGAGACCCTCAGATCTGTCCCACTCCTGCCCAGGCCCCCATAGGCACCCTTGATGCGAATGACGTAGAGCTGGCCACGCCCACCCAGCAGGCCATATGCACTCTAGCCACGCCCACCCAATAGGCCACACCCACCCTGGCCATACCCACCCGGCCCCCTGAGGGCAACCGCAATGCTGATGCGGCCCTCAATGAAATTGAGTTTGACACCCCTGCTCTATAGTCTATAAAACCAAAATCTTGAAAACCTATCAGTATTTCTCTGCCTTTTATATCCAATAAAGCCAAGACTGATCAATCTTCAGTTTCTTCCTCACCCTCTCCCATCTTTCTGGACTAAGCCAATACATTTATAATGGCGGCCACATCATTTTTTGAAGACTATCTATGTGTTCTACTACATAAAGTTCTTTTCTGAGTTTACCTCAACTCTGGGTGATTTTGTTGACATCGCTGTTATCTTGCCATTCTTTTTCTGGACCTTTTTGTTTTGTTTTTACTTTTAGATATCCAATCATTAATGAGGCCCAAGCCTGCTTCATATCAAGCTCAGCCAAGATTGTCTTAATGCTGCTGCCATTTGCTTCAACTAAAAGTATCAATACATAAGGTAAAGGTAAAGGTTCCCCCGCACATGCGTGCTAGTTGTTTCCGACTCGAGGGGCCGGTGCTCATCTCCGTTTCAAAGCCAAAGAGCCAGCGCTCATCCGAGGATGTTTCCATGGTCATGTGGCCAGCATGACTAGACGCCAAAGGCGCACGGAACGCTGTTACCTTCCCACTGTAGTAGTCCCTATTTTTCTACTTGCATTTTTACGTGCTTTCGAACTGCTAGGTTGGCAGAAGCTGGGACGAGTAACAGGCGCTCACTGTTACGCGGCACTCGGGATTTGACCCGCCAAACTGCCAACCTTCTGATCAACAAGCTCAGCGTCCCAACCCACTGAGCCACCGCGTCCCATATCAATACATAGTGTGCTTATAAAATACAAGAAAGCAGATCCTTGCCTTCAGTAGTGAAGAAGCAGTAGAAAATGGGAGAAAGGGAAAGAGAGGTGGGTAATTGGGAGAAAGTGCCAATGTGATGAATTCTGAGTAAAAAGATGTTTATCATCTGGAGATTAATCAGAATGTCCACAATGTTCCTGGCCTACAACTTTTTGTTTCCGTCCCACTTGTACCAATGAAGCTATTTGAACTTTTTTGCAGCAGACCTTCTAAAAAGCTTGGTTTCCAGAAATCCTTCGCTCCTATTTGACCTTTTGGGTTCTCCCTTTCTGTAAAAAATTATCACCATCGAATTAGAGACATTCTGATTGTTTATAACCTCTTTAAAAAAGAAAGGAGGGGACCCTGCCTCCTCATATAAAAAAAAATCAGCAAATTGCAAGAAAATATACACCCCCAGAGCTGGCCTTGGCAAAATAATGACATGCATTTTGGCAAATTATGTCAGAGTCACGAGAAAACAGCAAATGGGATTTAATTTATGGCTGCTGCATTTTTACTGTCTGGGTAAAAGGTCCTTGTGAAGATGGCTGTTGGGTTCAGCAAATAATTGGCTTGTGTGGAGAGAGCAATACAACTTGGATAAGGGGCAGGTCTTCATTCTCAGATAGCAACCCTTGCAGTCTAACTAAGCTCTTCCTAACAGCCTTCAGACTGTAGGAAACTGGATTGAGAAAGTGGACATTCAACCAATGTGATCTCTTATCAGTTGACTCAAGCAGTCCAATTTATCATGAATGAAGGCAAATAGACATGTCTCAGGATAATGTTGAAGGATCCAACCTGGGTTGGTCACTGGGACCAGAAGTTTAGTCTTCCAAGCTTTTGGACTTGTGCTCAAGCCCCTCCTCAGGGAACTTCTCTCACCAGAATGTTTGAAAGCTTGAAAGACCAATCCTCTAGTCCCAGTGACCAACCCAGATTAGATGCAGTCCAACTTATCATCTCGTTCTACCAGAGCAGGGTTTCCCAAAATGTGACATGTAGTTCCCTTGGGGAAATGCAGACAGAATCCAGGGAAGGTGTGAAAAACCTTTAGTTGTACATTGTTACAATAAATCCATCTTTCCCAAAGTCCCATTGAATTGTTTCCATTGTTCACTTTGTTGTTTGGATTTTTAGGGGTGGTGTTTACATTAAGATTACCCCAAAGGAGGTGTGATGGGAAAAAAAGTTTAGGAATTAAACTAGAAGCCAATCCAAGATCAATTCAGTCAATCAATCAATGAATCCAGTCAATCTAATCCAAGGTCAATCCAAGATCAATCCCATCCAATATCAATAAGGAACTACAATTTTGTCTTCCTGTTCCTCTGTATGGAGACAAAGAGTTGAGATTTCCAAAGCTTCATGGACACAGTACAATGGTGTGAGGTCATCATGTTCCCAGAGTTCATAAAGGCACACTTCCCAGGAAAATGTTTGATGTTATCATGGAAATAAGATCACTTTGGTCTGATTTGGATGAATAATAATAAGAGCCACCGCTCCAGTGTTTCCCTCCATTAATATTTTCTAACATACAGTAGTTAGTACCCTATATTTCTTCTAGCAGGTTTCCACTGCTAATATATCCCTTGCATTCCAAGAAAAAATGGGAGAGAAAGAGTTACGTTTCACCTTGATCTTTAATAAGCAAGATGATTGGGAGGAGTTAAATACTTGTTCAATTCTTTTGCCAGCAATACTGAGACCTAAGAGCTGTAGTGGTGCAGTGGTTAGAATGCACTATTGCAGGCTAAATCTGCTGACCGCCAACTACCAGCAGTTCGGCCGTTCAAATCTCATTGGCTCAAGGTTGACTCAGCTTTCCATCCTTCCAAGGTCAGTAAAATAAGGACCCAGATTGCTGGGGGGGGGGGGGCAATAGGCTGCCTCTATAAACCGCTTAGAGAGGGATGTATAGCACTGTGAAGTGGTATATAAGTGCTGTTGCTATTCCTATTAAGGCATAAACTTCCCAGATTTAAGGCATAAACCTAAGGATCTCCAAAGGAGAGGTGAGTCATAAGAAAATTAAACATAGATTCAGAAACCGAATGAGGCCATCGCTAGATGGTCCTTCCTTCCACAACAAAACAAATGTCATTTGTGCTATGGAAAGAACGATGGAATTTCAGTGGGATTTTAAACTCTTTCATTTGACCTGTGATTCATTTCAACATTTAAAAGCCATCTAAAAAGGCTTGCCCCACCTCAAAGATGCATTGATGGTCCCAAGGGCCTGGGAAAGGGTTGTGTGCATGCATAATTAGTTCCCCATTAGCAAGCCTCGCTGACAGCAGATGTAGGCTTCCCTTCTGTCGACAATGACCCATCTGTTGTCTCTCTGGTGTCATTTCCACGTGCTCCTCTGGTTCTGTATTTAATAGCAACACATTTACAGCCATTTGAGGGGGAGTTAGGGACACATAATAGCACTTAAATTGGAGCTGCACTGCTTTGTTTCTCCCTTCACTGAAACTTCTGGTCGAGGGTCAAGAAAGATGGATGCCAGCTGAAATAGCTCCTCACCAGACCCATACGTTCGATCTGAATACTGAGCTTGTTGATCAGAAGGTCGGCAGTTTGGCGGGTCGAATCCCGAGTGCCGCGTAGCAGAGTGAGCGCCTGTTACTCGTCCCAGCTTCTGCCAACCTAGCAGTTCGAAAGCACGTAAAAATGCAAGTAGAAAAATAGGGACCACTACAGTGGGAAGGTAACAGCGTTCCGTGCGCCTTTGGCGTCTAGTCATGCCGGCCACATGACCACGGAGACGTCCTCGGACAAGCGCTGGCTCTTCGGCTTTGAAACGGAGATGAGCACCGGCCCCTAGAGTCGGAAACGACTAGCACACATGTGTGGGGGAACCTTTACCTTTTACCTTTAAAGATCAGGGAAATCTTCAACAAGACAGTGGCTTTATGAGGCAGAGACGCCAAAAGTTCAATTGTCTGCCCAAACTGAGGCATCATTTTATTTTTCCCCTTGCTCTTCTCTTTCCTTGGGATTTCCTTTCAGCAGAATGTTTCTGTACAGCTAATACACATTTAGCTTTTCTTTAATTCATTTGTTCAATAAATATTTGAACATACTTAAAACTCCTCTCCTGTAGGAACTTAAGGTGATAGACAGGGAGGGAGAGGAAAGAAGGAAGAATTTTTATTTTTCCCCCAACAACAAACCCGTTACATAGATTGGACATTCAGAGAATGACTGGTCCAAAAGTAATCAGGAATCTCTATGGCTTCCCTGTTCTCACAAACCTTGAAAACATCCCACTGCAGTGTTTCCCAACTGTGGCTATTTCCAGATTTACGGACTTCAACTGCCGGAATAATTATCAGTGGCCCTGCTGGCAATGGAATTCTTGGGAGTTGAAGTCCATAAACCCTGAAATGGCCACGGTTGCGAAACACTGCCCTATTTGTTATGACTTTCTGGTTCAGTTGTTATTATTATTTACCATACATTAAAACTATTTTTTTTCAGTTTTGCACATAATTCATTTTAATATTGAAAATTTCATTGTAATATTGGGAACTATACCATCTGTCTCCTTCAGTCTTCAAACGAATGAGATTGCCTTGAGAATTACTTTCTCAAATTTACTTTTACTGTTTCCATTTACTTGTAATGTATTACTTTGTTATGTTTGTCTGGTGTATACTTTTTGTCATTTTTCATTTGCTTGGCTATTCCCTTCCCCTTTATTTATTTTCCCTTCAGTTTGTATTTTAATGTTTGATGTTGAAATCTAATAACGATATTGTATAAAAAAAAGAGAGAATTGCTTTTTTTCAGAAAGGTTTGCAAACAGCTACTTAATGTCAAATGCCCACTTTCCCCCAATTCTTACCTTGCTAATGTACTGTATATGAAAATGTCTCCTTCTTTCTCTTGCTTTTCCTCAGAGTCCTGTTTTCACAGACACCTGGAATTAGTGGAAAATTTTTACTTCAGTCCTTTTCTATGATTGTTGCCATAAATCTCTCTATTCTTCATGACTTTGCCTGCACAGGTAGTCGCTGACTTAGAACCGTAACGGAGCCTAAAATTTCTGTGAAATTAGTTTTGCCCCATTTTACAACCTTTCTCTCCACAGTTGTTAAGTGAATCACTGCAGTAACTAAATTAGTGACACGGTTGTTCAGTGAATCTGGCTTCCCCATTGACTTTGCTTGTCAGAAGGTCGCAAAAGGGGTCAAATGACCCCGGGACACTGCAACTGTCATAAATATGCTTCAATGGTTGTAAGTATTTAAAAAAGGGTCATAAGTCACTTTTTTGTAGTGCTGTTGTAACTTTGAACAGTCACTAAACAAATGGTTGTATATTGAGGGTTCCCTGGTCTATCATTTCCATCACTTCCCTATTTTGTCTACGTTTGAGCCCAGGAAAGCCAGACTGTCTACTTTGCTGTAGTCAGTTCAACTCTGAAATTCACAAGGGTTCTGTATCTTCTTAACTTTTAATGTTAAGTTTTAATATTAAAATTAATATTAAGCTTTTAATATTAAACTTTAAATATTTTTTTTTAAAAAACATGAACATTTTCATGATGAAACCTTCTACATGTTTGTTGCTTTCAGCTAGCAGAGCAATGTTGACTAACCTATAATCACCCCATCCACAAGAACGCAAAGCAATGGTGCAAGACCAGGTATAAGACCAGTGTAGCAACTATGGGGTGTATCTTCTTTTTGTTTTGTTTTGTTTTTTTAATGTTATAATTAGATTCTATTCCACCTTTTAATATATAACTCAAGGCAGTGAATATGCCAACTACTCTTGTCTCCTATTCCACCCCATGCACACAACAATAACTTTGTAAGTTAGCTGGATTTCCTGCCTAGAATTCATAATCTCGTTTCTATTTTTTTAAAAAAAAGTTTTTTATTTATTTTTTCCCATACAAGTCAGTAGTATTTATTCAACAAATGTGTTGTCTGAGTTTATCATTCACTAATACAAATTTAATTCCTAAATAAATATTAGCATTAAGACCAGTGCAGCAACTACGGGGTGTAAGGCAAAGATCAGGCACTGGGATTGGCATGACAGGCGAAAGCGAAGGCTGTTGAATATATCACATTGGCATGTGAGTTCTGGCAAGAAAGCCAGCTGGGTGACTTGGAGCCAGTCCCTCTCTCTCTCTCTCTCTCTCTCTCTCTGCCCAACCCCAGTTGGATTTCATGAAAAACAAAGTTATTGTTGTTGTTGTGGGGAAAGTAGCAGGAGGAAGGAGTATCAGGTATGTTCACCACCTTGAGCTACTTATAAAGTAATAAAGGCAGGATGTCTATGGAGGTTTTCAGTCATCCAGCTCATGGTTGTCACAAAGGTGCTTTCTCAGGAGGCAACTTTCCATTCCCCACCTTCCAGTCAGAGGTGAGGAAGCTTCTTGGATAAGAAGCGAAACTTCTTCAAAGAAAAACAAGAAAGTCCAGTTTCCTCCTGAAAAAGCAACTCTGGGATAAATAAAGGCAGGGTAAAAAGAAATCTGTGGTACAAACCAGTTAGAGCAGGGGGGGGGTCTTCAAACTTGGCCTCTTTTATGACTTGTGGACTTCAACTCCCAGAATTCCTCAGCCAGCAGCTGAGGGATTCTGGGAGTTGAAGTCCACAAGTCATAAAAGGGGCCAAGGTTGAAGACCCCCCTGAGTTAGAGAAAGAATCAAAACAAAATTAAAATGGGGGAGGAGTGGGGGGGAAGGTCGTTGCTGTGAGGAACTTAAAACTAATTTTAAGTGAAGGCTGAAAAATTACAGTGTTGGAAGGGGGCCTTGGAGGCCCTCTAGTCCAACCCCTTCCACAAACAGGAGACCCTATACCAGTTCAGTCAAAAAAAAAAAAGTCAGGAATTATTGCAGAAATGCTTTTGAGGGAGGTGCAAAACTTTCCTTAGCGCCATAAAGGAAAAAAAAATACAGGAACAAAATTACCGAGCAAGCAACTATCCTCAGAAAGCGCCCCCCCTCCCCAACCCCCGGCCAGGATTAATAATAATAATAATAATAATAATAATAATAATAATAATAATAATAATAATAATAATAATTTTATTTATATACCGCCCTTCTCCCGAAGGACTCAGACCCTTTATTTATTTATTTATTTATTTGTTTATTTATTTATTTATTTGTTTGTTTGTTTATTTGTGGCGCCTGTCCCTTTAAAAATCAGACTCCTCACTTTCCCCCCCTCCCCTCTCAACTCGATACTTCTCACTCTCCCCCCTCCCCCGAAACCCCGCCCCAGGAATCCCTTTCTAGCCTCCGATTGGCGCGTCTTTAATTCCCCCCCTCCCGCCGCTGGCCTGGAGGCTAAGCTTGATTGGTGCGGCGGCAAGTGTGGTCACAAAGGCCTCCCTCTTCCGATTGGTCCCGGCGCCCCATAGAGCTTTGGGGAAAGTAGTTACTTTCAAACCTTTGATTGTATTTCTATCGGGGGGCGGGGGGAGGAGGAGAGGGGAGCGAGACGCCCCCGAGGGGCGGTGGTGGAAATCTACGGCGATCCGGAGATCCAGAGAGCCCCCACCAGGAGAGATCTAAGAGGTGAGAATTCATGAAATACATTTTTTTTCCGGCATTGTTCCTTTGGCTTTGAGATTTTTTTTTAAAAAAAAGGGGGGGGGGTCTTTAAAAAATAGAGATAAAAAGAATCCACCCGCCCACCCCTCCAGATTGGATACAAATCGCAAATACAGCGCCGTGGAAAGGAGGCAAGAGGATCGTCCGTTCCCCGCCCCAGCTTGCAATAAAATAAAACCCGTGTTGCTGGGGTTGTGTGAATCAAATCAACCAGGTTTTATTACAATCAGTCGAAAGGTGTGAATTGTTCCCTGCTCCGGTTTCTGGAAAAGCAGTGAGTCAAGGATGCTGGAAAGGATCAGAGAGATCTGGGGTGTGGGGGGGGCTTTATTTTTTAAAATTTATAAAATTTATCATTTATCATTTATTTTCTTCTCTTACAAGCCATTTGAAGATGAAATAAAGTGGCAAACCCTTGGAGTGCTGAGAATTAAAGCCCAATATTTTCCTCAAAGTTCCTTTATTTTGCATTGTGATCTCTCCTTGCAAAGCTGTCGGAGTTATTTCAAGTATGAGTTCCAGCTTTGGAGAGATCATTTCTTCTATTCTTTGTGAACCTCCTTTGTGGGGGGGGGGGGTTGGACTAGAAGACCTCCAAGGTCCCTTCCAGCCCTGTTATTCTATGTTCTATTATGCTATATTTTTGTTAGGGGATAAAGTGTGCTGTTATTTGTATGGATATTTAATGTTGTTTTATTAAGGCAAGCCTGGGGTTTGCCCTAGTAGTGAAGCCATCCCTTGTCATCTCCAGCAGAGTTTTTACTGTGAACTCTAAAGGCACATGGAAGGGTTGTGGAAAAACGCTTGCTGTACAGTACTGTGAATTACAACAGGGTGTCTGCTTTTTGAAAGGAACAGTCTGCTTGTGGAAGGTGAAACCAGGATACTTGTAAACCATCTGCAAAGCCTGAGCAGATGGTGACAGCATATAAATTTCATATGGTGGTATGAATAAGAGCATATTTGCTTTCGTTTGTCCTCATATACTTTTTGCAGATACCTAGTTTACAGTTTCAGTTTTTCCCCCTATTTATATCAGCTCAGGAAGACTCCATCAGTTATAAAACAAAACAAAACAAAATCTGATGTGTTTTTCTTTGCACCATATGCTTTATATACAAATATCTTGTTTTTAAGATTTTGCTAATATTATTGTTTACCCAACAGCTACCGCTTTAATTGTGTGGTTTGATAATTTAGTCAGCCACTGGCTTCCCAAGCAAGAGATGGCAAGCTCTTTGGAGATTCAAAGGCCCACAGATCAATCAGATCAGGAGGGGGAAAAAAAGATTACCTCATTCTGATCGAAGTATTCAGTATTTATAGTTGTAAAATAGCACTGTGGGATCATTTCTTTTACTGCGGGTAGATTTCACATACATATAGAGACTAAATGTTAGCCTATTTAACCGTGTTGTGATAACTAAATTACAACTACCTGCCTTCAGCATTGCACCAAGGCCTCACCTGCCACTTGCGAATTAGTACAGAATGTGCTTATATACCAAACTGGTTAACAGAGATAGACTCAGTCAATAGAGGAATGGATTATCTTAGATGACCTATATTTTTGTAGAATTAAGTCCTCACATTGCAAGAAGTCATAATGTGGTTAATTTTAGCCTAATGTGTTGGTTAAATCCAGCCAGAGTAGTTTGTGGTTTATATAGCTTAGCACAAAGTATGAATTCAATTAGTGATGGCTCAATCAAATGTGCATAAAACCATAATTGTGTGGATCCAGTCTCTCTGTATGAGGGAGGGATAAGGATGAATGCATGATAAGCCTTTGGGAATGAATATAATTCAAATGCGATAGTGAGAAAATTCAGCATAATCCTTAAATTCTTGCATTTTCCACACTACGTACCTCAGTGAAATTAAAGTATCCCACATACAGGTAGTCCTCGACTTATGACAATTGAGCCCAAAATTTCTGTTGCTAAGCGAGATGGTTGTTAAGAGAGTTTTGCCCGATTTTACAATTCTGTCTCATTTTATGACCTTCCTTGCCACAGTTTTTAAGTGAATCACTGCAATTGTAAAGTTAGTAACACAGTTGTTAAGTGAATCTGGCTTCTCCACTGGCTTTGCTTGTCAGAAGGTCGCAAAAGGTGACCCCCAGTCATAAATATGAGTCAGTTTACAAGCATCTGAATTTTGATCACATGACTGTGGGTCTGCTACGACTTTTTTTCCAGTGCCATTTTAACTTTGAATGGCCACTAAAGGAACTGTCGTTAGTCAAGGACTACCTGTACATTTTAAATACATCCTTTTTTTTTACAACCCCCCCCATAACATAATAATAAGAAGGAGGAGGAGGAGGAGGAGGAAGGGACCTTGGAGGTCATCTAGTCCAACCCCCTGCTCAGGCAGGAAACCCTATACCATTTCAGACAAAGAGTAATTATTTCTCTTTTCCGGAGACAGAAATAAAAAATGTATCCTTAAAAAAAACATTTTAAACTTTGCTGAAGTGAGCAGTATTTGAGGTACTTTGTTCCTAAGAGACTGCGCTTCTGTAAATAAATAAACCCTACCTCAAGAATATCTAAATTAATCCTGGAACCATGTGAATTTACCACAAGGCTGCAAATTGACAGTGAGGCGGTTAATTTTCATAGAATTTTAGTTCTGTGCGGGTTTTTTTGGTTTTTTTTTTTGAAACACAGCTTTACCTGCACAACTTGGGTTCTCACTCTTTCTTTCCTCCCTTTTTAAGAGTTGGAAATGACCACAGGTAGGACCTTTCTCCAGCTAAGGCCTTTTGCCTTTGGAGTCTTTTTAGAGGCCTGGGAACACAAAGGCCGATTAAATCAAAGTTTAAGCACCTGTGCAATTTAAAGGGGCAGAACTGATAAACCGCAGCATTCTGATATCACCTTTTACATACTATCCCTCTATAAACTAGTCATAGTGACAAACAGA
This sequence comes from Vipera ursinii, assembly GCF_947247035.1. Classification (NCBI taxonomy): domain Eukaryota; kingdom Metazoa; phylum Chordata; class Lepidosauria; order Squamata; family Viperidae; genus Vipera; species Vipera ursinii. The sequence goes on along the minus strand of NC_139524.1, from coordinate 9,834,790 downwards.
ACGGGAAGGAAAAAGGAAAAAAAATGGAGCTGGTAAGGGAGAAAATAGAAAGATGGCATCTCTTTATTTTATATCTTTAAATGAAATTGTGCAATGTATTTGTTGGAAATGGTTTTCAGAGAAGATGAGAGTTATAGTCTCGGCACATTTGTAAGCATCTGGCTTGATTAGCTAGTCTGAAGGAATTATGGGAGTTCTATATGTTAAGAATCAATGTAGGGTAGTCCTAGACCAGGGGTAGGCAACCTTGGCTCTTTTATGACTCGTGGACTTCAACTCCCAGAATTCCTGAGCCAGCCATGCTGAGGGAAAAGGGAGAGGTTTCCAAGCTGAGCCATGTTGGCTCAGGAATTCTGGGAGTTGAAGTCCACGAGTCATAAAAGAGTCAAGGTTGCCTACCCCTGCTCTAGTCATGTGATTTACATTCAGATGCTTGATGACAACAACAGCAAAACAATAACATTATTATTATTATTATTATTATTATTACTATTATTATTATTATTATTATTATTATTATTATTATTATTATTATTATTATTATTATTATTGGAAGGGACCTTGGAGGCAGGAAACCCTATACCATTTCAGACAGATGGCTGGTTCACCTTTATGACAAATGCAGTGCCCCGGGATCATGTGATTCCCCTTGCGTAATCTTTTGACAAGCAAAATCAATGGGGGAAGCTGGATTCATTTAACAACGGTGTCACTAACTCCAGTGATTCACTTAACAGCGGGGCAACAAAGGTTGCAAAATGGGGCAAAATCCACTGAACAAATGTCTCAGTAACAAATTTGTGGCTTGATTTTGGATCGTAAGTCACGGACTTTGTTTATATGTATTAATCAAGACCTTTTGACTAGCCTCAAGTCTGAATACAGCTAAAATACATGCTGGCTCTGGGCAATAGGCGTCAGGAGAAATTCAGCTTGGCCTCAAGTGATAACCTGGTTTGTTTAACCACTATGCTTGTTTCCCAAACACACCCGTTTACCTCCACCTACCAGAGGGAGTAGTGAGGCAAATCTTGGAAATTTGTGTCTATGGTTTGTTTAGCGTTTTCACCCAAACCAGGATACTGGCTTGCTGCTTTCCTAACAAACCACCCTCTGAAGCCTAACTCTTGCTTATCGTAATAGATGTTATGTTTAATAACATAATATGCGCAGCTTATTATTTCAGCCTTCCCTACTGCAATCCTGTAAGGTTGCTAGAATTGTTTCCTGCACACTATAAAGAGAGAAGAAGTCTTAGAATGCTATCTTATTTTTTGTAAAGGCAACTGCGAATTTGGTGGCTAAGATACACTCGAACAAGCTGGGTTGCAGCTAGCAGCTTCTTCTCTGCCAGTGCATTTTCTCTTGATCTTCTGAAAGCTCAAGTGGTAGCAATTTGCTGGTTCATCAGCATCTTAAGCAACAATCAAGAGATTGGAGCGAGTGAAACAGGACAGATGAGGTCAGGATAAATGCACGGATAGGCAGTTATTTAAAAAGTGTGGTGAAACAGGGTTGAGTTCTTTGCTTCATAATTCAATCTCTTTCCACACCAGGAAAAACTAAATTGAAACCACAGCTGTGTGTGCATTCTGCATACTTTGCTTTAGTTGCTTGAAAGTTCATACTGTACCTTCAGGGCAGTTACAGATAATTAATTTTTTTTGGGGGGAAAACCCTAATAAACTGACCCATGAAATCAATTTAAGTAGCTTTTTAAAGCACAGTGGCACATTTTTAAAAGGCTCAGGAAAACAAATCACGGTAGAGGCAACATTCCCCATTCCAGAAGAGGAGCCTTCCATACAGCCCCCTCCCCTAAACCAAATCTTGGCCTGATGGACAGTGTAGTCCAGCCTGGCAAAGAAGTGAACTTGACAATTACATGTAGAAAATGATATATAGGTAGTCCTTAGTTTGCAATCATTCATTTAGTGCCCATTCAAAGCTAGCACTGAAAATGATTTATGACCAGTTCTCACACCTAGGACAGTTGCAGCACCCCATGGGCATGTGATCAAAATTCAGGTGCTTGACTCCTGGCCTGTATTTGTGACAATTGCATTGTCCTGGGGCGGTGTGTGTGTGTGTGTGATGGGATCTTTATTTGCAACCTTCCCAGCAAGGTTCCAACAAGCAAAGTCAATGGGGAAAGCCAGATTCACTTCATCACTGCAGTGATTCTCTTAACAACTGTGGCCCAAAAGTCATAAAATAGGGCACAACTCAGTAATTATCTTCCTAGAAATGGAAACGTTGGGGCTGGGCTCCATGATGGTAGCAAGTGGATGATTGTCTCTAGTGCAGCATCTCCCCATCATAGAGACCAGTTGAAAGGGACCAAGATGGTAACAATCCTAGACAGGTCTATGTCAATTAGCCACAGCCAAATCGCCATGGCCAACTCACTACGCCAACTCACCATGGCCAACTCTACTGCCAACTCGCCATGGCCAATTCACTACTGCCAACTTACCATTGGCCAACTCACTACTGCTAGCTCACCAATGAACAACTCACCATTGGCCAACTCACTACTGCCAACTCGCCACATCCAAATTGCTGTGGTCAACTTGGTTGCTGCAGGACGAGAGTTACACTGATATCAAAAAAATAGTGGAATAGAATCATTGAAGAAAGGATGCAAAAGGAGGGACCAAATGAAATGTGAATGGCAAATTTTTTAAAAAAATGTTTTATTTATTTTGAGTGATTAAATAGAATTGTTAAATTGTCCCGCAGCTACTTGTCCCATGGCAAGTCGGCCATGGTGAGTTGTCTTGCAGCAAGTTAGCCATGGCGAGTTGTCTCCTTCCGATCCTAGACTGTCCTGAGTGTTTGGGTGTTTTACCAGCCACTGTTGACTGATTCAAGCTTGTTTTCTCCGCCTTGATGACTACAACCTTAAATTATTTAAAAGAGTAAAAGAAGTCTGGGGCTGCTGATTTATGCATTGCAGGTAAAATTATCTAAGCAATTGGAATGTGTTAGAATAAATTGTTTCTGTAGCCTGGAGAGACTAGGGCAGGGATAGGCAACCTTGGCTCTTTTATGACTTGTGGACTTCAGTACCCAGAATTCCTGAACCAGCCATGCTGACTCAGGAATTCTGGGAGTTGAAGTCCACGAGTCATAAAAGAGCCAAAGTTGCCTACCCCTGGACTGGGGGATCGCCAGACAGATCCATGGGGATATAACTGAGGCAAGTTACTGGGGCGGGGGGTGTCTTCAGTCGCTGTGGACATTACAGGGCAGCAACTACCGGTTGCCGAAGAATTGGCCTTTTTGCTGGCCACGAGTCTGGTTGGAAGGGCAGAAGTAAGTCTGTTGTATAGCATATTATCGAGAGTGGTAATTTAATTCAGCCCTTTGCAGATCGTCAGCACAATGACTGCCTTCCTTAAACTCTATTGCTTAACCATGTTCCTTGCTGGAATGGCTGCTGAGCAATATTTAGCCATTGCAAAATACATCTGGGCCCCTTGACGTATGTAGTTTTGCACTGTGACCACAACAAAGTGTCTTCCCATCAACTTGACATCCCCACAGCGGCTGTTAGTGCTGCTTCAGCTGATAAAGCCTGCTGAGGCACGTCTCCTACCAGCGCCAAGCAGTTCCCAGGCCTCAAGATCAGAAACTGACCACTGCAGTCTGTGGTTTAGAAAATGTCAGTGCTGACAAGTGAATTTGTCAGCTCTACATCAGGCTGCTTGCAAGGGAGGGGTGGGGGGCGGATACACCAACATGTTGTGTAGAGGTTTGCAACATTTGGAGTAAACCATCCAAAGCAGCTATTTCATGTCTACCATAATCTTATTAACCAGTGGATTAGATTGTGTTTTGGCATACAAATCTTGCTGGAAGTTTGAAAGGCCACTGTTAGGTTTTTTTTATCGTACACAATAATCTTAATCCCCTTTCAGTCAAACTCCTGCTGTCAGGATTCTTATATTCTTGGCTATTTTAGTCCACCAAGAAAAAGATTGAATATGTTTATGCTCAAAGCACACTCCCCCGCCAAGCTTCACTTTTATAAATGCAGTGCTGACAATAACATATTCGCCTAAAAGCTATCATTACTCCAAAATAACTCTTCTTCACAATAGCCCACTTCTTACCAGATTTCCATTGCTTTTTCTGTTCTATAGGTCCATTGCTGCAAGAATTAGACTTTCTAGGAAATATTAAAAGCATCCCGCAATGCAGCAAGATTTCAGCATAGTATCCCTCGGTTGGGAATCCACCAAATAATGAATTGCAAACTGGGGGGAAAAATGATGGAAAATTGTAGTGTCTCATTTTACAGACTAAGCAAGTGACAACCCCACAAATATTGGTAGACTGCTCTAAGGTCACCCCCTAGTGCCCTTCTCATTGTTAGATTAGACATACCTCTACCTCTACATATAAATTATATGAATACAATTTGGGTTTCAATTGAATCCAAAGTACTATGTGATGGCAGTGTGGTAGGGTGGCTTACTAGCTAAGTGGTGCAGATTTGAGTAAGAGCAGCTGCTTGTGAGATTGCTCATTTTCACATTTCAACCTCTCTTTTTCTGAAGCTTGTTTGTGTGGATCAACTGCACTTTTTATTCAAAGCAAGGGGCAAATGAAGTGTTTAACGTAGACAGCTTTAAAAACAGAGCTCTGAAGCTATGGTCCACTTATGGTTCCGTATCTGTGGCCCCATTCCCAAGTAGATGGCTTCAAGATGGTTACCAATTTGAACAGAAGACAATGGATCTCTTCTCTTCTCAATTCCTGGCAGTTGGGGGTTTAAAATAGATTGCTGATAAGGCAGACAGCCAGAGTAATCATTGATAACCTGATCCTCTTATGAATCGGTCCAGGCCCCCTTTTAAAATCAACTAGCATGATATCTGATCGCAGCAAATTTCATGAGCTGCTTGGGGTCAGCGCTGTTTGCGTATCCTTTTAAAATTGCCTCCAGTCCCTCTGAGCCTTCTGAAGAACTTAAATGGAAAGGCTTTATATTCTGTAACTTAACACCTCCTCCTCGTAGAAATCAGCCAGCCTTCGGCTGCCCTAGCTAAAATCCAGAGTTTCATAATTCATCTAAACATTTTTCCATAACCTGGGTAGGAGAGAGCAGCAGCTTGTGTTTAGATTAGATGACGTAACTAAGATGATTGGATTAGGAAGGGCTGCACGAAGTGGGAAGGTAAAGACAAGAACAGTCCTGTCTTGCCACAGTAGGTTTGCCTGCTTGTTCCAAAGGTGAATCTCTCAGCGCACAAGTGTACATGCACAAAAACGTTGGCAACAAGAGAGCTGATGTTGTCTAGGTTATGAGTGATACCTATCTGCATTCTTCCTGGATCCCCTCACCTTGCTCACCTTGACTCCAAGCTGCCTTGAGAAGGTCCCATTGCCTTCATCATCCAGGCATTTTGACCTGCATGTAGCAAACAAGGCAATAAAAACCACAAACTGGATTAATATCAGAAGTATTCCCCCTGTAGCTCAAAATAGTTGCATGGAAGAAGTATATTCTTATCACAGGATTTATAAGGCCATCCCAACTCAAACAATGTGACTCTGGGCCGTGTACAGCATTAAAAAAATAGCCACACACCCCCAAAAAACCCCACCTGCACCAAACTATATAACATGGAAAATACACAATATATAAATATAGAATATTGAATGGCAGTCATAAGTTGAGGACCAGTTGAGATGTTTTTCAGCTTTTTACTGTAGGACCAAGAGACAGTGATTCTCTCAAATTTAATCCAGAAAACCTCTATATCTAAGGGAGAACAAAACCATGGGTCACTCCACTACTAAACCAGCATCTCCAGAACCATACTCAGCCCACGATTTTTGGACTGAGAAAGAAGTGGTCCAAAGTCACCCAGCTGGTTTTTATGCCTTAGAACAGGGGGTCTTCAAACTTGGCCCTTTTATGACTTGTGGATTTTAACTCCCAGAATCCCGTGCCTGGCTGAGGGATTCTGGGAGTTGAAGTCCACAAGTCATAAAAGGGCCAAGTTTGAAGACCCCTCCCTTAGAGGGAGTAAAAGTCCCAGATGCCCAAATTCTAGTTCCTCGCATTTAACCACAACATCAAACTAGCAGTGTGTATTGAGGCAGAGAGCAACTCCTTGCAATTACTCCTTTGGGATTCGAACTTTGCTGTCATTCCTCTTAAGTGTTTTCCCAAAAATAAGACTGTTCCTTCAAGCTACATTTCATTCACGATAAACTGATGATGGATGATACGCAGCAAAATAATTTCCAGAAATTGGGACTGAATACTCTGTATGAGTAAATACCTTTAGCAAGGTTTTGTTGTCACATGTGTAAGAACCCAGGTGAGTCACTAGAAAGAGGCAGGTGAGAAGGCCAATAAAAGCTGGGTGTATGGAAGAAGTTTGGTTAACTTATGATCTGCTGCACATAGCTAGAGTAGAATAATAACTTTATTGTTACATTAATCAGCATACATTAAATTGAGATGTCATTGCATACAGCTCTCAGAGTATACACTATATAAAGGTAAAGGTTCCCCCGCACATGCGTGCTAGTCGTTTCCGACTCTAGGGGCCGGTGCTCATCTCCGTTTCATAGCTGAAGAGCCAGCGCTTGTCCGAGGACGTCTCCGTGGTCATGTGGCCGGCATGACTGGACGCCAAAGGCGCACGGAACGCTGTTACCTTCCCACCGTAGTGGTCCCTATTTTTCTACTTGCATTTTTTTTACGTGCTTTCGAACTGCTAGGTGGGCAGAAGCTGGGACGAGTAACAGGCGCTCACTCTGTTATGCGGCACTCGGGATTCGACCTGCCAAACTGCCGACCTTCCAATCGACAAGTTCAGCGTCCTAACCCACTGAGCCACCGCGTCCCTCATACACTATATAAAACATGACAAAAAATAATTATGCACATACCCATACACACACACATATATGACTCAGAGAAACGACAGCCTAGTTCAGATGCATACATATCTTGCAAACTGTATGTATGTATATAGTTTATATATCTATTCTGTCTTGCAAACGTGCATGCATGCAGACACCCATCACCCTGGTGCGCTTCCACTTTATTTATTTTGGCAAGCTGAGTTTTGCAAATCTGCATTTTTGCGAGTGTGATTGGCAGGCTACATTCAGCTTGATAAAACCACAAGCTTTCCTCTCTGTGCAGAAGAAAATGAAGCATCATTGATTTTATTATTATCTAGAAGAGCAGAGGTTCCTAGGAAGATGCTTTCTCCCCACCAAAGCATCTTAAAAAAGAAAGAAACACCGGCAAAATTCTTTATTTTCCTCCTTCGGGTATCTTCCCTGTTATAGTGTCATGCGTTGTGCCTATGAAGGAGGAGGTGGTGAGATGGTAAGACCACACTTGGAATATTGTGTCCAGTTGTGGTCACCATGATACAAAAAAATAAATAAAAAATCTTGAGATTCTAGAAAGAGGGCAATGGATGGATGAGGCTGTCGGCAGGCCCAGTGGAAGAGAGAATGAGGCTTTTGGAGGAGTTGGTGGCGGTAGCAGCAGCGTGCTCCAGGGGCGAAAAGAAGCAAGGCCTCTTAAAGGAAAAGGTGGAAGAGTCAGGATCAGAAAAAGGAAAGAAGGCGAGGTTGTCAGAATACAAGCAAATTTGAGGGCTAATCCACATGGAGCCCCATTTCCATCTGTCCTGTTTGCCATCGTTCACTCCCTAGAGACTAAAATGGACAATGTGAAATTTGAGCGGGCCCCGAACAAGAAGTATATATCGGAGGTGGTGACCCTTTGAGAGCTGTATGCAACGAAATTTCATTTTGATGTATGCCGATTGGTGTACATTCAAAGTGACAATAAAGTTATCATCATCATCAACAAAGGAGAGCAACAAAGATGATTATGGCACTGGAGACTAAACCGTACAATGAATGGTTGTGGGAATTGGGAAGATCTAGTCAAATGTAGAGAAGGTCTAGGGCTGATAGGATAGCAGCCTTCCAGTATTTGAGGGGATCTCACAAAGTAGAGGGGATTGATCTGTTCTCCAAAGCATCTGCGGGCAAGGCAAGAACTAATAGATGGAAGCTCACCAAAGAAAGATCCAACCTAGAATTAAGGAGAAATTTCCCGAGAGTGAAAACTAATTAATGGAACAGCTTTCCTCCAGAAGTTGTAGGTGCTCCATCACTGGAGGTTTTCAAGAAGAGATTGGACCGCCAGTTGCCTGGATTGGGATAGAGTCTCCTGTTTGAGCAAGAGATCGTTTAGAAGATCTCCAAAGTCTCTACCAGCTGTGTTATTCTTTATTCTGTATGGACTACAGTGATGTAACACTACCCAAGAAGAAGGAAACACATCCTAAGGAGGGAGGTGAGACAAGAGACTGCACAGCTTGGAGCTGGAAAGGAGACAGAGGAAGAGAATTAGGAAAGCCACCCTCCCATTGCAAGAGATGATAGAAAGGATCTGAATTGTGTCTTTTCAATGGGGGTCCTCTCCTATAGAATAAAAGGTAAAGGTTCCCCCGCACATGCATGCTAGTCGTTTCCAACTCTAGGGGCCGGTGCTCATCTCCGTTTCAAAGCCGAAGAGCCAGCGCTTGTCCGAGGACGTCTCCGTGGTCATGTGGCCGGCATGACTAGACGCCAAAGGCGCACGGAACGCTACTACCTTCCCACCGTAGTGGTCCCTATTTTTCTACTTGCATTTTTACGTGCTTTCAAACTGCTAGGTTGGCAGAAGCTGGGATGAGTAACAGGCGCTCACTCTGTTACGTGGCACTCGGGATTTGACCCACCAAACTGCTGACCTTCTGATGGACAAGCTCAGCGTCCTAACCCACTGAGCCACCGCGTCCCTTCCTATAGAATACCATGGCCTTAAAAACAAAAAACAACTAATGAAAAGTTGGATATCCCAGCAAGCCTTCAGCTGTTGCTTAAATAGAATAGTTGAGCACCAGAATGGTTGGCTTTTGATTGTATTAATATTATGCGCTATTTTGCTGTGTTTTATATTTTCCTACACTTCCTAAAATCTCTTGGGATTGAAGCAGTCAATACTTTTTATAAATAAATTCTGCATTTTATGTCTACTGTGAAATGAATTATTTATTTTACAAATAGTAAAAAAAAATATAAAATCTAAAGTAAAGACTTGAGCTCAGCATGCTTCTGCTCCCGCTGATGATAATGCCCATTTCTCTGCAAAGATTGTTGTCTCTACCAGCGAAACATGATTCTCTGTGTAGGCAGATTTTTAAATAGGGCAATTGAGGGAATGCTGAAGGTTTTTATTCTTTTTTTTTTAATTTACTTTTTGGCTTCTATAAAGTCTCCAGATTAAATGTCCTCTGCTTGAAACATTTTGCTGGATTTGAAAAATAGAAGTAATAGATGCCACGGCAGACATTCCTAGCCATCATTACGACCACAACTGGCCCCGAAATTTATGTTACTGAGTCAAAAATCTGTTCAATGAGTTTTGCCCCATTTTACGTCTTTTCTTGCCACATTTGTTAAGTGAATCGCTGCTGGTTCTTAAATTAGTAACACGGTTGTTAAGTGAATCTGGCTTCCCCATTGACTTTGCTTGTCAGAAGGTTGCAAAAGGGGATCACATGACCCTGGGACTCTGTGACCATCATAGATACATGCCAAGTATCCGGATTTTGATCACATGACCATGGAGATGCTACAATGGTGGTAAATGTGTGAAAAACGATCATAGGTCACTCTTTTTCGTAACTTCGAACGGTGACTAAAAAAAAAAGTCGTAAGACTAGGACTGCCTGTATTTGTGAAGTATTACAATTGCACGAACATGGAGTTATTCTTTTAATTAAATACAAATCAATTTACGAAAAATATTTGCTATTACAAGATTGTTCAAAGACTGGCACTATATGGAAATAAATGCAATGCGATCATCTCTAAACATCAAACCAGAAGAACAGTGCTGTAAAATGTTCATCGAGTGATTTCATACCTTCAAAGTGATTCACCTACGTAGTTTAGATCAGGTGTATCCAACCTTTTGGCTTGCCTGAGCCGTATTGAATGAAAGGAAGTTGTTTTGGGCCACGGGGAACAGAATAACCGGGTTGGGAGGGATCTTGGAGGTCATCTAGTCCAACCCCCTGCTCAGGCAAGAAACCCTATACTATTCCAGACAAGTGGTTGTCCAATCTTTTCTTTAAAACCTCCAGTGTTGGGAGCACCCACAACTTCTGGAGGCAAGATGTTCCATGGATTAATTGTTCTAATTGTCAGGAAGTTTCTCCTTAGTTCTAGGTTGCTTCTCTCCTTGGTTAGTTTCCACCCATTGCTTCTTGTCCTGCCTTCAGGCGCTTTGGAGAATAGCTTGACTCCCTCTTCTTTGGGGCAGCCCCTGAGATATTGGAACACTGCTATCCTGTCATCATAGTTAATGTATATAAATAACTTCCTTTATTTTCTATATTTTTTTATTATGACCTTGTGGGACCACATTACTGTCTGTCCAGGGCCACGGGCGGGTCGTGGGTTGGACCTGCCTGGTTTAATGGAAAGCCTTAAAACAACTTAGTGGACAATACAATATAACTCAGTATGAATGGATCCTCCAGGGCTGCAGAACTGCCTGAGCAAGAATAGCTTTAAGTAATTCATACCAGAAGCAAACTTTCAACAGAAGGGAGAGCTTCACTTCCTGGATCACTCTTCCACCTCAACAGTGCAGAAGACATTTGCTCAAAAATAAACCCTACCGAGTGTACGAATTACAAAATAAGAAGCACTGAGTGCATACAAACGCAAGGTTTAACATCAGCTATTAATTATCCTAACTCAAGTAGGGTAACACAACCTCCAATCGTGGAGTGCTCTAATCACCGAGGATCAGTCTGCAGTCTTGAAATGCTCTAACCACAGGCTCAATTTGCAGTTCTGGAGTACTCTTAATGGTGACGCCATGGTTCATTTGAGCTTTCTCTTGGGAAGAGAATAATGGGCAGCTTTTTAGAAGGTTTCCCCCCCCCCACCAAATCCAGTCTCTCGACCTTTTTTTGGCATTGCAAAACTGGAGTTTCCAACGTCCCTTAGAAGATGGCAGCCACCACAAATTTTGCTTTCTAAGATTGAAGCTCTCTCTTCTATATTTTTGTTATTTATTTTTAAAAATATAAAATTCCCCCCCCCCAAATAACACAAACAACCCACTGCCATTAAGAAAAATAAAAATGAGCCGACAGGGAGATGGTGAATGGAAAACCAGATGCTTTAACCAACGAGGAAATTTGGCCTGAAACTTAAAATTAAGACCTTGTGTTGTTGTTTTTTTGTTGTTTTGTTTTTCCAAAGTGTAATGGTTACTTGGCACAAACATATGAATGTAGCAATGTGGACATTTTTTTTTGTTTGTGGGTGAGAAGGGAAATGGAGATGGGATTAGGGAAACTGACAGAAAGGTGTGATTTGGCATCCAGGAGAAATGGAGAGCAAATACGCCAGCAGATAATCTAATTTTGATTTTTATTGTTGTCAGTCCAGCAAGAGGAATAATTGGGAAAGTCCTTGGAGCAAGATTTTTGTAAAGCACAACTTGAATCTTACCCTTTTATTCTATTCATCCACAATGAGATCAAGAACTCATCCGTTATTGCATTATGCACTCCTTCCTGTCAACTGACTACTAGAACTAGACATACCCAATTCCTACAACCGTTTTTCATATGTTTCAGTCTCCAGCTCCCTAATAATCTTTGTTGCCCTTCTCTGCATCCTTTCCAGAGTCTCAACATCTTTTTTTTATATTGTGGTGATGAAAATTGGATGCAGTATTCCAAGTGTGGTCTTAGTAAGGTTTTGTAAAGCGGTGCTAATACTTCACATGATCTTGATTCTGTCCCTCTATTAATGCAGCCTGGTGCCTACCTTAATGTCTATCTTAAGCAACTCTGGCCAGCTTACAGCAGTTATGTTTATACTACAATACTCTTTATCACCCACCTTTATTCTAACAACGTCTATATGACGTATAACCTGTTTTTAAACAGCTATGTATATACTAAGGGACGCGGTGGCTCAGTGGGTTAGGCCTCTGAGCTTGTCAATCAGAAGGTCGGCAGTTTGGCGTGTCGAATCCCGAGTGCCGCGTAGCAGAGTGAGCGCCTGTTACTCGTCCCAGCTTATGCCAACCTAGCAGCTTCAAAGCACGTAAAAATGCAAGTAGAAAAATAGGGACCACTACGGTGGGAAGGTAACAGCGTTCCGTGTGCCTTTGGCGTCTAGTCATGCCGGCCACATGACCACGGAGATGTCCTTGGACAAAGCGCTGGCTCTTTGGCTTTGAAACGGAGATTAGCACCGGCCCCTAGAGTTGGAAACAACTAGCACGCATGTGTGGGGGAACCTTTACCTTTACCTTTTTATGTATATACTAGGCTGAAAAATTACAACTAAGCACAAGGTCACCCTAATTTCATTCCGAGTCTTCCCAATGTTAAATCCCACTGTGTTTGGTTTTCTCAACCACAATTATTTGAAAATAACAATGTTCTTTGTTCCTCTTTGTACAGGTCGCACTCCAGGAGTCATGTCAGTCAGTGTCCATGAGAACCGTAAATCCAGGACCAGCACCGGCTCAATGAATATCTTGCTGTTCCACAAAGCCTCTCATTCAGACTGTGTCTTGTCTCACCTCAATACTATGAGAAAACATTGTATGTTCACTGATGTTACCCTCTCTGCGGGGAATAAATCCTTTGCGTGTCACCGAGCAGTGTTAGCTGCATCCAGTAGATATTTTGAAGCCATGTTCAGCAACGGCCTTCGCGAGAGCTTAGGGGACAAAGTGAATTTCCACGATAGCCTCCATCCAGAGGTGTTGGAGCTGCTGCTGGACTATGCTTACTCATCCAAGATCATCATCAATGAGGAGAATGCAGAGTCCCTCCTGGAAGCAGGAGACATGTTGCAGTTTCATGACGTCCGAGATGCAGCTGCTGAGTTCCTTGAGAAGAACCTTTGTCCTTCCAACTGCTTGGGGATGATGGTCCTGTCAGATGCTCACCAGTGCAAGAGGCTTTATGAGTTTTCTTGGAGGATGTGCCTGGTCAACTTTGAGACAATCCACAGGAGCGATGAATTTAACAATCTCTCCAAGGATACACTGTTGGACTTGATCTCCAGCGATGAGCTGGACATTGAGGATGAAGAGAAGGTCTTCAAGGCCGTTATCCATTGGGTGAAATATGACCTGGACAAAAGGAAGCCTCTTCTCCCAGAACTTCTAAAGAACGTGCGGTTGGCATTGCTGCCTTCAGAATGCCTCAAAGAAGCCATGAGTTACGAGGAGCTGATCACCACAGAGGAGGAGAACAAGGCAATCATGGGTGAGGCCCTTCGTTGCAAGAAGAAAATCCTGCAGAACGATGGGGTAGTCACCAGTCCTTGCGCCAAGCCCCGCAAAGCTGGGCACACTTTGCTTATCTTAGGGGGGCAGACATTCATGTGTGACAAAGTATACCAAGTCGACCACAAAGCAAAAGAGATCATCCCTAAATCAGACCTGCCAAGCCCACGGAAAGAGTTCAGCGCGTGTGCTATTGGCTGCAAAGTTTACATCACTGGAGGGAGAGGCTCAGAAAACGGAGTGTCTAAGGACGTCTGGGTCTATGATACAGTTAATGAAGAGTGGTCCAAAGCTGCCCCTATGCTGATCGCTCGGTTTGGACATGGTTCCGCCGAGCTCGAGAATTGCCTCTATGTGGTGGGTGGTCACACTGCAGTGGCGGGGGTCTTTCCTGCTTCTCCTTCGGTTTCGCTGAAGCAGGGGGAGAAGTATGACCCAGTTGCCAACAAATGGACCATGGTTGCTCCCCTCAGGGATGGCGTCAGCAATGCTGCCGTTGTGAGCGCGCGGCTCAAGCTCTACGTGTTTGGTGGAACCAGCATTCACCGGGATATGGTGTCCAAAGTCCAGTGCTATGATCCGACAGAGAACCGGTGGACTATCAAAGCCGAGTGTCCTCAACCCTGGCGTTACACGGCAGCTGCCGTCTTGGGTAGCCAGATTTTCATCATGGGGGGAGACACAGAATACACCGCAGCTTCCGCTTACCGTTTTAACTGTGAAACGGATCAGTGGACCCGGATTGGGGATATGACAGCTAAGCGGATGTCCTGTCATGCGCTGGCTTCAGGAAACAAGCTGTATGTGGTAGGGGGTTACTTTGGGACCCAGAGATGCAAAACATTGGACTGTTATGACCCCACTTCGGACACCTGGAACTGTATCACCACAGTGCCTTACTCCCTCATCCCCACAGCTTTTGTTAGCACATGGAAACACTTACCGGCCTGACAGTCAAGAGCACTGGTTACAGTTGAGCACAAAAGGTAAGATTTTTTTTTCAAGACTCGCCTGTCTTTTTTTTTTTTTGCAGGAAAGCCCTTTTAAGGTGGAAATATCTGCAGTTCACATGTATAGAAGATCTGAGAAAAGAATGTTGGGGGGGGAAAGTGAATTTGGATACTTATGTTTTGAACTTTGTTTAGTTTTTTTTTTTTTAAAAACCAACTGAATGGAAATGAGCGTTTACTGACTGGATGCCCTTCCTGACGCCTGTGCAGAGTTCGCAGCAGACAAACACTCATTGTGCCCAGAGAGAGAAATTCCGAATTCACATCCTCCTGATTGTGGGGCGAGAGCTCCACCTCCAGGCCACCACGCTACCACGCTCGTCCTCCCCCGTCTCCTTTACACTTGAGAAGTTAGAGAGGGTCTCTTTTGATCTTTTTGACCCACTCATTAACCATCTGAGGGCTACACTGTCTCTCATCTGACCATTCCCAAGGATCTGGGCCCAATCCCCCATGGTCAGTTCCCAACATACAGGCTCATTGCACCTATATGCAGCCTCAGCTGAAGGTACAAAAAGGCAATGGTGCTATGGGAAAAAGGCTTGTTTCTTTAGCTTAAAGAAACGTTTTAAAGAGCACCTTAAAAATTAATTGTACAGTAGTGGAGCCCAGCTTCTATCTTTATGGCTAGAGGTAGAACAGTTCTTCCAGTAATTGTGTGGCTAGATTTGCAAATTACACTCATCTACCCTGTAGTAGATTTGATTTTGGCTTTGCTTACTGTATGTGTCCAGATAGCTTTCTTTTGTCTGTCTACAAAGGACGGAGCTCTGTCTGAGCACATATGGAAACAAAAGCACTCTACCTCGCAGTGACACTGCCCTCTCTTCTCACTGGACTTATTCAGATATTCTTGGCTTCTAATAACTGTTTTTTTCCAAATTCTAGCTCAGCTCAGCCGTGACAGTTTTCCCCAGCTCCCAAATCCTGCTCCAGCAGCCCAGGCGCCTCTGAGCTGTCGTTCAACCCTTAATTACTTTTGCAATGCGTGGGAAAAGTCCATTTTCAAGCTCCGTTTAAGTTTTGCATTCGCGGTGGAAATAAAATTTATATGTCTGTCACGCAGGTGCATCTGAAGGCTGAAAGCCAGATACATCCGTAGCCAATGCTTTTGAGTATATTTTGAGACAGCGCTGGAGGATTTTTTAAAACTGAAATAAAGGCCGAGCCATTATTTATTTATTTTTCCCAACAGCCAGTTTTTCTCCCTGGGAAATCCCTTTAGACAATGCAGATATTGTTCTAGCATGCTCCAGCCTCTTGCAACTTTTTTTGGCTGGTGAGGTTTCTTTGTTCTTACATTTGTGATTCCCAGAGATCTCTTTCGTCTTGGCTCAGAGTAAGAAGGTCTTCTGAATAGCCAATGTCTTCATTTCGAAGCTGCTTTTGTTTGGGGTCCTCTACCCTGTTACAGGGCAAGATTTAAAAGATTTCTCCCCCCCCGCCCCCAGACATTGTGCTGAAGTTCTGAAAAAAGAATTCGGGAGAGTCAGAAAAATTAGGCAAAGGAAGAATTGGCAGTTCTTAATGTCAATCTGCTTATTAGCTAAGTTTTTAAAAAACTATTTCTTGACTTGCATTTCATGTCAAGTTGTAGCTGCTTAACCATGATCTGTTGCCTGAGACATAGTTGTCAATGTGCCTGGTTGAGGAATTCTGGGAGTTGAAGTCCACAAGCCGTGAAAGGGCCACGTTTGAAGACCCCTGGTCTAATGTTTGTGGCCCGCACGTGTCCCCTTCTGAGCCCAACTTGTGAAGGCCTTCAAGATTCAGCTACTCCTACAGTTTGCGTAACTTCCAGCTCTCAAACTTTGATTCAAATGAACACCACAGTGGCTGAGGGTGTTGCCATCTTAAACATTTCTGTTCTGAATCAAATCTGCCTTTAGCTAGCCGCAGAACAATAGAATGGGCTACAGCTTGAGGAGGTATCCAAACCTGCAATGACTGCAGCTGAATCTATGCCACAATCGTGTTTAATTCTGTGTACGTTCTTCTGCCCCACACTTTTTGCCCAGGACTTCCATTGCCTAATATTATGGGTGGAGGAAGATTGTAGGTTGCCCAACAGATAGATAAACAACAAGCCACTTTCCTATTCCTCAACAGAGAAAAGAGGCTGTGGGTCCTTCAGACTCCTGGCGTTTGCTGCTGAACTTTGAGACCTCAAGCTGTTGGGCGCCCCTTCTTTCATTCAGACTTTCTTCCTCTCTTGCCTTCTCTCTAGACCGCCTTCATACCTGATATGCAGCAGGAGTTGCTGAACTGTAATTCATGGTTGTATTGTGAGCAAACCACATTTAGCAATACACTAAGCCAAGATTAATCAAACCATGTTAGCGCTTAGTGAAATCACGCGAGCCCATCCTGCTCTTTTGTTCCTTTTTGCCCTGCCTCCCCATTTAATCCGTGTAGGCTTTCTCTAGGGACGACAGAAAGCTTGGAGGACAGGAGGTCTTCGGCCCGCAGAATCCAGAACCATCTCCTGCTAGCTTTCCCCCCTTTTTTCACTTTTTAAAAGTGGCTGACATGGTTCTGTGACTTTAGTTGCCACCTGCAAACAAATTGTGCTTGATGGAAATATT
Organism: Vipera ursinii; assembly: GCF_947247035.1. NCBI lineage: Eukaryota > Metazoa > Chordata > Lepidosauria > Squamata > Viperidae > Vipera > Vipera ursinii. The sequence goes on along the minus strand of NC_139524.1, from coordinate 9,817,823 downwards.
GGCACCTATAATTTAATATGGGCGGGGATCTGGGTGGCTACAGCAGATGAGCTGTTTCTGCTGAGCTGAAATTTGTCTCCAAAGCTTGATTATCAGGGCAAGCTAACGGGGAGTGGCTGTCGTTTAGAAACATGTTTTGGCAAGCTGAGCCTGGGTTGAAACCTTAATTTCCGAACCGAGTATCCTCGGTCAGCCATATATAACAAAGGCTGCTAAGATCAAGTAAAATGATCCACCCACGGTGTGGGTAGCAGAGTGGCTCACCCACCTCAAAGATTATCGGTATTATTCTATTTTGTCCCACTTTGGGCATGTTCCCACTATCTTCACATGATTTTGGAGGAATCGTCTATCTATCTCATGCTACCTTGACTAATTCAAAGCCTGAATTAACAGAAGATGGGTGGCATACTGCAACCAAGCTCCTCCCATTTTCTATAAATGGAGGACAGACACATCCTAAATTTGCTCCATAAGTAGGAGGGAGAATCTCAGGTATGCGTTCTTTCTCCTGTATAGTCATTTGATATTAAAGAAGGAAATCTCAGTAGCTTTGTAAGCTCTTAATGTGGTGACAGATCAGAAATATGAAGTTATTATTTGGGGTGAATGTCTTTGAGGAAGATGGTTGATTTTACATGCCTTTCCTTAGAACTTTCATCCATGCATCAAATATCTGCCTTATTTAGAACATCCATCCATTCATGGGTCACCACTGGTTATAATTAAATGCTCACCTCTACAAATACCCGGCTGTTAATTAGCTGTTTTTCTCTCTCCCCAGATGAAGCATTTGCTACATCAATATTACAATGGAAGCTACACCAGTAGCTGGAGACACCAGCTTTGCTTTCTGATTTGCTCACACACAATCCAGTCTATTGGTATGAGATCTTTGGATCTCAATTGGTTCCTAAAGCTTGGATGGATGGAAAGGCAGAGCACTCCTGTTGACTTTCTCCAAGGAAAAGAGAACAAAGCAGCGGGGGAAAAAAATCCTTCTATAAGGACCGTCTTGTCTGTTCCTTGCAGGTATCACTTTGGTCCCAGGTAGTATGAAGAAGTAGCCTTAAAAAGCCTTGATGATTTCCATTCAAGGACTTCATAAATTCCCTTCTCCAGGGGGGATGAAGCACAACCATATCAACAAGGGCTTGAATTGCACCAGATATTGTTGGTGACGTTGATTTATACTTGGATGTTACCAGGAACTCTAGTAGATGTTAATAAAACTATTTGTCTTGCATGAGTAGGACTTTTCTTTTTGGAGTGCACTGGATGAAAGTGTAATATTGCCTCTTTATGAAAAACGTATCCACCAAAGCAGCTGCTATTTCTGAAGTCCGTAAGACTCAGAATTGCTTTCATTTGGAGATGGACATATAATTGTAAAAAGGGACATCTGCTGAACTCAGGAAGCATAATTTTCAAAAGGCCACATTCCCACCGACAATCCCACCGTCTTTCCAAGTCTAGGTTGACACAACTAAGCAAAACTAAAGAAACCACATTACAGTTTAGAGGGCTGTGCAAATCCAATCAAATGTGGCTAATTCAGTAAACCATCAAATAAGCTTATCACAGTGCATGTTAATTCATTATATGATCCAGTGTCCTGTCTTGATTCAATGTGTAATCCAGTATCCTGACGTAATTCATTATGTGATCCAGTGTCCTATTTTGTCTCTCATGTGAGTCCCAATGCATAATGTAGTTGAGGTTCTTCAGGGAAGCCCGGGTTCAAATCCACACGGGACCATGGAATTCCCCTGGAAAAGTTTGAGCCGGTTCTTCTCTCTAAGCCCAACAGCAGTGTAGTGACGAAGGCATTGGACTAGGAATGAATGAGGACTCATGGATGTCCAGTAGGTGACTTTGAGCTGGTCACTCTTAGTCCAAACTATTTCACAGGGCTGTGGTGGGGGATATGGGAGGAAGGAGTAATACAGGCTGCAAGCAATAGCAACAGCTATTTTTCCTCTTCTCTCATGTTTATTTAGCGAGAAAAATCCATTCAGAAGCTTTTGGCAGAGAGATACAATAGCCCCCCATTAGTTGCTAAGAGATTCAACAAGAGGTGGGTGGCATAAAAAGAGCCTCTGTGATAGCTAAATAATAAGGGGGAGATTCAAGGAGATTTTGATTAATCCTTAAAAAAAGAATTCTGATCCGAAGTGGATTTTTCAAGCTGGAAACAAAGTGCATTCACTAGGCCGCCTCTTCAAGGTCAGATGTTTCCTCTTTCTCATGACCCAGGACTGTTTTCAGACAGCGCTTCCTATTCTTTCACAGGATGTCAAAAGTTCCACAAAAGTTTTGGATTTTCCTCCCTGTAAAAAAGGCAACGTGGTTTTCTACCTCAGTCGCAGAAAGCTTTTAAGTTCTTAAGAGGTTCTAGAGATGGGGGGTGGGGAGAGGACTTTTTGAATTTTTCAGATAGTTGCTATATATATATATATATATATATATGTATGTATGTATGTATGTACGTATGTATATATGTATATGTGTGTGTGTGTGTGTGTGTGTGTGTGTAGATCTTTGGTCATTCGGGTTTTTCCCCACGTAGAATTGGAGGTATCAGGGCAACGTTTTGACGAAATCTCATCCGTCATCCTCAGGCTGGTGGCTTCAGCTTTGTTCTTCTGGGAGAAGTGTGTGGTAGTGGCAGCAAAAGCAGCACAACTCACCAGTTCAGGTCTAAGGCTGGCAGCTGAGACCAGCCCATCCACTCAAAACACCCCCCACCCAATCAGAACACAGCCCATCCACTCAAAACACACCCCCACCCAATCAGAACACAGCCCATCCACTCAAAACACACCCCCACCCAATCAGAACACAGCTAACCCCCCACCCAATCAGAGCACACCTCCACCCATAGAACACACCCCCTCTGGCAGTTTAAAAAAGAAGAACAAACAGCCACTAACACACACTTCTCCCAGAAGAACGAAGCTGAAGCCACCAGCCTGAGGATGACGGATGAGATTTCGTCGAAACGTTGCCCTGATACCTCCAATTCTACGTGGGGAAAAACCCGAATGACCAAAGATCTACATATAAACACCCGTGAAAACCAAAAACTGAATCGAAAAATACAAATATAATTTTTTTTCAATCCAGCCTCTGCCCCTCATGTTGGATGCAACCTCCACCCCAGTTGGGATCCAGAGATTGTCAAGTTACACCTTTGGAGCACTGAACATACTTAATACTCCTCCCTCCCTCCCTCCTATTTACCACACAACAACTACCCTGTGAAAGTGTGTGACTGATCCAAAGTCACCCAGCCAGCTTCCATGCCTAGGGCAGGATTAGAACTCATACTCTCCTGGTAAAGTTTGGTGCCTTAGACCAGGGGTATCACAATATAATCTGAGTTGTGATTGGTGTGCTAGAATAAGATAACATAAGTAAAGTTGTGAAGCTGAGTCAGGCTGATGGTCTAAGGCAGAGGTCCTCAACCATGGCAAATTTAAGACTTGTGGACTTCAACTCCCAGAATTCCTCAGCCAGCACTGACTCAGCTTCACAACTTTACTTATGTTATCTTATTCTAGCACACCAATCACAACTCAGATTATATTGTGATACCATAATGATACATTTCTGAAGAGGTGTTGATGGTGATAGCCCAAGATTTGGAGATGGTCAAGTTACATCTCTGGATGTTACATTTGGTCATCAGCAGTATCTTCCAAATGTTCACCTTGGAATGCAATCCAGATATGGAAGCGATTCGAAATCTTAGGCAAAATGGTTTGACAAGATGGAAAAGTTAAAGATTGATAAAAGAAAGACGGCTCTGGAAAAGACAGTAACCTTCTCCCAGACCAAGATCGATCAATGGCTAAACAATGATGGGGATCTTTCTAAATATTGAGAGAAACTTCCTGGGGGGGGGGTTGGAGATGCAGTCAAGGTGTACAGTGAGAGGGACCAGATCATGCACATGGGTGACGTTGAGCTTTTCTATCTCCCCAGCATAGTTTTCACACAGTTTAGGGTCATGTTTTGGATCTGCATTAATTTAAAAAACTCTTTTAACTCAAAATGATGCCAATTTGCACTATTGGATTTTCAGCAGTCATGTTTTTAGAGCAGACTTATTTATTCCTGAGGAGATACGTAGGTTTGGGGGCATGGATTAAGTGAAAAAGACAGCTGCAACGTGGCCCAACTCTTTCAGATCTTCAGAACTGAGCAAGCGTTGTTGGAATCGAGGTCTTGCAAGGAACACAATTTACTGCAGTTTTGTATAGCACAAGCTCACAAAAGCTTCACTAGGGGAAAAAAGAAAGCATAAAATGGAGTGATGTCTTCTTTTCTTAAATTTGTTAAAACTTTATTCAAATTTCTTAAATTTGGCTTGAGATGACTTTTGCTAACGTTACAGAAATGAATTGTTTACTGCTGCATCCTTCCAGAATTCCCAGCTTTATGAGAAATTAAATTAGAATTAAAAAAGTAAAGTAAACCTATGGTTCTAGGATTTCTTTGAAGCCTCCTGTAGAAAAGGGGAGGGGGAGTAATGAAAGAACGGGCAGTGCAGAGAATAAATGATAAGGGTGGAAACACATTGATTCACACGATTCCGATTTAAAACTGCAAACGTCCCAAGGTCCGACTAGACAGGCTATAAAAGAATTATGTGGAAAAGTAGGGAACAGAATGGTGGTATTTTTCACGCTCGTTTTCTCCCTTTCAGTAATCTCCGTTTAAAGAAAAGCCAGGGATTGACGGCCTTGGGAAAGCAGTGGGAGACCACTGCTGTCTTGTGACTATTTCACACGCTGTTAAAAACAGCTTTCCTTGCTAGAGAGCTGGCAATGTGTTCATAAATCACTTTTCCATGGTTTGTGTTTCAGACATGTCCTGGGGCTTACCAGTCCCTTTTACAATGATGCCCCTTTATGTCTCCCACACACAAACCAGTCTGTTTTAGACCAAAGGATGTACGTCGTTCTCTGCAGACCTGAATAACCAATTAAAATAGTTCAACGTAGGAAAATATTTGTAGCTCAGGGTTGAAATGCGGGCTCCTTGGTGCTCTCTGAACTTGGTGGGTTTCTTGCAGACGTTACATTACTCAAATTATTTATTTATTTAATTGGATTTGTATACCGCCCTTTCCCGAAGGACTCAGGGCGGTTTACAGGGAATTAAAACAAGAAATACAAAAATAATAAAAGAAAAACAATTAAAAAAGGATATACGTCAGCAGTGCCGATGATGTTAGCTAGTTTAGGTTATGAAACATCCGCAAAGCAAACAGCTGAAGCAAGCATCAAAGGACCCCTAAAATATCCCATCCAGGTGCCTGAACTTTCTGGACCATTCCTTCAATGCCCTTGGGGAATTTTCTTTTATTTATTTATTTATTTATTTTTCCTTTTTTTTATTGAAAAGTTTTTCAATACATTTTATCTTTAACAAAACAACCCCCCCTCCCCACCCCCATCCCCCATCCCCAACCAAACCAAACCCTCCCCCCTCCCCTTCCCCCCTCCCCGACTTCCCAGAGCTAAACACAAGGTATAAAAGTAAAAAACAATCATAAACTACCATATGCTAACAACAATAAACTATTAGGTCTATCGCACTTTAAAATGACTACAAGCAATATAAATGTCACATCGATACTTATTCAAATGCTAAATGAAACTTTTTAGTCCCATATTTATTCTGGATGTAATCAATCCATTTTTGCCACTCCACAATATATCTCTGTTGCGAATGGTCTTTCAAGGAATTTTCTTTATTCTTTGTGGATAATACCGCTGGCTCTGTGCAATACGCAGATAGGCAGGAAACAGGATTGGTCCTAAGCGTTTTCTTCCCCCACTCCTGGCTAAAAGAGGCAATAACCAGACCTTACCCAGGCTTACCCAGTCCAATTGTAGGTTAGCGTCAAATGGTCCCATCCTGGGGAACATGATAGTGATAGAGAAGAGAATATTTGTAGCTCAGGGTTGCAATGAAAGGTCCTTGGTGCTCTCTGAGCTTGGTTGTTTTCGTGCAGATGTTTCATTAGCAATCTAGGTAACGTCATCAGTGCTAGTAGGGAGTGGGGTTGATTGCCAAACTTTTTGGCAATGAAGTTTGGTAATGAAATGGCTGCAAACAAACAACCAAGCTTAGAGAATACCAAGGACCACCCCACCCACCCCGAAAAAATGGTAAGAGAATGTGGTGGCCTCCGAGCTCTAGATGCTTTCAAATGGTATGAGCTGTCTGGATCCATTTCAACTGGGCTTTGGCGAGAATATGCTACTGAAATTGCTTTGGTAACCTTAGAGGATAAATCTGTGCCAGGAATTGGATGCTCTGCTCTTATATACCTCAGCAGCTTTTGACAGTATTGATTAGATAGATAGATAGATAGATAGATAGATAGATAGATAGATAGATAGATAGATAGATAGATAGATTACTGTATCATGAAGGGAGAAGCTTCAGCAACACATTCATAGAAGCAGAACAGAGCTAAAAGCTCAGTTAACCTAATTTGGGATTTACTTTCCTGAGGAATGTAGAATGAAAAATACAAACCCCATTATTGCCTGGCTGAGGAATTCTAGGAGTTGAAGTCCACAAGTCATAAAAGGGCCAAGTTTGAAGACCCCTGCTCTTGATGGTCATTATTGCAAAGAACATCTCAATATCATGGTACTAGATTTTTTAGGACTTCAGCCTTGCAGATCATATCAAGTGAATGTACTACATTTGAGGGACTGTCTCTTCTTAAGGAAAATGCATAGTAGATTCACATAATAGTGGCTGATCAAATGAATTAACCAAGCTTCTGACTTGTACAATATACTGCACCACAAATCAACCTGATTGGATCCAACATCTTAAACCAAACACACACACACACACACACACAAATCTAATCAAGAATAACATCAACCAAGATCAAGCGTACTGTACAAATGTAGTTGTCGAGTCTTTACTTGACATGGTTCACACCATCCCACATGCAAAAGTGCAAAGAGCACTTACTCCTGGCCCAACCACCTTATTGGGCATTTATCTGTGATTGTGCACCAACACATTCACCCAACCACCTCATTTCCCTGGTGTGTAAAATCCAGACTTTCCCAACCAGTTTAGAGGGCAGCAACTGAGATGATCAAGGCTATTACAAGGAATGGTTAAAGGAGCTATAAACGATTGGATTGCAGAATAGATTAAAGGGAGATGCACCGGCAGCTCATATATGTAAACATTTCCCCATTCTCAGTTGGAATTGATACGACAAGTAGCAATGAAACTTAAGATAGGAAATTCAAGTTCGACATTTAAGAAATTGCTTGACAATAAGCCCTGTTAAGCAGAGAAACTGTTCAGAACACTGGTGTACTCTCTTGGCTGGATGTTTTCAAGCAAGAGTTGGTAATTGCTTGTCCAGAACGAATTACTCTAGTGAGGACAGAAGGGCTGGTCACCAGGAGTGGAAAAGGACGATGACCTTCTACTCCAGGGGTCTTCAAACTTGGCCCTTTTATGACTTGTGGACTTCAACTCCCAGAATTCCTCAGCCAGCGGGCCTGGCTGAGGGATGCTGGGAGTTGAAGTCCACAAGTCATAAAAGGGCCAAGTTTGAAGACCCATGTTCTACTCACTCACTCTATAAGGTTGGGAAAGGCTGACCATTGGCTGTGCAAGGTAGATACTGTGACACAGATTATATTACCTGCATGCAAAAAAGCCAGAAAAATCCCCTACCTCTTCCTTATTCCATGCTAGAGATAGAGGGAGAAACATTCTAAGGGGAAAAGATCAACTCTATATTTGTAACCATTTTCCCTGAGAACACTGGGATATTTTCTCCTCAATGTTCTCTGATACAGATACAAAAGTATATATCACATGCTGCAGCTTTTACATAACTTTGTGTACAAAGTTATGGAACAGGTGAAAACATATTATGTAAGAAAATTTACTGTCCTTATAAATTTCCCAAGGATTAGCTGTAATTGTGTTAACTCTTAAAGCTAGAGAACATTTCTTTCCCCAGAGTGGTATTTTTTGTCTATTCAGTGCAGCAGGAAAAAAACAAAACATATTTACCATTTACCCTGTCACCACGCAAGGCTTCCTTTCACTGTTCTTCAACCTAGGAAATAAAACAGCTTATTCCTTTTTTTTTTCATCCGAGTTTCAATCTGAAAAGGAAGGGTGAGAACACAACACACAGAAAGACACAGATATACAGAGGCCAGCAAACAGAAACCCATCTGACTTAGAATCAAGATTTATTTAAAGGGGTAAGGAAATTTAACTTTACAAGAGGTTGTTTTTTTTGGTAGCAAGAAAGGTAGATAAATAAAAGATTATGAAAATCTGGGGTTGTTTTTTTTCCATTTTTGCAAATTACACCGTGGGAAATTAAAAAATTTACAATCGTAAACCTAACTTAATTTTTTTTTACATAATTACAAATGAATATATAACAATTTCTTTTTCTTTTCGACTCTCCATTGATGTACATTTCAATTTTTAAAGGTTTATCTTTTCCTTTTTCAAGATATATTTCAGTCGGAAACATGCAACAGGTACCTTCGCACACAAGCCTATGGGAAGAAGTGGGAGGAACTCAAGTGAGAGAAATGCATTGTCGTATAATTGTGATGCTAGTGCACACAATCCTTGCCAAAAAGAACTCATCACAGTAATCAACCATAATCTAGCCAAACAGGAAATGAACAAGATATAAAGAACTCATAATACCCACAGATTTCCTTGAAATACATAGATCAATTTCTATGGGGTTACACGCGGTCTCTCTTGTGACAAAAAAAAAGGAAGAATGGCAGCAGAGATTTTGGCTAAGAGCTTTTTGCATCAACTGGTGTCTCTTTTGCTCTCTCACCATCTCGTGTCTGTCTCCACTCGCACGGTGAGTTGCAGACAGGAATAATACAAGATTAAGCTAAATTAAATTCTCTTTGAAACTCAAGATGTAATTCCATTGCAGAAAGAAGTACACCTGTCAACTCAAAAGCATTTGGTACAGCAGAGACGTCCCTTGGCGGTTACGATGGAGACAACCATTTTGGAGAAGGAGAAAGTGGCTTTTGAAAACCTGCCATTCCTCTTTAGAGCACCAGTGAAAGTGGAATAAGCATTCACGCTGTGTGAACTGACTCCAGTTTTCAACCCATCTTCGTTTTTTTGCAAAGAGCCTTCCAATCAAGTCTTAGCATCTTAAGTTTGCTTTGGCCAAGAAATGCTGTATCATTAGAGGTTCTTCCCCACCCAGTGGTTGGTAGCATTTAATGCTGGTTTCATTCAAATAGCACATCAGTAATCAATTATATATTTACATGAGAAATACACAGAGACACACAAACACACATACAAACAAACATTCCTTAGGCTTCATAAGCCCAACTTAAAAATAAAGCAAAACAGACAATCCAACTATACATCTGTCATCTTAAAAATCCAGACTTCTTTCAAACAAACAGAAAGATTTTTTTTTTCAACACAAGCCCAGCTTGCAACTGAAAACAAATATCACATAACAATTGTGGTAATAAAAAATAAAAAAAAACCCAAGAAATAAAATTCTCTAGCTGCCTCTGGCTTTCTTTCTGGACAGCGTGAATTTATTTTAAGAGAACATCATATTCAGCCAGGTCCCCAGAGATCATCTGTATCTGTAAAGGCACACTCATTAAAGTTTTTTTTTTTTTAAAAAAGTCCTGGTTCTGCAAATTGGGTGGTGTGTGAAAATGGCTTCTGAGATGTTTCAAAGAGAGAACACAAGGGTGGAACAATAGTGCAAAACCTTCTTTGAAGGAGTGGGATAGCCAAAAATGGTTTCTTGTTTATTCAAGCTTTAAAGGTAAACAGATTCCTTGCTATTTGCTCAGCCTATTAGAATAATCTCTGGGGTTATAAAGATTTACAACACCAGGATGTTATTCCATACTCATCCCAAATCGCCAAGCTGAGCTGCCTATTGGTTCTTCCAATCTCTCCTTTCTCACCACGCCAATTTCTTGCAAGTCTGTCACTAATGCGAGGGGAGAAGGGGGGAGATTAAATTTAAATCCTGAGGCTGGATAGAACTCCCTACAAACTATGAGGGGCCAGATGATCCTAGAGGGTTAGACTTGGAGGAAAGAAAGGAAGGCCTGACAACTATGTCCTCAACTGCATCTACTCTTGGCGTGAACGAACGAACGCTCCATTTTCTCACATGCTTCCTGCTCGGACCAAAGCATCCACCTGCTTTTCTAAACAAAACTGAGTGGAAACGAGGCCTACAAGACAGACATTCCTCACTCTTGTAGACCTAGCAGATGAGGAAACCAATACTATCCGTTTGCAGGTAGGGACACAGGAGCAAAGGACTTTCCTACATTCCATGCCAAGGAGACCAAATTCAGATGACTTATTTTCTGAAACTGACTGATGACTATCCACATATGCAAAAAAAAACCCCACCAAAAACAAATATACATTTATGTGTGTTTGACAGCTGATAAAGGTCTGGCTACCCTTGGATAAGTCAAGAGGACACCATTTCCCTACCCATGGATTAAGACAAGTATTAAAGGAGCAATTGGAAGGAAGTTATGCAGCAAATAGTTTTGGGGTGTCTGTACATTTGCATACATTTTTCAACTCCTGGCCCCTCCACCTCAAAAATGGTGGTTTGTCCTCCCTCCCCCCAAAAGGTGATAGCATTGAGATGAGAACTCTACAAATTCTTAAAGCAACAAATCTATCCAAGTTGGAAAGTTACATTCAGGGGTATAGTGGTCTCTTTAATCCACGTGAAAGAAATTATACCAAACCAATATAAGTGTACTTCTCTATCACAACTCTTTCACCCTAATGACAGTCACCCAGTTCCTCAACATAGTTTCTAGCAAGACGAGACAAATGAAATTGGGAGAAAATGTGTACAGGAATTTGGGAGGAGAAGCCAAGGAAGCAGGAACAGAGAATTTGCTTTGAGTTTGTATCTTCTTCAGATTCTTCAACTGCATAGCCAACTCAATAGGTGTTGCTTCCTAGATAGACAAATCTTATACAGGGAGTTAGGATGTACCTCACAATTCCATGGAAATTCAGAGGGGTGGTGATTTAAGTATTCCCTTTTGTAGCTGTTCTGAGATGACTTTCTAATTTCCAACAATGGCCCATTTCACCTCTCTAATCTGAGGGAACACCTGCTGCCGGCATCAAGTTCCCTTCGTCCAGTGCGCTCACACAGGGAGGGTCTTCTCAGGGTGCTGGCGGTAAAAGATTGCCGGCGGATAACACCCAGGGGGAGGGCCTTCTCTGTGGGTGCGCCTGCCCTCTGGAACCAGCTGCCCGTGGAGCTCAGGACTGCCCCTGACCTGCGTTCATTCCGCCGGGACCTGAAGACTTGGCTCTTTGAGCTCTCTGGCCCAGGCTGAGAATTTTTAACTGGGGTTTTTATTTTCAGGGATAATTTAATCTTTTTAGTTGTCTTTTAACTTTTGTATTTTGTATTGGTGTGATTTTAAAATGCCCTGTAAACCGCCCTGAGTCCTTCGGGAAAGGGCGGTATATAAATCTAATAAAATAAAATTAAATTAAATTAATCTAGGGCCATGCGTTGGTTCCAATCCATTTTATATTTCTTTTTTTTTCTTTTCTTTTTTTTTTTGCTTCTTGGCAATGTGCTTCAACCGTTCCCCAGGAATCTTGCTCTAGGGGCCCTTCCAATTCAAAATCTTGATGCAGAATGCCAACTTTGCAGCCGAAGGCAAAACTCACGGATGCCGTATAGCCCTGATCCAATCCCTGAACAATTTTACTCAGGTGTCTACCAACCCCGTTAGGATACGTCTAAAGTTCCTTAGCTTTTCTGTACAGACATACAGCATATCCAAAGGATATGGAGCTACATTTATTTTTTTGTGTTTGTGTGTGTATATATCTATACGTTCGGTTAAGTAGGTAGAGAAGTGTGTATACATTACATCTATATAGACCAGTGTAGAAACACTGCGTAAAGAGTCACATCTTTTTTCTACAGAAGGTTTTTGATTTTGGGGGGGGTGGGGGTGGGGGTGGTTTCCGAAGAGAAGGTGAGTTTTGTTGCCCTTGTTCACAAATTCTCTGTTGTTCAAGATGAAAAGGAAAGGAAAGAATATCCGCCTAGGCAAGTCATGAGTTAGCATTGCACAGAGAATCAGAATTCTTCAGAGCCCATTCAGCCTAAACTGAGCCCGCCCAGTCTGGTCGCATCCACCGTTCTTCCATGTGGTCACTCTTCCTCCTCCTCCTCCTCCTCCTCCTCTTGTCCTTTTGGACATGTTTCCAGATGTGACATATTCAAGAAGATCCAGAAGTGGGAATGGGCAGTGGATTATAGAGGTGAAAGGTGGGGAAAGCCCAACGCAGTTCAGTGTCTAGAATAAAGAGTTGTCTGATTCTTCAGCCTCTCACCATAGAGCAGATCTGGAGATGGCCTGGCTGGAGACAAGGCATGGGATCAGCAAAAGATCTCTTCGCCTTCTGGTGCTCCTTCTGAAGAGTGAGCATCTAGGGGGGGGGGGGGAAAGAAGAAGAACTCAAAATAATGTCAACACACAGCAGAGACTGCTATACAGGTAGTCCTCGATTGACAACAGCTCCTTTAGTGACCATTCCAAGTTACAACGGCACTGGGAAAAGGGGCTTATGACCATTTTTCACACTTACGACCGTTGCAGCGTCTCCATGGTCACGCGATTTACATTCAAATGCTTGGCAACTGGCTTGTATTATGCCAGTTGCGGTGTCCCCGGGGTTATGTGATCCCCTTTTGCGACCTTCTGACAAGCCAAGTCAATGGGGAAGCCAGATTCACTGAACAGTTGTGTTACTAGCTTAACAACTGCAACGAGTCACTTAACAAGCGTGCCAAGGTAGGTCATCCAATGGAGCAAAATTCACTTAACAAATGTCTCACTTATCAAACATAAATTCTGGTCATAAGGCGAGGACTACCTATGTTTCCTGGCTTCCTGAACTGCATCCTAACACAAGCCTAATCAGAAAGTGAGAGTTCGAAGGGACACTGGCTCTGTGGAACAAAGCCACAGAGATTAGCCTTTCTGTAGACGAAGACCAAGCAGACTGATACATACAGGGCACAACATAAATCCCTAATTATCTATTTACATGTCACCGCCCTTATGGAGGTTGGCTGTTCATAAAGAGTCCCTACAGCTGAAGTAATCTTACCAAGATTTCACCCTATGCAATTCCCACCCAACTGGTTTTGCATATTGCCATAATCAGCAGCCTTTCCTTCTTTTTGATATAAGGAAAAAAATGCAAATGCACCAAGCAAAAAGCTTTCACTTCATGTTAGAACCCAAAGATCATTTTTCCTTTTAATTCATGCTTCTATCAGCACACTGATATCACCCTTCCAAGAATACTTTCCAAAGGAAAACCAACACAGAATGGCATTATCTCTACTACTATAAAATTTTACTCCTTCCAACGTGCAAGTTAGAGGACTATAGTTCAGGGAAGGGTAAGAATTCTTGTTTGTCTGGGACTACTCTGAGTAGGAGTTAGGCTAATCTTCCTCTATCTGGTATCATGTCCTGCATACCCATCACATTTAGCCAGCATTTTCCCACCAGCTCACTCAACCCCACCTTCTCACACCTTCTAACTTTTCCCTAACTCCGGTTTAATTCATTTCAAAACTATCCTGGAATTGGAATGCTCAATTACGGATCATTTACTTCTTCACATGTCTCCATCCCTTTATTAAAATGTTGAATCAGCATGCTAAGCTTGTAAGCATGCTAAGCTTGTAAGCCGCCCTGAGTCTTTGGAGAAGGGCGGGATATAAATGGAATTAAAATAAAAAAAATTGGTCTCTAACCCTGACCCAAAACTACTTTGTTCTCATTGGGATCACAATGCCTAAACATTGCTGCCCTTACAGTGCATTCCTGGGCACAAACTGTCAGGTGGGAAAGATTGAAAGAAATCAGGGCCACATGTTAAGTTCCAATTAGATTGGTCTATTGCTCATGTCTATGCATAGGAATCTAGTCAACTAATGGTCAGCACTGTGTTGGTATTAAATAAGGGTGAACAAAATTCAAGAGAGGTTGGATTTAGACCATTAGTGGGAACGCAGAGACTCTAGGCTGATTCCTCTTTTGACTCCACCCCCAAGTCTGCTATTCCTTCTCCTTCGCAAACAGAACAATCCACAAAAACAGCAAGTTTCAGTTGTATATGCTATCACAACAAAACAGCCTTTTTGATCTGTTTTTGTCAATGTGGGAGCCGTCTCAAATACTTATTCACTCCAACACAGCTAAGGGCCATTTAACTAAGGGTGGACTTGAATCTTTGTGTCAGTATTAGTTCAATCACTTCAGCTTTACAATTATACTGTCCCTCTTTCAGTTGAGGGAGGCCACAAGCTTATTCTTTCCAGACATCCCGACTGCCGTTGCCTACTGACTCTACTGATTCACAGACAAGGCTCAGATCTGGACCACTAGCAAGCAGTCTAGTGCAAGATGTTTTCATCCTTAGTTGTGCGGAATCTTTAGAAGCATCAAGCCCGCCTCGGCTTACCAGAAGTCTGTGAACGATCCCTTTTGCTCTTCTTCTTCTTCTCCTTCTTCTCCTTCGGCTTGGCTAAACCAAAGAGGCGGTTGGGTATCTGCCCAGGTCCTTCCGTTGGCTTGTTGGTTTGGCCCGATGTTGTAGTGCCAATCAAATGAAAAGAGCTCTTCTCTTTATTCGTCCTTGAGAGGCTGTTCCTTTTGGATGAGGCGGAAAGTTCTGTATCCAAGTGCCCTTTGGGCAGCGAGGAACACAATTGTCTAGAAGACAAGTCCTCTGTGGGAAGAAGGGAAGGGGTTCTGCTCATTTTGGTATGCTGATTGGGATTCTGGAAGACACAAGACAAAAGAAAAAATAGGTATGGTAATGGATTGTTCATGTTTGCATTTATCACGTGTTTAAATTCTCCAACGCCCTCAGTTCCCTGGCACTATAAAGCAGGTTAAAAATGCAATGTAAAATAAATCAAAATAAACCAATAAAAGTAGCAATAAGTAATAGTGGCCGTAGCTTAAACACCACAATAAAAACAATACCGGCACTGAATAATATTTACAAAGTCCTCATTCAGTTGGTCAGGATACTATCAGTGAAAAGATATGTTCCCCTGTAGATGTCCACTTACATAGTCCTGGCACTGTGGCTACTATATACACAAGGACAAAATCAGAGAACACCTCAACATATTTAGAATTTTTTAAAAAACGTGTCTTCCAGAACGGAATAGAAGTGACTTAAGAATTCATATCGGGGACAGTGTAATTAATGCACAAGAAAATCAGCAACGCAGCACATGCTTTTGTGGGGAAAAATAAATCATTGCTGATCTTCTGAAGAAGACACCTCCTCAAACAGGTTCAACTGAAGGGTCCACAAAGATCGTTTGAAAAGAAGGGATCTAGAACCCCCTGCATCTTCAGATCTTCCGGCAGCTTCCTTCGTTTGATGCCAGAAAATGTACAGGTACAAAAGAAGCAATGATTACCGGTTTGAGATCGGGTTCCATCTGTGGCTGAGATATTTGCTCCATTTCCTTCTTCAGTTGCTCCTTTTCTTTCTCCAGTTGCTTCTGGGCCGTCCGGAGACGTTCCAGATCAAGCTGATAGGCTGCTTTCTTCTGCTGCAGCTCCTCCCGCTCCTTCTCCAGACTGTGATGCCCTTTCTGGATCTGCTCTTCCCTCTGGCCTAGCTGAGATTCCCGCTCTGCTAGCTCTTTCTCTCTGGCCTCCCACGCCTTCTCTTTCTTCCTCCTTTCCTCCTGGTGCAAGCTCTGCTGCTTCTGCAGGTTGGCCAGCTCTTGCCGCTGTTTTTCCAGACTGCGTTGTTTTTCCTGCTCAATCAAGGAGTTGGGTCGGAATGAGATGCGGTTCAAGGTCCTCTCGGTGAGCAGCAGCTTCTGGTCTTCAATGTAGGTGTCTTGTTGCACAACAACAGCCTGTTTTGGTTTTGTTTTTTTTTAAAAAAAAAGGGAGATGAGGCTTTCTATTAGGCGGAGTAATTTTCTTCAAAGGTCCTATGCTTGCAGTGCAAAACTAGGGCTAAAATTCTTGCGAAGAACCCATGAGAGTCAATCACCATAAGAGAGGGATTGGCTTTGGAGAATTATCTGCAGAATGCCCAATTAAATAGAAAAATTAAATATCTTGCCAAATTGGATGTACCATGTTTCCCTGAAAATAAGACCAGGTTTTTTTCTTTTTCTTTTTTTTTGCCAGAGGTACCAGGTTTTATTTTCGGGGTAGGCCTTACCTCACCTCCGGCACCAACAACCCCACCCAGCCGGTCCACTTCTTCTGGGGCCAAAGTTCTGCAGCTGCATTCGGACCTGCATTTTGTAGTCAGGCTTTACCAGAAGACCTAAGCAGCCGAGTACCAAGCTATGGATTCAGTCCATAACTTGGTGCTCGACTGCTGAGATCTTGCAGAACCGAGCTACAGATTGAATCCAGAACTCAGTTCTCAGCTACAGTGGTCTTTTCAGAAATGCAGGCCTGACTGAGAAATGCAGGCCTAGCTGCAGAAGAGGCCTCAGAAGAAGTGGGCCGGCAAGGAGAGGCCTGGCTGCAAGGTAAGTGGGTGTGGGGCAGGTGGGGCAGCATCACACCCCCATCCCCACCTTGGCTTGATTTTTTAAGTGTGTGCCTCACCACAAAACTAGGGCTATTTTGGGGTATGGTCTATATTAGGCCCACCCCCAAAAATCAAGCTAGGTCTTATTTTTGGGGTAGGCCTTACTTTCAAGAAAACACGGTACTGAAAATCATTCCAAACCATACAAGTCAATAGTTCTGTTTCATATTATAACAGTTTCCTCCATCTGGGACCTACATCTTTGACCACTGGCGCTTGGTGGCACTAGGATTAGAATGCAGCATTGTAGGCTAACTCTGCCCATAGCCTGGTGTTTGATCCTGATCAGCTCAAGGTTGACTCAGCCTTCCATCCTTCTGAAGTTGATAAAATGAAGACCCAGATGGCCAGGGACAATATGCTGATACTGTAAACCGCCCAGAGAGTGCTATAAAGCTTTGACTGCTAGCCTTGTGTGAGGCTGCACGAAAGACAAGTTCTCAGCACCAAAGCTATCTTCCTTCCTTCCTCCCTCTACAGGAGCTCCTATATTTCATTAACCCTGCCTGGAAGAAGGGCTCTTCCCATGACGTTGACATAGCTCTTCATATGCATGGGAGTCTTTTAAAAGAAAGCCTGCGGAGTCCTGGAGGGATCCCACAATGAATGAGTTTTGTAAGTCTTCTAAAGACTTTTTGTTGGCATGCCAACCTGTATTAAAAGGGGCTGATACACACACACACACACACACACACACACACACACACACACACATCTATAGAGGCATCCACAACCCTGAATAATAAATAAGCATCTTGTTCTTTCCATTCCTTTAAACTGAAGGTTAAGGACCACCCTTAGCCTTTGAGTGGCATGGGAAGGACCTCATTCCAAAAAGAGCTTAGGTCTCCTTGAAGTTTCAATTAATTAATTAGAGTTAATTTATCTCCTTGTCTTTCATGAGTTTCCTGTCTGACTCATCCCAGATTACAATTCAGCAAAACCTTCTCAGGAGGGTTCTGGAGAAGGCATCCAGCCCTGAAGCTTCCAATGGGAGGCTCCTTCTTTAGATGTTGCCTCTCCTGCTGTTGTGTGTCTTATTCAGCTGAAATATTGGACTGGGTCAGCTTTATCACATCAGCAGAGACGTTATCCCTGCCTCTTTCTCAGCACTTACCTGCAGTAAGCCCAGCAAGCTGTGAAGGTGAGTTATGCTCTGGAGCACCTGCTGTAAAAAAAAAGAGAAGCAGAGAGAGAGATCCTGTCAACAGCCAAATAGTTTATTTGCTCCACTGGACTCCTGCCTTTTTAGGAATCCAAAAAGAAGAACTTAGCCAACAGCAGGCAGCCGGGAGGATGGACTGTGCTGATGGAGCATTAGTCCCTAAGTATTTTCCACGTTCATTCCCACATGATTACTTGGGAGTAGCCAGCAACCAGCAAATATTCCCACCAGACAGCACAATTCTGTGTACTTCACACTCAGGAAAATAAAATACCCTGAAAATGACGCATCAGGGAAAATGCAACTCTGCCATTTGTCTTGTTGTTGCAAATCTACACCTCTCATTTTGCATAGCTTGCTTTTTCAAGGCACAACATTGATTTTAGGTTGACATGTGGCATTTGGAGAAGCACAAAATTACATAAAAGCATAGTACTGTATTCCAAAGCAAGTTTCTTTTATTCAATCTAAACGTATAATTCTTGTATGACTACAGACTTTCTATCGGTTCTGAATTCATTAATACAATGAGTTGTGGCTGTTTTATAGTACATACTGTATTATTTTGAAAGTGTAGGTTAATACAATTAGATGTCATGGATCATTTAATTTAGGGGGTTCTTATTTTATGTTTTTATAATTGCACCTATCCATTGTGTATATTTCTACCTTTCCATAGACATGTGTATCCTGTTTCATATTACTGAGTTTTATTATGTACTGAACTTTGACTGCAATAAAGATTTCCATTCACTGTATCATTTTATGAATTCTTTTTTTAATTCTACGTCTGTACTGCACTTAGTTATGAATGTGTAATAAATAAAACTACTAATTCCATTATTTAAACAAAGTGGGGTTTTTTTTTATCAGCCACTGGGAAATATTACTTTCTACTAGCTTTGCATTAAACTTTCAGGAACAATTTCTGTGTTTCTTCAGAAATTCAAGGACTGGGGGGTTAGTATCATAAATCTTCAAATGTTGTGTATCTAATTCAATATTTTATGTGTTTTCTCTTCTCCCACCCAATCCCAGCAACCTACACATTCTCCAATGATTCCTATCTGGTGGTCTCTAAATGGGAGTACAACATCCATTACAATGGATATTGTAGTCCAACCAATCAGAGGATACCAAGATGGACCATGCTGGTTTAGTCCAAAGCTTGTCAAGAAGTAGAAGATAAATTAACCAAAGACCTCCTAATAATGAACAGAACAAGCAAATCACCAGGTCCCAGATTGGAAGATTTAAAAAAAATTAAAGGCGATCCCAACGGTGCTTTTTCAAGAGGCAACTGAACTTCCTTTGTTTTCCTTTGAAGATGTTTAGTTCTGAAGAAGCTTCTTGGATGAGAAGCAAACATCTTCAAGGAAAAACAAGGAAAGTCCAGTTGGCTCTTGAAAAAAGCACCTTTGGGATAACCGTGGCCTGGATGACAGAGAATCTCCATAGACATAAAGGGGGAGGTATTTCATTAGGCATAAGAAGGGGCTGACCCCATCTTCCAGCTGTTGTGTCAAGAGAAGAAAAAGGCCATCTTTGAACACAAACACTTACCTCATTGTTTCTTTTCAGCAAAAACATCAAGTTAGCGGTTCCTCCCTGGGAAGAGAGGATAGATACCCTCATTGAGAAAGAAACTAAGGACAGAGATCCAAACAAATCACACACAACAATTGTGGAAAGCTTGGGCTTCACCACCCAGCAACCCTGATCATTTTCTGAGGACACTCCGTCAATGTAACATTCGCGGCCGCAGACCAAAATTTTGTACGAAGCACCAAACAACGAAACATTTAACAAAAGCATAAAAGAAACACATTGCTCACCGCCTTCTCACGTGAAAATGATCTACCACAGACATGTCAAACACAAGGCCCGGGGGCCGGATCCGGCCCGCAAAGTGGTTTCATGTGGCCCGTGAAGCCATCCTGGAAACAGTGAGGGAACGGCCCCCACTGCCTTGGCCCTGGCCCAGAGACCCTCAGATCTGTCCCACTCCTGTCCAGGCCTCTATAGACACCCTTGATGCGAACGATGTAGAGCTGGCCATGCCCACCCAGTAGGCCATAGGCACTCTAGCCATGCCCACCCAGTAGGCCACGCCCACCCTGATGCTGATGCAGCCCTCAATGAAATTGAGTTTGACACCCCTGATCTACCAGAATTTAAGTTTTCTGACAGCAATCATGACGGAAGTGTATGTTGCTGCCTTTCATGAGGTTTTTTAAGGATTGATCAGCTAACAGGAAAAATGAACTGAACGTAACAGCTGGAGGGATTTACAAGGAAGGGTGTTGAACCCTTGTCTGTTCCATACCTTCTTCAGCACACTGTCAGATTCTGTCCTCCGTAAATCCTGCACTTCTTCTCCTTCATCCTTCTCCCCACCTAAAAAAAACAACAACACATGTCTCTTGTTCAGGCAAGAAACTGAAGATGGGGGACCCACATCACACCAAGCCATATAAACCATATTTATTAATTTCTTGTAGGGCACATTTGTATCGTGTTTCTCTAAAAACACAAAATAACAACATACGAAATATAAAATCTAAAATATTATAAGCATATGTCCAGATTACAGATATAGTGTTTGGCTTCATTTGTCACAGTCAGCAAATCAATACATTTTCCATTATAGACTCTCTGACGTTCTATGTTGGGTAATGGGCTCCAGAGTCATAACGGGTGTTTAGAGGGCACATCCAAATTTACCATAGCCAGTGCGAATTTGATTCAGTGTTGTCCATATTACATGGGGCTTGCCAAATCCAGGTGTTATTTCCAAAATACAAGGCAAACCTCCGACACTAGAGGGGGCAATTTTCTATTCAACGTTTTTCGCACATTTTGTACATAAGGAGCTGTGGTGGCGGAGCGGTTAGAACCCAGTATTGCAATTAACTCTGCCCACTGCCAGGAGTTCGATCCAGACCGGCTCAAGGTTGACTTAGCCTTCCATCCTTCTGAGGTCAGTAAAACGAGGACCCAGATTGTTGGGGGCAAGATGCTGATTCTGTAAACCGCTTAGAGAGGGCTGTGAAGCACTGCAAAGCGGCATATAAGTCTAAGTGCTATTGCTGTATAGGAGGACAACGATTATTTGCATCACACGTGTCCCCTGGGTGGTATCAGAGAACAGCCACTTCGAGGCAAAATATATGAAGCCTCCAAAGATACGGCAGGCAAGTTAATCCAAGCGATCTCCTGGCTACGTCATGCCACACCAGGCAATAAACCGTAATTTGTACATAAGGGCTGGGCGCGGACACATTGCTAAAGCCAAAACAAATGCAAGCTATGATTGTTCCAAGCGTGGACCGTGGGAGTGACTGTAACTAGGGCAGAAGTAGGTTTCCCTCGTTCAGGAACCCGGCTGCAAACGAAAAGGGCAAAGCTTAGCGCTTGGGGTGCAGGTAGGGAAGACTCACCTTTATAGACGTTCATTTGGTGGCTGTCAAATCCTCCAAAGGTCTCTGCCCTCCTGGGGAGGGAGATGGGCCCCACGCTCTCCTGGTCAGAGGCCGGACTGGTCACCTGCTGCCCGAAAGAATTTCCCAGGCCTCTGCTCACCAAACCTTGCAACTGCTCGACTGAAAGAAGAAACGGCAACATCACAAGGCCGGCCGTGTTCATCTGCTGCGACCTGCTTCTTTACTTCAAAATGAACATGCACAGGCAGTCCTCGACTTACGACCGCAACAGACCCCAGAATTTCATGTTGCTGAGCCAGACCTTTGTTAAGCGGGCTTTACCCCCCCCCTCCCCCATTTTACAACCTTTCTAGCCACGGTCGTTAAGGGAATCACTGCAGTTGTTAAAGTTGGTCACACGGTCGCTAAGCGAGTCTGGCTCCCCCCACTGACTTTGCTGGTCGGGCGGTCGCAAAAAGGGATCACGTGACCCCACCCTGGGACGCTGCCACTGTCATAAGTGCAAGTCAGTTGCCAAGCGCCTGAATTTTGATCACATAATCGGGGGGGGGGGGAATGCAGAAACAGTAGTTAAGTGTGAAAAAACGATCCTAAGTCCCTTTTCTTTCAGCGCCGCTGTAACTTGGAACGGTCCCTAAATGAACTGTTAAAGGTGAGGGCTACCTGTGTTTTATTTATTTGTTTAAATATTTCCTAACTCTTCATATTGCAACAACAACAACCCTGTTCTCAGCCTGTCGCAGTTTAGTTCCTTGAAATCCAACGATTTACTTTGTCCGGGATATTCCGATTTTTAGACTTTTTCAGAAAAAGCAAAGGGCAAATGTTGGGTCAGAGACCAGCTTACCTTCACTGATCAGATTCTTCATTATACTTTCTCCTTTCGGTGCTTCGTCGGTGTTCGCCCGGAACAGCATCCTGGCCCCCTGTCCTTCCTCGTGCCCGCTGCAGTCTGTCATATCTCTGAAAATCTTCTCTTTTTCCTCCAAGAGAGTGATAATCTGCTGGTCTTTTTGGTGGAGCTGTTCTGTGAGATGGAACGGGAAAGATCAGCGAGAGGGCTGGGATTTACCCAGAATGGAAAGTGACTTAAAGATGGTGGGGTTTGCAATCGCTAAGGTTGGAGCGCCACCTTGTGCCGAGACAGAGAACTGCTGGGGTTAGGAGACTAAAAATTCAAATGATGGCATCCGTTCGTTTTTTTACCTTTCAGTTCTCTGGCTTTGGTGTCCAGCACCCGCTTCTCCTCTTCTGATTCGCTAGGGATACCTTCATCTTCCTCTTTGTCCCTGTAGAAGAGTCAGGCAGATTGAAAAAAATTATGCTGGAGAAGTGTTCATCTTCCTGTCATATGTCTCTCTCTCTCTCTCTTTTTCCCGCAGGAAGCCATGTTTACTAGATCTTGTGGGGAAAATCAAAATGAACAACAGAAGGAAGTGAAGAAACATGGAAAGCTCTATTTCTTCTGCCATCTGGTGGACATCTAGATTTTTTCACACATCCTCCATGCTAGGTGGAAACGAAGGGACACCTGGACATCCAAGGCCATCAGACTGAGATATCTTCAACAAAAGTGTGTATAGTCAAGGCTATGGTCTTCCCAGTTGCAACGTATGGCTGTGAAAGTTGGACCATAAGAAAGGCTGAGCGCCAAAGAATTGAGGCCTTTGAACTGTGGTGCTGGAGAAGACTCCTGCGAGTTCCTTGGACTGCAAGGCAATCAAACCGGTCAGTCCTAGAGGAGATCAACCCTGACTGCTCTTTAGAAGGCCAGATCCTGAAGCTGAAACTCAAATACTTTGGCTACCTAATGAGAAGGAAGGACTTACTGGAGAAGAGCCTAATGCTGGGAAAGGTTGAGGGCAAGAGAAGAAGGGGACGACAGAGAATGAGGTGGCTGGATGGAGTCCCTGAAGCAGTAGACGTGAGCCTAAATGGACTCCAGAAGATGGTAGAGGACAGGAAGGCCTGGAGGAACATTGTCCATGGGGTCGCAGTGGGTCGGACACGACTTCGCAGCTAACAACAACAACATGTTCCACCAAATATTCTTTCATTGCAAACCCAAACAGTATCTCCCACTCCATCAACAATTACTGAGCTTCTTACATAGTGTTGATAGTGTCCTGGATAATTTGAATCCAGCTGTTGCGCTCCTCCTTCGTGCTGGCGTGCACTTCCACCATCTCAGGGTCTTTTCCTCCCATGCTGATCAGGAACAGGCCCTTCTCCTCGTGGGCAACTTCACGGACAATCAGCTTCTTCAACGAGATCACAGTGGATTTTTGATCCTTTTTAGGAGTTGAGGGAGAGGAAGCAAATGCGTTAGGTTGATTCGGTGCAAGAGGAATCTCTATGCCTACAACCACACCTACAACATGATCCATCCCTGTGCTGTAGTGATTCTGGAACAATGGTAAAGTGGACTTCTAATTTAACTTGTCTTATCAGTGACATCAACACATTATATCAAACTCATCAAGGAGAGAAGCAACCTAGAACAAAGGAGAAATTTCCTGACAGTTAGAACAATTAACCAATGGAATAACCTGCCTCCAGAAGTTGTAAGTGCTCCAGAATTGGAAGTTTTTAAGAAGAGACTGGATAACCATTTGTCTGAAATGGTATAGGGTTTCCTGCCTGAGCAGGGGGTTGGACTAGATGACCTTCAAGGTCCCTTCCAACCTCTGTTATTCTATTCTATTCTATTCTATTCTATTCTATTCTATTCTATTCTATTCTATTCTATTCTATTCTATTCTATTCTAGACATATGTTTATAACACTTTAGATTTTGTATTTTTATCTCTACTGTTTTTATTGAAATGTGAATTAGGATAATTATTATAATTATTTTTATAAATAAGTCAAGGGGATAATCATACCTAATACCCCTTCCTCCTCCTATTTCCCCCACAACCACAACCCTGTGAGGTGTGTTGGGCTGAGAGTGTGACTGGTCCAAAGTCGCCCAGCCAGCTTTCATGCCTAAGGCAGCACTAGAACTCATAACTTCCTGGTTTCTAGCTTGGTGCCTTAACCACTACACCACCTGAAGCCCAACTCCTCTTGAGGACTTTACCAATGTCCTCTTATTCTGCCACACTGATCACAACTCAATTAAAATTGTGAAATCAAAATGATAAACTTATAGAGAAGTGTTGATGGTGATTCCCCAAGATCTGGGGGGGGGCGTCAAATTACACACTTGGGAGTATTGTACTTGGTTCTCAGCCCTCTCATCCAAATGACTATCATGAAATGCAGTCCAGAAATTAAACCTTAGGATTTAAATCTTAGGAAGAATGGATTGAAAAGGTGAGGATGTTAAACCTGAAGATTTTTTATTTATTTATTTATTTTAGAAGAAGAATTGCCTGCAGTCTGCTCTGGAGAAGACATTACACTTAATTCTCCCAACCAAATCCAGAAAATGGATTTATTCAGGAACCCTATATTGTGCAAATGCAGCCAAAGTGGTGGTGGTTTTTTTTTGTTTTCAAATAAATAAATAAACCTTTATTGTCAAAGTACAACATGTGTACATTGAGATTAGCTGAGCCTCCCCCCCCCTGCTCTCTCCCCCCAACACACAGTGACAACAAACCCTCCATCCCACCACACTATGTGAACCAACTACACCACACACCGGCCTCCCAAGTCAACTCTGCATAAGATTACGTCCCATTTAAAAGCCTAACAGCCCACGGATAAAAGCTATTTTTCAGCCTGTTGGTACGGCTGGCTATATTCCTATATCTCCTACCAGATGGTAGGAGAGTAAAGAGATACCGTCCAGGGTGTGAGTCATCCCTGAGAATCTTCCTCACTCTTCCAAGGCAACGAGCCCTGGCGAGGTCATCCAGTGGTGTCAGGGGACAGCCCATAATGTCTTGTGCTGTGCTCACTACCCTCTGCAATACTTTCCTATCCGCGGCTGTCAGACCGGCATACCAAACCACAATACCATACGAGAGGACGCTCTCTATAGTAGACCGGTAAAAGAGGGTCATTAGCTTTTGTTCTACCCTGTTCTTCCGCAAGATCCTAAGAAAGGAAAAGGAATTGTGTAGAATTCCTTACCAGGGATGCAAATACGTATTTTTGATCCTTTTCCTGGAGGAATATCAGAACATCGGAGAGAAGGACAGCCAGGACCTCTGAGAAGAAAAAAACATCAAGACAATCAGGTTGGGGGAAAAAAAAAACAGCCAACCCAAAGCTGACATGTCTGCATTTACTAGTATCGCTCACAAGATCTCGTTTCATTTCCTGAAACAATTTCAAATCAAAGTTTTAAGATTCTGCAAACTGTACCCAGCAGTAGGTCGGATTTCGCAGAAGTCATCAGTTACGTGTCTGTTCTGTACCAGCCTGCTACCGGCCCTGCAGAAAAGGCAGGGACAACCCCTTTACAAACAGCAAGAGGCTGGAATTACGCCTGCCAAATTTATAGCTACAAAAACAAACAAGACACGAACCAAGAAACAGGAGCTTTAAGAAACATGAACTATCCAAGCGGTTGCCTTCAGCAAACCAGCCCTCCCACACATTCCCCTTATATAGAGTTCAGGGCGTGGCTTCTCTCTGCCTCCTTCCGAGGAGCCCCATTGCCTTCCTCTGTTTACTCCTAATTGACTGCCTCCTGCGTCGGGCGTCCTTGAACAGGGCCAGCTGTGGGTCATCTTCATCCACGCTGTCAGGCTCACACAGCTGGGTCTCCATGGTGACCAAGTGGCTCTGGTGACCAAGTGGCACCAATTTCGGCTGAGGGCTCTCATCAGCAAGATCTTCAACCCCCTCAGCAAAATCTTCAACACCCCCCTCCTCCTCTGAGTCGTCCGACCCAACTGCCGAACCCACAAGCTGACCTTGAATCACAACAGTGTCTCCCAATTTTCCCATTTAGGTTTAAACACCGTTCTTCTTTCACGTTCAAGCCAAAGAGGATTTTGCCTCAGAGAAATTCAGGACTTCCCCCAGCAGAAGTTTCCCCCAGCCATCCAGGCAGAGTGCAGTTAAATGACTTTGCCTCTGTGTGCAAAGTGCATCACTGCACACTTTTCCTTCCACCCCCCACAACCAAGATTTTATTGGAGATAGAAGGTTTCTCAAAAACTATGTCATAAGCATCATATCTGGCATCATATCTGGCCAGAAGAATTTGCAGCCACTTTCTACAACCAGGAGAGCAATCCAGCTTAGATGCTGGAGGAGATGTGGAAAGAACTTTACAGTAGTGGCAGGAGAGGATATTTGTAGCTCTGGGTTGAAATGAGGCCTTGGTGCTCTCTGAGCTAGGCTTGCAGACATTTCATTACCAAACTAGGAAATATGATCAGCGCTAAAAGGGAGTGAGGTTTGCAGGGAAGGAAGGAAGGAAGGAAGGAAGGAAGGAAGGAAGGAAGGAAGGAAGGAAGGAAGGAAGGAAGGAAGGAAGGAAGGAAGGAAGGAAGGAAGGAAGGAAGAGATTGTGAGGTCTTGGTGGTCTCTGAGTTTGGTAGTTTTCTTGCAGACATTTCATTACCAAACTAGGTAATATGATCAATGCTAGAAAGGTTTGCAGAGAGGAGGAGGAGGAGGAGGAGGAAGAAGAAGAGATTATGGGGTCCTTTGTGCTTTCTGGGCTTGGTTCTTTGCTTGCAGACATTTCATTACCAAACTAGGTAGCATCATCATGGCAAGGACCTTACGGTGCCTATTGTGTCCTTTCCAATGAATCAGGGCAAAGAAGTCCCCGTGGGATCGCTCTGAAAAGCATCCCTTACCTTTCAATCTCCCAGCTACATTTTTGAGAGAAACCGGTCCATCTCGGACAAACTTCCTGCGCCTCAGATCTTCTCTGGCAAACATCTGCCCGCTCTTCATCCTCATGATCGACTTGCTGTCCGTCCGGGTGTAGACCTCGTTAAGGCGCATCTTCTTCTCGTAATTGCTTACTTTGCTGTCGACTGCGGTTAAGACCTCCTTCACCAGGTTCAAGGAAAGCACCAAGTCTTGATGTTCAGGGTCATTTTCTTAAACGGAAGAAAAATTTCATTTGTTACCGTCTTTCCTTCCAAACACTTGACTTCTCCAAGCTTAGCCCTGTTTTTTTGTATCCTGTTCCTTTTTCTGACCAACAACTTGTCCACACCAACTGCTAACTTCTAGGTCTCCTCCCAAGAATTTACTTAAGGGCAGGGATCCAGTTAATGAAACTGACTAGCACCCACACCCATTAAGCTATTTCAGGAACAAACAGCAGCAAAATCCTCCACTCTTGATTTTTCAAACAGGTCCACAGGCGACCACTGTTTATTTTGTGTGAATCGGGTGTTCAATTAGCTTAATCCCGTTTTAAAAGGAAAACGCATTGATTTTGACAGAAGACCACATTCTGCACAATCCTCCTGCTGACATTTACACCACAATTTCTTTGGCCACCAAATTACTGATATACACGTACTGACAGAGTCACAGAGTCAGAAGGGACCTTGGAGGTCTTCTAGTCCAACCCCTTGCTCAAGCAGGAGACGCTATGCCATTCCAGACAGGTGGCTACCCAGTCTCTTCTTAAAAGCCTCCAGCCTCAACTTCTCAAGGCTTACTAACATATAAATAATTATATAAATGTTATACAAAAGTTACTTATTACATAAATAAACTACTTGATTACTAAAAGTTATCTTCTCTGATTTGCAACACTGAAGGCCAGCTGTCATTCTTCTATCCAGTGGTTGTATCTTAAGCAAACATCTGTCATAGGAGGAATTACAAAGCAGTCCTGTAAAATCCCAGTGGGTTTACTTTGCACGTGACCCTCAGCTCTGTGGCCGCGGTAGGCTGCACCTCTCTTTCTCTTGCACTTTGTGTGTGTGTGTGTGTGTGTGTGTGTCTGTGTGTGTGTGTAAGAAAGAGACCAAAATGGAATGCAATCTCACAAAAAAGGGCAAACGCTGCAGTTTTTCTATTTGTGAACTTCGACCAAACTCTTTGTCTCCCCAGCTAAGATTCATCCCACGGATCACTGGCTTTTCATTGAAAAACGGTTGACATCCCATTATGCTTTTATTTAGCCTTTCAAACCCACAACTGAGTAGTTAAATGAAACGGGAAGAAGGTCCATCTCAGCAAACGGAAGCTGAGCACAAAATCAAAGACAACAGTCTCACCGCAAGCAAAGGTAAAGAAGGGATGCTCAAACTTTTAAAACGTGAGCTATTAACAGGGCTCTCCAAAATTGGCAGACTTTTAAGACTCGGGGTCTTCAGCTCCCAGAATGCCTGGCTGAGGAACTCTGTGAGTTGAACTCCCCAAATCTTAAAAGCTGCCAGGTTTGGAGACCCCTGATCTACTACTACTACTACTACTACTACTACTACTAATAATAATAATAATAATAATAATAATAATAATAATAATAATAATAATAATAAAGTTGGAAGGGACCTTGGAGGTCATCTAGTCCAACCCCCTGCTCAGGCAGGAAACCAACTGTATATAATTATCATGAACCCGGTCAAATTCATGCCACTGTTCTGAGCATTCCAGATTAAAAGAAGAAGTAGAAAAAATCAGTGTCACCAAAGACATTGGCCTTTTAATTCTAGAAAGGGAAATCAATAGAGCAGAGGCCCCCAACCTTTTGGGCACCAGGGACCGGTTCCGTGGAAAGAGGTTTTTCCCCCGTGGACCAGAGTGTGTAGTTTTGTGTGCTGCCTGCATTCCATGGATGGGGCTTTGCTTGTTTGTGCGGACCGGTTGCTGGCATGCTGAGGCCCAGTACCGATCCACAGACCGGGGGTTGGGGACCCCTGACTTAAAGAAGAGATCCATTTGTTCTTTATGTGAAAAACAGATCCCTTCTGGCTCCTTCACCCCATTCTCCAAATTATAGTGTTCTAGATCAAGCTTGTCCATCATCTGAGCAAGCGCTCGTTAGATCCAGCTCCATGGGACCTCTGCAGTAGAGGATTACGGAGACGTCTGCAGGAAAACCTACCTTTGGTATATTGTAATATCCTCTGAAGAAGCACGGGGTATTTGGTGATCCTTTGCGTTACTAGCAAGATGCATTCGGGGATCCCCAAACGTCTCACCAGAGAGCTGCTCATTTTTTTCTAAAAGAAGGAGAGGAAACTGAAACACCGGATAGGATGTAGCATCTTCGGTTATTAGCTGACCTCAGCCTTCAAAATAGAATTCCACATTCACATTGGAGGCTTTGTATCGAGAATAGGTTTACGAAACATTGCAGGGCGAAAGATCTGTTAAAGAACGCTTAGTCGTTTCAGCTAGACCGGGGGGGTCTCCAAACTTGGCAACTTTCAAGACTTGTGGACTTCAACTCCCAGAATTCCTCAGCCGGCAAAGCTTAAAGTCTTAAAGCTGCCAAGTTTGAAGACCCCTGAGCTAGACAAATACAAGTAGCTCTCAAATTACAAGGGTTCATTTAAGTGACTATTCAAAAAGCCCAACGGCATTGAAAAAAGTGACTTTTGTCTGTTTTTCACCCTTACAATCATTGCAGCGTCCTCGTGGTCATGTGATCGGGATTGGCAACCGACTCATATTTATGACGGTCGCAGGGTCTTTGGGGGGGCGGGTGGTCACGTGATCCCCTTTTGCGGCCTTCCGTCAAGCAAAGTCAATGGGGGAAGCCAGACTGACTTAGCAACTGTGTGACCAATTTAACAACTGAAGCGATTCCCTTAACAACGGGGGGCCAGAAAGGTTGTAAAATGGGGCAAGACTCATTGAACAACTACCTTGCCTAGCATCAGAGAATTTGGGCTTAATTATTGTCACAAGCCAAGGACAAGCTGCATAAGTTCTTGAGATGTTCTTATGTTCTATCTTCCTTCACTGTTGGGCAAGCGAATGGCCAGGGCTGATGGAAATTACAAACCAACAGCATCCAGAACACTACATGACCCATGGTTGATGCAGGCAGAAAAGTCCCTAGATGAAGTAGGATTTTAGTTCAATAAAATCAGGTCAGCTAAGACCTGGTAGCTGTATTGCATAACACACAAAGCCTGGATAATGTTAATCTTCAGGTACAGTAGTGCCCTGTTAACCGCCCTGAGTCCTTCGGGAGAAGGGTGGTATACAAATTTAATAAACATCAAACATCAAACATCAAAATTGTGGAAACCTTTTGGGAAAAGTGTACAGTAGAAATGCCACCTTTGGTTAAGTTTCCACCCATTTTTCTTCTAATTTCTTTATAACTGTAGCCTTGTTCACTTAATAATACTATTTTACATTGCTTTCTGGGCAACCAGTCAACTCTTTGCACCATTACTTTGATTTTATTACGTTTTACGAGCTCACCAAATGAAAGAACACACAAAAAAAACCCCAACCGACTTGATAAGCGATCACATAACACACTGACAATGTCCTCTCAGCTTCAATACACGACATCAATAACCGAATCCTACTGTGATCTGATTGGTTCATTGCCCAAACAAGATGACACCTGATTGGCTGTCTAAACACTCATGCTCATTGGCTACAATCAGATCAAGGAAAGCTACCCGATATCAACCGATATCAAGTTGTGCTTCCTTTTTCTGGTTATTTGGCTATAACTTTTCACAGAATACAGTACAGATTTATTTATTTTTATTTTAATTCCATTTATATCCCGCCCTTCTCCAAAGACTCAGGGCGGCTTACAAGCTTAGCAAATAATTGAACAAACTTTGTTGCATTACATTCTTGATTAAATTATCTTTCCACTGATATATAACTTTACGGTACTACTCCAAAAAAAAAAAAGTGGTGTTCTTAGCCATCAAGCATCAAAAATGCACTTTTCCCAAAAGGTTTCCACAATTTTGGCCACTACCGTAGGCTTCATTCCTATCATTCTAGGGGGTCACACCCGCCACCCTCGCAAATCTTGATGCCCCTGCCAGCTTACTTTGATGAACGCCTGAAATCTTTTATCCTTGGAATGAAGGTCTTTGAAGTAATTGACTGCCTCATTGTGATGCCCACAGAACTTCCCGTACGTTTTCTTCATTCGCTCAGCATTCTCGCCGGAAAACTGCAAATTGCAAGAGATAAATCAGAGGGAGGAAATCAGTGGAATGAGGAAAATCTACCAAGCTTGCTTGAGCCATCACAGCCATCTTCTGGGAGAGGTGAAGCCATGGGCATCTGGGGAAAGAGGTTCTGGGATGCTTTCGCCAATGCAAAATGGATCTTTCGTATGGGGGCTGTTTAAATTCTTCGTGTGGTCTTCATTGAGCCCAAATAAGCTATCACAGACATGTCAAACACAAGGCCCGGGGGCCGAAGTGGTTTCATGCGGCCCGCGAAGCCATCCTGGAAACAGTGAGGGAACGGTCCCCACTGCCTTGGCCCTGGCCCAGAGACCCTCCTTCTGCCAGAGACCCCCAGATCTGTCCCACTCCTGCCCAGGCCCCCATAGGCACCCTTGATGCCAACGATGTAGAGCTGGCCATGCCCACCCAGTAGGCCATACGCACTCTAGCCACGCCCACCCAGTAGGCCACGCCCACCCTGGCCATACCCACCCGGCCCCCTGAGGGCAACCGCAATGCTGATGCGGCCCTCAATGAAATTGAGTTTGACACCCCTGAGCTATCAAGTTAAATTGGAATGTTTTCCCTGAATCTGTGCTGCTCCTCCAATCAAAGAAGACAATGGCCCTATGTTGCACCAACTTCCACTCGTGATTTTGTTTTTGCCCGTGTCATTAAAAATGATTTAAGGGTACAATGAAAATAAATAAATAAATAAAGATGTCTTCAATAGTGGTCGTTCTGTGTTAGGTTAAGAGGAAGGTTTTTTTTGTTTGTTTTTTTTAAAGATGCATTAGAATTTATTCCTTTTACAAACGTTCTTAACGAAAAGTTTAGTTTTAAAATGGATGTAAACAAGAAGGAAAAACAGAGATGGTTAAATTGATTGCTTTATTCAAAGAGGAGATTATATCTCATTACGTTTCTATTTGGAAATCGCTTCTAGATTTTGTGAGTGGGATGGGGGGAGAAAATGAAACATTTGACTTTGGTTTTGCTGATTAGATAGATTTGTTGCTATAGAAATGGCTAGTATGTACTAATGTGTAAACATAAAACATTGAGGCTGCAATGGTACCTTCTACTGTGCTAAAAAGAGTTGGAAATCAATGCTCCCCCCCTTTTTCCCCCTTGTACCTCACATTTTCTCTTCCCTTGTATTTTTCCTTCCTCTAATTTCCCATTATTTTTATTTTCCTTTGTGTTTTATATTTTTATAAAACTCATAACATCGGTAAACACGAATAGTGGTCATTCTGTGGAGATATCCCTGTTGTTTTCTTGGCAGAAATACAGAACTGCGTTGACATCAATAAAATTAGTCAGTTCTTTCTTCCTTGGGAATGAACGGAAGCCAAGGAATCTGTTGTAACGACATCTTTGTACAAGCCTTTTGGCCCCTTCATCATTACGAGAAGCACGAAAGGACCTCAGTTCTCCCATGAGTATTTCTCTAAAAATCTCCTTAGAAAAAGGAGTTCCAAAGCAAATTTTGTGAAGAAGGTGTAGTAGGGAAGAATGAAAACAGAATCAGGAACCGGTGTCATTTTTCAACTTGTTTCCCAAAGCACCAGAGGGCAAGACAAAGAGAAACGATAGATGGAAACTAATCAAGGAGAGTAGCAACCTGGAATTAAGGAGAAACTTCCTAACAGTCAGGACAATTAACCAGTGGAAGTAGCTTTGCCTTGAGAAGTTGTGGATGCTTCAACACTGGACGTTTTTAAGAAGAGACTGGACAGTCACTTGTCTGAAATGGTATAGGATCTCCTGCTTAAGCAGGGGGATGGACTAGAAGACCTCCAAGGTCCCTTCCAGCTCTATTCTAAATCTGAATTTGAAGGCAAGGCTTATCACAACTTACTTGATTGACTAGGATGTCGCCTATCCTCTTGATGACAAAGTTCTTCTCACTTCGGTCAGCCAGGGATTCCTTTTTCCTCTCCAGAATTCTCTGAAAGAACTGGCTGTGGATGTTCAGCAAGTTGTCCAGGCAAGGAAAGATCTTCTCCACCATCTGCTGCTCATATTGTAGTTCCTGCACCATGCCTCTGCTGTAGACATCACTCATGATCTTCAAGGTCCGGACATGGTGCATCTCTGTCTGCATCAGTTCTGGAAAGAAGGAGCATGGGAAGGGAGAATCAGAGAGATCCATAAGGCTCTGCCAATGCAAGGGAAAACACGGTTACGGCTTTCCTTGGCTTTGATTTAGAGGTCAATAAGGCTTCCATAGCTAGCTGCTTGAATGACTACTTATCTGTATCTACCTCATCAGATGCAACAACTCACTGGCAATATGAACCAGAGAGAATGTAAATAAGTGGGGAATGGCCGAGAGCGCTCAATCCGACTGTAGTGCACCGGAACAA
Source organism: Vipera ursinii (assembly GCF_947247035.1). NCBI lineage: Eukaryota > Metazoa > Chordata > Lepidosauria > Squamata > Viperidae > Vipera > Vipera ursinii. The sequence goes on along the minus strand of NC_139524.1, from coordinate 9,784,090 downwards.
ACTATATAGCACAGGGGTGTCAAACTCAATTTCATTGAGGGCCGTATCAGCATTGCGGTTGCCCTCAGGGGGCCGGGTGGGTATGGCCAGGGTGGGCGTGGCCTACTGGGTGGGCATGGCTAGGGTGCGTGTGGCCTACTGGGTGGGCGTGGCCAGCTCTACATCCTTCGCATCAAGGGTGCCTATGGGGGCCCGGGCAGGAGTGGGACAGATCTGAGGGTCTCTGGCAGGAGGAGGGTCTCTGGGCCAGGGCCAAGGCAGCGGGGGCCATTCCCTCACTGTTTCCAGGATGGCTTCACGGGCCACATGGAACCACTTCGCGGGCCGGATCCGGCCCCCGGGCCTTGTGTTTGACATGTCTGATATAGCACATTATACAGTTCAAGAATGTCTCCTCAGAAATTTGAAGGCACTTGGGATGATCTCACTGCAGCCAATCAGAAGCAGTTAGATGGTTAGCTTCCTTAGACTTGGTTCATGAATAACTTTTTAAGCCCTAGATCTTGCATTGCATAAACCATGACTGGCTTCAAGCACACGTTGATACCAAATCAAACAAACCAAGCTACGGTGTGGCTAAAAATACAAACATGGCAAAGCAACCTGATTTGCCTCTGTATTTGCTGAACTTAAACCAGGAGATTGTGACTTGTCTGTCACTCACCATAAATGACGTCTTGCCGCTTCACAATGTCTTTCTTCTGCTGTTTGAGAAACTTGCTGTCCACCACTTGACTCCAAGACTGTGCTTCCATATGTTTCAAGTCTGTTTCAAAGTCTCCCATGAGTTGCCCTTCATTCATATCTGCCCCTGAAGAGAAGGAGAGGTGATCTGATTCTTGTGCCTAGGTTTAGCTTCTATACATGATACTTTAATACCAGTTAATGACCCTACACTTTGGTCGCTGTTGAACCTTTCGAGGATGATCAAAAGTCGAGAGCTTTGATGCCTCCTGGTCTCAAAATCTATCAATCCCATCAATGTCTCAAAATACTAGTCGGCAGATTATTTTGATTTCCTTCAGGCACGTAATATTTCTCTAGGATTTAGAAACAACCCAAAACGGGGTAGGATCTTCATTCTAGTAATGAGATCAGTGGAACAACCAGTGGAATTTAGCTACTGAGCTCAACAGAGGAAAGGAAATTCCATTCTACAGCTGTTGACCATAATATATTTTGATTATGGATATTACTTTGCACCTTGGGCAACAGTCCTCTGAAGTCTATAGCTTCAGTCCTGTTTCACACCCTCTTGACCGTGAAGGAATGTGGTTATCAATTGGAAAGAAAAAAAAAAGACTCACGCTTTATGCCTTAAGAAACATCACTCCCTTTGGGGTAATAATTTGCAGGAAAAAAGAGTCAAACTGAACAGAATGCAAACTTTTCCCCACATTGATTGCGTACAGAAAAATGTCTGCCTGCACAGAACTGGGAGCTTGTGAGAATGCTACAGTTTGCGAAGGCTACAATCGTCATGAAGTTATCACATGGCTTAGGTTTCATCCGTAGCAAACCTAGGAATCTCTTTTCCTACACCCAGAAGAATTTGGTCCATCCCCTGCAACCCCACCGCATTAACACAGCAGCGACAACACAACCTTTTCAAAAGTAACTTAGTAATGAATGCTGAGTAATTCCACAATTACTGTGCAAATCTCCCAGAGTGAGCCATTAATGTAATTGCGTTGTCATTAAGAGGTAATTTGTCTGCCTTTGTTTACTTGGGTAGATTAACAGAATATCGGAAGACGATTTTGATGAAGCTGGCACAGTCAAGCCCCGGAAGCAATTTATACAACTGTCTCAAGGACAGACCTCAAGAGGAATTGTTTCCTTGCCCTCCAAATGCTACATCCTGGACTTCAAAATATTTATCAGCTATGGTTGAATGTATGTTTTTGTTTTGCTACATGTTATTTGTTTGTTTTATTCTCTATGCTAAAACGATAAACTTATTAAAAAAAATATTTATCAGCTTCCAAAGTAGCCTATTCCAATACTTAAGCATTTCACTGGTCCCAGCCTGGCAGTTAAAATGAAAATTATTTAACATAAGATTCCCTCTATCTTATTAGTTTGCAATGCCCAAAGTATCCTTCTTGTAGGCTTACATGCTGCAGTCCGGTGATTAGGGGACTGGAGACTAAAACATATAAGGAACGGCTGCTGGAATTGGGTATGTGTAGCTTAATGAAGAAAAGGACGAGGGGGGACATGATAGCAGTGTTCCAATATCTCAGGGGCTGCCCCAAAGAAGAGGGACTCAGGCTATTCTCCAAAGCGCCTGAGGGCAGGACAAGAAGCAATGGATGGAAACTAACCAAGGAGAGAAGCAACCTAGAACTAAGGAGAAACTTCCTGACAGTCAGAACAATTAACCAGTGGAACAACCTGCCTCCAGAAGCTGTGAATGCTCCAACACTGGAAGTTTTTAAGAAGAGACTGGACAGCCATTTGTCTGAAATGGTATAGGGTTTCCTGCCCGAGCAGAGGGTTGGACTAGATGACCTCCAAGGTCCCTTCCAACTTTACTTTTATGATTATGATTTGCTCTGTAAGAAACTAGATCTAAACACTCTTTTATACACAGTGCAGAATGTAGCCAATGCATCAGTGTAGAGCAGTATTTGCTACCTGGGTTATTTCTGGGTATCTGGACTTCAGTTCCCAGAGTTCCAAACAAGAGCAAAGCTGGCTGGGAAAGTTGGAAGTCTATCCAGTTTGAAAACCCAATAGCAGCCCAAACCTATTGCAGCAACACAGAACAGCAGGAAAAGGAAATGGAGCATCTATATACAACACATGCCAACCAAATGGACACCCATGCAACTTCATCAAAAAGTTATTGACCACTCAACCCAATACGGCACAACCAGCACAGACCCTAAAAAGAATTACACTGCCATACATCAGGAATATCTCAGAAACTGCAAACAGCTGGCTACTACAGCATGGTAACAGGCAGCCCTTCCAACATTGCTGGATGTCAACTCTAAGCAGTTCCCAGCCAACATGCTCTTGGTGCAGGATGCTAAATGTTAAGAGTCAGGCCCTCCGTATCGTGTTGGAGAATTCGCAATTATTGGCTTGTCCCATATTTTAGTTATATAGAAAGAGTTCTACGGTAAAAAAATTTTTTCCAGTTAGCTCTCTTCATGTAGAGAATTTTTAGCATGTGTGAAAGCGTTCTTTTCTCTCCCAACATCCTTCAGCCTTTCTCCTGTTATTTCCCAACACGGTCACTTACCTTCGTCTGTTAATGACTCCATGGATTCATTTACCCGGCTGATTTTATTCAAGGAGTCCGTTGATTGGGAGAGAAATTTCCGCGTGTGAAGGATACTTTCGTCATTTCCGACACTGGCAGGACAAGAAACGGGGAAAACAAAAGTCACCTACTGAGAAGCAGGTGTGTCCACCCCAAGCCACATTCAACATCAAAAGGAGACACCATGTTATAATTGGGCAAATGGTATGATTACATAATTTGTGTCTGATGCATTAATGATATCTGACGCAACAATCTTCCTTCCTTCCTTCCTTCCTTCCTTCCTTCCTTCCTTCCTTCCTTCCTTCCTTCCTTCCTTCCTTTGTTCCTCCCTCCCTTTTTCTTTCTTTCTCTTTCTTTCTTTCTCTCTCCCTCTCCCTCCCCCCCTACTCTCTTTCTTTCTTTCTTTCTTATTTAGAAATTTAGACATTTTAAATTAAATCAATTGATACAGCCACCAATCTCACTAATGTGATTCTGGGCAGTTAACGAAGATGAAAAAGTGCAATGTAATGTAATTCTGTCAGAAGGTTTGGAAAAGCTTCTATTGAGCCTTGGTGGAGCAGTGGGCTAATGCCTCCTTAAGTAACACCAGCTGCCTGCAATTAGTGCAGGTTCGCATCCCACCAGGCTCAAGGTTGACTCAGCCTTCCATCCTTCCCAGGTAGGTAAAACGAGGACCCAGATTGTTGGGGGCAATTAAGCTGACTTTGTAATAATGCCGCTTGGGGGTGTGTGTGAAAGCCCTAATAAGCAGGCATATACATAGAATGAAGGCTACTGCTAAGCTTATAAGCCGCCCTGAGTCTTCGGAGAAGGGCGGGATGTAAATGGAATTAAAATAAATAAATAAATAAATATAAAGATACATAGTCATGTATGCGTACAGACACATACATGATGAACACTGCACCATTTGTACAATGAACAGCGGAAGGGGTCTTTTGTACACTGAGCAAGATCAATAACACCTCTTGCTCAAATCCTCTCATCCAAGATCTTTCAAGTGGAAAAGGTAAACCCTGAATCTGCAATCCTTCTTCCCACAGGCTTCACTTGTTCAATCTTCAGCATCAGCGATCACACACACGTGTTAAACGGAATTCCCCCACCACCCCCTACAAAAAAGCAAGCCCACAAACACACAAGTCCTTACCCAGCAATGTTCTGAATGGAAACGCTCTTCGAAAGAGACAGGTTCTGCTGGGATCGCCTACTATTGAACACTGAAGTTGTAATGTTCTCGTCAGGAGCAAGGATCGCTGATCTGGGTCTCTCTTTTGGCTGAGAAGCTGCAGGGAAAACAACCGACAGATACAGTGATCAGGTTCAGTTCAGGATCTGGACTATCGCCAATCAAAGCCGACGCCAGCCAGACCAGAGCACAACTTGAAAAGAAGTAGGGCAAGACTGGAAGAGGTGGAGAGACCTGGCCTATGGAATCACCAAAAGTCAAGACACGACTGAATGGATAACATCTTTATCATCATGATTTGGAGTTTGTTTGAAAAAGTCACAATTTGTTTTCTTAATTAAGAAACATGCCCCCTTTTCCCCAGTTGTTTTGAAACATCTGAATTTAACAGAGCATGTTTGTAAAGACTAGCTGAATACAGAACAAAATGGCAAGGATTGAGAAACTTGCACCAAGAAATTTTAAAAAATAGATACTCACTCTTATTTCTCATAATTACTGTGGGCAATGAAGAAGTATCATGAGGCTGCAGACCGCTTGGGTTTTTCTGGAGCTGAAGTAAAAAAAAAAGATTAGAATAACATTGTTATAATATAAATTCCATTCACACCTCATGCCAAGCCAAGGTTTCAGAGTGGTTTGGCTGGGTTATATAACAAATTTAAGATATCAACAACCATGGTTTATGAATCACAATGAGTGTTTCATGCCACAAACATCAAGATAAGGCCTATCAGACTTGTGTATAAAGAATTCAAAATGTACATCGAGTATTTTGTTTCCCAATCCCTCTTAGAAGAAAAATCCTTTGAAATAGTTGAGGGGTCAAAGAATTGAAGCCCTTCCACAATCGTACAACCTCCATACAGATAGGTAATTGCTTTAAGTGACCCTAGATTAAACTCTCCTTGCATTTAAAATATATCTATATATTTCTGCTATCTAAATGTTTCTACCCTTCAACATACTAGAAATTTCAGGTGGATGTTAAATGCATCTCCTAAGTGGACTCCAAAATACTACAGCTCTTCAAGAGTGTTTTGTTCTCCGGATATAGAATAGAACATCAGATCTACTGATGCTAGCAGTTACATAGACAGGCCTGAGCAAATCAAGTTTATGACAGATTTATTGCATATAAATCATAGTAAAGAAAAAGAATTCAAGTTGGGCAGTTGCGGTAACTGGTTGCAACAGAGGGAGCGAGTAAAAGAGCTCAGAGGAACAAATGAAATAAGTGAAAATAAATCTACGTATCTTCCTTCTCCACCACAATCACAATGAGCCACACAGCAGTTATGAAGTGGATTTGGATAGAATGATCACAATAGCAATAATAGGATTATTATTGCATCTTGAGATGGAATAAAAGGATTCCTGACACTAACCTTGAACTATTGGAAGTCCTAGCCACAGTGAAACAGAAGCTTGCTTGGGTTTTTTTTTTGCCTGCAACCAAGAAGGCTAGAAAAATATTTTAGAGAAAACAACAACACACTGCTGATATTTCAGAGCCCTAATGAGCCTGCATATGTGAAAACTGGAGGGTTTTTTTTCCCCCATTGCCAAGTTACAACCGCATATTTTCAGATATACACACAGATCCGTGCATGTGAATATACTGAAGAAAAAAAAACACCTAGAAGAATACTTACTTTCATTTTAACCTTGGCACAAGAAGCCACGCTCTCTTTGCAGCCTTTATGGACCATGGCACTACAATCTGGGGAAAACAAAGGGCACACCTTCAATGTGTAGCCAACGAGAAAGTCAGCCATCATGCAGAGCTCATATTCCCATTCAGTAAATCTCATCATTCATAAGTGCAACTTCCTCTGATGGAAAGTAGTGATAAAGACAGCTACTACGGCTTTCTTTCCCCCACCCCCGGACTTTCTTTGAGCCCACTTAAAATTTTCTTTACAATCTTTAATCTTGAAACCCACAGCATGAGTTATTAGTAAGTCCTGTAAGTTCTTGACCAGATTCCCACCGAGAATTTCTTTAGAAACAGGCGGTGGTCAGCTCCTGCATCCAGAATATAAGAGATAACAACAATGTGGAAATTCTGACAGATGTAGCAATGAAGATTAATGGAAATGGGTTCCAAATCCAACTGGATGCTCCTCAGATCTCTTCCTAGATAGTTTTTCCTAGGCACAAACCCAGGCAATCAACAGGGGTGATCTTTGTAGCTTTCTTTCATCCTTGGTGGTGCAGTGGCTGGTGGCACAATGGTCACAATGCAATATTGCAGGCTTAACTCTGCCCACAGCCTGGAGTTTGATCCTGATGGAGCTCAGGGTCGACTCAGCCTTCTATCCTTCCGAGCTTGGGAAAATGAAGACCCAGACTGTTGGGGGCAACAGAGAGTGCTGTAAAGCACTGTGGGGCAGTATATAAATCTAACTGCTATTGTTACCCCATAGAGAACACAAGAACTGGTCTGGTTTGAGTACTCCATTGTGCTGTTGTATTAAGCAACCTTTTTAGGATGCAGCCTCGTGTTTCTTCTCCAATGGCAGAAATGCAAAGACCGGGTTGAAATTTTTGGCCTCCTTTTTGGGGGAACGTGTGGGGTTATTTCATGGGAAAGGATTACGCTAAGCAATCCAGAATGCTCACAGAAGCAGCAATTTGCACTAGCCAGACAAAAAGGAGGATATTATCCAAGTATAGATAGGAATCATTTAGTCAGGTCATGTTATGTTTACACTATGCCCCTGAGAGAAAGGATTTCATTCAAAATGCACCAAACTTTTATGCAGGAAAATATGTCCCTGTCCTTTTTTGTGGCTGCCCTCTTTTTTGTAGCTATTGACATAGGTTGTCTGTCTGTCTGTCTGTCTGTCTCTCTCTCTCTCTCTCTTTCTCTCTCTCTCTCTCTCTCTCTCTCTATATATATATATATATATATATATATATATATATGTATGTATGTATATGTATATGTATATGTATATGTATATGTATATGTATATGTATATGTATATGTATATGTATATGTATATGTATATGTATATGTATATGTATATGTATGTATAACAAAAAATTAAAGGGAGACTTCTCCACATATTTGGGTCGACAGGGTGCATCAAAAAAATACATACATACATACATACATACATATATACATGTGTGTGTGTGTGCTATCTATCTATCTATCTGTAAAATCTATCTATCTATCTATCTATCTATCTATCTATCTATCTATCTATCTATCTATCTATCTATCTCCTATCTATCCATCATCTATATATCTAGCCAATGACTCTGGGCAATGCACAGTTAAAAAAATATTTCATTTATTTATCTAATTTACTGGCCTGCCATCTTACCACAGGGTAATTGTACTGTAATAATATATTACAATTAAAATGCTAAAACAGTTCAAAAGAATAAAAAAAACCAACAGAAACCTCCAAACTAAATACACTTAGCAGTTGAGATATTTAGCCAGATAGCAATACATCCAGGAAACTGGGCCCTTGACACATTCACCACCCCAGGCGTGGGAACACAGTCACATTTTTCAGGGCCTTATGAAAGACTAACTGGATTGGGGCCGTTCTAATCTCCTCCAAGGGAAACTGTTCCACAGAACAGGGGCCACCGTGGAAAAAGCCTGTCTTCTGTCTTCCTTGCCAGCCAACACACTTTGGCTGATGGGATCTGTAGTGTACTCATTCGAATCCTAACCATTAGCTGATCTCTTCAACTGAATCTTCCAAACTTTGCACCAATTCGTCCACAAGCATCTTAACCACCATTTCAACTTGTGACATTGCGTTGCTGTCCCACCTCATCAAGAGGGCCCTCCTCTCAAGAGGAAAGCAAACAGCGCTGGACTCTTCCTACAGTTGTGTGTTTGGGCAACAGGAAAACCTGTGATAAGCCGACCTTTAACACTCACTCTTGTTTTCCCTTAGTCAATACTAGTTAAGTGGAAAGTTCAGGTTCCCAAAGCAGGAATTTCTCCTTGAAGGCAAGATGATCTGGTTTCAGTTTTCTAAACCTGAAGTGGCACATATGGAGGGGAAATACTACATTGAGTCATTATCCAGAAACATAACTCACATATAGACACATCACTGCTTAAACAGAATATATATAGATTCTGTTTAAGGACTGAAAAGAAAAACTTCTGTAATAACCAAGAAAGGTCAGAATTCTTTAACAGAATTGTATAAGGGAACTTCCTCCATCCTTCCTACATACACTGATTTACCCCAGAGAAATATACTAACAACAACAACAACAACATTGATGATGATGATGACGACAAGTGTATTTTACTAGACCATGAATGGAAGTATGAAAACATTTACCCCAAATATTCACTTCACTTTATGGTAGTTTAGTATTGTTTTAATTATCACAAAAAATATATTCTGAAATAAATTGAATATTTTGTCTGGTTGTGCAAATCAATCTATTAAAGGATTAAAAGATTAAATTACCAAAGCAAAAGGGCTAAAAATGAACACTATGTTTCAGAAATTAAATTAACCAACCTACTTGGCCAGTAGGTAATAAGAAAATCAAAAGGAGAATGTTAATATAAATTTGGATGAAAACTGACAGATTAAATTAATAATAAATGTAATGTGATACTCATAAACCAATATGAGAAAATCAGACAGCAGGGCCCAGAAGCATTCCGGGAAGATTAAGATGGTGGCATCCATTTTGGTGTTGATTTCTGGTGCCTGCAATTATACTACAAAGACTTGGAAATATATTTAAGGTGCATAGCTAAATGTCTATGGAGATTCTCAATGATCCAGGTCATAGTTATCCTAACAATGCTTTTTTCACGAGGCAACTGGACTTTCTTGTTTTTCTTTGAAGACCTTTCACTTCTCATCCCAGAAGCTTCTTCAGCTCTGACTGGAGGGTGGGGAATGACAGGATTTATATTCTATGACCAGCTGTCTGCAAGGAATATAAATCCTTCCATTCCCCACCATCCAGTCAGAGCTTAAGAAGCTTCTTGGATGAGAAGTGAAATGTCTTCAAAGAAAAACAAGAAAATCCAGTTGCCTCCTGAAAAAGCACATTTGGGATAACCATGACCTGGATGACTGAGAATCTCCATAGACGTTTCTCTTCTCTTCTCTTCTCTTCTCTTCTCTTCTCTTCTCTTCTCTTCTCTTCTCTTCTCTTCTCTTCTCTTCTTTCTCTTCCTCTTCTCTTTTCCTATTCTTATTCCTATTCCTATACCATTCAAGTTCAAAGTGATCTGTCATTGTTCCAGATTCTCCTACCATTGTACTCTCTCTGTAGTATCAAAAGGGCAACAGTGGTGATAACTTTATACACCTAATTGTTATCAGAAATATCTTCTATTAGCTATTCATTCTGGTGTGCAAAGCAGAAAAAAAAGTCACTCACTTGCACAGACAAATGAATCCTTGTTGAAAGGCTTGAGACAGTGGTAACAACTGATGGGGCCCACAGTTGAGATGGCACTGAAGAGATGGCCATTTAGTATCTTGTTATCTTTGTCCTTTTCCTTGGCGTCTTTGTCCCGTTCCTTCAATTTCTCTTTCTCTTTCTCTTTTTCCTAAAAAAGAAGAAGTGGAAGGAGGACATCGATAACATAGAATTATCTATCTATCTATCTATCTATCTATCTATCTATCTATCTATCTATCTATCATCTTTCTATCTATCTATCTATCTATCTATCTATCTATCTATCTATCTATCTATCTAAAACAACGTTCCTTCACGTGCAAGGAAGAATGTATTCAAGGACAACATCATCAAGAAATGAGTTCCATATGCCAAAGACGCAGACAGTTATCCTCCACCTTAATGTTCCCCAAGTCAACAATGAGTCATTGGCTGCAGACACCTAGGGCATCCTGGTGACCTAGGCCATCAATATGTAGGAACATCATAAATTACCTTATCCTGAGTCAGAACTGTAGCTCGGAATTCTGTGGCAGCAGATATGTAGGGTTTCAGGCGGGAACTTTCCCAACCTTTGGTAAAAAACCTGCGAGTTCAAACCGTGTGTTCTATCACCAAACTTTGTGTACTTCGAGAAGAGATTATTTTACTCTGGTTTGAGAACTGAGCTCTACAACCCTGTGGGTTAAAACCTTTGAGGTTAAGAGCCAGGAAGAAGAAAGGCTACCTGGGTTTTCCTCCTGCCTACGCTTGAAACTATAGCATCTGAGACAAGGTAGCTCCCTCAATTCCTTTAAATAACCCTTTCAATCAAGAAAGTTAAAAACAACAACAACAACAATCTTCCTTAGTTTAAAAAAAGCTTTTAAAAAAAAGCTTCCTGCAAAGACAGTTTCCTAAGAAGAATGAAATAATGTGATAATACTGGTAGTCCTAGAGACTTAACGACCACCATGTCTCTTGCTAAGTGGGATAGTTGTTAAATGAATTTTGCCCCATTTTACCACCTTTCTCGCCACAGCTGATAAGTGAATCACTGCAGTTGTGAAGTTAGTTAACACGGTTGTTAACTGAATCAAGCTTTCCCCCATTGACTTGGCTTGTCAGAAGGTCGCAAAGGGGGATCACGTGACCCCGGGACACGGCAAACCGGCATAAGTATGAGTCAGTTGCCAAGCATCTGAATTCTGATCACGTGACCATGGGGCACGCTGCAACGGTCGTAAGTGTAGAAAATGATCGTAAGTCGCTTTATCCAGTGCCGTTGTACCTTTGAATGGTCACTAAAATGGCCAGGTTAAGAAGGAATTGCTAGTAAACTGATTCAAAATAAGTAGTTGCAACTTTCAATTGTGCAAACACTCCCTTGAAAAAAAGTTTATTACAGAATCACATACGTTAAGCATTGACGTTAAAAAAAACAAAGAAGCTGGTCACTGCAACCTCCTCCTCAGACAAGCTTTCCTTTAAAACGCCCCTACAGCTCAGCTGCAAGCCAGGTTGGCAGGTGGCCCTGGGAATCGCAATCCCCAGACAAAGTGAGAGGTGAAGAGTGTCCTAAAGATGGCCGAGGGAGGGCTGGGGGCTCTCCTTCAAACCCATCTCAGTCTGTGTTTTCCAAGTCATGATCTAGGGCAGGGGTGTCAAACTCAATTTCACTGAGGGCCGCATCAGCATTGCGGTTGCCATCAAGGGGCTGGGTGGGTGTGGCCAGGGTGGGCGTGGCCTACTGGGTGGGCATGGCCAGCTCTACATCATTTGCATCAAGGGTGCCTATGAGGGCCTGGGCAGGAGTGGGACAGATCTGAGGGTCTCTGGCAGGAGGAGGGTCTCTGGGCCAGGGCCAAGGCAGCGGGGGCCGTTCCCTCACTGTTTCCAGGGTGGCTTCGCGGGCCGCATGAAACCACTTTGCAGGCCGGATCCGGCCCCCGGGCCTTGTGTTTGACTTGTCTGATCTAGGGATTCCTAGAGTTCTTCAGGAGGTTCAAGGTGATCTTTCAACTTTGGACTAATGGATTCTCCATATTATTTTTATGTTTTTGGGCTGATCAAATTAGCCCTCCACTTTGTCAACAGTCAGAACAATTAATCGGTGGAACAACCTGCTTCCAGAAGTGGTTAATGCTCCAACACTGGAAGTTTTTAAGAAGAGATTGGACAACCATTTGTCTGGAATGGTATTGGGTTTCCTGCCTGAGCAGCGGGTTGGACTAGATGACCTCCAAGCTCCCTTCCAACTATTCTATTCTATTCTATTCTATTCTATTCTATTCTATTCTATTCTATTCTATTCTATTCTATTCCCATTCTCATTCCTATTCCAGTCTATTCTATTCTATTCCGGATCCCCCTCCTATTTGCATGGGGATTACAAAAATGATCAGTTACAGCAGTCACCTTCATAAAACAACTGCCTGCCGTAACCATCACCAACACCACTTCCTATATTCTTGGGGAGGGGGGAGTCCTTTAAGTCAGTCCCGGCTGTTTCCTTGCTTTCACAAGTGCTTTGTCCTTGCCTGCTTCTTCCTAGGACTGACCTAGGATGTCTAATTCCCACCCCAGCCCCACCCACCCCCAGCCCCAAAAAAGCTGAGAGCAGAACTCATGGTCTCCTGATTTCTAGCCTGTTGCCTTTATCCACTAAAACAAGCCGGCTTTCTACATTTTGTTTTGTTTTGTTTACTACATGGTGAAAACAGCAATCAGACAGTTAAAGTCAGGATGGTTGGAGATGGCACAAGTAGAAAGAAGATGGAGATGGCAGCTGATGCAATTCTGCTCACGAGGAAAGGCTCTTAGTCCCCTGGGTAATACATGCAAATACAAGTATGTATTTGGTATGTAGGATTGCACACACACACTCTCTCTCTCTTTCTCTCGGCCGAAGACAAAGGCTTTGCTTTCAGAGGCTGAGCACATAACTACAGCTTTGACTGTAGCCCCTCAGGGCAGTCTTATTTGTTTTTATGGTGTGCGTTCTAAAATGAAAAGGAAAAAAAAACCCACAACCCACTGGGTAGTCACCAGTGTTGTAACTGACCAGTCTACAGCTGCAATATTTCTTTGAAGTGCGCTTAGCACGAAAGAAACCTCATGAAATTTCATGGGCTTCATTTCAAGTCAACATAAGCATGGTTTGGGCTGCTTTAACATCTACTCTATTTTCACTCTTGCACACAATTTTTTCCCCCCTAGCATTCCCAAGTCTCTTGCCTCCAAAGCCATAGTTACTCAGAAGAACAACCCAAGCAGACAGCAAGTGAGGATAGCTGGTTGGTTGCAGCGAAGCTGAGAATGGCCGGAAATAACTTAGTGGGGCATGTTAGACTCTGGCACTGTTTCTTAGCTAGCAACCACCGAAACTCACCTCCCTACCAATTATGCGAGAGTCCTTGAACAGAGGCTTGGTTGAGTGAAGACCATCTTCTCTAGAAATGACTAAGGCCAGGGATAGGCAACCTTGGCTCTTTTATGACTCGTGGACTTCAACTCCCAGAATTCCTGAGCCAGCCAAGCTGGCTCAGGAATTCTGGGAGTTGAAGTCCATGAGTCATAAAAGAGCCAAGATAGCCTACCCCTGACATAGTCAAAGCACAGGTTTGATAGAGAATACTCAGTAATAGAGATATTCAAAGGACAAACAATTTATATCTCAAAAATAGAACTTGTTTCTCCCTCTTACAAGCTGTCTTTGATACTACGGGGAAGATCATTCCTCATAATCTTTGAGACTTTGAGAAACATTCACCTCAGTGTTACCCTTCCGAGAGAAAGTTATGCCCACAGACAGACCACTAAAATGGGAGAAACTCCATGGCCAAAGGTTGCCTTCCGTACAATGAAATTCAGCCCAGTAAAATCAACATAATATTGAGAGCAGCTCAATGCCCGTGTTTTTTTTATTGTCATTAGCAGTTTTTGACATGCAAATTGGGACCTAAAACTCATACAGCTTAGAGCAACATGTTTCATCTAGTGAGACTTTATGCACACTTGAGGAAACATTCAATGGCCCAATAGTTTCCTAATTATTATGCGCAGCTTGGTGACTAAAGCACAAAACGGAACGTCTTTTTAAAAAGAAAAAAGAAAAACGTCAGCCGTGAATTTAATTGCTTCATACTCAGTTCTATGTCACTGACCTGTTGACTAAGCTACAACTGGCAGGATTGACACATGTTGCTACGTCCTGAACCACGGCTGACATCACTGTCAATCCCTGGGTTCATACAACGTCTTAAACATTACAATTTAGTTATTTGCCTGCCTAACATAGAAAGCAGAGCTTGATTCCTTGGTTCCTTGGTCCCTCTATCAAGCTCCCCGTCTTCCCTAATATTATTTCTTTCTTTTATTATCTCTTTTATTTCTTTCATTTTTCTTAAAAACAATGAATAGGAAGTCAGAATGCCACAAGACAAAGCCCTAGGCTTAAGCACAGCACTTAGCAATAGCATGTAGACTTATATACCGCTTCACAATGCTTTACAGCCCTCTCTGAGCGATTTACAGAGTCAGCCTGTTGCCCCCAACAATCTGGGTTCTCATTTTACCGACCTCGGAAGGATGGAAGGCTGAGTCAACCTTGAGCCCTGTCAGGATCAAACTCCTGGCAGTGGGGAAGAGTTAGCTTGCAATACTGCATTCGAACCATTGCATCACCATGGCTCTTACAGCATGGCCTGTATTTCCAACTCTGGGACTCACAATGATCATATCATACTCAAGACAGCTTAGAAAATCACAACAAAAAATAACCACAATATAGGTAGCTGGAAAGTCCAAGAAAAAACAAAGTAAAAAAAAACCCTAATACTCGAATCATTCCATAACTCCTATTCAACAGAAGATCCAGTTTTTAAGTGATCATGGTTCAAGCTGGAAGCCATGTGAATATCAGGGGGAAACTGTTCCAGAGAGCAAGCAGAGAAGAACCACCAGATCCTGGGTGCCACCAGATAAAGAGTTCGATGGATGTGATCTGGAACCCCAGCATAAAAAAACAAAATGGTGGACATCTGACACTCATATGCCATCTGAGGTAATTTGTGATTGGCCCCTGATGACAAACAGACCATATTCTCAACAATCCAGGGGGGAAAAAATCAACTTTCCAGGCTTATCGACTTTCCCAGGTCCTGAGATGTTCTTCAGAAATACTGTTTAGGTTACACAGTATGTCCTCCAGTTTTTGCTTGTCCCCATTTCTTTTCTTTCAGTTCTTAAATTGGATTGGGCCTGTTCTTCTTGGGCATTTCTTTTCCGTAAAGTGGCATGAAAATATTTTTTACACACAATTCCTCTGAACCAAACATTTCTGCATATCACTTTACCCCAGAAATGTGCCACTGCAGGTAGCCTTCCCTTAAAATAGTGCAATTTTTGTGCCTCACGTTTGCTAAGGCGCGTATTTTAATGCACAATTTTTCTTCATGCGGTATTATTTTACCAACAGAGGAGAACACTTGTAGCTCAGGGTTGAAATGAGGTTGAAATGAAATGGTATTATTTCTTTAGTTGAACACATGTTTTGGAATGGTGCGCATTTGCACACAGTGAGAAGCACAAAAGGTTTTAAGACTGTCATCAAATGGGAAATGTATTCCATTTCTCTTCTGAGGTGAGGAATGAGAAAGTCTTCTTCAAAAATGGCCCCCCACTTATGAAACATGTGCTCCACCTGCTTTTCCCTTCCCTTTAAAACTTTTATATATTTTTAGCTTTTTTTTTTAACAGGGAGGTCTGGGGCCTGAGTGTGTCCCATCTCCAGGTTGTGTTAACAACCACTAGCTGTGACATTTTTCTCAGCTGCTGTGTATTTTAACTTGTTTTCCATTTATTTTAAGATTGCTCGCAACCCAGAATCATTTGCAGAGTTGGGCAGTCATAAACGGAATAAAGTAAGCAAAGCCATCTCTCACGGACGAAGCAGAAAAAACACGTGTCAGAATTTTCTTTTACTTTACTTCAAATATCTGCATTAGACTAGGATTCTAGTGTTTCTGTGATTTGACAAATACTTTCTATGCTCTTTGATTATTTTTACTGTTTTCAAAATGCTATCTCTGTCAACTGCTTAGATGACTTAAAAATCTAATAAATAAAAATGATAATCAATGCAGTTTAACAAGAAGACAAGGACCCAGATTGTTGGGGGCAATTAAGCTGACTTTGTAATAATGCCGCTTGGGGTGTGTGTGAAAGCCCTAATAAGCAAGCATATACATAGAATGAAGGCTACTGCTAAGCTTGTAAGCCGCCCTGAGTCTTCGGAGAAGGGCGGGATATAAATGGGATTAAAATTAATTAATTAATTAATTAATTAATTAATTAATATAAGGAGATGAGTGTGCTCTGAGAACAAGGCTGTGTGAATGCAAAGCATATTAAATCTATCGCTTCCTTTTGATGTCTAAATGCATAAAAATATTTGGCTGCTTCGTTTGACTCTTAACCCTCTCATCAAGAAAAACAGAGTTCACTCAACAAGTTATTTCTAGTTCTTTAGCCGTCCTCCTGTCCAGTGAAATGAATTTACAACTGACATTTTGAAGAAAAGGTCCTGTTTTGAAGAAAAACACCGTATAATTGTTTTGATTTGATTAGTTTGATTAGAAAGACAGAGAGCTACCCTATGCAGATTGAGTCAGAAAACAGGAAATGGTATTTTCACGGATGTGAAAAGTACAACTATAAAGGCTGAAAAAAAACCCCACAGTGCTACAATAATTTGGGTGAACCACATAAGAAATATACAGAAATTAATCTTCTCCACCCTGAGAAAGGTAGCAGAGCAGCAAGATGCCAAGCTAGAATGAAAAACAAGGATGGGAGCTAGTCTAGCCTAAACTTCTCACCAACATCTGAGCACCAACTGATACAATCCAGACTAATCAACCAGGCCTTTCCTGACCCCCACTGCGCTGTCCCCACTAATCCTCACTACCCAAGCCAAGGTAGAAGTTTACCTCCGAGTGGAACCGTCCAATCAGTTTCACTGTTATATGGGGCACGTCAGAAAATCGATGCCATTTGAGGGACATGCTGCCCAACGTCTGTGCAAGGGAATCTGCCCAACACCTATCCATCCATCACATTAGAGATAAAACAACCCCAAGCAACGATCCTGCTCAGCTGCTCAGTCTGCTGTCATAAAAGGAAGTCAGAAACAAGTTGAGCAAGAGGGAAGGCAGAGGGGAGGGGAGAAGGAAGATCTGCTTCTTCTGAGCTTCCTCAAAGAACACATTAACCCTTCAGGCACTGGAGAGTCAAAGCTGAAGCACTCTTGGGATATTGAAGTGACCCAAAAGAGTTAGGGACATTTGGGAAGCAACACAAGGGGATGCTGGACATCTCTCTCTCTCTCTCTCTCTCTCTCTCTCTCTCTCTCTCTCTCTCTCTCTCTCTCTCTCTCTCTCTCTCTCTCTCTCCCTCCCTCTCTCCCTCCCTCCCTCTCTCTCTCTCTCTCTCTCTCCCTCCCTCCCTCCCTCTCTCTCTCTCTCCCTCCCTCCCTCCCTCTCTCTCTCTCTCTCCCTCCCTCCCTCCCTCCCTCCCTCTCTCTCTCTCTCTCTCTCTCTCTCTCTCTCTCTCTCTGCTAGTTGGCATTTCCAAGAGTCAAATGTTAAAGCAGAAGAGATGGTTCACGCTTGTCTTCCAGGAGACACAGATTCATTTATAAGGCTTAAACAGCTGTGTTTTTAAGGTGGCAGAAGTTCTAACAGGGTTAGAAACTTCCTGTTTTGCTTCCTCTTTCAAGATTTTTTTTGCTATCTCTTTTAAACAAAAATGGGGGGGGAAGAGAAGACGAGGAAAGTTAAATACCCTTCCACACCTCTGAGATAAACTTGTATGCAACAGTTTTAAAGGTGAAAATCTCCTTTCCAGGTGAGAAAGGTAAACTCCATCCTAATCAAAAAATGCTGACAACAGAGAAGTTCTGGATCTAGAGCAGGATCCAGAAATAGGGAAGAGAGTGCCAGTCAAAAGTAGAAGCTGGTGGATGAAGTTCTCCCCAAACCATGATTGGGACAAGGCATATTGGGCTTAGTCACTCCAGTGCTCTTCCCTTGGAGATACCTTTGTCATTGAAATTTTCAATCTATCAGTCTTTATTAGTCACAGGCCAGCAAATAAAATCCTTAAAACAATAATAGTGGTAAAAAAATAAACATAAAAGACAGACAGAATAGTACATTGCAATTGACGGCAAACTAACAGTGGACAGTTTCCAGTTTGCCTAATTTTACATACAGCATAGCAGAATTTAGCCACATTCAGAGAAACTACTTCATACTGATCTGATAACAGTAGTTCCATGTAAAAAAAGGTCATATTTCCCAAATATTTTATTAGGCAAGGTGTTATACATCGAGTCCATGAGTCCTTACAGAAGATGCAGAATAGCAAGACATGAGCTATGCTTTCAACAGCTCCTTGTCCACAGGGGCACAAACTCAGCTCCTACAGTATTTTTGTATTGGCTCTTTGCAATTTTCAAAATCCTGGGTTGATGTTTTGGGAATTGAGCCTTAGCACATCTGGACACACCAGTATGTCGATCATCATCTCGAGGGCACTGCTGTCCAACAGCTAAATCCAGGAGTCTTCAAACTTGGCCCTTTTGTGACTTGGGGACTTCAACTTCCAGAATTCCTCTGCCAGCGTGCCTGGCTGAGGAATTCTGGGAGTTGAAGTCCACGAGTCATATAAGGGCTGAGTTTGAAGACTCCTGGCTAAATCCATCTCAAGGACATTGTTGTCCAATGGCTAAGCGATCTACATATCCTGTCATAGCTTAGCCACTCTAGTAATTGCGCATGCATAATTTAATTTTGTTCATCATTTTATTCATCACTTGCACATCTTTAAATTAATTATAAATTAATTATAAATATAAATTAATTTATATTTTGATACACATTTTATATGCTGATGTTTGTAAATTCTATGACTAATGCTGCATTCTGTTATGCCATATGAAATAATTAAATATGTAGATATTGTTTATGTCTATGTGTCTATATTATATTATACTATACATTATATTATGGGACCCGAGACAATTCATCTTTGCTCCAGGCAGTCCACGGAAGCCAAAAGGTGGATGGACATCCATAGCCTACATCTTTCTCTTCATCCTTGAAGTAGTTGAAAAGTCATGCCATCAGAGAAGAAGACTGAAAGAAGACTGTTTTAACTGCCCATCTAAAAGACTGTGCCCTGAAGATTATTTCTTCCGGTTTTCTCTCCAAAGAAATAATCTACCCAAATCAAGAAAAATGACAGCTGCCTAGGAACAGATGCTTTGAAATGGGGAAAATTGCTATTCCGGCTATTTGATCTATCCACAGACAGAGGAACTTCAAAACACTCATAAAATTTAAATGGGTGCCCACAAGCAGTGAGTTTCCCTTGCACAATTGTCAAGCTGTGTTGTAACCATACAAAAAGGAGGGAAAAAAGGGAGGGGGGGGCGGGGATAGTACATCAAAACAGATTTCTTCAAAAACTGGTGTGCCACAACGGCATGTAAATCCATCAAGTAAAGGAACCACCTGACTGGATTAAGGATTTGATGGAGTGGAATTTTACTGGGAGCTGCCCAGGGTTGTCTATATATAAATAACCAAAATAAAATGAATTTTCCCATTAAGAATTTGCCTTCCTCTTTAGAAATGAGAGATGAAGAGTAGCTCCAGTGATTGAATATTAGGAAAAAGGAGGAGAGTTCTGGCTAGGATGTGAAAGCCAGAACTGCATGAAGTTTTTTGGGTTGTTGTTGTTTTTTTTTTGCATTTTAATCTGTTTATCCAAAGAGTTTTTTGGATGATTTTCTTTTAAATATAAAGGCAGGCCTCTATAACGATGAATGAAAAATCACAATAAAAGTGTGCTACTTTTTTTTCCAGAAAAAGCATTTTTTTTTAAAAAAATAGCTTTTTAAAAATAAGTTGGAATGCTATCTAATCGCTACAAGGGAAAAGAAAGATCTTATGAACAAGATTCCAGTTCTAGCTGTACAGTTAGTTAGTTAGTTAGTTTATTGAATTTTTATACCGCCCTTCTCCCGAAGGACTCAGGGCGGTGAACAGGGCATTTGAATAAAAATACAAAAATACAAAAGTTAAAAAAGGATTAAATTATTGCCCAAGTTTAAAACAATCAGAATATACAAACATTAAAACCCTAACTCCCCCATCAGGCCAGGCCAGCTTGTTCGAATAAATGGGTCTTTAACCCGCGCCGGAAGGAGCGAAGATCTGGTGCCATCCGGAGCTCAACCGGCAGTTGATTCCACAAAGCCGGGGTGCCCACAGAGAAGGCCCTGTACAGTCATAGGGGAAGGGAATATCTACCTCTATCAGAGAAAAAATGCTGATATAATGCAATGTTTTCTGAACTTCTAAAACTTCTAAAACTTTCTTGCCAAACAGAATTTTCCCCGCCCATCCTCAGAAAAACAAGCTACATTCAGCTCACTCTTGACATTTCATTTTCTGAGTACAAATACGAGAAAAGTGGTATTTTCTGAGTATACAACATAAAAATTCAATCAATATTTATTTATTTAATTGATTGAAACATAAAAATTGAAGTTGGAGATTCTACAGAAAACACTTTATCCGTTGATCTTCACTAAAGCACTTTTCTGGCTGTAACTTGGCTGGGTTTTGATCAAGACACCTGCCTCTTCATACAACTTAGAACAGAGTGAAAGTGTACATTTGATGCCTTATTACGATGTATGCAATTTACCTCGCCCTTATCAGTCCCCTTGTGACCTAATTACCTCATTATGCAAATGTTGCAAATGGACCCAAATTATGGGATTGATACAAACGATGATTGAATAAAAAATGCCGACAGCCAAATCCCAAAAATGGGATTTCTTCTTAAACTGAAGAAAGTTGGGATAAGGAGCAGCTGAGTTTTATGCAAGAAGAATTGTGGACTCTCCCCCAAACAGCAGTTATTGCATGCTGAACTTTTGGGATAGTAAAGGCCTTTTATCCTTGGTTCCAGCTGTTAGATTTCAGGTTATGGGTAAAAAAAAGCAAAACTATTCCACCAAATTTGCTCATTCTGATATAATCTCAAAGGAAAGGTCCAGAGCTGAGGTATCAGTTTAAACATTAGTGCTACTCAAGATAAACAAAAATAGACTACACCGATAAGATTGGACTCAAATAACATGCTAAATCATAATATTGTTTGTTTTTCAAGTAGATGTTAACACAGTCAACAGCAATTTGCTTAATTAATCATGTTTATATAAACCAAGACTTAGAGAAACCAATCTATTGCTTTAAGAATTCCTTATGTGCATTTTTGTGCTGGCAATAGTGAATAGAATAGAATAGAATAGAATAGAATAGAATAGAATAGAATAGAATAGAATAGAGTAGAGTAGAGTAGAGTAGAGTAGAGTAGAGTAGAGTAGAGTAGAGTAGAGTAGAATAGAATAGAATAGAATAGAATAGAATAGAATAGAATAGAATAGAATAGAATAGAATAGAATATATGGAATGGAATGGAATGGAATGGAATGGAATGGAATAGAATAGAATAGAATAGAATAGAATAGAATAGAATAGAATAGAATAGAATAGAATAGAATAGAATAGAATAGAATAGAATAGAATAGAATAGAATAGAATAGAATTCAGAATAGAATAGAATAGAATAGAATAGAATAGAATAGAATAGAATAGAATAGAATAGAATAGAATAGAATAGAATAGAATAGAATAGAATAGAATAGAATAGAACCTTGGAGGTCTTCAAGTCCAGCCCCCTGCTCAAGCAGGAGAACCTATAGCACTTCAGACAAGTGACTGTCTAGTCTTTTCTTAAAAACATCCAGTGATGGAGTCGAGTGGTAGAACCTAAGCTTGCATTAGATCTTACAGCATGTTCTGAACTTGATATAAAAAAGACAGAATACAGGTAATAAAAAGACTTTCACGAGCAAAATATTATTTGCGTATGTTGCTCCAGGACACTACTTCAATATTGGCATTAGAAGATGACAGTTACCGACATTGCGGGGACTTCTAAACCTCACTTTGGGAGTATTTCAAAATGGTAATGGCCTAGAAAGTTTTCACTGGCTAAGGACCAAGAATTTTAATGGATTTATTTATCTTTTATGAACTTGGTTGGGAGTTGAGATTTTTTAGGTCTTTTTCTTTCTAAAACTAATAGCTGATGTATCAGTTTGCTATAATTTGCAGGGAATGATGGTCAGACTCTAGAACAAGAGATTCATCTAGGTTTCCATTTTATGCATGTCTAACATCAGACAATAATCCTTCTGTTTAAACCAGCCTGGCTTCTTTATTAGCAAAGCACAGACATGTTGCTTTCACTGACTGAAGTTTTAAGTAGGTAACATTTTTAAATCTCTTTATCTGATTCTTCTATGTGTGTAGGTTAATACTGTTGTAGCCATTCCGGATATTTTTGAGGGATAGCCTAGAGAGAACTAGAGTTAATTAATAGAAGATTTGAAAGTATAATCCAATATCCTTTAAAATTGTCTGAAAACAAAACAAAAAGAGAGAGCTATGATAGCCCAATTTTTTTTAACCACCTTTCCTATTTCTCAGTCATGTTTCATTAGTATAAAGTCATGACTGCAGTTGGAAGGAAAATTATTTTTTATCCTAGTTATTTTTACACAAGAATCTCTTCCTTTCCTGGACGGTCATCTTCTTACCCATGGGTTTAAACCAGGATGGGTTTGAGAATCACCAAGACAGGCATAATGACAACGTCCCTAAGCCTCAAAGCACCCGTCTGGAAAGTAACACACACACACACACACACACACACACACACACACACACACACACGAGTCTACTTACTTTGCTCTTCTTACTGCTGGACATTTTATTCCTGAGGTAGCTGAACGTACGACTGACTTTCGTTCCGCTTTTGCCTTCCAAATCTTTCCTGGAGGGACTTGGGGGTGGAAAACTGCTACTCTCCTCACTGATGCTAAAAGCCAAGAGATGAAACATTTCAGGCAATGCACAAGAACAGGGCGCTCACCTGTTTTAAGTGGGAGCCACAGCACTTTCATTTGAACCTTCCTTGGCTGCAGTTAAAGACATAGAGACAAGTTCAAAGAGTAAAGGCCAAATTTTGCTTCAAGCTAAATGTCCCCCCAAAAAGGTGGGTTCAGTCCTTGTATTCTCAAGAAACCCGCTATTGAGTTGAAATGTTGAGTGTACCATAGGAAGGAATTAATGCCTACAGAACAAACACACTTAATTTTAAGTACAATTAAGTCATGTCAAAGCCATTTTACCCAATTTTCAAAATATACTCTCTCACATGCCTCTTAAAAGACTGAAAGTGGCCCTTGATCAGTCAACCAACCAACCAATCAATCGATTCCTTTTGTGAACAGTTCCAATCTTGATTCCACAGCAATACTTCCTTTTCTACATTAAGAGCTTTTAGACCTTTATCAACCCGAAACCAGCAAATTTGATAAGTTAAGCTTTTTAACTATAATTCACAGATAAGCGGATTTAATTGTTCAATCAGTTGACAAACTGGGCCAAATCTTTTTTTTTTAACAGTAAAATCAACCTTAAAAAAAAAAAACACCATCGCCACCAATGGTCCTCTTTGTTTAAATTCTTGCTGAATTCAAGAAAAGAACAAACTATATTTAGAGTATGTCTAAGAGATTAATAAAAAAAAGTTCACCTTTGAGTCAAGGAACTGCTGAAGGATCGGGTACCTATGAAAATACACGGAGAAAGAATTACAGTTAAAAAAAACACCCCAAAATCAAAACATATATGTATGTAATTTTATTAAAACATACGTTCTAGTATGACAGGGTGGAGAAAATGTCACGAGTGGCAGATAGTGTTTAATTCTGAATTCATCCAACACACGTTAGCAGGAGAAGAGTTGATCTCTAAAAGGCCATACTCTTTATTAAGATTATAAATGAGCAAGTATATTATATATTATATTATTTTATTATATTTATTAAATTTTTATACTGCCCTTCTCCCGAAGGACTCAGGGCGGTGTACAGGGCAATAAATATAAAAACGATGTACAAAAGTTAAAAAACAATTAAATATTATGCCCGAATATAAACAATAATTAAAAACCATGTTAAAACCCCAACCCTTAACCCATCAAACCAGGCCGGATTGCTCGAATAAATAAGTTTTTAGATCCCGCCGGAAGGAGCGAAGGTCGGGGGCCATCCGGAGCTCGACCGGCAAGCGGTTCCACAGGTCTGGCGCGCCCACAGAGAACGCCCTCCCCCTAGGGGCCACCAAGTATGTTGATTTCGTCTCTTTTTATGAAGAAAGTTATTTTGAGAACCAGCTGATGGGACTAAAACCACATCTAGAGTCATACTTCGGAATCTTCCCAAGCTGGTGTTGCTCTGGTCATTTCTGTCAATCCGTGAAAAAAGAATACGTCTAAACATGATTCAAAATCTAAATACTTTCCTTCACATTTCTCAGCAAAAAATAGATGTGAGAAAGCTGTCAAATAGGAACAAGCATGCATTACCCCCTCTTGCTTGCTTGAATTAGCAGCTGGGAGATTTATGATAATCACTGGGGTAGGTCTGCAAGCTGAAGCCAGCAATGCTCAGGACTTAAGTGTGTAGGATCATACTTTCTAGTAAGAAATTCAGCCTAAAGGATTCATGTGGCCCTTTAAGCTGAATCTGAACAGAAGTTTCCTAGTGTAGATGTTCAAGTAACATATTTACATTGTGATGCACACAGAGAGACAATCCACAGTACTATCTGCCTCCCTTTGAAATTAATGTATAGTCTGTTCTATTTGCTTAAAAGGTCTAGGTTGATGTAAGTAGGTTCATGATGTACCATACAAATTGAAATTTCTGTCCTTCAAATTATACCATATTCGAACAATCTTCAAACAATCGCCCAATGGCAAATACCTCACTACTTCAAATCATCCCAAACTCCTCAAGGCAACCTTGACTATTCTTTGACCATAAACGACCATATATTACAGCAGCATTTTTTTAACTAACTATTTCTTCATGATCTGACATCAAAAAGGATAATAAGAAGGATATAGGATCTTGTTGCCACAAGATGAAGGCAATGTTTAAATGGTGATTTTGAAAGGATTGCTTTAGGAAAATCTCTCTCTGGGAAAAAACAATAACTTATGCCCATGGATTTGTTCTAACTATTTCAGGATTTAACCACCTATAATAATGAAAGCTTATCACTTGATTAAAATCTCCTTTCCAAATCTATTACCTAACAAAAGATACTACCCCCCCCCTAAAAAAAATCCCATTATTTTTTCCAAGACTATGTTGCAGAGGAGCGAGCCCCTTCTAATATTTCTGAATTTACACACTTCATAAAAGTGCTTTCTTTTTTTCTGAACACCTGTCCATGTGATATAATCTAAGTTAAGTTGGTCTATAGCAAAATTTAACATTTGTGAACCCAAGCATGTATGTAGAGTCACGTCAGTGTGGCGCCCAAGGGGGATTCCCTTGCGTGCAAATAAATAAATAAAAATATGATACAGCAAACCTGTGACAGCAGCACTGATTCCTACGCATTAGTTCTATACTACAACATTCGTTACTGACCCATGGGCCCAGTGAACAAAAGGAACCTTAGAGAAACTTGAAGGCCAAATTCGTCAACAGGAAAGTAAGCTGAAAAGTAATTTTTGCTAGAAACTGCAAGCATCAGTCAAGACAAACGAAGAAGACAAGCCACCCAGCCAAGACCTGGCCACTAGCATTTGCGTTCAACAAAGTCATGCGAGGTTCTGAGCTTCTCCACGGAGCAGTAAGCAACGGCAGCATCGTTTTGCCCAAACAAGATTACTTACTCTCCAAGTTCTCCTCCTCATCACTGGAAGAAGAGTCAATAGAAAAGACAGTTTTAGACTTAGGAATGAGCGGGGAGATGCTGAAGGAGAAGAAAACTCGTCTAGGTGGCTGAATCCGTCCCTGTGCTGAAAAGTGGGTTAATGGCAGAGGTTAGAGCATGCATCTTCGACACCAACAACAGACAATAACAAAGAAAAAAGGAAGAACGGCCACAGCAAGCCAAAGAAGAAAGCAAAAGGCGTATTTACAAAGCAAAGGCCTACAGCAGCAAAAGCAGGAAGGCTTTTTTTTAAAGGGGGGGGAGTGAAGCAAAAGAAAATGGGGGTGTCATTGTATGCAAAAACCACACATTGAATTGTGACAGTTTCCTACAAGGCCTCCATTATTACTACACTGTAAGTTGGAGATGTCTCTCTTTAGCAATCTAGTACTAGCCTAAAAACAGCTTCTGACCATATCGTAGCCCTTCTCATAAGTTCAAGTAGATACCCTAACACAGGATCCCTGACCCCCGGTCCATGGACCAGTACCGGGCCACGGCATGCCAGCAACTGGTCTGCACAAACAAGCAAAGCCCCATCTGTGGGATGCAGACAGCACACAAAACCACACTCCCTCAGGTCCATGGAAAAAAAATGTCTCCACGGAACTGGTTCCTGGTGCCCAAAAGGTTGGGGACCTCTACCCTAACAGGCCTATGTGTTGCTGAAAGAGAGTGTGCAAGAGGGACATCATCCATTCATCTCTATAAGAAAATGTTTCAACCTGAACTCCCATTGAGTGTTCCCCTTCCTCAAGAGGCCATTGCTGGACCCTACCATCCCAGATAATTTTCACACAGTCTCCAATCTCCCCTCTTTACTGTATATAAAGTTGAGAAGATGGTTGGGTTGCAGTTGGAGAGAATCCTGGAGGAAGTGGATTATTTGGGCCCTCTTCAGTTAAGACTGTAGATTAGGACAACTTTGACTGGACTTTCAGATGTCTTTTGGCCGACCTGGAATCAGGAAAGTGCCTTCCTTAAATTTCTCAGTGGATTTCTATTCAACTGACCACAATAATCTTCTCGGCTATGTAATGTAATTGGCTGACGGTACTTTCCCTCCTTTCTCTACAGCTAGTTCCAGCCAATATTGGTCAGGAAGGATAGGTTAAGCCAAAAGACCCTGATTTGTGGGACATCTTCAGGGCTTAACTTTCTTTCCTCTTCACTGTCTCCCTGGTGATCTGCACAGTGCCCACCTTCTCCTTTTTGAAGCATTCTTTAAAAGGCTGGATTGTCCCATAGATGTAAGGTTAGGTAAACGTACAGGCTTCGAGAGTTGAGAGGAATTTGAGGGTGGAGAGATGTTCCCTTAATGGATGCTATTTTATTCCTAGAGTTGTTTTGCATTTATGGATTTTTTTTCTTTAAAAAAAATTGAAAGTTGCTTACATCATTCTAGATCGTGACAATCTATAAATTTAGTCAACACTGTTATCAAGCTCTAGCAATTCTTGAAGTGCTGATCTCTCTATGTTCTTTTAGATGTGTCTTCCAACTTTTTTTCTCTATAGGGTTGCATATCTTAGAAGCACAATTCAGGTGTGAAAAAGTTGGTTGTCAAGCTGCTTGAAATCACAACACACTCCTGAAATCCAGTGGGGCTATATTTCACTTGGATGGAGTAGTCTGTCTTCTTCCCCCCCCCCCCCATTTTCTTATTTGCATTGACAAGATAATTAATGAAATCAACTTCCACGGAGAAAACATATTTGCCCTAAATCTGGTGCCAGTTTTCTCAATACAACCTTTCTCAATCCTGATGAGGTGTGCAACCTTCAAACTTATGGATTTACTTAAGTGCAACATATTTGGAGTCTGGGGTAGTTTGAGCAGCTGCAGCACAGAGAACTCGCCATGCCCATGGATCTAGTAGCCAAGAAAATACTACGATTTTGTTCTGTTGTTTGCCTTTTACAGAACTAATGTGAATATGGCCAATAGGCATGTCTTACATGCACCACATCTGCAAGGCAGGGACAAGCTAGGAACTGAAAAAGTTTCCCCCACTCAATGACAACACTGCCATCTTTTGTTCATTAAAAATAAGTAAGCAGAAAAATAAGATTTCTTAAATCTGTATTTTCAAGAACACTATTTCATTAATGTTGTGTTCCCTACAGCCTTGGGGGGGGGGGGGTTGAGGATAGGGGGAAGAGTACAGGCGGTTTCTAGCTGGCCAAATATTGTCTATTCCTTGTTGTGCTGTAAGCCTTACAGTTCGTAGAATGGGTGGGTTTTTGCTTCACTGTTATGTCCAAGAAGAACTGATCAAGAGACTGATTTGTCAAGGTGACTGAACAACATTTATGGGTCAAAGTGGGTTGTATCTGGGAAGACAATACTATTCCATGAAGAACAGTTGCAGGAATTGGGTAAGTCTAGTTTAATGAAAAGAAGGACTACAGTAGAGCAGGGGTGTCAAACTCAATTTCATTGAGGGCCGCATCAGCATTGCGGTTGCCTTCAGGGGGCCGGGTGGGTATGGCCAGGGTGGGCGTGGCCTACTGGGTGGGCGTGGCTAGAGTGCGTATGGCCTACTGGGTGGGCGTGGCCAGCTCCACATCGTTGGCATCAAGGGTGCCTATGGGGGCCTGGGCAGGAGTGGGACAGATCTGAGGGTCTCTGGCAGAAGGTGGGTCTCTGGGCCAGGGCCAAGGCAGGGGGGGCCGTTCCCTCACTGTTTCCAGGATGGCTTCACGGGCCACATGAAACCACTTCACGGGCCGGATCCGGCCCCCAGGCCTTGTGTTTGACATGTCTGGACTAGAGTGACATGACAGCAGTATTACAGTATTTGAGGGGCTGCCACAAAAAAGAGGGGGCTAACCTACTCTCCAAAGCACCAGAAGGCAGGACAAGAAGCAATGGAGGGAAACTAATCAAGGAGAGAAGCAACCTAGAACAAAGGAGGAATCTGCTGACAGTTGGAACAATTAATCAGTGGAATGATTTGCCTCCAGGCGTTGTGGATGCTCCGACACTGTAGGTTTTTAAGACGAGAGTGGACAACCATTTGTCTTAAATGGTACAGAGTTTGCTGCCTGAGCAGGGAGTTGAACTAGAAGACCTCTAAGGTCCCTTAAAACATGGTTATTCTTAAAGTCTCAAGGATAATTTTAGAATATTTTAAGTGTTGCAACAGAGACAAGTGCCAAAGCCAAATAATGATGAAACAGTTGCAAGAACAGAAACATTTGAGGGAATCTCTTGTGTACTGGAGCATGACCAAAAGGTCTGGGTAGAGGTCAGCAGCTTTTCTAAGACTTTAGAGCAATTTTGCTACAACCAACCAGAAGCCAAAAGGTTGAGTAGGAAGGAAGGAAGACAAGCCAAATCAATCTCAAGTCAGCAATCAATATGAAGTCTACAGAGGGGAAAGTTTCTCAGTAAGCTACATCAAGACAAGACTTGATTCTTACAACAGTATTTCTCAAACTCTGAAATAGCAGTAACTCACTTTTATATGTGTCACCAAGAGTGACATCTCCGTGGTCATGTGGCCGGCATGACTAGATGCCAAAGGCGCACGGAACGCTGTTACCTTCCCACCGGAGTGGTCCCTATTTTTCTACTTTCATTTTTATGTGCTTTCGAACTGCTAGATTGGCAGAAGCTGGGACGACTAACAGGCGCTCACTCTGCTACGCGGCACTCGGGATTCGACCCGCCAAACTGCCAACCTTCTGATCGACAAGCTCAGTGTCCTAACCCACTGAGCCACCGCGTCCCAAGGCATGGAATAGCCGAGGGTAATTAGGGGATAGGTATCAGCTGTAAAACCCCCTACAGCACTTTGAGTCTCTGATTAAGCCCAAGTTTCGTATTAAATTATCAAAATATTAAACTGCATCTCTCATCTGCACGACACCACTGTGCGACTCCATTTCTTTCCTTGCTAATAAATTGAGCTGCGGTAGCTGAAACCGGAGCTCCTTTTGGAAAAGAGTGTGAATTGAAGGAAACCATTTGCAAAGAGTTTTCCTATAATTAAGAGGAAATAATCCCTTTCTCAAAGAAAGCTGGTTTTCAAGGGAGAGATTCCCTTTCCCCTTTTTTTAGCCACTTTTGGGTGGGTGGGGGGTGGAAACAGAGAACGCCAACTGGTCCTTTGCTGCGTAAGTGAGCCCATCCTGTGTGCGGATATGCCCTTAATGAGGGCCTTCAGCAGGAGGAAGAAAATTGGTACATTCTGGTCAGAGAAAATGAAGTGGATGGACAAGTGTTTTGGTTACTATTGCTAAGGGAGAAGCAAAAGCGAGTCAACATCCTTATGAGTCACGAGTCTTGAGAAGCTAAGCCAGGTTTTTCAGAAAGGGTTTGCTTGTTCGAAGAGACTTTCTTGATGGCAAACTCCCAAACCAGAAAGGCTTCTCTCCAGGAGGAAAAACAAAAAACAAAAAACACCAATGCTTTTCTTATATATGCAAAATGCTTTGGGGTCTCCACCTTTATGGCAAAAATATAATGTGTATAAAATGACATGTGGACTAGGGAGTGACACGATAGCCGATATTCCACTGTTTGAGAGGCTGCAACAAAGAGGAGGGGGTTCTACTTATTTTCCAAAGCACCAGAAGGCAAAAAAAAGAAAAGAAAGAAAGAAAGGATGGATGGATGGAAACGAGAGAAGAAACCTAGAAATAAGGAGAAACTTCCTTACAGTGAGGACAATTAACCAGTGGAACGACTTGCCTCTAGAAGCTGTGGCTGCTCCATCACTGGAGACTTTTAAGAAGAAATTGGACAACCTTTTTCTGAAATGGTTGGACTAGGAGTCCACCAAGGTCCCTTCCAGATCTTATTCTGATTGGTCCTCACTGTGGCATTTATTTTTAAGGCAGTTTAAAAAAAAAGATTATACCAAAGAGTCCCAAATGTCATACAGGGTTCTTTTCCTCCATCATTATCACCTATCATAATCCAGGTAGTCCATGATTTAAAACAGTTCATCTAGTGACTCAAATGAATGTTAGCATCCATCCACACTTTGCAGGAAATATATACTGTATCTTACTATCTCTCTGCTGCAAATCACTGCTGCACCAATGAGGTTCCTAAACAAATTTCATCTTATGCTTTGCCATTCTGTGTTTCTCACATCTCTAAATCAGAATTTGAGACTATGTTCGGGAATTTTTTTATTCCTCCATTTATTTCCCCTAGGGAAAATGTACTGACCATTTTCCCCTGAAAAACTTTTTTTTTCTAGACGTTTTCCATACAGCCTGTATCTTGGCTGTGTTTTTCAAGTATCTGAAAATATGGTTTTTTTCCTGCAGTCCTTCGGTTCAGATGAATGGTGAACCTCTTGTAGGGATATTATATCTTAGTCTGAATGTTTTCTCTTTGAGATGTACAGATTATTTTTTACTGCTGCACTTTTACACCGATGGATGACCTTCTATGTTGGACAAATAAATAAATAAGGCATCTGACCTCATTGGTGATCCATTACAGCTGGGAAGGAATAGTTAAAATTTAGAAAAAATGTAAGGAAATGGCTCTGTGCAAAATCTTCCTACTTATTATATAAAATCTGGATTTCCAACTGGAACAGAACAAAAAACACAATCCTTAAAAGGCTAGAATAATGATGGGATACAGTCGTTCTGTTCCAGGCTCACTTGAGCCACACCACATAGCCACTGGCACAACCGATGAACAATGAAGCTGCAACTGAGACACAACTTTCACAACTGCAAGTCGGAACCCACTGACGTTCCCCCAGGGCACACAATCATCCTATAAAAACATGTCTGACTGTCGTTTCCGCTTTAAAAAAAAAGAGGCAGATGGAGAGATAGCTCCTTGTTCACCTCTTTTCAAAGCTCCAGATAGACGTAAAAGAATCAAGGAGGCATTTTCCAAGAAGAGAACATTAGTCACAGCGGGGTGCAGCTTGTTTTGCTATTTAGGACTGTCTCTAGCACCTTAGAAGGGACGCGGTGGCTCAGTGGGTTAGGACGCTGAACTTGTTGATTGGAAGGTCGGCAGTTTGGCGGGTCGAATCCCGAGTGCCGCGTAGCAGAGTGAGCGCCTGTTACTCGTCCCAGCTTCTGCCAACCTAGCAGCTCGAAAGCACGTAAAAATGCAAGTAGAAAAATAGGGACCACTCCGGTGGGAAGGTAACAGCATTCTGTGCGCCTTTGGCATCTAGTCATGCCGGCCACATGACCACGGAGACGTCCTCAGACAAGCGCTGGCTCTTCGGCTATGAAACGGAGATGAGCACCGGCCCCTAGAGTCGGGAACGACTAGCACGCATGTGCGGGGGAACCTTTACCTTTACCTTTACCTAGCACCTTAAGGATGGTTTCCACATTTTACTGAAGACCAGTTGCCTCTGCTAGGCCAAGAGTTCAGTTTATTTTTATTCTTTCCACGACTGAGGGGGGGGGCTCAGGATGGCTCAGCAGTTAAAAAAAACTGAGCTTGTCAGCTGGAAAGTTGACAGTTCAGGTTCGAGACCCGAGCAACGCGTGACGGGGTGAGCTCCTGCTTACTTGCTCTAGCTCCGGCCCACCTAGCAGTTTGAAAGCATGCAAATGCAAGTGGATAAATTGGTACCACTTTGGTGAGAAGGTAACAGCGTTCCTTGCGCCTTGCCATATAGTGATGCCGGCCACATGACCACAGAGGCATTTTCAGACAACGATGGCTTCCTCAGCTAAGAAACAGAGATGAGCACCTTCCCTAGAATCTGAAACAACTGGGCAGAGGAAACCTTTATCTTTATCTTCCTCCCACCCCCACCTCCCCACACACACTACTAATCTTATTTCTTGGAGAGGCATTGAAAAGGAATGACAGTTCAGTAGTATGCTTTGCATAAGTCTCAAGCTTAATCCAGGCTATTCTACATTTTTTAAAAATGCATGGGTTGGACTAATAGGGAAAAAAAAGAACTTGGGCATCTTTATTGGAGTAACTGGTGTTGGGCCGAGCAAAGCAAAATTTTCATACAGTGCAGGACCAGCCTCCTCTGCAAAATGTTTATCTCACAATGGCGCAAAGCTAGGCTGAAGGAAGAACTGAAGGTGTTCTTGATATAACTGAATGCTACATGCAAAGAAAAAATTAAAACCCACAAATACTCACTATTGTCTGATCCCACCTGGGCGATGGTCATCAGTGACATGGATTTCGTTAATGGAGGAGAAACAGGATTTGTGCAGAAGCCGAAGGAGCGGGGCTGTGATCTTTGGAGAATCTGTGAAATGTGGAATTGTTACACTAAATTCAGTCTTCTCAGATGGGTCAAACAGACAAATAGAGGAGAATATTTGTAGCTCAGGGATTAAATGAGCGGGTCCTTGGTGGTTTCTGAGCTTGGTTGTTTTCTTGTAGATGTTTCACGACCTGACTAGGTAACATCATCAGTGTTAGAAGGGAGAGTGAATGGGAAGGGAGGGAGGGAGGTAGAGGGAGAAGGAGGAGGAGGAGAAGGCAACATTCCTAGAACTGGAGTTCAAACTCTCCGGCTTCCTTGA
Organism: Vipera ursinii; assembly: GCF_947247035.1. Classification (NCBI taxonomy): domain Eukaryota; kingdom Metazoa; phylum Chordata; class Lepidosauria; order Squamata; family Viperidae; genus Vipera; species Vipera ursinii. The sequence goes on along the minus strand of NC_139524.1, from coordinate 9,750,787 downwards.
CAGCACAAAAATTGAAAACAAGAACAACATCTAAATCTTTTCTTAATCTAGCTCTGATGTGAAACCGTCTTGCCAACTAGTTCTACTACAGCACGCCTGGAGTGTTAAAGAGGAAGGTATATAGCTTGCTTAACATAAATGAACCATGGGGAAAAAAAATCTATACTAACCCCCTCCCAACTCAAATGGATGTAGAAGTTAAAGTCTTCTTTGAGTTGAACTCAACTTTTGGTAACCTCTTGGGAATGCTCATGTAGTTTCCTGGATGGTAGCAAAATGGCTTGCCATTGCCATTTTCTAGGATGTTTTGTGTGTGTGTGTGTGTGTGTGCATGCGCGCGCAGAGCTCCATTAAGAGTTCTATGTTTTTTCTAAATAAATTTTGTTGTTGTTTTTTTTTTACTTTTCAATCTAGCTTACAGCTTTAGAGTATCAATGACTTTCATGTAAGGTAGTTTGATCCTCAGATTTTCAAGATCAGCCGGTCAGTTTGATGCTGCCCTAGCTGGATGGTCCTAGAAGGGCTCAAATCCACTGCTAAGCTCTCCTACCATTGATCACAAGAGTGCAAGGTGACAATCAAGTTGAGGATCAACTTCTAGTAAAATTATGGAAAGAAAGAGTGCCTTCCGACAAGCAAACGGCTTTTGCCCACAACGGGCTTTGTAGACCGTGCAAATCAAGCTACGATGCCATATCCTTGGAATTACCTTGCTTCTTACCTGACTTCTCATTTCTCCTAGCTCCGATTCTTGTTCCTCTTCGGTGAGCGAGACCAGCGAGCCTCGTTCATCACTTGCTAAAGGACTCTGCCGAAGATCTTTGGTGTTCATAGATGCTACATCAAGACTTGACGATGGCTTAGTAGCAGTATTATCAGCCTCTCCAGAAAGTCCTTCTAAGCTGTAACTGAAGACAAATTACAGGAATTAGGTTTCTCCCAGTACTTGATGAATCAGTGTATAAAATCTTTGTTGGCTTAAGCAAGCTTGGCAGGAGATTTTCAAGTCATATTGTGCTGTATATTATTTTGCTGTAAGCTGATCTACCTGGTTTCCTTGGTTAGTTAGCATGTTAGCACATTTACTGCAGTTAGAATTAGAGACCCAATCCACCTGCAATAGCTCCTTTGCAACTTTCTGCATATATATATATATATATATATATATATATATATATATATATATATATATGTCAAATGTTAACTATTTAGATTACCTTGCTAGGCCCCAAACATGGGGCAAATCTTTATTTCCTGTTTTCAGCCTTATCTCAAAGGCCATCGAACAGGCTGTAGTCACACCGGACAGTTCATATATTTGTGTAAATTACTAACAAAGAATTAAGGGAGACTAAGATGCATTTCTGACTCTTTAGTCTTCATCAGTCAGTCATACCCTTCTGAGATTCGAACCTGGGCTGATTGCATATTAGGCAGTATTTTTACCTCTTGAGCCACAGGATCTCTCTCGCTCTCTGTTAGCTTTCTGCAAGGGGAGATATGAGTCAAATGTTAACTATTTAGATTACCTTGCTAGGCCCCAAACATGGGGCAAATCTTTATTTCCTGTTTTCAGCCTTATCTCAAAGGCCATCGAACAGGCTGTAGTCACACCGGACAGTTCATATATTTGTGTAAATTACTAACAAAGAATTAAGGGAGACTAAGATGCATTTCTGACTCTTTAGTCTTCATCAGTCAGTCATATATACACACACACACACACACACACACACACACACACACATACACACACACAAACGCACGCACGCACACAGACCCAAGGACTTTTCATAAAGAGTCCTACGTTGCACTGAGTATAAATTTGGTCTTTTTCTTCATGAGAAAGGTACTTTGTACAAAGAAGCAAAGGAAAGATCCAGAGGAGCTTTATTAGTACTTTTAGTATGAGTTAGCTATTTTTCAGGAAAGTGGTTTCTCATACAAGAATTGCTAAAAGTATTTCAGTTAATGCTGAACAGAGAAATACGTGTATTTTTTTTACCCTTCTCATTCAATTTAATGAAAGAGATTTTGCTTTAGTAATTCTTTCAGAAGGAAAGCATTTCAGAAACATTATACCAAGGCTATTATAAGACCACCCCAAGCAGTCCTTTTTCCTTGATCTTCCCTGACTTTTCGGCTTCAATTTAAAAATTCATTCTCCCTTGGGACCTTTTCAAGCAACAAAATTATCGTTGCCATCTTGCCCTTGTTGGGAAAAAGCTGCACATGGACATCGAGCATGTAAGAGGAACTTCTATGCTGCAATGTTTTTCTTCTGCTAGTTAGACAGCAGCCACAAAAAAATAAGGTGGTCAAAATACGCTTGGCCATAAAACCTTCATTGCTTCTATGTTGCCATTCCCTGCATATTTACCACACCTTCTGAGTTTCCATACATTGGGTTTTTCCTTTCTTGCAATAATTGTTTTCAGCTTCATATAGCACTTAGACTTATATACTGCTTCACAGAGCTTTGCAGCCCTCTCTAAGCGGTTTACAGAATCAGCATGTTGCCCCCAACAATCTGGGTCCTCATTTTACCAACCTCGGAAGGATGGAAGGCTGAGTCAACCTTGAGCAGCTCCTCATTTTACTGACCTCGGAAGGCTGAATCAACCTTGAGCCTGTGAGACTCGAACTGCCGAACTGCTGGCAGCCAGCAGTCAGCAGAAATAGCCTGCAGTGCTGAATTCTAACCACTGCACCACCACAGCTCTTCATAGAATGATGTATTATAGTTCCTTTTCCTGCTTTAATATTATTTTTTACATTAACTACTCAGGACATAATTCCACCTCCAGTGTTTCCCACGCCTAGCCCCCGACATTAAGTGGGACTTAGGTTTTGCTCAGTTTGTATACTTGATAGAATAGGAACATGCACATGCTTTGTTAAGCCTGTTTCTTTCTCAGCTTTCAGACTGATCCTAGTAAAACATATTACTAACAAAGAGATTACAGTGGAAGAAATGGAGTCAATCACTTGGTCATCTATGGTGAGCAAAAATGGCTTCCAGGTAACTAGGGATTTTTTTTCTCCATAAAGATGACCTTCCCATAGTGCACCGTGGTCTTGGCAAGTTGCCGGACAAGCCATCTTCATTCCAGACAGACCAAACCCAGCTCAGTATGGCATGAGGTTGTTTTCCTGCTCTGAAGAACTGACACCCATCTTCTTCGATTTGGTAACATAGAAGATTCTATTTAAGTTACAGCCAGAGACCTTGTAAAACTTAGCGTGTGACATTAAACAAGTCTCTCTTCTCCAGTTCAGGTAATAAGGAAAGGGTGGGATGTGGTGACCACAAAATACCAGGCAGCCAAATTCTGGAAACCACCAAGTAAAAAAAAAAAAAACTTAGTCCAAAGAAACTGAATCGAAACAGCACATCACCCAAGCTAGCAGATACACTGAAGATGCAACGAGGCAACAGACATCACACAAAAAGACGGCAATGATAGATGCAGAAGCTCCCTCGGGTGCTATGGCATACTCTACCTTCGACCATTAAAGTCAGCATCCATGGCATTGCACTGGACACCTGAGGGACACCAGCTCAAACTGGGAATAACAAAGGTAAGAGACAGCAAGAGGTCTGCCATTACTGGACTGATAAGAGGGGCAGATGTTTACCAACGTGGCTACCCTTGAAAGAACTATACCTCCTTTTCCCCCATAACCTTCTGCACATATGTTCCTACATAGTTCCTTTTTTAAAAATTACTACTATTTCACGATATAAAAGCTAGTCTGTCAGGAAGCCCTCTCTATTGGCTGAGCTGCTCAAAAGCTTGGCTGAGCTGCCCAGAAGATGCATCAATATTCAATTCCCCCCAAAAGGTTACATCCATAGAAATGTTGATCATTAGTGGAAAATTTTGTAAGAATTGGCAGCTCATTTGGCAGAGACTAAAACCTCATATTCTAGTGGACCAGAAGGTATGTGATTGAAATGAAGGCAAGGAAATTGCTAAAAGAGCTAAGAGGCACCAATAGGGAAAACTGGGAAAGAACAAATGAGAAAGAGTCCATGAGGGATGAGCAAAGTATGGAATTTGTGAATAGAAAAATCAAAAGAGAAAGAAAAGGGAAGAGGAGTAGAGTAGAGTAGAGTAGAGTAGAGTAGAGTAGAGTAGAGTAGAGTAGAATAAGGGATGGAGTGGAGTGGAGTGGAATGGAATGAAATAAAATATAGAATAGAATAGAATAGAATAGAATAGAATAGAATAGAATAGAATAGAATAGAATAGAATAGAATAGAATAGAATAGAATAGAACAGAACAGAATAGAATAGAATAGAATAGAATAGAATAGAATAGAATAGAATAGAATAGGACAGATTGTAGAATAGAATAGAATAGAATAGAATAGAATAGAATAGAATAGAATAGAATAGAATAGAATAGAATAGAATAGAATAATAGAATAGAATAATAGAATAGAATAGAATAGAATAGAATAGAATAGAATAGAATAGAATAGAATAGAATAGAATTTCAAATATGAATGTAGATCTTTACACATGACCAGCAAATGCAGTAATGACTAGGTTACATGAAAATTAAGAAGCCTCTAGGTGGCACTAGGAGAAGCGTTGTGTTGAAATACTGGATTAATCTTTCAGTAGTAGTGATTTTCTTTTTTATATTAAATACAATGTCAGGTTTTCAAAACTTGGTAGCCAACGGATGTGCTGAATTACAGCTCCCATCACCTCCAATTCACAAGACCTAAGGATGGGAATCGGGGTTGTATACGTTTGGAAGGTACATGACCGAGGTTGAGTTCCCCAATGTATACCAAACTGGTACTGCTTTTTTCCGCCGTATTTAAAAGCTCACCAACAGCTTAAATATGCAAAACAGACATTTCAGAGCAAAAAAAACCATAACTAATAACCAAGTTCTATCATTAGCTGCAGAAATATGTGGCTTTTTTGTTTTGTTTTGGTTTTTCTATTTTGTTTTGCAAAATCACCATTCAAGCATTGAATGTTCTATTAATTTTGGCAGGATTAGGCTCACTGAGGTTTTTGAAATATAAAAAGATGGTCTAAAGCTTTTTGTTTAAACATACACTGGAGGGTGGAGGGAGAGAAGGAAACAAAAGAACTAGGAACAACAACATATATTTTTTTTACTTCCAGGAAGGCTGTTTATTCCCCCCCTTCTTTTTGTTTACTTATTTTCTTGATGTTTGTTTGTTCTGTAAGGAAAATGTGTACATATTCCTGGAAAAAAAACCCAGCTACATCATGGATGTTAAGAATGTTGTTTATTGATTTCATTTCTTTCATGTCTGGGTATTATGAAGTATTCATTTACTGTTTTAATCTGAACTGGTTTGTTTTTATTAAACAAGACCAGTTTAATAAATAGAGATTTCTAGCAATTTCATTTGCAATGCAATGAACTTTCCAATCTATGAAGTGGTTTGGAAAGATGGGAAGAAACCTGGTATTTACATGGTTCCTAGGTTTTCCTCATAGCTTAAGAGTCAATGAGTTATTCCTGATAATAAAACACAGTTACTCTGACCAATGAAGAAGTATACTATGGTTTGCACTAACTGCTGAAATTAAACTAGCCCTTATCCATAATACTGTCTGTAGGGTAAATGCAAAGTATCATTGCTGATTTCTCTGGGAAAGGAAATGGAAATGGAAAAAGGAAAGGAAAGGAAAGGAAAGGAAAGGAAAGGAAAGGAAAGGAAAGGAAAGGAAAGGAAAGGAAAGGAAAGGAAAGGAAAGGAAAGGAAAGGAAAGGAAAGGAAAGGAGAGTTAAAGAGAGTGGGAGGTCTAGCAGAAGAATATTTAACTGTACCCCATCTCAGTGCATCCTACAGAGATGTAATATTCTCTCCATATTTCTTTGCCCGCTGAACATATGAGGGACCCAAAATAGTGAGATGGTACTTGGGCAGCTGTATAGTTTAATAAATCAATTCTACTACTTTGTATTAAAAGTATTGATCCATCCATTTCAAATAGTAAGCTATATTTGGGGCAAGCCTGCTCCTCCAGTACTCCACTGATCATCAGTGGAGCTTGTGGTTGAAGTGCTGGAGTTCCCTCTAAATGGGTCGCACCATTGTGCCCACAGCCTTCAGCAATCATAGCCCAGTCTCTGCCAGTTGGGGATTATGGAAGCTGAAAAGGCCAAACCATCCGGAGGAACCAGACTGAAGAAGGCTGAGCTGAATGGTGATTAACAAAAAAGCAGGAAGTTAGTCGCCACCGAAATGCAACATGGTTAGTCAGCCTCAGCGTATCTGTGCTGTACCTTCTTCTATGGGAGGGAACTTTCCTTACGACTTCCCCCAGCAGTCGCACTGAACTGAAAAATGAATCATGGACAATTATCAGAAACATCATCAACCGTTCAAAAATCTCCAGACAGAGACAGGAGGAGGTGGGGAGAATCCAAAGGGGAAATGGTGAAGGGCAGAAGGGGTGATAACAGGGAGTAGAGAAAAATGACATGGTGGCAGAAGGGTGGGGAAAACGTTGTTAAGACTGTGTGAAAAAACCGTCTCAGCCTGCAAGTTCATGGCGCCATCTATGGGGAAGAAGCGGGAACTGAATGATCCTTGGCCCAACGTAAACCTATTGGCACCCCAAGGTCATTGCCCACACTGCTTCCCAACCTTGCCCAGTCCAAAGTTGTGCAAAACGAATAACCGGTCCAGGTCCTAGTCCTCGACTTACGACTGCAATTGAGGCACAAATTTCTGCTGCTAAGCAAGACAGTTGTTAAGTGAGTTTTGCCCCATTCTCTGCACCACTCCACAACTGTGAATCACTGCAGCTGTGAAGTGAGTAACGCAGTTGTGAGGCGAATCTGGCTTCCCCCGTCAACTTTGCTTGTCAGAAGGTCGCGAAAGTTGATCACATGACCCCCCCAAGACGCTGCAACCGTCATAAATATGAGCCAGTGGCCAAGCGCCTGGATTTTGATCACCTGATCATGGGGATGCTGAAAAGGTCATCACTGTGAAAAACGGCCATAAGTCACATTGTACTGTGCCGTTGTAACTTTGAAGTCACTAAAAAAACTCTGTTGTAAGCCGAGGACTACCTCTCTTGATTCATTTCTTAAATTTATATTCCACCTTTTCATGCAGGAGCTCAATGTGAGATTCTCAGCGCTTCCTCTTATTTTGCTTCACCCCAACCATCCTGTCAGGTTAAACTGGACGCCCAAAGTCACTCAATGAGCTTCCATGATTAGACTCTGAGTCTAATCACAACAGTCTGCTGGCTTCCTGAGACAAAACAGGAGTATCAGTTTTGCAGATGTTATGGGCATCACCTGAACCAGGGCAGGGGCCTTCAAACCTGGCCCTTTTATGATTTTTTGGACTTCAACTCCCAGAATTCCTCAGCCAGATGTGCCTGGCTGAGGAATTCTGGGATTTGAAGTCCACAAGTCATAAAAGCGCCAAGTTTGAAGGCCCCTGACCTGAACTCTTAGGTGATTCCAGCAAGTGAAATAAAAATCAACTTATGGTGGACTACCATAGGGGGTGAGGAACGTGGATCTTCCCAAAGTCTGAAGGAACGTTTTGCCAGGATGCTATTTTGCAGCACGGAGGGAAGGTATCCCCCAGCTATTCCATTGTGAGGAATATTTGAAAAACAAACAAAACTGTCCACTTGCAGCCGAAGCCAATAATCCAAGGTAATCTTCAAAATTTCATCCTATTGGTAGCAATAAATAAATAAATAAAAAGTGCAAAGGCTGTTGTGCCAAAATCATAACCATGTTGCGGGAGATGCTCCTCTTTCTTCATCGTAAGTCATGAAGATAAGAACTTGGCTGAACTTTCTTGAAAGCCACATCGTCTCAAAGTATGATTTTTCACCTCTAGCTTGTCGGTCTTCCCCACTCCCCCACACATACTACAGGTGAGGTGAGTCACTGTGTACAATAACCTGAGTCATGGCAATTATTTAAACTCTTGTCACAGGGTATGCAACATGTAGGAAAATCCAAAACTCCTTCTAGGCTGTAGTAACACTGCTTTTCCCATAAAGAAAGAGAAAAAGGCAATTCTGCCTAGTATTTAAAGCAACCAGGCGAGAAAACTGGGAGAGTGTGAGTTCTAGTCCCGCCTTAGGCCTGAAAGCCGACTGGGTGACTTTGGGCCAATAACTCTATGCTTCAACCCAACTTTCCTCACAGGGTTGTAGTGGGGGGGGAAGGAAGATGAAGGAGTACTATGGGTATATTCATCACCTTGAGTTATTTGAGTTGCTTTGGATAGTGAGGTGGGTGGCATATAAATTTAATAAATAAATAAATACATGCATATATAAGATTCCTTCCAATCATTTAATTGGCGCTTTTAGATGGCTCATAGGCTTTTAGAATAAATGTTTCTACTTCTCATGTTGGTGTGAACAGTAAAGTACAAACAAAAAAGGCTCCCAGATTGCTTTTGAAGTGTAGAAAAAGCACATGCCCTCTTCTGGTAATAGCAAAGAAGAAAATAACAATAACAATACTTATTTGAAGCAGACGTATTCTGCTGTTTGGCCTTCAGACATAAATGGGGGAAAAGGGATGGAACGCCCTCTTTTAACTTGATTGTTCTTTTAAAAAATTGCAACTTTTTGCAATGCTAGCTTACTGGCAAAACAAAAGACCAGTCCTAATCCTTCAGTTTTCTCCAAGATCCTGACTTCCCAATCTTCAGAGTAGCCCAAAGATCTAGATCACGGGTGTCAAACTCGCCACGTCACGTGACATGTCGCGACCTATTGAGACTTTTTTCGCATGGCCAGAACTGGGGTGGGCATGGTCTCTGCATGATGCAACCGGCCCACAGGCCGGCAGTTTGACACCCCTGAACTAGAATGATTGGATGGTACTGCTTCGTTTCTTGGCCTTTGTTTTCTACCTTAATCAAACAGGAGCTTCCAGCTTAGGTGAGAAACCAACAGCTTAGGCCAGGGGTAGGCAACCTTGGCTCTTTTATGACTCGTGGACTTCAACTCCCAGAATTCCTGAGTCAACATAGCTGGCTCAGGAATTCTGGGAGCTGAAGTCCACGAGTCATAAAAGAGCCAAGGTTGCCTACCCCTGGCTTAGGCCATGTTTACTCAAAACTCCCACTTCCCTTGGCTATTGGATTGGGCAAATGGAAATGGAGCTCATGTTTATGAAGGTGAAAGCCAAGCAACCAGAACATACCAGATTGGCTGTGCTTAACCTCCAGGATTTCCCACTTGGATCTCATGTTTTGATTTTGTGGCTGAACTTGACGTCTTCTTCATACCTCTTTCCTTCCAGCATCTTGTAAGCCCCAGATTTCCTTAGCTGTGCATGATCAGCCCCTTCCAAGAAACCATTTGGCTTACCTTCTCTGGTTGACCTCAGCTTCGCCGTTGTTGCTGTTCTTCCCTGGGCCCCAGCTATGCCGGCGGAAAGGAGACAATGGCCTCAAATTGTTCCGCAGGCCAGAAGAAGGTGGGGACACCTCCATGACGCTATCCAGCAATTCGTCCAGTTCTCCAGAGACCACTGCCATGCCATCTTGACCTTCTCCATTCGCCCCCATGTTGAAGCAGCTGCCATCTGGGCTGTACCTCTCCTTGGACCCAAGGACGCCAGGGGTCCGAGGAACAGAAAAGTTACTGCCAAAGGAAGAGTTCCTTTCCAGCGAGATGGTATCGTCCACTGAAGAGGTTGAACTCCTGCCTGCTGATTGCTCCTCTTCAGGCTGCTTTGAGATTGCAATAATACAGGAATAATGGTAATGATAGCAGCAGTAGTAATAGTAATAAGAATTACCATCAATTTATTCCAGATATAAAGTAGGTTTCTTCCCAAGTAATCACCCCATTGTAACCATTAATGGGACAAAAAGGAAATTTATTAAATACATAGGACAGGGGTAGGCAACCTTGGCTCTTTTATGACTTGTGGACTTCAACTCCCAGAATTCCTGAGTCAACATGGCTGGTTCAGGAATTCTGGGTATTGAAGTCCACAAGTCATAAAAGAGCCAAGGTTGCCTACCCCTGACATAGGGTATGATCATGCTAATTATTTGTTGATAAGTGTATTTAAAATAACGGCTTTTATTCTGAATTTAATGCAAGCATTTCATCTTAAAGCTGATTTTGAAATTAGGGTCACTAGTCACTAGTCCATAAACTGTGATTCAATTCCTCCTACCTTGCTGAACCAAGGGTGGATTTTGTACAGCTGTCTGCAAAGTAGCTGTACACAAACAGTACACAACCCAAAGTCATTTATGTGCTAGTTTAATATAGAAGCCCAAGCTGAGCACCTCATTCCAGAAGATATGTGACAATTCCCCAAGGAAATAACAGCCATGGCAGCCAACTTTCCACAGTGAACGTATTTCTCATACTGTATAAAGAGTTGGTGGATGTTTTGTTTCTGCTTTCCATAAATAAGAATACTGTCCCTTGCCATCTTGGATTCTACAAGCTCCAGGTCTGAACTACTCTGTGGTTCAGTAAAGCTTACACCACCAGGAAACTGAACTCAGATCAATAAGGAAAGATGGGTGATCTCATCAGAGACAATTATTAAAAGGGGATTTACAAGTTCCCCGCCAATGACTTAAAAGTTTAAGTAAAGAAGAAGTGATGTCTGCACATCCTCCTTCCAAATCTTTAACTCTGCACAGAAATCCCCTAAAGTGTATTTGAATCCGAAAGCGATAACTTTGTGTGTGTGTGTGTGTGTATGTATGTATGTATGTATGTATGTATGTATGTATGTATGTGTGTGTGAGATGCAGCACAAGACTGATATCTCATTACATCACAAGGTGGTTGATGGATCACAAGCCCAACATTAACACTGTGGTATATTTTTTCAATCTTGGAGCTTTCCACGACATCCCAATGAAGAAGCAAGACAAACTTCCAGTACATGGAACACACTGAAGTGTGTGCTGGGTGGTGGGATTTAATTGTGTGGGTGCTGAACTACAGTTCCCAGCGGACTGAGCCTGTAAAGCCAATGGGGAGGATGTTGGGATCCAAAGTGCAGCAATGTGTAGAGGATCACTATTTCCTTATCCTGTCCGAGAGAGGACCTTGAGCTACAGTTTGGCCACGGTCAAGGCCAATGGTGGTCCAGTATGCCAAAGGGAGGCTACCTGAGACCTCCGTGTAAACCTCCTTGCTTCTTGATGTACTATAAAAACTGAGGCTTACTCTACGATGGCAACAGAAGATGATTTGGCTGAAAAAAAAACAATGGGATCTACCTTCTCACTTCTACTGGAACCAGTTTATTTAAATCTAGATCTAAGCAAAGTATCTATGGAGATTCTCAGCCATCCCAAAGCTGCTTTTTCAGCTTTGGCAAGTGGACTTCCTTGTTTTTTCTTTGAAGACATTTCTCTTCTCATCCAAGAAGCTTCTTCTGCTCTGATTGGATGGTGGGGAATGGAAGGATTTACCTGTGACCCTGAAGACACAGATAAACCTCCAAGTGGCTTCGGTGACTCTCTAAAAGAAGGCAAATGACCAGCTGTCTGCAAGGAATATAAACCCTTCCACTCCCCGCCATCCAGTCAGAGCTGAAGAAGCTTCTTGGATGAGAAGTGAAACGTCTTCAAGGAAAAAACAAGAAAGTCCAGTCGCCTCCAGAAAAGGCACCTTTGGGACTAGATTAAAGCAGGAATGACACCTTCATTTAAAAAAAAACAACAAATGAGGCAGTGTTCACTGGGCACACAAATTTAGTATTTTCCAAATGTCACTGCCTAAAGTTTGACATTTTTCTTTTTCTTTGCATACAATTAAACAGACGCTTTTCCCCCCCCCAAAATGTCTCCCAGATCAAGGGACAGGCATTTTTCTTGCAACTCTTAACAGCTTCCAGTTAAAAGAGCCTCCCAGCATCCTTCACTTTGTCCCATCTATGGGAATGTGGGGATGAGGGGAGGCTTGCTTTTTGTACAATGGCGAAAATCTTGAAATTCCCATGTGTCCACCAGCTGTGCGGCAAGCCCTGTCGCATTCTGGCTTCCTTACTCTTGGGATGAGGTCACTTGCAAAAAGGAGGAAGTTTTAGTTCTGTCTGCATTAGCCCTGCTCCGACGGGAACAGACCCTTGATGCATCTGTCATTGGTGACTCTTGTCTTGGTCAGTCAATCTTTAGCCCAGCGCCATGGCAGAACATCTCTGCATCCCAGAATGTTAATCAAGGAGACAATGCAAGAAAAACTGCTTTGCAAACGTTCTTCCATCTGGCTTCAATCGTTGAGCTCAAAATAATCAACTTCTCAACCTTTTCTTTTCTCAGGGCTAAGTTACCCAGATGTTACATAAAAGTGTTCCTCCGAACACAAGATCATGCCTGCATCAAAGCTTACTAGTAGAACTTCCTTCTTTTATTTGGGGATGGGGGTTCATAATTGCATAATAAAGGCAAGAACAATATTCCAAAAAAAAAAAACAAAGCCTAAAGTTTATAGGCAAAAATTCCCGTTCCTCTCAGAGCCTCACCCTTTTACTTAGGCACTCCCTAGATTTGTACACAAGGCTAAGGGAATTGGAAAACAGCTTTTCCCACCCCAGGACTTGCACCTAGGATAGCTTTTCTTCTAGCTATGATCAGAAAAGCAAGGGTGGCCCTTAGCTTGCCGGGATTCCCTTGACTTTTAAAGGATGCTGCTGACTCGGGATGATGCAACCAGCATTATCGACACATCCAGAAGTCGTGGTTTAAACAGAATGCTCAACGGTTGAAATATTCTCAGAAGAGGCAGCAAGGAAAGTGGCAGATTTATCAGGAGAGTCTGAAGCAGACTCTCAGGAAATGACTTCAGACTGCATGAGTCATTGAGATGGGCCCATGTCACAACAGAGGCCGGTGAGAAAAGAGAAAATTCTGGAGGAGGTTTCTGGGATGACCAATGGAACTTGCATTAAAGGCCCTGTAAGGGTGGAGCTTTTCTTTCTCTCTCCCAAGTTTGTGGGTTGAAGTAAAAGAGCTTTGGTAGAACTATTGGGCCAATTTTCATCTTACCTTTCTAAAGTCCACCTCATCCAGACCATCACTGGAAAGAGGAAATAGTTCAGAGTCACTTCCGGAGCCTCTCTTAAGGATGCCTTGTGAGGAAGACCCGTCTCCACTTAATCTGTCTTCTAGAAAATTCTCGCTTTCTGGAAGAAGACAAATTTAAAACACAGACATATGTATCGTAGAATCAGAGATTGCAAATCCAACCAGGCACTGTGGAGATACGAAGTACAATGTGGTCTACGGTGAACTTGAGGGCTTCTCAAGATGTTTGGTGAATCTCAGGGACATGACCCAATGACGCCAAGTGGACTGGTAACTGGACTCCAGAGCAGCATTTTTAATGTCCTCACCTGAAGATAGGAGTCCAATTTAGAGGACAAGGCACAAGTGATGTAACAGTGAAGCCTACCAACAGAGAGGAAAACCTGCGTGGAGGTCATCAAAGAGGCAAACTAGGCAACGATCTATCCCGACGAATAGATAGTTACCTGGACACTCCAGAACCAAGGAGCTTTGCCAGAGACATTTTTAATTCTTATGACTCCTTAATGTTTCCATCGCATTTTCTAGCTTTCGCAGCAATTCTCATATAATATATCCAGTCAGTAATATTTCCATCGATCCTGCAGCATATGTCAAATAATTTGCCAAAAAGCACAATGGAAATGCAGTATAAATGTCTACATCCAAGACATTTAAACTCCAAAAGGGGAGAGAGATTAATTCTTTGGGTGACCTGGATAAAGTGTGCAAAACTTTCCATAATCTCTTTCTTATTCTGCAGCTGTTTCTCTCTCTCTCTCTCTCTCTCTCTCTCTCTCTCTCTCTCTCTCTTCATTATTACTCTGTAGAAAAAAAAGAAAACGTGCCAGATATTATTAAGCAACTGCATTTTATTTTACATATTCAGTTTCTATAGCTGCCCATCTCAGCCAGCGGACTTTGGGCAGCTACATTATTTCGACCTCTAAGACATTCCAGCCAATAAGGTAAGTCTGTTCTGTTAGCCATGTTTATTTACTGATAAACACAGAATTATTTTAATCCAGTATTTCTTCCATTAGAGAAAGGTGTGCAAATAAGAACTCCGGTTCCAGTTTTGACCTCTGAATATCAACCTACAAAGGAAGACAGCTGAAAGATAGTGACTGAACTACTAGTAAATTTTTTCCACTGTTCTTCCCCTTTTTAGCCTGAGTATGTTGCTTAAGAGAAAGATTAAACCTGGCTATGAAAAGATTCTTACCTATTGCAGGTATTATAGTAGAGAAGCCTCAAATAATTTGCACCTGCAGGATCAACCTCCCTCCCCTTCCCCTTCCTTTCATTCCCAATTTAAATCCTACATCTGTCCATCTTCTCTCAATCTTTTTTTTTTGGGGGGGAGAACTTTTGAAATAATTTTCAGGTCTCAAGGAATCCCCTGCGTAAAAAAAAGAAACGCAAGGAATGTGGATCCTTCGCCATATGCTTAATCTCTAGCCTTCACAACCCAGGTTTTACACATTTTTTAAGAAGAGCAAAAACGGTAGCTGAATTGTAGCAGGTAAAAATTCCCACCTCTGTGGGTGCTAGAACACATGGCATGCAAAGTTCAAAAAAAAATGTTGTTGGGTTTTTTTTTAAAAAAAAATCTTAATCTTTTGTGGAACTCCTAGAAACTGTTCACAGAAAACAAGAGCCATCCTATGCATGTGACGAAGTGCTAAGCTGCAACTCATGAAAGCATATATGCCTTCTAATAAAATCTGTTAGTTAAGAAGAGTTCTCTCAGATGCCTAAAGTTTTGCACGCTTACTACCCATTTCTAAGATCAGGACAAGCAGATTTTTTTTTTAATCAAATCAAGAAGACTAATTCTTTTTTTCATCAAGACTTTGGCCTAAAAGATTTCAGGCAGCCTATTATGAAACTTGCAAGAATCAATTGTCTTGCAGGGTTTCTCAACCTTGGTAGCTTGAAGAATTTTGACTTCAACTCCTAGAATTCCCTAGCCAGAATGGTGGGAGTTGAAAGAAAGAAAGAAAGAAAGAAAGAAAGAAAGAAAGAAAGAAAGAAAGAAAGAAAGAAAGAAAGAAAGAAAGAAAGAAAGAAAGTAAGTGGAAGGAAGGAAGGAAGGAAGGAAGGAAGGAAGGAAGGAAGGAAGGAAGAAAGAAAGAGAAAGAAAGAAAGAAAGAAAGAAAGAAAGAAAGAAAGAAAGAAAGAAAGAAAGAAAGAGGAAGGAAGGAAGGAAGGAAGGAAGGAAGGAAGGAAGGAAGGAAGGAAGGAAGGAAGGAAGAAAGAAAGAGAAGAAAGAAAGAAAGAAAGAAAGAAAGAAAGAAAGAAAGAAAGAAAGCGGAAGGAAGGAAGGAAGGAAGGAAGGAAGGAAGGAAGGAAGGAAGAAAGAAAGAAAGAAAGAAAGAAAGAAAGAAAGAAAGAAAGAAAGAAAGAAAGAAAGATGCATGCAAAGGATAATTTCTCTATTTTAACAGGTGTGTCTTCTTTCCTCATACCTTCTCCATCCTCATCGGTCTATATTTCTTTTCCATAAGTTGAAGAAGGTGAGAGAATTTTAAAAAGAGAGCGGGGGGGGGGGAGAGAAAGAAAAGCCAGAAACCTCACTGATCCAGCTGGCAATTTAACAGAGCATATCCCACCGCATTCCAGTCTGAAGGGAAAGCCAGCTCTGTACCGAGGAGTGGGGGGGAGAATACTAACAAAACACTGAAATGGAAAAATCACAAAGGAAGTTCCAGATTCGCCACTGGGCAGCACTCACTCCAGAAAAAATTAATCAATTTCTGAGTTGCAAAGGCACAGCAAATTTGGCAAAGCATCTTCCATGTTTTTCCTCTCTTCTCTAATTACCTTAAAATTGGTAGACATCACACTGCTAATTTAAATTCCCCCAAAACAGCCCCCTCTACACACAGCCGCACACACAATTAGCTGCAGCTGATCTTGGCCTGGCTCAGACAGAACAATGTTTGTGGGTGTGGGAGTGGGTGTTTTGCTAAGAGGACAAGGTAGAGCAAATTGCTGGTGTATTTCTTCCTTTCCCTTCTTCTTTTTCTTTCCTTGTCATCTCAGGATAAGAAACTTGCCTTTCAACATTGAACAAATCCTACAATCAGATTAATAAGGGGAGCTGTGATTTCTTTTTAATTTCAGTCTAGTCAGCAAACTCTGGAGGGCACGATGACTCGATGGTTAAAGGCGCTGACCTTGTCAGTTGACATCCGGGGTTCAAGAACCAAGCACCACGCAACGGGGTGAGCTTCCACTACCTAGGACTTCAAAAGCATGCAAATGCAAGTAGATTAATAGGTACCCCTTCAGTGGGAAGGTAACAGCGTTCCGTGCGCCTCTGGCACATAGTCACATGATCACGGAAAATGTCTTTAGACAATCCTAGCTCCCTCGGCCAAGAAACCAAGATGAGCACCCTAGAATAGGACTCAATTGGACAGGGAAAACTTTACCTTTACGTAGCAAACTAGGATCAGGAAAATCCTAGAACTGATCTGGCTTCCTCTTAGCCTAGCACAGGGGTAGGCAACCTCAGCTCTTTTATGACTCATGGACTTCAGCTCCCAGAATTCCTGAGTCAACTCTGACTCAGGAATTCTGGGAGCTGAAGTCCACGAGTCATAAAGCGGCCTAGGCTCTTTTATGACTTGTGGACTTCAACTCCCAGAATTCCTGAGCCAGCCATGCTGAGGGGAAAGGGAGAGGTTTCCATGCTTAGCCATGCTGGCTCAGGAATTCTGGGAGTTGAAGTCCATGAGTCATAAGAGAGCCGAGGTTGCCTACCCTTGGCCTAGCATGTAAGAAGGTCCAAGCAATAGTAGTTCAAGTCATCTTTTCATACTTGAAGAACTGGAAGCCTAGGAAATAGACCCAGTTTGAGGGGAAGCGTTCCTGGCCTGAAGAATCAGTTACGATATCAAATGAAGGAAAAGTGAGACATAAAAAGACTCAAGGAGATAGGAAAAAAGTGAAATGCAATCGACAAGAAGAATATTAGGTGTCTAGCAATCTTGTAACAGCTGAGGGTTTTTCTGAGCTCTTGGAAACATTCCTTCTTCTTTCTAGGGAAGCATGATTTATTTTTCTGTTTACATGCGTTGTGTTCTTCGTGTGCTCACATTGTGCAATCCAAGATTATTTTCACCTTTCCTGATGGCCTGATAAATCTCCCAAGGCACAAATGGCCCTACAACAAAGCTGGAAAAATGACAAGTTCCCAGCAGAGATGCCATTAGCTTCCTGAAAAATCTGATTTATGGACTGACCTCTCCATAACCACTCCTTCCAAAGCTGAAGAAAGGAAACCATGGAGCTTTTTAAGGTACAAATATGGGGTCAGGGTGGAAATTGGACATGCAGCAGTAGAAAACATCTCCCTTGCTTTAACATTAAGCAGAATTAAGAAGTAAAATGACAGGATTCTACTCTACGCTGAAATATGGAAACATTTGATCCTACGTACAACGGAGGACTGGCTGGTGAAGATGATGGAACATGCAAAGATGGCCAAATTAATTTCTTTGAAGAACGGAAAAAAGAAGTATCTGCATTTATGGCTGACTGGAAACCGCTGATGGACTTTTTGCACGAGACTGAAAAGAAAAAAAATGCACTTACGATTTGTGGTTTTGATGATTAAATGATGGAACTTGCAAAGATGGCTAAAATAACTTCGGTGATCACAGAAAAAAAATAATATTTACATTTATGGCTTCAAACCCTTTACAGACTTTTTGCACGAAACTGAAAGAAAGTGCGCTGAATGATTTGTGGTTTTGATGATGAGGAGGGGGGAAAAAAGCTGGATAACAGAAAAGAACAGCTCTTTTCTTATAATTATAAACTAACAGATAACAGATATTAGATAATTATCTAGTTTTGGTCACCACATTACAAAAAAAGATGTAGAGGCTTTGGAAAAAAATTGCAAAGAAGAGCAACCAAGATGATTAAGGGCCTGGAAACGAAAACATATGAAGAACGGTTGCAGGAATTGGCTATGGCCAGTCTTGAGAAAAAGACTAGGGGACACATGATAATAGTATTTCAGTATTTGAGGGGTTGCCACAAAGAGGATGGGGTCAACTTATTTACCAAAGCATCAGAAGGCAAGACAAGAAGCAACGGATGGAAACTAATCAAGGAGAGAAGCAACCTGGGACTAAGGAGAAACTTCCGTACAGCGAGGACAATTAACCAGTGGAACAGCTGGCCTCCAGAAATTGTGGGCGTTCGATCACTGGAGGTTTTTAAGAAAAGACTGGAAAGTCACTTGTCTGAAATGGTCTAGAGCAGGGGCCGGCAATCTGAAACAGTGAAAGAGCCCCTCGGAACCTCACAAAAGGAAAAACTGGGAGCCGCAAAAAATGTGTGCGCATGCGCGTACATGCGCACATGCGCAGAACAGGGTTTGACTGAAGAGTGGAGCCAAGGCGAGATATGCACCTACCCTGCATATTTGAATTGATTGGGTGAACCTTTTTAGTCCCACTTTTTTTTTTTGGGGGGGGGGGGGACTTCACATGGCAGAGGACCGGGAGCCGCAGGAGATGGCTGAAAGAGCCACATGCGGCTCCGGAGCCGCGGGTTGCAGACCTGTGGTCTAGAGTCTCCTGCTTGAACAGGGGGTTGGACTAGAAAACCGCCGAGATCCCTTCCAGTTCTGTTTTGATTGATAGACTTTGTACCTGCGCTTATATATGGTGCAATAGAAATCAAAAGCATTTTTGCCTTTTTTCTTTCGTCTTTCTTTACTGCTTTTACTCTTTGCTAGTTTGTTAAGTTTTTATATTCTTTGAAAAACCTTAAATAAAAAAAAATTATACTACACAGCCAATAAATGTATTATCAAATTTATATTTAATTATATGATGCTTATATTATGTTTAAAGGAGAGGGAGAAAGAGATAAAATGACAGAACGGTAGAACAGCCAGGATTTTTCACACAAATGCAGAATCTGCTTTTTTTCCCCACATCAACTGAACGTTGATGCATTGGTTGCAACAGAAACTGACCAACCAAGCTTGTCACCTAAACCTTATATCATGGCTTGGAGTCACCCTGCCAACTTTCATTATCAGTATCATTATAAATCCACCTTTTGGGGCAAATCTTCACGAGGAACTTATTATAGCAAATATGAAACAAATTGCATATGTTTTTGCATATGTTTTCCCTTATAAGAAGTCAGCTGACAACGTATTAGGTTACAGAGCAGGCTAAGTTTTTTTTTCTTTTTAATGAAAAAAGCAATACCTAAATTTTGAGCATCATTTAGGAATTATACTCTCCTAGAGTAGATAGTGGAGGAGAAATAAGTAAATGGAGTCCCTGAAACCCCTTGTACTTAATTTAATGTACATTGATAGACATTAAGATCACAGTACCAGTGTTTTTAATATCTCCCTTACTGAAAACTAAAGATTATAGTCTGATAATGAGTTTGTATATAGAATAACAGACTTAGAAGGAACCTTGAAGGTCTAGACCAGGGGTAGGCAACCTTGGCTCTTTTATGACTTGTGGAGTTCATCTCCCAGAATTCCTGAGCTGGCTGGGAGCCAAGGTTGCCTACCCCTGGTCTAGTCCAACCCCTGCTCAAGCAGGAGACCCTGTACCATTTCAGACAAATGGTTGTCCAATCTCTTCTTAAAAACAACCCATGATCCTTGGCTTTGGGAAGCCACACAAAGTTTAGTACAACTAAACAGGTTGTCCCACTCTGGCTAGATTATCTTGCCAATTTAATTCTTTCTTATCTGATTTCTGCCTTTTCTAATATGAGGAAGTCACCACTAACACTCTATCATAGATCATCATCATCATCTCATTTTAAGGCCCATCTGTGTCAAATCCTGATGTTTTGAGCTACAAAGCTATTCTCCTACCTTCCTGACGAGCAAAACAGATCAATATTCATTTTCTTCCAGTCTCTCTCAATCTCACACATACACAAACCTATCAAAATGATGCTCACGATTCTCTTTGCTGTCCAAAGTAGCATCATACTTAATTCTCTGGCTGGGAAGGATGGAAAATAGACCCGTTATTCTGAAATAGGTGCCTTCCAGATGTGCTGGGATGCAAATCCCAGTATTTGGAGTTATCTGCCTGAAAAAAATCTGAGGAACTAAAGACCCAACACATGGAAAGTCAACTCTTTCAGCAATGACTGCCTAATAACACATGTATTTTGGTAAGAAAGGCACTGTACTGACTTCTTTCTTGATATTCTCAGTGTTCAAAGGTGAAACACCACCATGGGGGCATATAAAATAGAAGACAGGCAAGCTATGTCTTGTGCTCGGAAGCAACAGCCCTTTGTAAGATGCTTTTTTTTTCCAAAAGGCAACTGGACTTTGTCTTTATTTTTATTTTTGAAAACATTTCTCATCCAAGAAGCTGAGAACTGAATCAATCATCCAAGAACACAATCATCTGAGAACAGAAGAAGTTTCTTGGAGGAGAAGCAAAATGTTTTTAAAAGGGAAAAAAAAAACCCCGAAGAAAGTCCATTGCCTTGGAAAAAACACCTTTGGGATGGTCTTGGGATTTAAATTTCTTGAATCATCCCCTTCTTCAATTGTCTGGCAGTCAACACTCATCTTGGATTATAATCTCAATCCACCTTTAAAATGAAAATGAGGGAGGAAGTTTTGTTTCAACATTCGTAATATTCCCCGGGCTACAACACTTGGAAAAATAACTGAAAAAGCAAGATGGATCGCCCATCATTTTGAGCTTGGCAGGTTGCCACATCCTGAGTCACCGCTTATGTTCCTAGAGACGATGCCCCAACATCATCACTCCCACCCATGGTGATTTGCTCTCCTTGAGACATCACAGTAGTTTGACTCTCAACTTCAGAAGCCAGATTTATTTATTTTATTTATTTTAATCCCATTTATATCCCGCCCTTCTCCGAAGACTCAGGGCGGCTTACAATCTAAGCACAAATCAAATGTGCTCAGCAATAGCCTTCATTCTATGTATATGCCTGCTTATTAGGGCTTTCGCCCCCCACCCAAGCGGCATCATTACAAAGTCAGCTTATTGCCCCCAACAATGTGGGTCCTCATTTTACCTACCTCAGAACGTTGGAAGGATGAGTCAACCTTGAGCCTGGTGGGATGCGAACCTGCAATAATTGCAGGCAGCTGGTGTTACTTAAGGAGGCATTAGCCCACTGCTCCACCAAGGCTCTTTGAGGCACAAAATGTTTGCCAAAGGCTTCAGATCAAGGAGGCTTTTTTAAAAAAAAATTGGAATCAATGGCTTCTTCTCCCTTGAGAGGCTACAGACGTATCACATCCTTTCATCACACTTGCTCTGTCATCCATCGCAACGTCCAGTCCCATTGCTTTCGGGGTAGCCAGTCAACTGATTATATCAAGACTGCAGGGCTTTTAACTTCTTAAGGGGTTCCGAGGTCTGAAAGTCACCGAAGTCATTTGGGTTTTTGTTTTTTGTTTTTAATCATAAAGCTGAATAGAGCATTACTACGCAAAGCAACTTGCTTCTCTTTCCCAGTAATCTACATTCGAACCAATCAAAAAGCCATACAGAGGATGACTTCTTGCCTCGGCTGAATCGTAAGGGAACCTCTGGCGAACATCTGAAGAGTTTATTACACACGGGCCAATTCTGACAAATTCAAAATACAATTCAAACAAGCCCAACGTTCTTAGTCAGCTCAGCCTTCTCCCAAAGAAAGTCCAGATGTGCTGAGAACCAAGTTCCCAAATTCCTAGCCAGCCTTTGAAAATTAAGGCGAGGTGGAAGTCCAACTTACAACGCTGGAGAAGGCTGATTTGTCCCCTACAAGAGAGGGGTGTGTGGTGGCCTAGCGGTTAAGATGCTGGCCTTGTCGATCAAGTTGGCAGTTCGAGACCTGAGCTCTGTAGAAGGGGTGAGCACCCGTTACTTGCCTCAGCTCCTGCCCACCTAGCAGTTCGAAAGCATGCAAATGTGAGTGGATCAATAGGTGCCACTTTGCTGGGAACGTAACAGTGTTCTGTGTGCCTTTGGCCTATAGTCATGCTGGCCACGTGACCACGGAAGTATCTTCAGTCAACACTGGCTCCCTCAGCTAAGAAATGGAGATGAGCACCACCGCCTAGAGTCTGACACTATTAGACAGGAGAAACCTTTATCTTTATCTACAACTAGTCCTTGACTTATGATCATTCATGTAGTGACATTTCTAAAGTGATGGTGGCATCAAAAAAAGTGATTTTCCTTTAAGCCTCCCACCACCTTACCCTCCAAGGCTGCCCATTCTGCCTCAGTAGGCAGAAGATAAGCAACAGATTGGTGGAAAAACAGGAGGAGCAGAAGGGTGAAGAAGTGGTCACTAATAGCCATGGTACTATGAAGCTTTTAAAACATGAATTCTAATTGGCACAACCATATTTCTGTGGCAGCATTTTATAACTCAGCTTCCCCCTACTTGATACTGATAAGACATGGCGCAATGTCACAGGATGGATATGAGTTTGGGGGTTTGGGAGTCCATTTTTATTGGAGAACCTGGATTGTGCTCTTCAAGAAGTCTATCCAAAAGCTCCTTCAACCCAACTCAGATGTGGTCTACCTGCGTTCCTCAAACACAACACTGTTGTTTTTTGACATCCTGCACTGGACAGTGCTTGGTAACTGAGTCTACTGCAGCCAGCCAAAAAGATCCACATTGTGCAGCTCCCCCAAACTAAGGTTCAGGAACAACACAGCACTCCTCTATTTCCATCTGTCAAAGAAAACCTGTTTCTCTTACCTGCAGAGTTGCAAGGATGCTTCTGCTCCAACAGTAAAGAATCTGGAGAAGGTTCAACAGGACACCAGTTTCCACGGTTGATCTAAAGCAAAGGGAGAGAGGTGACAAATTAATGGGTATCTTTTGATGCAGCCCCCGTATTCTCTTTTTTCTGTTTTAGTTCTGCTTTTGTTGTTTTTAATGCTCTTGTAATAATTATTAAGGGACGCAGTGGCTCAGTGAGTTAGGACTCTGAGCTTGTTGATCAGAAGGTCGGCAGTTTGGCGGGTCAAATCCCGAGTGCCACGTAACAGAGTGAGCACCTGTTACTCGTCCCAGCTTCTGCCAACCTAGCAGTTCGAAAGCACGTAAAAATGCAAGTAGAAAAATAGGGACCACTACGGTGGGAAGGTAACAGTGTTCTGTGTGCCTTTGGCGTCTAGCCATGCCGGTCACATGGTTTTAGTCATGTTTTTATTTATTTTGCTGTTTTGTTGGACTGTTTTCAACTTACTGTGAGGTGGGTGGCCATATAAATTTAATTAATAAAATAAATTAATGAACCCTTATTTTGACCTGACCAGACTCCACAGACTCCTCAAATGAATCAAGTAAACAGAATTGGGTTTTGTTTTTGTTTTTTATTACTACTACTACTACTACTACTACTATTATTATTATTATTATTATTATTATTATTATTATTATTATTATTATTATTATTATTATATGGCATATTAATCTTGCGCTCCAAAAAGTAATGAGGAAGCTCAGGACAAACAGTATTTTTATTTCATTTCCTTTATGCTGAATTTAAAGCAGAGTCAATACAATTCCCCTTCACATATTATGTAGAGACCTAATGTTTGAGGAAGGAAGGAAGGAAGGAAGGAAGGAAGGAAGGAAGGAAGGAAGGAAGGAAGGAAGGAAGGAAGGAAGGAAGGAAGGAAGGAAGACGCAATGGGGAGAGGGAGGGGAGGAGAAGAAAGGAAAGGAGAGGAAAGAAGGAGGCATGGGGCAGGGAGGGAGGAACAGAGGGAACACTGAAGGATGGAATTAGACAACCAACAGCTGGATGGATGGATGGATGGAGTTGCACTGATGACGAATACACTATTGAGAGACCTGAAAGACCAGCTTAGGGACACATCATTACAGAGCACATCTATCTATGTGGTCACTAAGACTCTACAATGACTTGATGGTACAAAATCAAACCATGTATATGGATCCCTTCCAGTTCCTCCCCTCCATGTCACACTGCAAATCATAACATAGCACCAACCTCTGGAGAAGGCAGAGCTTCTCAAAGGCCAAATGCAGCTCCACTTGTTTGGAATGCAGGACCCTGAAGACTGTGCTATCATCTGCTGTTGTTTAACCTGCAAAGGGGTGGGGTGGGGGGGTTGCGAAAGAGTCCCTTTTGTCCAGCCACTGCTTGAGCACTCTGCTCCAGCCTATCCCGGGTCACCTCAGACCACACCTTCCTTCGACAACTCTGCCAAGAATCAAGTCCTTTGCGGGATTCAAACTTCCGAATACAGTTATAGCAAGTAATTTCACCAAAATGGGAGGGGAGCGAGAAACAGGTTATTTTTAACTTTTGTTTCCTTTTTAAACCCTGGGGTCCACATTTCCTTTAATCACGTTTTAATTTAGCTTCCAGCGTGCAAAGGAGATGCTTTTTTTCCTGTTTGTCAAAAGCTGTATCTGCATTGCACTCTGTCCCGCAATTCCCAGTCTTTGACTTCCAGCACAGCATGCTTCATCAATCTGGTGATGAACCTACGGGCTGTACTCAATACAATCTGCTAAACCTGCTTAATTTAACCTGGGCAAGCTTTAAACCAACCACAATGGCTGCATTCAAACACAACGCCAAGCCATGAACCGTGGTTTGGCAAACCGTAACAGCTGGCTTCATCTATTGCACTAAACATCCCACCAGGCTCAAGGTTGACTCAGCCTTCCATCCTTCCGAGGTAGGTAAAATGAGGACCCAGATTGTTGGGGGCAATTAAGCTGACTTTGTAATAATGCCGCTTGGGGGGGGGGGCGAAAGCCCTAATAATAAGCAGGCATATACATAGAATGAAGGCTACTGCTAAGCTTGTAAGCCGCCCTGAGTCTTCGGAGAATGGCGGGATATAAATGGAATTAAAATAAATAAATAAATAAAATAAACTGCATTATGATTTAATGCAACATATGAAGGGACAGTACACAACCAGGATAGTGGCAGTTACAGGTCCCATATGAAGAGATCCTAATAGGGAAATGAATAGGGGAAAATGAAAAAAATCATTTCCCCATCCAGTATTACTGTATGCACACATCTTGCTTCAGCATCCAGGTTTCCTCCATCATTCAGCAGTTAAAGCAGACCAGAAGAGTGAATAACAGAATAACAGAGTTGGAAGGGGCCATGGAGATCTACTAGTCCACCCCCTGCTCAAGCAGAAGATCCTATACCATTTCAGACAAGTGACTGTCCAGTCTCTTCTTAAAAGCCTCCAGTGATGGAGCGCCCACAACTTCTGAAGGCAAGCTGTTCCACTGGTTAATTATTCTCAACATTAGGAAATTTCTCCTTAGTTCTAGATTAGTTCTCTGCTTGATTAGTATCCATCCGTTGCTTCTTCTCCTGCTTTCAGGTGCCTTGGAGAATAGGTTGACCCTCTCTTCTTTGTGGTAGCCCCTTAGATATGGGAACACTGATGTCATGTCGCACCCTAATCCTTCTTTTCACTAAACTAGACATATCCAACTCCTGCAACTGTTCTTTATAAGATACTTTTAAGGCCACTTTTGTGAACTAACCACTTCTGCGTTGCAGGCACGCTGTCAGAATTGCTTTGCCACGACCATATTGGCTAGACTTCATGGAAGGGGGATATAAAACTTCTGGAAGGCATTGAGTCGGTGATGCCTAGTTGCAGCATTCAAATAAGAACACAGTCGTAGTTGGGCATCAGAGGACGTAAGTGAGAGAAAAGCGACCTCAGCTCTCTGACCTTCCTAAGGCAGAATTTATGAACCAAGAACTTCCCAGCCAAAAGGGTTCCCATGGGCAAACCAGAACAGCAAAAGGGCAAAATGGAGTTAGGATCCATGACTTAGGACAGGGGTCCCCAACAATCAATTGACCGGAATGATATAAAGTCTCCTGCCTTGAGAAGGGGGTTGGACTGGAGGACCTCCAAGATCCCTTCCAGCTGTACAATTCTACCTTCTATCTTCTACATATAATGCAATGGATGAACCAATCCTTGGGGTCTGCGTTGCTTCCTTTCATTAAATTCCATTAAAAACTTGCTATACTAGTTCAAAACGATCTAGGAAACTATGTATGACCTCTCCCCTCCCAGCCTCCATTTTAGATTGTGGAACGGTTCCCCATGTCTCTGAATTAATACGTCCAAGCCAGACTGTTTGAGCCATTCCATTGGCTGCTTTCTTTCAACTGCCGCTCTCTCCGCCAGGAAAGTAAAGCTCTTAAGAGTGACAAAACACGCTCAGATTGCCACCTTACTGTTTGGTGGAGCAGATACTAATTTTAGCTTGGAAAGCGTCCACGTGGGGAAAGGGGGAGAGTGGAAAAATGCCAGGGACCGTTAGCCAAAAAAGGTACCGCCTCCACACCCTATTTAAAGGCACAACTAACTCCAGATTTCAATGAGCAGGGGAAAAAAAATCAAACAAAAACACACTGATTGAAAACTTTGGGACCAGGAAAGAGAGCATATACCGGTATATAAAATCGGACTCAAAGGCCTGAAAGAATATGGACTTGCCAAGGTAATTAAGGCAATCACATTGAACTTAGCAAACCACCAGTAGCCTTGGTGGAGCAGTGGGCTAATGCCTCCTTAAGTAACACCAGCTGCCTGCAATTAGTGCAGGTTCGAGTCCTACCAGGCTCAAGGTTGACTCAGCCTTCCATCCTTCTGAGGTAGGTAAAATGAGGACCCAGATTGTTGGGGGCAATTAAGCTGACTTTGTAATAATGCCGCTTGGGGGTGTGTGTGTGTGAAAGCCCTAACAAGCAGGCATATACATAGAATGAAGGCTACTGCTAAGCTTGTAAGCCGCCCTGAGTCTTCAGAGAAGGGCGGGATATAAATGGAAATAAAATTAAAAAATTAAAAAAATTTTCATTTGGCTGAGCAGCATGGGTTACTGAGTCTTGATTTAGGGTTTCAGAAGAATGGAATAGGGAATGCAACTTCAAAAGTAGGTGAGAGAGGAGACAGTGGGTGTGTTATTAAAATAGGACATCTGTATTAAAATTCCAAGATGTTTTATTTGTGGGGGAAGATAGATATTCATAGGAAGTTGCAAAACTGGATATGCAAAAAATAAAAGGGGGGAGAAAAATCAAAGATGGATTTAGCCTTGCTCTTTACCATGAAACTCAATGGTGATGGATTCAGTGGGAGATAACAATGGAAGGCCAACATAAAGCAAAAGATGCCCTATTTTGGGTTTCCATGACACAAATTGAGGTGAGTAACGTAAGAAAGGCATTTCTTCTTGGTCTAGCTGTTGCAAGGGCAGAGCTGAGATTCCGCCCTAATACATTCTTGGGGGGAAAAAAGAAAAATCTGAAATAGAATGCATAGTACACAAAATATAAATATGGCTAAGCAACTTTCTGATTAAAACATTAGCCGAAACCAACCGCAAACTTAGCTAGCATGAGAAAACAATGCCAACTTATAAGAAGAATGCGCAAAGCGTAATATATGTACAGTCGGAACTATAAACTTATGGCATTTATCATCATCATTGTAAGCGTTTTAGTACCAGACCTCCTATGCCTAGGACTACTTACCCTTTCAATAAAAATATATTTTTTTAAAAAATAAAATAAGTTATTTTAGAGACATCCAAGTAATTTACCCATACCAATCTAGCAAATGCTTTCTCTTTGTCTACTGAAAATCCTGCACAGAAATCCTTGGGTATCAACAAAAAACCTACCTCTAACTAAGCATGGCTAGTCTTCTTCTCAGATATTACTCTGCTACTACTTTCTATTTCAAATCCTGTCCTTGGAAAGAGACCAATTCCTGATGAGAATCAAAGACTCCCTTTCACAAGAAAAAGGAATAAAGGGGAGAGACTCCCCAGGATCTGACCCTGACCACCCTGAAGGAGGGAGACACGTGTAGAGGCACCTCGGCCAGAGACACAAGCTATGCCATACCTTCAGCAGAACCACCTCTACAGACCTCTCTTCTTTGGAAATCTCACACAGGCTGTACCGTCTCTTGTGCCGCTCGTACATTTTGTCCAAGAAAAGAAAAAGCAGAGAAGAGCCAAGTCAACCATTCACTCCCTACAGAGGGTCAAGCAGTCCAGAAGCCTCTCCAGGGTGTCTTGGCCGAGGGTCCTTGTGCGTTGGGGTGGACCTTCTCTGAATCGCAGAGTCCAGCCAGCTCGCTTCGGAGAACACAGCCCAGCAGCCCCACAAAGCTGGCTGGTTAAAAAGTCTTCTTGGAACAGAGTGACTTGTATGGAAAGGAAGAACGGCACACGCAGGATGGAGAGCCAGGAGGAGACGGTTAGCCGTTGAAAAAGATATTTATTTTTTTTAAAAAAAAACCAAAACAGAACGGAGAGTCTTCTTTGAAGCTTCTCCTTACTGAACCTGGTCAAGTCTCCTTTTTTTTTAAGCGCAGAAGAGACTTTGCACCCAGAAAAAAAGAGAAGCCGGGGCAGAGACAGCCAAAGCCAGATGTTTCAAACGGACCAAGAAGGAAAAAGAAGAGAAGGGCAAAAAGGCTCTGCTCACAAGTTCTAATTCCAACTGAAGGGTGGCAACTCAAGTCAAAAAGAAAATGCTGCTGCTGAAGGATGAGGTGGAAGGGAAGACCATCCAGTAAAAGGAAACAAACAAACAAAATAATAATAATAATAATAATATTTTAAAAAATAACAACAAACAGCTGCCCCGATAGGGTTTCTAAGCTTCTTCTGGTCGTCTTTTCACCCAGCCTCCCAAGTTGGATCTTCGGATCGGTTTTGAAGAAAAGCTTAATGACAGAAACAGGCAGAAGGAGACAGACACTCCCTCCTGACCCAAGTTCGGACGTCACTGTTTTTGCTCACTGCCCCAGAATTCGGTGAGAGCTGAAAATTTAATTGCAATTGTGGGAATATGATTCATCTGTTTGGAGAGAGGTGGGAGGAGGGCAGGGCCAGCTTCTCCTCCTACGCCCCCCCCATTCATTTCTCTTCCAACCAACCGCACAGGAAAAGTGCAGCTCTCCAAAGGGGGTAGATGACTCTTGCGCTGATCCTGGGAAGGACCACATTTCTGAATCTCGAATATTGTCAATGCAAGGATTCGGGCCCAGAGCTGTCTGAAATCCAAGACAGTCCTCTGGCTCAGAGCTTCTCAAAACACAGACAGGAACAAGGGGGGCGGGGGGGAGGACATACTCAGGACTCATTCTGCTTTGAGCAGAGGGGGGGGAACCCAACAAAATGCTCGATTGACTTGTAAAAAAGAGGGGGGAATGTGATTCCCTTTTCTTTTTTTTTTGTCCTAAGCCAAAAGGGTGGGTTTTGGGGTTGTTGTTTTTTTTTTTGGAAGACCAGCCCCCTCCCCTTCCCATCTTTACCTTCACTTTGGCCAAAGCGCTCACTGCCTCTGCTTCTCAATGGCTTATTCACATCGACCCGAGGCTGGAGAAAAACACTGCCACACAGTTTCCTGTTTTCAAGATCATTCGAGTCTTTTTCAGCCTCCATTTCAGCCCAGGCTGCTCTCTGAACAGATGAAATCTTCCTGTAGTTCCTCTTCTCCACACCCCCCAATCCCCACTTTGCTTTAACCCTGATTCTTGGTTAAAGATGCAAAAAAAAAAAAAAAAACCCCACCCCCGCAGGAAAAACAAGCTTCGGGGAATGCTGCGATAAAATAGGGACACGGCGTCCCTTTTGACTCTGTTAAGTTATAGATCAGCAACCTTACAGCAAAGGTTCTAGGACTCACTGTTTCTTCTTCCCAAAGGTAAAGACGGAACAAGAGAGGTGACTCGCAGACCGCAATTTTGGGCAACTCAGAACCTGTTTCCATTCCTCCGTGAAAAGTTCCAACAGGCATTTCTGAGACCGGACCTAAACTGCCAATCATGCACTTCCTCAAACGCTGCAAAATCAGTAATTTTTCAAGACTGCACAAAGCATCTTTAGGTCACTGCCAAGGATTCATTTCTATTTCCGGGGGCTTCTTGCTATCCTGCTACTCTCACCCCATCTATTGCTTTAATGTCCCAAAGAACTGCCCGATTTGATCGCAGGGGCCGGAGGACAATTGCCTCCACCACTGCAACTGGCAGTACCCGCTTCTGCCAGATACGCTCACCAGGGTCCCCCAAACAGAGAAGAACCCAAGACCCCCTCGGACTGCCTTCCCCTCTGCTATTGACCCACAACCCCTTCTGTCTTCCCCGTGTGCGCAACATATGCGAAGCTCAGAGGGGTGGCTCAGAAAAACCTGCTCTATCTGCACAGGTGGGGGATGAGATGGCCATAGCGAGTTACAGGAGAGAAGACCTATCCCAGGGGTAGGCAACCTCGGCTCTTTTATGACTCGTGGACTTCAACTCCCAGAATTCCTGAGCCAGCTTGGCTGGCTCAGGAATTCTGGGAGTTGAAGTCCACGAGTCATAAAAGAGCCGAGGTTGCCTACCCCTGACCTATCCTATCTGACCCTGAGCAGCCTAACAAATACTTCAATCTCCCTTCGGCGATTGGTGCCATATGAGAATAAAGGACAAAAGGTGCAGTGGGGAAGTGGGGGCCACAAACATCCAGGTAAGGGGATCCAGGTAGTACAAGTCACGCATTTTTCTCCTTATGTACAAGGGTAGCCAGTGAGTCCTAGAGAAAGCAATTAGATGTACTCCATTAAGACTCTCTTATCATTGAAAAAATATCCCTTTCCCCACTCTTTTCCTTGCCTTGTGCTTCTCCGTAACATCTGCCCAGTTGCCATACACATCTCCATAGCATCTCCCAGGCCAGAGACCTGAAGAAAGTTTGGAATGGGGCGGGGAGGGAGTGTCTGAGTGTGACAATTGAGAAGACTTGTGTAAGGAATTCTTGCTGGGTTGGCTAGTTGTCAGGACCGTTATATATTAATAGTGTCGGGGTGCCAAGGAATGTGATTGGCAGATGCCTCTCTGTCCTACCTCTGTGCATCTGATCAGCCACTGTAGGAAGAAGACAAAGCCAGAAGCAATAGATCTTTGGCCTCATCCATTCCCTGAGCATTTCTGGTATTCTTACGGTGGAAAAGATGGTGGAGTTTGATTAAAGAGGGAAAGGAAACAGGCAGATGTTCCATAATCTGATTTGAATAGGGGGTAAACTATGGCTGGAGTGCCTTCCATCATGATAAAAAAATACCTTGCAAAGTTTCAAATGCACCATGACGTGGAAACATGTCAACATTTTCTACATGAACTGCAAGCCCCTTAAAACCTTATGACAAGATAAATATCTAAGTTACACTGGACTAATTCTAGCATACACACGCACACACAGAGAGGGAGAAAGGGAGAGAGACAGAGACTCTTAGAGGAGCAGTATGCGGCATTAGACATATTAGATGCAGAGAACATGATGTGCTAGTTATGGTTTATAAGTGCTGTAAAAAACAGATGCTCTCAGGGCTTTTCAACCTTTTCACCCATTGTACCACTTTTAGGATATGGCAACATCCGAGTACCACCAGTCGCCTAGCAAGGGGTCAAAAACTTGATGACCAAAAAAAAAAAAAAAGAGAGAGATGACGTACAGGTAGTCCTCGACTTACAACAGTTTGCTTAGTGACTGTTCAAAGTTACAATGGCACTGAAAAAAAGTGCCCCCCCAAGCCACAGCCAAGCAAGACACCTGCCTGTCCGCCCGGCGGCGCTCTTCCTCCTGTTTGAGGTTTTCATTGTTGTGAGCATTTCTGTTGAGGATTGGCAGTGGGGGTGGGGAGGGGACGGGTGTTTGGTTTTTATTCTCCCCCGTCTGCTGGGTGGTTGCAGCAGGTTTTGGTCACTTCACATGATCCTGGGATACTGTGACCATCATAAATATGAATCAGTTGCCAAGCATCTGAATGTAAATCACAAGACCCTGGAGATGCTGCAACATTCCAGCTGATTGGCGCTTCTTCTGGGCTCAGAAGCGGCAGGATCAGCGCCAAGCTCCAGCTGGAGCCTCGCGCTGATCCTGGCACTTCCACTGAGCCCTGACAACCCCGAAGAAGTGCTGATCCTGGCGCTTCTGCTGAGCCCTGACAACCCTGCAGCTCCAGCCATCTCTCACTCAGGCTTGTGCGGTGCTGCCACCGGTTCAGCTCATTCCCCTCCTCCGTTACACTTTTCTAGGATGGTCGCGTACCACCTGCCAGATGCCAATGTACCACAGGTGGTACCCGTACCACTGGTTGAAAAGCCCTGCTCTAGGCAGGCACCAAAAACAAAGCTGGATAATTGAGCTGAATAATTATTATTCGGAGCTGAATAATTTGGTCTGTAAGGGCTGGACCTACCAGAAAGCTTACTACGTGGGATCTTGCTAGAACACTACTAGGACTTCACATCTTAGCGCTGAAATGTAATCTGGAGTGCTCAAATTGACAAGACTTTCATCAATGACTGCACACCTTACCATAGTGTGCTTCTTTAAACTACAGTTTGTAGAACCCAAAGGAGCCTGGTTCACTCACAAAGCCAAGCCATAAATCATGGTTTTCCAATCATTGGATTCATGTTATAAAAAGTCTCCTCTGAAAGAAACTATCATTGCATTTGCACAGTTTGGGGGTGATTTGTGGAAGTGGTTTCTCATTGCATTATTCTGGACTTTTTTTTCTTTTTTTTTAGCTCTGCCTAGCCTACAGTCTTAAGATGTCATACTGGTCACCCATCTAAGTATTAAACTGGCTACAGCAAGCCAGGGAGATAACCTTGGAGAAAGAATTCAGAAGCTGTCAGGGAAGCACCAGATTAGGAAATACCAAGAAGCATGTGTTACAAAAAAGGATGTGGGAGAGGATTACAAAGAGACTGAAACTAGCCCACCCACTTCTTCCCCCTTTTCCCTTGGGTAAAGAAAGATGGAAGGGAAGACATGGACAGGCTTAAAAATTCTGCTATCACAGCCTAATTCAATTCTATCTCTCAAAGCCAGGGAAAGACCTTAATTGAAATCCTGAAGAACCTTTGCTGGGGTTAACGAATCAATAAGTTGACCTAGTATAAAGCAGTGATGGCGAACCTTTCAGACACCGAGTGCCCACAGAGAGGGCTCTGCGTGCCGCCACTGGCACGTGTGCCATAGCTTCGCCACCACTGGTATAAAGCAACAATCTGTGCTGAAGTGCCATTGAACTGACCAACACAGCTTTCGTAGTCAATAGGAAGCCCTAGTGGCATAGTGGTTAGAATGCAGTATTGCAGGCAAACTCTGCCCACAGCCTGGAGTTCGATCCTAAGCAGCTCAAGGTTGACTCAAGTCTTCCATCTTTCGCAGGTCAGCAAAATGAGGACCCAGATTGTTGGGGGCAAGATGCAGACTTTGTAAACCGCCCAGAGAGTGCTGTAAAGCACTGTGAAGCGGTATATAAGTCTAAGTGCTATTGCTATAGGAAGCCTACTAAATCCTCCCGTTGACTACAACCCAAACTCCTGGAGATCTAGAGGTGACTGCACTACGGTGTGCTTCTCAGGAGGTGACTGCAAAAGCATTGCACTTCCGAACATGGCATACATACAATGTATGTTTTCTCAGAAGCTACAAGCTGTACTGAATATGCATCAAGACCTTTTCCATCAGAATGGTCTGAGGTTTTGCCCACAGTGGGACATGCCAAATTCCAAGGAACCCAAGTTTCCAAACCATCTCAACAAATTCCACCTCAGTTCTCCTACCGTGCCTAAACACTCAAACCGAGGGACCCGGCGAGGTATGCATTTAAATCAGAACGTTCTTGGTTGAGTTCTGTACTTGCTCCCATTTTTTTTTCAGGGGTTCAGCTAAACTTCCTCCCCAGCCACAGCTGCCTGCTCAGCTTGTTCTAGGCAGGCCGCAATTTTCTCAGGCTGTAAACAGTTGTGGTGAGAAATAGCCAAATTGGTTACACTCACAATTCGATCTGGTCTGCTTAAGTTTTGTACGGAGTCTCTAATCCATCACACTTAGGCTGCCTTTCTCCAGTTTCAGACCAATTCTTTTGCAACTCTGGGGCAAGGAAGATAGGGCTCAGACCTTGTGTAGCTTGGAACATCCCCCCCCCCTTCCACTATTTTAAACTTACAGGGTTGCCATGACTGTAAGAGCTACCATCAAAAAAAAAAGTGTGTAAATTTCTCAAACCAAGCTATTACAAATCTGGGCATAACAAAATTCCTGGCAGATAAGAAAAAGTTTGGTGTGTCATAAAAAACACATTCAGGCAATAAGTTTGCTTATCATCCAAAGATTAAGAGCTTTCAATCTTCTGTTCAACTCTAGGAGACGTGAAGAGTCAAGACAAGAGCTATAAAGAAGAGTATTTGTAGCTCAGGACTGAAATGAGGGGTCCTTGATGCTCTCTGAGCTTGGTTGTTTTCGTACAGATGTTCCGTTACCCAAACTAGCTAACCCCATCGGTATTAAAAGAGATGCAACGTCAAGACAAACATTTTGTATCTCTTTTGAAAAAGCCCTACTTTATCAATTTGTGCCCATTTCCGGGAGCTTGCTCCATTACACCAAGCCATGATTTGTTTAACCACATGTGAAGAAGTGAAGAAACCACAGTATTATTTTGAGAAGACTCAAAATTGTTGGAGGACACTTGATGGAAGATTGAAGTTTTGGGGTGTTTTTTTTTTCTTTGTTGTTTTTTTTTTTCCCAGAGAAACCTGGTGATATGAAGGACTCCAAAGAACGACATGAACATCGCCTGCTGAAGAGATGCTTCCAAGCTGCCTTATTAAAAACATCTGGAAGAGCTGTGCGCTTTCCAGAGCTTTTGGTGATGTGAACCAGCTATTCATTTCCAAACCAAAGTCTGGGGCGGCAGATTTTTTAAAACAAGGCGCCCTCCCCCCCCCCTTATTTTTTCCAGCCAAACTGTGCCGTAGCTGTTCCATCTCAGCCCTCTTTTTCCCGGGCTTCTCCTTCCACTCGTTGACCTTTTTAACGACAAGGAAATCATAAGTCGCGCAGAAAACAGAGCGCCCCTTTGATATCTGTTTCATATTAGGCCAGCCACATTGTTATGAAAGCCTGAAAAATGATGCAATCTGGAGAAATACTGTGGCACTTTCATGGCTTGAGTTGTGCAGCTCAAGACAGCGAACAGATTCATGAAGAAAGGCAGGGCAGTTTGAAACTGGCTGAGCTTTTCAGTCATAATGAAATTTGAAATCAGGAGATATGCTCGGAGCTATTATTTCCCCCCCCTCCAGCGCTGGCCCAAAGTTAGAATCCTTTTTTTTTTTTTAAGTAAACAAGGTCCCATGATCAAGTCATGGTTTATTGACTAGGCCACAACCACCGGAGCAAACACAACACACAATGATACCATGAAGACCACCACATTTTGCATAACCTGTTGTGTGACCCTAGCTGTCTCTCTCTGATTTTGTACGTGGCACACCAGGCTGCAAACTACAAGTTGGTCCTTGACACGTGGCCGCCACTGAGTCCAGCATTTCTGTTGCTAAGTGAGACATGTCTTAAGTGAGCTTTGCCCCACTGTGCAAGCTTTATTGCCACAGTCGTTCAGCGGATCACTGCAGCTGATAAGTTAGTAACACGGTTGTCAAGTCAATCTGGCTTCCCCACTGACTTTGCTTGTCAGAAGGCGGCAAAAGGGGACCCCGGGACATTGCAACTGTCGTAAGTACATGCCAGTTGCCAAGCATCTGATTTTTGATCACGTGACCACAATGGTCGTAAATGTGAAAAATAGCCATAAGTCACTTTTTTCAGTGCTGCCGTAATTTTGAACAGTCACTAAACGGACAGTTGTAAATCAAAGATTACTTGTAGTTAATCTCATTTTAATCTAGTCTGTTGCATTTAGCCAACCCAAGCAAATCATCTACGGTGAAGCATTTGTTACCTGTTGGAAAATTAGATTATCTATTTTTTTAGTAAGCCAGAGCTGAGTGAACTATGGATAAGCATGTCTTTTTTTTTATTGAAAAGTTTTACAATACATTTTATCTTTAACAATCCTTTCCCCCCTCCCTCCACCCAACCCTCCCTAACCCTCCCCCCACCCCTTCCCCCCTCCCCCCTCCCCGACTTCCCAGAGCTAAATACAAGGTATAAAGATAAAAACAATCATAAACAACCATATGTTAACAACAATAAACTATTAAGTCTATCACACTCTAGCTCATGTAAAATGACTACAAGCAATACTAATATCACATCAATACTTATGCAAATGCTAAATGAAACTGTTGTGCTGGTGGGCATTCCAATCTCACAGATGGGGAACAGGAGGCTGGTAAAAGCTGGCCTAGGCAATAGCTAGTAGACAGAGCCATAATCAATACAATTCCCGTCTCTTCACGGTTTCCACTTCTCCATAAAGTCAGTGTTCAGAGGCAGACTTCTCTGTTAAGAACAATATTGCTACCGATGCAATCTAGATGCCATCTAGTGGCAGACACTATTCATTCACAGAACGAAGGAGAGTGGAGATCTTTCATTCAGAATGGAGCTGGAAGGGACCTTGGAGGTCATCTAGTCCAACTCTCTGCTCAAACAGGCGACCCTAATCCATTTCAGACAAGTGGCTGCCCAGTCTCTTCTTAAAAACCTCCAGTGATGAAGCACACAAAACTTCTCAAAGGCAAATCACTCCCCTGGTTAATTGTTCTCACTGTTAGGAAGTTTCTCCTTAAATTCCAGGTTGCTCCTCTCCTTGATTAGATTTCATCTATCGTTTCTCGTCTTGCTCTCTGGTGCTTTGGAAAATAAGTTGACTCCCCCTTCTTTACGGCAGCCCCTCCTATACTTGAATCATGTCACCCCCTAGTCCTTCCTTTTTCTAGACTGCTATACCTCAATCCTGCAACTGTTCTTCGTCTGTTTTGGTCTCCAGGCCTCTAATCATCTTAGTTGCTCTTCTTGCTAACTCAAGTCATTTTGTTCGACCCTTCCCAATCTTGACCGCCTCCAAGTAAATTGGCCAGATTACATTGCAAGAATTCTCTATAATGGCCATACAGTACTTGGCTGGGGAATTCTGGGTTCACACATCAGGAAGGAAACCAAGTCTCTAGAAGTGCATCTTGCCTGGTGAAGAATAGTGGAGGGCTCAGAAAGTTAGGCATCGGTTTGTACCATTTTGGTTGGCTCAAGCTATCTACCTGTACTTCCCTCCTTCCCCCTGAAGTCACAGGACTATAAGTGTTTGTTCTGTTCCTCGGGGGCTGTGTGTTCCTCGGCACTCCACAACTTTAAATGAAGAGATTAAACACAGTGCAGAAATTTCCCGGAAAAGGAATTTGCTGGAAAGAGTACTAAAGATATGTAAAAAGAACTAACTTATTGGAAGTTTGGACGATTTTGGACGATTCATAAAATATTTCATTCCTTTCTCCTCTTCTTGCCTATGCATTCATAATTTTTTATTCCAAGGGGTTTTTTTCCCCTATATAATTCCTGTTGTATTATCTGTTAATGGGGCGGGGGGGGGGGAAATAAAATAATAGTAGTAATAATCACTGGACTCCAGAAGATGGTAGAGGACAGGAAGGCCTGGAGGAACATTGTCCACAGGGTCGCGATGGGTCGGACACGACTTCGCAACTAACAACAACAACAATAATCACCAAAGAATAACAACGTGATTCTTTTCAATCTGAGCAGGCTAAAATGGAAGCTGAGCATTTAAAAATAAAGGCCTGTAAAAGTACCGAACAGCATTTTTTGCAGTCAAAGACTTTGCTTCATTGCTAATGGAAAAGGACAAAGGCGATCAAGACGCCAACCTCTTTGCCTTTTCAAACGAGAGAAAAAGAAGGTTTAAGGCAGGGGTAGGCAACCTCGGCTCTTTTATGACTCATGGACTTCAACTCCCAGAATTCCTGAGTCAGCATCAGGAATTCTGGGAGTTGAAGTCCATGAGTCATAAAAGAGCCGAGGTTGCCTACCCCTGGTTTAAGGGAAGGCCCAGGCTTCCCTGGACTCCATCCATCATTGGAATGGGGCTGCGATGAAAGCAAGGAAATTCTTCTGCATTACACAAAGCGCATCAGTGATGACAAAACTAACCGGCCTTTTTCAGTTCTGCTCGTTTGCAAGAAGCAACCGGATGGCAAAACTAAAGTCCAAAACTCCTCAAGGAGGAAATATTAA
Organism: Vipera ursinii; assembly: GCF_947247035.1. Lineage (NCBI taxonomy): Eukaryota > Metazoa > Chordata > Lepidosauria > Squamata > Viperidae > Vipera > Vipera ursinii. The sequence goes on along the minus strand of NC_139524.1, from coordinate 9,712,626 downwards.
AGCGGTAGTAGCAGAATTTTTTTTTAAAAAAATTCTGCACTTTAGAAACCTGGTAGAAATAAAGACCAAACCAGCAGAACACAACTCAGCTCAATTAAAGGTTTGGTGGTGGTGGGGGGGTTGTTTTGTTTTTTAACGTCCTTTCTTTATTTTCTTGACCGTTCAGAACCCCGACGGACGGGCCCTATCACACACCACTTGTAAAACATGTCCTTAAAATCTTTTGCACGGTTAAAACACCTCCGAAGAATGACACGTCGGAGAGCTTGGAGCACGACCAAAAATTCAGCAACTCCATGTTGATACACACTGGTTTCAAACACAGGAAAAGGAGACATTTCAGATTCTGAAACTCTTCAGAGCCAAGGAAGTGTATGTAGCTCTTTCCCCAAATCGCCAACATGGACTAGCAGAAATTGCTCGTGACTTCAAGCTGGAAGTGTTGAGCCCTACCTGATCTTTCCTAATAGAAAATCCCAGAAGGTATAAATTGGAGACAGACTCAGTACGTTATACCCAGTGGTGGGATTCAAAGAGGTGAACAGCCGGTTCTCTGTTTGGATGCCGCTTCCGGAAGTCCATTCTGGGTCTGGGCCACAAAAAAATTAGCTACCGGTTCTGTTGAAGTGGTGCGAACTGGCGGAATCCCACCACTGCTTATACCGGCGTGTAGCCTGCCCAACATGGATTTTTGCCTCCAATTCCGCCAAAAGAGACAGTAGGGTCTTCAAAGACGTTGTGAGAAAGCTTTCCAGATCACCACCAGAAAACCTTACAATAAAAAATATTTGGAAGCTAGACCAGAATTAGAGGAAAATCCGTAGCGAACCATGAAAAAAAAATAAATCATTCCTTCTATTTAAGGACTGGTTAATTAGCTGGCCGGCAACTCGCTTCTCATCTCTACTTCTGTATGAAGCCAATTATTCAGGATCAATCGTGGATGTTTCTGAAACTGATACAAAACACCACCAAAGGAGTGCTCCAAAACATTAAATGAAAACATAATAACGAAGCCCATATGAGGATAGTGACATTATTGCCTGGTTTCCTAAGAGGATCAAGTTCTCTTAAAGCAGCATATTTTGGGCAGATGCTTTTTTTTTGCGGGGGGGGGGGGAATCCATCAAAAGTTCTAAGCAATTAAACTAGAGATAAATGACTGACAACCCAGAAGCTTGCTGAAGCCCCCAAAGCAATTTCACCTAGTCCCAAATTTTTTTTCTTCTTCAGACTTTTTCTAAGAAATTCATCCCCAGGCCTCCTTTTAAAGAAACCAATTTTATAAGCACAGCATCTGGTACAGACATAGTTTTCGACTGTTTTTATGGGCTTGTAATTTAACGTACATTAGTTCTATTACGTATTGCTTTGTAGGGCATTTATTGGCCTAAACCACTACTACTTTTTAAGATTCAGCAGTGTAGTATTTAATAAACGAACAAACAAATAAATCAGAGGGCACAAATCTATTGCATACTCTAAGGCTCGGTCCAGATAGGGCTCGCAACTTGGGCGTCCTCCTGGATTCACGGCTCAGTTTGGAAGATCACATAGGAGCCGTGACCAGGGGGGCTTTTGCCCAGGTTCACCTGGTGTGCCAGTTGCGGCCCTATCTGGACCGAGATGCTCTACGTACGGTCACTCAGGCGCTCGTGACCTCCCGTTTAGACTACTGCAACGCTCTCTACATGGGGCTGCCCTTGAGGACCACTCGGAGGCTTCAGCTGGTGCAAAATGCAGCCGCGCAAGTTGTGATGGGGGTTTCCCGTTACTCCCATGTAACACCTCTGCTCCGCGAGCTGCATTGGCTTCCAGTTGCCCTCCGGGTGAGATTCAAGGTGCTGGTGATGACCTATAAAGCCCTAAATGGCTTGGGTCCGGGATATCTGAGGGAACACCTGCTGCCGGCATCAAGTTCCCTTCGTCCTGTGCGCTCCCACAAGGAGGGTCTTCTCAGAGTACCACCGGTAAAAGAATGCCGGTGGATAACACCCAGGGGGAGGGCCTTCTCTGTGGGTGCGCCTGCCCTTTGGAACCAGCTGCCCATGGAGCTTAGGACTGCCTTCGATCATTTCACCGAGACCTGAAGACCTGGTTCTTCAAGCTTTCCGGCCCAGGCTGAGTTTTAATTTGGGGTTTTAATTGGGGTTTTATATTTTTTCAGGGATTTAATTTAATCTTTTTAAATTGTTCTTAATTTTTGTATTGATGTTTTATATACCCTGTAAACCGCCCTGAGTCCTATGGGAAAGGGCGGTATATTAATTCAATAAAATTCAAAAAAATTCAAAATTAAGGCCACCTTGCACAATTTCTTCTGTCTTCTAGATAGGTTGGGACAATCCTGATACGATAGGGCAACGTGCTGGTTGAGCAGTTTTAGAACTGTTCCAACAGAGCTAGAAAGAACCAGGTTGAGGAACATGGTTCCAAGACAACGTCACTTGGACCTTAAGGTATGTAAATGCACATGTGTGGACACGACAGGATTCCTCAGCCTCCCAACTGTGAGCCATTAAAGATTAAACTTTTCTTAGGGATTTGCTACCTTTAACATTAAAGTTGCTACCTTTAAATAAAGTGATTCACTTCAAGAAGACCCATCACATTCAGCGCCCCTTCACTAGAGGCCTTTAAGGAGAGACTGAGCAGCCATTTGTCCGAAATGGTGTAGGTATCCCGCTCAAGCAGGGGGGATTGGACTAGATCAGGGGTCGGCAACCTAAAAAAGGAAAAGAGCCACTGGGAACCGGTTCCATCACAAATTTAAAAAAGTGGGTGCCGCATGCGTGTGTCCATGCACGCGCATGTGCAAAAAACATTTTGCGCATGCGCAAAACTTTTTTTTGCACATGCGCGGACGCACGCGGTTGCCATTTTTTTTTAAAGTGAGATGGAACCGGTTCCCGGTTGCCCGACGGCGACGGCCCGTCTGCAAAGCTGCCGCTTTCGGCAGCTTTGCAGACGGGCCGCGGCAGCTTCCTCAAAGAGCGGCGCCGCTGCCCGTTCGCGCGGAGGTATGCGCGCACCTCTCCAAAGGTTTGGGGAGGTGCATGTGCACCTCCGCCCATTCGGGGAGGTGCACACGCACCTCTCCAAACGGGCGGTGCCACTCTCCATTTGGAGAGGTGCGCGCGCACCACTGCCCGTTCGAAGAGGTGCGCGCGCACCGGGCGGCTGGCAGCCGCAGGAGACGGCTCAAAGAGCCGCATGCGGCTCCGGAGCCACAGGTTGTCGACCCGTGGACTAGATGATCTCCAAGGTCTCTTCCAATTCTGTTATTCTATGCTCTAAAAGACTGTGAATGTTGGTTGACTAGAACTGCCCCCTCAGTAACGTTAGGCAAAGGCAAATGACACAGGACGGCTGCCAAACGGAAAGTCGTTGCTTCCTAATTTTTGCCCTCTTCTAATTGGGTTAGCAAAACATGCACTAAGGTAAACATTATTTAGAAGTAAGCTTACTATTAAACTTAACTCATTTTTTATTAGCCCTACAATCAGGGATCTATGATCACATAGCATTTCTGAGAATTTTAATTTTAATTGGGGTTTTTACTTTTGTTCAGGGATTGATTTAATCTTTTTAAATTGTTTTTAACTTTTGTATTCCTTGTTTTAAATACCCTGTAAACCGCCCTGAGTCCTTCGGGAAAGGGCGGTATATAAATCCAATAAAATAAATAAATTTCCTTTTTTTGGCATAATGAGAGATCTACTGAGCACGAGGCATGTCTTATTTTCAGATAAATTTGAATTCTGCTATCATGTGTATTTCTAGAAATATTAAGGGAAGCAGCAGCAGATGGCAGCACTGTCTTCAATTTCCTACTTAGACTTTCTTAAAAAAAAAACAACCCAAAAAAACCGCTTCCTGGCTGAAAACAGAGTCTACTCCATTACCAATGTCACTCTTTGTTTGCTTCAAAGGTAAACAGAAGAGGCTCTTTTCAAATAAAAGTCCTGCAAACTTCTCCCTTTAAAACCATGGTTTTCTTTGGACATGTTGAGCCTGCTTAATAAATTAACTCCTTAGGGGAATTCACACAGTACCATAAATTCAATGAGTGAGTTGGGTTGGTTTGTTTACTTACAATATTGGTAAATTGCCCAACCATCTGAAGACCTGGGCAGAGTACGACAAAGGAGAAGCAGCAGCAGCACCAGCAAACCCATATAGCTCCAAATAATAAATAAAGCATTGGCCATGAGAACAATTCACCAGTGGAAGGGCTTGCCTCCAGGAGTTGTGGGTACTCCCTCCCTGGAGGCTTTTAAGAGGAGAGAATGGGGCAGCCACTTGTCTGGAATGGTATAGGCGGGTCTCCTGCTTGAGAAGGGGGATGGACTGGAAGACCTCTAAGGTCCCTTCCAACTCTATTCTGCATCTATGCCAAAGGCACCCTGGAATAAGATGCATCCAACCGTTCTCAAAATAAGCAAGCAAGCAAGGATTGAGTGAACAGGCCTCCAGAGGAAGGGTATTCCAAAACAAGGAAGTTACTGCTGAGCAGATCTGTCACCTGACCCCGTGTACATTTCACGAAGGGAACCCTAGAAGCAGCAAGTAGGACTGAAACAGCCGTCCAAGTAAACGACGCTCTGAGCTTGATTCGAACTGAGATTCATAAAATGCGTTGAGGAGTCAAGTCAAGAATGCCAACCAATATTTTTGCTTTCAAACAGGAACATTATATATAGATAGCTAGGTCATCAAAAGTAGGCACTTCTAATGATCTTTCTCCAGCACTTCTTGTGGAGAGGAGATGACACCTGTCGCTTATGGGAATGTCAGCTGGCTTAAGCCTGAGTTAAGTTTACTCACTGGCTAGCCAGATTTCATCAGTTTGGGAATCAATTAATCACAGGTGGCCTTAAAGCTGGTGATCTTCTGTACTATTAAGTTTGGCATGGTAGCAATCTGCTTGCCATCTTCTCTACCATCTACAGCTTTCTAAGGTAAAGGTAAAAGTTCCCCCGCACATGCGTGCTAGTCGTTTCCGACTCTAGGGGCCAGTGCTCATCTCCGTTTCAAAGCCAAAGAGCCAGCGCTTTTCCGAGGACGTCTCCGTGGTCATGTGGCCGGCATGACTAGACGCCAAAGGCGCATGGAACGCTGTTACCTTCCCACCGTAGTGGTCCCTATTTTTCTACTTGCATTTTTATGTGCTTTCGAACTGCTAGGTTGGCAGAAGTTGGGACGAGTAAGAGGCTCTCACTCTGCTACATGGCACTCGGAATTCGACCCGCCAAACTGCCGACCTTCTGATCGACAAGCTCAGCGTCCTAACCCACTGAGCCACCACCTCCCTTTACAGCTTTCTAGTACTGTCCAAAAGTAGATCATATAGAATGCATGGCAGCAGTCAGCGGTGAATCACCATGGGCATAGTGAATCTCACTGTCTTTCACACAATGTGGAAAATTAACACACCAAGGTGAGAACTGACCAAGTGCATAAGCAGCTACTGGATCTTTCAATTGATTTGAAAGAGTCCTTCGGGAGAAGGGCGGTATACAAATTAAATTATTAAATTAAATTAAATTAAATTTGGTTAAGTTTTTACGTGTGCCGTATACTGATCCTCTATATTCCGCAATGTAAAAAGATACATTTTGATGTCCATTACCTCTAATTCTCTTTCAACGGGAGTAGGTTGTTTCTACAGATTTCACCAAAAAGCCAATTTTGATATTTTTCTTCCCTTTGGCTTGTAAAAGTGGCATTGATGCTATCATACCAGTAGTTGCTAACATATTAAAACTTAGGGTTCTCCAACAGTTTACCAAAAGGACTTTCGATCCAGAATTGGCCACGTAATGGTGACCTGTTCCTATTTTGCTGGGAAAGTAAAATAAATAAAAAATGTACAGATCAGAAGGCTTGGTGCACATGTAAAAAAAATGCTAAAAAAAATTGGATTGAAATACCTAAATTAATTCAGAAGATTTTAACGATTAATATACAGCTGAAGCCAGAGGTGTTTGCTTTGGGACTGATAAAAAGTTGGGGAGAAAAACTCATGGAGGTTTGTTTTTATATAGGATAAGAGCAGTAAGACTTTTATATGCACAAAAAGTGGGACATTACCCAGAATAGGAGAATGGATAATGAAGAGGATGGTGCTTGCTGACATTGTCAAACCGACAGCTTTGATCAGAGAAAAGACACTGGGTCAACTTTAATGCTGCCTGGAAACTCCTTTTGGACTTTTTTTGTGTGAGACAGGAAAAAACAAAAACAAAATATGCCATACAGGTTTGAGGATTAGAAAAAAAAAGCTGATAGAGGGGAAAAAACGAAAGTTTTGTTGCACCCTTAGAATAAGTCACTTGGCCCTTTTATGACTTGTGGACTTCAACTCCCAGAATTCCTAAGCCAGCGTGCCTGGCAGAGGAATTCTGGGAGTTGAAGTCCACAAGTCATAAAAGGGCCAAGTTTGAAGACTCCTGGAATAAGAGGTCCGATTAAATTTATACTTGTAACCGATGTAAAAGAGAATCAGAAGTCATTCCCTTGAAAGTTGTTTTTCCTTTTCTTTATTTTTTTTCTGCACTTTCAGCTTTCTGCTTTCTTTCTTTACTGCTTCTCTCTGCCTCATCTTAATTATTAGTTTCTCTTAGTTTTCGTAAAATTAGTAAAATTAGTAAAAATATCTTAACGAAAAAGAATAGAGCACGGAGGAGATGGATTGATTATATCCAGAACAAATATGGGTGTAAAAAGTTTCATTTAGCATCTGAATAAGTAGTGGATTTATATGATGTATAATTAGATAGTAGTCATTTTATTATTATTCTGACGATGGAGAGTTAAAGTGCGATAGAATTTAATGTCTTATTGTTGTTAGCCTATTTTAGATTATGTTTTGTTTGTATTTTTATACCCTGTATTCAGCTCTGGGAAGTTGGGGAGGGGGAGGGGAGGGGAGGGAGGGGTTGGGGAGAGGGGGGAGGAGGGTTTTTTTTTCTTTGTATTCAAAAATGTATTTTAAAACTTTTCAATAAAAAAAGTAAAAGAACAGAGCACCACAAGAGTTTCTGAAGACAGCTCTTCTCCTGATCTAATAGGCCCACTGCCAGATTCTCAGCAACCGTCAGGGTCTCAGCGCCAAAGGTAGGGAGGACGGGCACTCAAACTGCAGGGGCCAACAACGGAGGAGAGGAAGGGGTTAGGGAGGGAAAGGGTGGCTTTGAAAGAGGAAAGTAGTGACTAAACCTTCCCGGATGACAAGTGACAAGTCCCAGCTGTCTACATTCATCAACCCTGCGTGTCAGATAATCATCACTCTGGAAAACCAGAGAGACTCCGGGGTGCCAGGCATCAGATTAAAATCAGGAGGAGGAGAAACGTCTATCACTGCCCCTTTCTTACTGACATTATCTGGTACCGCTAAAAGAAAAGAAAAAACAAATTCACCCAGCAAGGATCGGGGACTCCCCTTTTCAACGGGGCAGATGCTCGGGGCCAAAGGCGAAAGAGATGGGCCAGATTCAAATACGATAGAAAATAGTCTAGGCAGAGAGCTAGTATAATAATGCCAGCTGTGTTGGATTTGCAGCTCCCAACTCCCCATCAAGTGGTACAGGCAGTCCTCGACATACGACCGCAGTTGACCCCCCATTTCTGGGGCGAAGCGAGATAGTTGTTACGTGAGTTTTGCCCCATTTTGTGCCCTTTCTTGCCACAATTCTTAAGTGAATCACTGCAGTTGTTAAGTTGGTAACACACTCGTTAAGGGAAGCTGGCTTTCCCCCCCCCCCCCCGCCTTGTTGACTTTGCTCGACCGAGGGTCGCAAAAGGGGATCGTGCGACACCGGGACACGGTAACTGTCGTCAGTACATGCCAGTTGCCAAGCCTCTGAATTTTGATCACGTGACCAGAGGGATGCTGCAATGGTGGTAAGTGGGAAAAATGGTCATGAGTCATTTTTTTTCAGTGCTGTTGTAACTTTGAACGGTCGCTAAATGAAGCGTAAGTTGAGGACTATCTGTATTCTGCTGATGGGGAGCTGAAAGGCCACATGTCTAAGAGCACTGGGCTATTGATTCAAGCAAACACGTCTCAGTTTAGCTTGCTCTGTAGCAGGGGATGGCTGAGGAATTCTGGGAGCTGAAGTCCACAAGTCATCATCTTTGAAGATCCCTGCTCTGCAGGATGGTTGTGAAGGTTGCCTTGATGGGAAGGGAAGGGCAGGGAAGGGAAAGGAAAGGAAGAGAAGGGAAGGAAAGGAAGAGAAGGGAAGGGCAGGGAAGGGAAGGGAAGGGAAGGGAAAAATAAATGGATATAAACAGGGGTGTCAAACTCAATTTCACTGAGGGCCGCATCAGCATTGCGGTTGCCCACAGGGGGCCGGGTGGGTATGGCCAGGGTGGGTGTGGCCTACTGTGTGGGCGTGGCTAGAGTGCGTATGGCCTACTGGGTGGGCGTGGCCAGCTCTACATCGTTCACATCAAGGGCGCCTATTTGGGACCTGGGCAGGAGTGGGACAGATCTGGGGGTCTCTGGCAGAAGGAGGGTCTCTGGGCCAGGGCCAAGGCAGTGGGGGCCGTTCCCTCACTCTTTCCAGGATGGCTTCACGGGCCACATGAAACCACTTCGTGGGCCGGATCTGGCCCCCGGGCCTTGTGTTTGACATGTCTGATATAAGATAACCTTTATTGTCACTTTTTTCTCTGAACGCAGGTATAGGCTCCCTTCCCCCCACCAAAGCCTTGGAAAGAAGGGCAAAATAAACATGAAATAACTGGAGGCAGCCCAGATCAAGAGCCTGGCTCTGAGTTACGGTGACATCTCTGCCGGAAAAGCCCTGATGTTAAACAGGCCTTTGAGCTCATTAAGCCTGCCTGTTTCCTATCTTCTGGGTGAGAACTGTCCCTCTCTGAAATGGCCGGGCCAATGGCACATGTTCCCTGATATGCTTGTAAGTGCAGGAAGGTCAAAAGGACAGTTCCTCTTAGCATCACTGGGGGATGCTTGCCTCCCTTTGCCTAAGTGACCTGCCTTTTTTGAACGGTCGGACCTGACGTGCAGTTTAAGAGCGTGCCAAATAACGGATCAGCAAACTGCCAAGCTCCTATGGAAACAGCTTCTGGGCCCTTTCAGCTTCCTTCTTGTAAAATGAATCTTTACAACTGGTCCCTTGGGAAGTCCGCCTCTTCTCTCTTTTTGTGAGCTACAGAGGTGGGCGATACATGAAAAGCTTCCCCAAAGTTCATTGCGCGATTTTTTTTTCTCCCTCCATTTACTTTACTTAAGGGGTTGTTACCTAAATATTTGTTTTGAAAGGATCTCACCCAGGAAATAGGCATCACTGTGCCTGGTAACAACAAAGCCCAGTAAGTTAGCTTTTGTTCCTGGATTGTGACTCTGGAATACTAAGAAAGAAAGAAACCAACCAGCCAGAATTTAATGAAAATGAGTTGAGGCTTTAGAGAGCGTGCATTGAGGGTGGAGGTCTCATGCACACATAGAGAGGAAGGAATCCCAAGGTCCATATAACATACAGGTGGTCCTTAACTTACAGCCATTCATTTAGGGACCACTGGAAGTTACAATGATACTTTTAAAAGTGATCTAATGACTAGTTTTCATACTTACGTCCCTAGCAGCCACGGTCACGAGATCAAAATTTGGATGCTTGGCAACTAGAATGTATTTTTGACAGTTGTACATACATGTGATCACCATTTGTGATCTTTCCATTTGGCTTCTGCCAGGCAAAGTCAACAGGAGAAGCCCAATTCGCTTAATGACCTCATGATTCACTTAATAGCTGCAGTAACTCGCTTAACAACTATGGCCATAAAGATCGTAAAATGGGGCAAAACTCAGTTTAGCTGCCTTGCTTTTATCAATGGAAATGTTGGGCTCAATTGTGGCCGCAAGTTGAAGTCCACCTGCAGAGCAGCTCCTTGTACCTTAAACCATCCCTCGGGCATTAGATATCATTCATTGGCAGCGACATTTTAGCCACAACAGGTTCTGGGTTTATCAAACTGAGGGGAGATCACTGGTGCTCCTCCACAGGTCACTCCACTGTTCAGTAGGCCCAAAAGGAGGAACCACTGTAGCAAGGCTGACATGAGATTCGAGACAGAATATCAGGAAGAAGTCATGATTGACCATCCAGTAGCTTCACTGAGCATTGAAATGTTGTAAGCTTTCTGGAGTCACCTATGAGTGAGTTGTAGAGGATGGATGGATGGATGGATGGATGGATGGATGGATGGATGGATGGATGGACGGATGGACGGACGAACAGATATGATAGATAGAAAGATAGATATCATGGATTGATGAGTGGATTGACAGACAAACAGACAGATGATAGATAGATATGATGGATGGATGGATGAATGAATGGAGGGATGGACAGAAACAGATAGAAGATAGATAGAAAGTTAGATATGACGGATGGATACATGGATGGACAGATGGATGCATGGAAAGACAGATAGATTTTAACCCAACATTGCTTGGGAAATCTCCTTTTTAAATCAGTGCTTTTTTGTTCCCTGTATTGCCCTTGCCTTTAATATGCAGCAACCTTATCCAAAAAGAATATGTATGTATGTATGTATGTATGTATGTATGTATGTATGTATGTATGTAAGGGATGTGGTGGCTCAGTGGGTTAGGATGGAGCTTGTCGTTCAGAAGGTCGGCAGTTTGGCGGGTCGAATCCCGAGTGCCGCATAACAGAGTGAGCGCCTGTTACTCGTCCCAGTTTCTGCCAACCTAGCAGTTCGAAAGCACGTAAAAATGCAAGTAGAAAAATAGGGACCACTCCGGTGGGAAGGTAACAGCGTTCCGTGCGCCTTTGGTGTCCAGTCATGCCGGCCACATGACCACGGAGACGTCCTCGGACAAGCGCTGGCTCTTCGGCTTTGAAACGGAGATGAGCACCGGCCCCTAGAGTGGGAAACGACTAGCATGCATGTGCGGGGGAACCTTTACCTTTTATGTATGTATGTATATGTAATCCTTCTGGATTACATAATGTGGTCATCTGTTTTGTTAACATCCAAGGCTTTCAAGCCCTTCTCCTCCCACCCGAGGCAACTGTCCATATTGATAAGTCAGCATTTGTTCTTTGAGGTCAATCCCACATTTCCCTCCCTGCATTTAAGGAGAAAGCTAACTGCCACTTGGAAGCGGAGCAGAACAAAACTTCACCTCTTGCAATGGAACAGATTCAGCGGCAGGGAACAGGACCTAATGAATTATCAAGCATGTCTCGGTTTTTCCAAATAGGTTTTGCATCTAGTAGCAATAATATCAAACACAAAGTTGGCCTATTTGATACAGTGTTACATTTCCTGCTCAAGAGATACTTAGTTCTACACTTATAACTTTCTATGGGGCAGCAGAATGTAGCTTTGATTTATTATCTAACTCTGAAGCAGTATTGCTAGGCCTAATGTCAAGAGCAGGAAATCAGGAGTCCAGGTAGTTCAAATGAATATATAGATTTAATCCAAGATTAAGCTCTCTACAAGACTCTGACCTACTAACAGTCAAAGCAAATTGGTGGCAGGTAAGAGTCAACAGAATTTAAGATGGGTAACAGTCAGATCTACTGTGAGTGCAAAGGAACTTGAGACTGCCGATGCCTTTGAACCCTCTCTTGGGCTCAGCCTGGTCTTCTCCTACATCTAGTCAATATAGACAGAATGAAACAGTCAGGATGGCAAAGCCTCCCTCTTGTGCGTGGCTAACACCACGGAGAGAGGCAGAACCATTGGTAGAACCCAATGTCCATCCAAGTCAAGACCACCCAAATCACACTGCAACAATCTTGTCTGAAAATATCCAAAGCATCAATGATCTAATACAGGGGTCCTCAACCTTGACAGCTTTAAGACTTGTGGACCTCAACTCCCAGAATTCTTCAGCCAGCAAAGCTGAAGTTGAAGTCCACAAGTCTAAAAGTTGCCAAAGTTGAGGACCCCTGATCTAACATATATGCTTGAGTTACATCTCAATGCATTCCTGTTATATCAGAATAGAATGCTGGATATAGCTACAGTCTATTTCATTAAAAAAAATACACACACATTATTTATTTGCTTATCCATCAATGCCACACATTAAGAACCAGGACAACATACTTTGCCACCCACATAACAAAATGTAAACTGAGATAATGTGAAAAGCCATAATTGCTGGGATTGAACAGGCCTAGGTTAACATCCTGTATATCTCAAAGAACCTTTCCCACCTTCTGCTGATGCAAGAGACCCTATACCATTCCAGACAAATGGCTGCCCAGTCTCTTCATAAATGCCTCAAATGGTTGTCCCGTCTATTTTCGAAAATGTTTAACTAAAGAATTAAAAATATCAGCTGCCCTAACACATTTCTTCCAGAGTAGCCTCTTCTATTGTTTGAAGGATCCTATCAGAGAAAAGATGATGGCAGATGTGCAGAAGATTAAACAATGCCTGAAACTTTGTTGAGCTATTCTAGGTACCATAATGTCATCTTTCCGGCATTATGCCCTGAGGGTTAAGAAGTTCTTCTGGACTTATGACATCATCCCTTCCTTAGAACATCTGGTACATCCTACAGTCCACTTAAACCTACTCCCAAGGCCAGCTACTCTGTCATTTGGATTTGCTTAAAATGCACCTCCTAATAATAGATGTGTACCTTGAGGATCCATTTCCAGAAGAAGGGACACACAACCATGGGAAGGATTCCCTCGGCTTAGATGGAGTTTAGGTGTTGAGTTTCTGAGCATCTTGGATTTATGCACATCTGTCCCCTGCAAAACAGCCCTTTCTTAGCTTTACTTAGAGGTCATTCCTTGCAAACAGAGAGAAGGACAATGCATTTCGTTGTTCAGAGGGTCCTTTTCATCCCTAATGGCCATTTTGCCCCCGAAGCTTAGGTTGCCCTTTCTTTGTTGGCTGAAAGCATCAATTGTGCCATGCAGAAGGCATCAAGGGCCTCAATGGAAGAAGGAAGGAAGGAAAATAAGAGGTGAATATGGGGAGTGAATTAACCAAAGGAAGAAGCAACTTTTTCCACATCCATAAATTGAATTTTGCTTTCATCTTTGAAGGACTACATTAACTTCTTCACTTCAGATTATTGCATGCCTGTTCCAGTCCAGAGCAGTGCCCAGAAGAAAGAAAGCAAGAGAGAAACTTTTCCTTGCTCAACAATCAAACAAATCTGAAGTGGCCAGATTTGTTCATCCAAAGATGCTATAAACCTGAACGATTCCAAAATGCTAATTGTCCCTTTTTCCTGTACGGTGTTCTATTTCTTTAGGACTTGCAAGTGTGTAAAGGCATGTCAGATCTCACATATTCATCATAACAACACTTGCAAATATGAAAGGGTGAAGTATATTTTATTTCCCAGCAGAACTGATAAGAACATATAAACATGGAGGCATGTGTGAGTGTGTGTGTGTTTATTTCTTTGTGGAACCCTTGGTGCTCTCTGAGCTTGTTTATTTGTTTGAAGAGGTTTCATTATCCCACTAAGTTACATCATCAGCGCTAGTGATCACTGCTAGCGCTGATGTGACCTAACTGGTGCTCCTGAACCATTTTCAGAGAATCCACAAATTACCAGCTGGTCTAAAACACTGCACCTCCCAATTCTAGGTTAAAGATGCAGGATCAAAAGAAATCCTGACCAATGGTAGGAGGTTCTGCAAATCTAGATCTGTTCTTCAATTGCAGGTTATCTATTGGAAAGATCAAGACTGTTTCAACCCCAGGTCTAAACTTTGAATCAAAGTAATCAATTCAGACGGACATGGTGGCTACGACGCTGAGCTTGTCGATCAGAAGGTCGGCAGTTTGGCAGGTCGAATCCCGAGTGCCGCGTAACAGAGTGAGTGCCTGTTACTCGTCCCAGCTTCTGCCAACCTAGCAGTTCGAAAGCACGTAAAAAATGCAAGTAGAAAAATAGGGACCACTACAGTGGGAAGGGAACAGCGTTCCGTGCGCCTTTGGCGTCTAGTCATGCCGGCCACATGACCATGGAGACATCCTCGGACAAGCGCTGGCTCTTCGGCTTTGAAACGGAGATGAGCACCGGCCCCTAGAGTCGGAAACGACTAGCAAGCACGTGCGGGGGAACTTTTACCTTTTACCTTTACCTTTAATCAATTCAGAGGATAGATAGATAGATAGATAGATAGATAGATAGATAGATAGATAGATAGATAGATAGATAGATAGATAGATAGACAGGCAGGCAAGCAGGCAGAGACAGACAGACAGACAGACAGAGAAGTAGGTAGATAGCTAGCTAGAGCTAGACAGACAGACAGACAGATAATATCCATTTGAGGGTTATAGTCCCATGTATCTCCAGCACATTTCTACGGTTTTTCAATGTAGTTATTGAAGTGCAATGTGCTTGTTGGTTTTTAAACTTCTCTCTCTTCCACACTTTGGAACAGGAAATTGTGGTCACTGGTTCTGTAGCAAACTTTCCATTTGCCTCGACATTCCTGATGCCATACTAGAAAAGATCAGTTTGAAAGGAATATTTGAAGGAGAACGGGGAAAAAAAGACTGGCCCACACAGTCACTTCCACCAGTCTCTCTCACACACCAAACCCCGAGAAGCATCTCCATCCTGATTCATTCTGACTAGACCAACTTGATGTGCAAGTGTTCACTGCCTCTTCCTTTTTGTCTGCAAGCAAAGAGACCAACTAGCCAATGAAAACCCTAGAGTACTTACTTGCTTGAAGTTGTCATTTGTGGGGGGGGGGGGGAAAGAGCTATTGCTAAGACCTAACGTAAAATCATATGTCAAAGTTTATTCATCTGGAACTTTCTGACAGGCAGCTTGGTCTTTCTGTTCAAAGCAAACACTCAAAGATTAGCCACCAAAATATCTATAAGAAATCAAGAGGCGTGCTGAGTGAGTCTACAACGCCTTTTAATTCTCTAATCTTCTAATAAAAAGGGAGGTGATTCAAGAATAATATACGTTTGATTATCAGAGGGCTGGTAACTAGACAACGGATATATTATCACAGAAGTTGACAGCATCTAGCATTCTAGTTGATATGGACTGATCCTCCAAAGCTGAGAAGTCCTTTGCTGGGAAAGCCCTAGTTGTAGACTAGATCTGACACAGAAAAACACATCCTGGAAGAAGGTAAGGGTAAATAATTCCATATTGTTACCAAAGAACCCAACATGAATGTATCCATTAAGTCACCAAGAATCAATCACAACTTAAAGTTTGTCATTTACACTGCAACAAGGTAAAAGTTATAAAGAAAGCTGTCTGTTTTATTTTTACCATCTCCTCCAAGAACCGGGGAATAGTCTGGTTTATTATGAATAGAATCTAAGTCACGTATTATGCTTAACTATGGCTTCCTGAAACATGCATCGACTACAATTGGCGGTATCCACACAATATGACGAATCAAGCCCAAACAAACCACGCTTTGGCTTTGCATGATGTGGGAACACCATCAGACCGCTACAGAAACAAAAAAGACAAGAGGATCATAAATGTGCACTCTAGCATTAAATTACAACTGGTGGTGTCCTCTCCTCTCTTCCCTCCTTGCCCACCCAAAGTTGTTGTGAATCATGATTTACATCAAAGAAGATACTCAATAAAACCATTTGCAGAAGGACTGAACTATGTTGCTCATAAGCTAGCAATTACAGCCTCACATTCAAGACTAAGAAAGCAAAGTGTCATTCAATTGCCTAATTAACTTTCAAGAGAAGCTAAGAATTGCTGTGTACCATTTTTGAGGAAAGCTGAACTGTTGGTTGGGAATGACAGCAATGCTGGTAGGAGAAGACCCAGATGTTGGTTAGGAGGCAGGAATCCAATCCATATAGAGAGGATATCAGGTTGATTTAAAAAAAAAACTGCTGTACTGCAGCTTCATAAGTGCTTGATATCACTATATTTGCATATTAGTCATAAAGCAAAACCAAAGAGAGCAAAAGAGCAAAATCAACATCTGCTTCTACAGCCAGCAGGAAACCTGATGGGCAGCCTCTTCTCCTTTATGCAAGCTTCCCCTCCTCCCCACCCTCAAGTAATTTTCTGACACACAACACGTAATCCAATTTATGGAAACCATTGCCACAAGATGCGATTACTGCGGTTGGTTTTTCTAAAAATTATCTTTGTTAAAAATACGTGAAAGACTGGTCGTGACTAATCACCACCACCTGCAGAGAGAACGCCAAGCCTCTCTGTAGGTAGACACTACTACTGCAGAAGCATTATTAGCCAGGGTCAAAAGCAAGAGCAGGCCAAGGATTATGGGACCTGAAATCCAGCACAGATGGAAGGCACCACACTCGACTCATAAACAGCTCACTTTTTTAGAGCAACGTGGACTTTTGAGTTAAGAGATTAGCCAGGCAATAATATGCATCCTCTAAGAAAAACACAAATTACAGAACTATCCTAACAGATCCAGCCAGGAGGGGAGAAGCTTGCTCTGCTTCTCCACACTATTGCAAAATCTCAGTTCCTTAAACCTTTCACTTTAAATATGATCAGTGCCTTCCCAGACCCTCCCGGCAATAGCTAGATCAATTACTTCCCCATTTGAAAATCAAAGGTAAAGGTAAAGGTTCTCCCGCACATGCGTGCTAGTCGTTTCCAACTCTAGGGGCTGGTGCTCATCTCCGTTTCAAAGCCGAAGAGCCAGCGCTTGTCTGAGGACATCTCTGTGGTCATGTGGCCGGCATGATTAGACGCCAAAGGCGCACGGAACGCTGTTACCTTCCCACCGTAGTGGTCCCTATTTTTCTACTTTACATGCTTTCGAACTGCTAGGTGGGCAGAAGCTGGGACGAGTAACAGGCACTCACTCTGTTGCGCGGCACTCGGGATTCGACCCGCCAAACTGCCGATCTTCTGATCGACAAGCTCAGCGTCCTAACCCACTGAGCAAAACACCCATCTGACCAATATGAGCTTTGCAGCATATACACCTAGGAAACTCATCTTCCCATCACTCTTGGATTGGCTTGGGGAATGGATATCCCCTGGGTATCCAGTACAATAAAAAGATAACACAGTTAACTATTATTACAATAGCAAAACCACAACACATAATCAATGGTAAATACTGTCCTTATCCAGATAAAATGGTTTGATTCAACAAGAGCTTATTCTTCAGAAAAACAGAGATGGTCAACCAAAAACCAATATTGACTTATATCTAAAAGATATTTTTTTCCAAGTTCGTTAGAGACTTATATTATTAGTGTTCAAAGAAGCACCTTAAAGATGGCAAGGAAACAAGCTGAAATCCTGCCTCTTTGGCAACATTAACCCATCTGCTTTTGTACTTGAAGATTTTATTAGTTTATCAGAATGAATAATACAGAGAAAATAAAAATAATGGAAAACAAGAAGGAAAGGGGGAAAGGAAAGAGTGTGGGGTAAAAAGTAAAAAAGGTCAGCGAAATAAGTCTTGACTTCCAACTCAACTTAGAACAGTAGACGACATAAATGATGATAGCTTATGAGGATTAATAGGTATAAACAGAAATGTATATTATTTCCCACAGCAAATAGAAAAAGAAGTAAAGATGGTTAAGTTGATTTCTCTATCCAAGGAATTTTAATTTTGTTTTCCTTTGGACATTGCTTCTGATTTTTGTGCACATGATGGAAAGAATGAAGCTTTGATTTTTTTTTAAATTTTTATTTATTTTATTTATTTTAATTCCATTTATATCCCACCCTTCTCCGAAGACTCAGGGCGGCTTACAAGCTTAGCAGTAGCCTTCATTCTATGTATATGTCTGCTTATTAGGGCTTTCACACACACCCCAAGCGGCATTATTACAAAGTCAGCTTAATTGCCCCCAACAATCTGGGTCCTCATTTTACCTACCTCGGAAGGATGGAAGGCTGAGTCAATCTTGAGCCTGGTGGGACTCGAACCTGCCCTAATTGCAGGCAGCTGGTGTTACTTAAGGAGGCATTAGCCCACTGCTCCACCAAGGCTTTTGGTTTTGCTGATTAATAGGTTTGTTGTTATAAAAATGACTAGTGTATATTATTGTGAAAAAGTAAAAAGTTGAGGTCCTTGTGTTAACAGTAACCCATCTGAAGAAATTGGGGGTGGCGGGGGGCAAAGTAATTTTCAAGAGTGCAAAATCATTTAGAAAATGTTTGCCTGGCCTTGCTTTCAAAGGAGTACAGTTCTCTCAAATTGTTCTCACATCTTATTGTGATGCAACGAGTCAAAAGAAGAGCATACTGGGTCATCTGGACAAAACCGTCTTTATTCTTGAAACATACCAAGACCAAACAGAGTTCTTAATGTGACTTGGGAAGCATCTGATGGACTTCAAGAAGGGGTGGTGGATGGGAAAAACTTCTCATCCAACATCAATGTAAAGAAGATCAAAGCCACCTGCTGCTGATGCTAAAAAATCCATAGAAGGAGACCAACTGGGAACTCTACTGTACGTATTTATTTAAAATATTTTCCATTCTGCCCTTTGGTTTGAAATTTCAAAGTCTTCTTATAATTAGTCACAAAACTCAACCAACTACCACCGACAGCAAAGTATCGAAGACACTTTAAACAGCAAGAAACGGTACAATTACAGGATGGTACCCATCCCATCAGCTGCTCCTCTGAAGACTCTTGCAATAAAATAATGAACATCAATTTGTCAATAAAAAACAGCATTAAAACAAGTCACAAAAAACCTTAAGCACCTAATCGTGTAAAAAGCTAAATGTAAGTTTCTTGTGTGCCTTAGTACTGGCTATGCTCTGTTCCACACTATTTTCTCCATACAGGCATTGATCAGCTTGCTTCCTTCGTTCCCTCCCTCCCTCCCTCCTTCTCATTTCAGATGTCTACAATGACACCACTACTACCTCACCACCTTCCAAATCAACAACTGTAGGAATTGTTATCTTTCAAAACATCTAAAGGAACAAGGGATCTAACTGTGGCCAATGCTCAAAGATCCTTGCTACCAGGTGCCCCAAATCCCAGCAAATGGACTCATGTCAATCCTGCTGCAGCAGACCCACCCAAGCCACTCAAGAGACACTGCAACAACAACAACACCCCAGACTTAACAATTGTCAATAAGAAACACACAAAAAAGACCAAAAAAAGAAGTCTGGATAGTGGTAGTGGCAACACCACTACTTGGAGACAGCGGAATAGGAGAGAAAGAACTGGAGAGGATAACAAAATGCTAAGACCTACAAATAGAAATAGAACGACTGTGGCAGAAGAAAGCAAAGGTAGCACCAATAATAATAGGCGCCTTGGGTGCAATCCCCAAAAAAACTGGAGCACCTCTTGAACACCATCGGCATTGACAAATTCACCATCAGTCAATTGCAAAAGGCAGGCTTACTGGGAACAGCTTCCATCCTGCGATGATACTTGTAAGACCATCAAATCACCACATCTGCCTACCCCAGGCCCTTGGAAAGGACTAATTCGGTAAACAGAAATGCCAAACCCAGTCTGAACATCATCTAGAGCATTATATCTTGACAACCCCATCAAACCTAAGTAAAATTGCAAGATAGTTACTGGTGGTGAAGGTATCTCCCAAACGACTTTGGCCTCTTTCATGGATATAACTACTACAAATTCTCAAGTGTTCATTATCAATCAATAATAACAACAACAATTTGCACGGATGCTTAGGAATGGTATTCAAGAGGCTTAGAACTGCCTTTCACCCTTTAAGCCAATGGGGGAACAACTTTCTCAAATGAAAAATGTTTATTTATTTATTCATTTATTTATCCAATTTAAAGATTGCCTATCTCACTCACAGAGCAGGTGGAAGCAATCCTTTGCTCAGTCATTGATGTTTCATTCAGATCTCGAAGTTGCCAAGTTCAGAGAGAGAGTCCTTCAATTAACACACACAAGAGAACTTTCTCAAGCAGTGACAACGCTCATCTACAACAGAAACACAGTCCTTCCTGCAAACTGATCGCCCAGAAATCCAAAACCATGAATTAACCAGCTCAAACTATCTTCCGGCCATCACGCTACTGAACGGAACTCCAGGCACAGAAAGAGAGGGTTCAGAAAGCCATAACTTTGGAAAATTAAAACCCAATGAGAAAATTTTAAAAAGAAAGATCTGCTTCCTCGTGATTAAAGACCAAAAATAAAAATAAAAATTGAAATAGAAGGAAATTAGCTTTGCGAGGGGTCATGTGCATTTTTGTTCCTCAATCAATAGCCAACGCTCAGTGATGGGAGACGGGGAAAATAAACGAAACCTCACCCTTGCTTCAGAAGTAATGCTCTCAGCTAGATCTGTCCGAAAATCCATTTCTTCTTCGGTTTTCATTTCCAGAGAATCTGCAAAAAAAAAAGAGAAAAAAATGTTTAGTGTGTCTTTTAATCATTTCTCCAGTTTTAACAACCTAGCTGGTCTCCCTTCCTTTTCTGGCTACCCACGTAGGTTTCGTTTTAGGTCATTCTGTGACTTCCCAATTCTTCCCAAGCAGGGAAGGAAAGGGTTGGCTGAGCTTCTTCCCTCACCACCACCCTTAAACCTGATGTTTCAGTTTTGCTCTAAGGAGTGTATATTTCAGGTAATTTCAAAACTTTGGTCACTTCCTTTTTTTACAGCCCAAGTTTTCTTGATTCAATAAGACGGATGACATCTCATCGTAGGACGATGGGCTCAAAATCTACTGCACTGATTTGTTTTCTAATTTTCACTGAAAATTGTTTCACAGGGAAACAAGAGACAAACCAGGTTTCTTGGAAAGCTGAATATCAGAACTTCTTTAAGAGATCAAAGGGGATACTAAGAGGTAGAAGGGGAAACGAAGCCACAGGAGAACCAGTTCATATTCGCAGATAAATGCATGCTATCTGACAAACTTTTGGGTGACAGAGTCAAAGGCACTCTCTATAACTAAACGCCCCACCAGAGATTTCTGCTCACAGAAAGCAAACACTTTCCTTTCTTAAGTCCTTTCCCCTGATACATTAATTTTCTATGTGTTGAGTAGCATGTCGGTAACAAGCATTAAAAATGCTTTGCAATTAATTGCTGCAATTCATACCCTGAGCCGCTGGCATTTCTGCTGCACGTGAATGCATAAGAAGAGCATTGACTGCAGAAAACGTAGTGAGAGAACTTACAACAGTTCATTTAATGACCAAAGTTACTGTGGCGCTGAAAAAAAGACACTGACGGCCGTTTTTCAGAGTTTTGCAGCATTCCCCAGGATCACCTGATTAAAATTCTGACACTTGGCAACTGACTCATATTTATGACGGTTACAGTATCCCGGGGTCACGTGATCCCCTTTTGCGACTTTCCAACAAGCAAAGTCAATGGGGAAGGCAGATTCACTATTTGTATAATAGGGCAAATTTCACCTAACTGTCTCATTTAGTAACAGAAATTTGTAAATTGAGGATTACCCGTAATTTTCTTACAGTCTCTGAAAAACAAAAGTGAAGAACATGCTTTGTGGGACTCCAGCTCATAACAGTGTGAACCAGTACAGCCAGCCAATCCCAGCATCTTCTAACGTAAGGAATGAGTATCGCATATCTTAGAAAACTGCTGCCAGTCAAGAATAAATTACACTGGACTACAAAGACCAATGGACACATCTGGTTTAGGACCACCTTCTTAGATTCATCCCTTGGAGATTAAAAAAAGCACTTCATCCCAATTCAATCAATCAATCATTCATTCAATCAGAATAGACCTGGAAGGGACTTTGGAGATCTTCTAGTCCAACCCCTGCTTAAGCAGGGGACCCTATACCATTTCAGACAAGTGGCTGTCCATTCTCTTCTTAAAAACCTCCAGTGATGAAGTACCCACAACTTCTGAAGGCAAGTCATTCCACTGGTTGATTGTCCTCACTGTTAGGATGTTCCTCCTTAATTCCAGGTTGCTTCTCTCCTTGATTAGTTTCCATCCATTGTTTCTTGTCTTGCCTTCAGGTGCTTTGGAAAATAAATTGACCCCCTCCTCCTTGGAAGGCAGCCTCTCCAATACTGGAATACTGCTGTCATGTCCCCATAAGTTCAATTGTAGAACTTATGTTTTTCGTGCTCAATGCTCAACCCCTTCCCAATTTTAAAAGAATTTCACATGGAAGTCCTCTTCCAGACCCAGTGGGCCTGGCTATTCCAAAGTGGCGTCTTCCAGATGTGTTGGAAATGCAATCCCTAGAATCCTTCAGCCAGTATTCTCTTGCTGGGCATTCTGGAAACAGCAGCTCCAACATATCTGGAGGGCACCAAGCTGGGTGGAGTTGGAGAAACCTGAAATCAAAAACATCAGGCTAGATGATCCTCTGGTCTGGCGGTGGTCATGGGTTTAGAATATCATTTCTGAGGAACCCAAAATACAGAGGTTTTTGTACAGAGGAAGAGTTTTTCTGGTTTCCACTTATCATGTTAGACTTCAGCAAACAGTAACTTCACCAGTCATTTGGTTAACACTGCTTTACTTAATATCTGTGAACCATCTTCTGCAAAGCACTCAAAAAAGCTTGTACCAACTTGCTAGATAAGCACAATCAGTTTAAATTTCAAACCAACATTTGGGAGTTTGGAACAAGTAGTGCCCTTCATTTCTACCTTGTACTTCTCTCGTGTAGCAAAAGGAGGATGGGATTTGCAAGGGAAACCCACAGCACAACATTTTTTGACAGCTTTCAACAGCACCAACAACAACAGTTGGGGAAAAAAGACCAGAAGAGAAGGGAATGGAGAATCGAGGGGCGTGGGGGGGTTAGGAATGGCTTATAAGCCTTTGTGTTTGTTGTGGTGCAAGAGCGGCTATGTCTCCTCAAAGTCACAGGGGAGAACAGCATGCCTTGGCAAGAAAGAACAAGCTCGGCTTGAGCTCAGAACAAACAACAGCGTGCTTGGCCAAAGAGCCGGACCGCAAGCAAATGAAAAAGTGGTGGTTCCGATTTGACATCACAGAGGGAGAGAAGGAGAGACGGACACAGTGAGCAATGCAAGCCAACCACTCACTTAATTCTCCATTTCACACCATTCTTTCTTGCCGAGTCACCTGGAGAATCTCCCCTGGTGAACAGACACGCAGAGTTTAGCAATATTTTTCTCGCTCCCACTTGGAGGTCTCCACATACACACACCTTTCTCAGCTGGCTCCCGGTGCTCCACGCAAGTTCTCTAGCTCCTTGAGGCCATTTCTACTAGCTAAGTACAGGTGGACAGAAACCCTCGCCTTTGCTGTGTTCTGGCATGGCGGAGACTCCAGTTTAATCCTGTTTCTCCAGTTGCTCAGGAGCTTTCTTAAAACTACGCAGTCTCAGCACCACGGCTGGTAGCAGGTGCAAAGCAGGAAGTGCGCCTTAATTACAGGTGCCCGTTTCCAGCCCCTCCCCTGCGCCTTTGGTTTTAGCTTCCCCACATATTCAGAGCAAAGCAGTTTTGATGCCAAAGCAGCTTCCAGCAAAGACCTTCACCTAGGATTAGGGGTCTTCAAACTTGGCCCTTTTATGACTTGTGGACTTCAACTCCCAGAAGTCCACAAGTCATAAAAGGGCCAAGTTTGAAGACCCCTGACCTAGGTAGACACGTTCCACTTTCAAGGCACCCTCACTCTACAAAATCCACGGCAAGATTTCTCCAACGGGCCCCCCTTTTTGACGACGCCCAGAAAAATCTAGACTGCGTTTTTAAAAACAATGGGTTTTTTTGTTTGTTTGTTTCTTAAAGTTGGCAGTTCATCTGTTCTGCAGCTGGGTATTTGCTCTTTCTTTCTGGATGCTACTTGCTTAGAATCAACAGCCAGAGTTTAAAGGGGGTGAGGGAATAAATTTAGGAGGCTGCCACTCCTAAGCCCGAAAGGAGAAATGAACCGCTCCAGGATCGCATGACAGACACCTCCCCATGAGATTGAAATATCACAAAAATAAAATGGAGCTTGCTGGATGCCAAATCCTGTCAAGCAGGGCCTAAGAGCAGCTGTTATTTATTTATTTTTTTCCCAAGGCTGTGTAGGGCGCTCCTTCCAGTTTTATTCCTGTGGAAAAAAAAATGATCTTGTATACGCCCGGCCTCTGCTAGTCTCCAAGCAGCAAACGCTCCCAGTTTTTCCTCTATTTGCAGTTCAGCCTGGGATGACAGGGCAGGCAATATTTATTTGTTTGTTTGTTTATTGGGGGGAATGGGAAGACAGAATCTTTCACATTGTGTTAAAAAAAATATATATAGAGAGAGAGAGAGTGCGCGCCCAACGTTGGTTCAATCTGTCATGTTCCTTCAGTTTTAACTTAGGGAGAAATTTGCTGGTACTAATTTGCAGCAATATTTGTTTGTTTGTTTGTTTGTTTATTGGGGGAAAGGGAAGACAGAATCTTTCACATTGTGTTAAAAAAAATAGAGAGAGAGAGAGAGAGAGAGTGCACGCCCAACGTTGGTTCAATCTGTCATGTTCCTTCAGTTTTAACTTAGGGAGAAATTTGCTGGTACTAATTTGCAGCGGATCAAACTCAAGGGGGGGGGGGAGAGGAAGAGGCCGCCACACCTGCGATTCCTCAGGGCAAGCTCCATAATAGCAGCAGGGAGAGATCAGCTGTTTTCTTTTTAACCAGCTGTCTGAACAGGTGGAGCCATGAAAGCTTGCATTAAACTATCATTAAGCATTGCCAACAATTATGCCTCTAGGTTTACAGCTCAGATGGAGGGGGGGGGAAGCCTTTCCTTCATTCCCTCACCACCTTCCTCGCTCTCACCTTAAAAAAAAAACTAATGAAAACAATATGCTCTAACAACTCCTGTTACAGAAGAGGCAAAATGGTTTTAAAGAAGGAGTCCAACCGGTCCGTCTTGATCCTTCAGGTCCTCGCTTGTCAACGTTGCTCTCGCTAATCAAACTCCTTCGTCCGGGCCTTTGTTTTCTCAAGTCGGAAATAAAGGCTGGAAGCCCAGCAAACACACACACACACACACACACACACACACACACACACACACACAGAGTGGGTACCCTATTCAGAAAGGATTTTTCATAAAGCAGAAATGGGGACTGTGTTTTTTTTTAAATAAGTTTAGCTTTCCTGTGGCTTCAAACTACATTTGGATCTGGGCCATCTTGAAAAGACGCTTTTAGAACTTGAGCAGCTGATAGGCAAAAGTTTAGCCCACAGCTCTGTGGTCTTCTCTGACCAAGCCAAGCCAGCATGAAACATGGAAACCTCGCAACAAATAGACACACCTGTTCTGGAAGGAAGCCTGCATTAATACAACACATCGTTCACTCTCCTTCTTAACAGATGCTTTGTAGGGCAGAACCATGTACCTTGATGACAATTTAAAGGGGAAAGAGTCAAAAGAAAAGGGTCAGGTAGGAAGCAGGTGTGTGCTTCAAGCAACTGACAGCCTGAAGTTTAGTTGTGCAAAAGGGGAAAGAGAAGTTGGGGCAACCAGGCTACCACCTACAGATTTCCCAAACAAAGAAATACAGATTTTGCGTGCTTTTCTCTTCCCCAAGTTTGCTAGTTGCGTCCTTCCAGCAAAGAGATCCTCACTTCCCTCACTTGTCATTCACAAATCACATCTCCCCCCCACTTCTGCTGACTTAACAGAAGAAAACTGAATCACACTTTTTTTTTCATTTTCTTACCTGCAATAGGTGAAGAGCTGGTTAGTTCCAGGGCTGCAGAGTTCATTTTGTTGTCAGGCTGTACATTTATCTCCTCTTTAACTTCATTAAGGAGACATCTAGTCTCCTCCGGGCTGGCTTCCACCAAGCAGGGGACTTCCACGGGATTTCCAGCGAGAGATTCCAAAGAGACATGTGCTTCTGCCGGCAATATCACTTGACCAGGCGTCAGGTCAACATTATACAACAGACAGCCAGGGTCCAGAGCAGAGTCTTTCATTCCAACTTTGTCCAACTGCTCAGTCCCGGGAAGAGGGCAGAGAGGCAAGGCAAGGGATTCTGGTTCAGCTTGGCTAGTCCTCCTATTCTCTTTCTCTGACTCTCCCAGCTCCGTAACATCCATCTCACTAACCAACAAGGGCATTTCGGGACCAGGATCACAGTCACAAAGGAGTTCTTCAGCAATTGGCTGAAGCAATATTCGGGAAGGGATATTTTCCACTTCCCCCTCCTCCTCCTCCTCCTCTGAAAGACCAATTTCCATGGCCAGTTCAAGAGCCGTCAGAGGAGCTTCCATCACATCCAATGTTCTGCCAGCTGGCGAGGCTGCTTGCCCACCTGGACCACGCTCAAGTCCCGGGTTCAGCATGACCTCAGGGGAAGGAGTATCCCTGTTGCAAAGAGGAGCACCCTTTGCCAAGCCAGGCTGTGGAGGAACATCCCCGACCGCCTCTACCTTTACTTGCTCCTCAGCTTCCAGACTGGAGGCTTCCTCCTTTAAGCCAGGCTGGGCATTGCTTCCATCCACCGGGTGCTCTCTACCCAGATCGTAGGAAGCCGGTTGCACAAGGATTCCCAGAGGGAAGCTCTCCAGCAAAGCCTTTTCCTTGCCAAGCAGTTCCTTCTCACTTTCAGGCAGCTGAGAAGAGTCGGGCTCCTTGTCTTTTTCCCAGCCATCCACCAGAGCAAGAGACGTGGCTGCCAGCTCACCTTGCACTGGGCTTCCCTGTTCAGCTGCTCTAGTCAGCAGCTTTGCTGCTGCTGCTGGCTCTGCTGGCTCTGCTGTTATTGCTGTTCCTACTTCCTGGTTTTGTTTGGAGTCTTGATTAAGAGCAGCAGAGGGTGTGCCCACTAAATGCTCCTGAATACACTGAGTGCCCTTACCATGCGAAGATAGGGCAAGGCTCTCCAATTGTGAAGAGGCTTCCTGGCCAACAGAGGCTGCTGTAGCATCGACCTTCTGCGTAACAATCATCCGAGCCTCCTGAATAGCTTTCTCCACAAGCAAGGCTGATGTCAGGGCTATGCTTTTCTGGAGGCTTTCGCCAGATTGATCCGGTTCCTCTTTGCTTCCTATCATCTCTGCCGGTCCACAAAGAGGCTTCTCGAGATCGGAGGGCGGCAGAAAAGAGTTGAGAACGTCCGGATGCAATTCAGGGCCATCGCCTGGATCTGTGTGCGCTAGAGAGGAACTGAACTCTTGGTCTTCGCCCAAATCCTGTTTCTCATCCTGGTGTGCAACAAGAGACCCCTGACCAACCGTGGCAGGATCGGCGTTTCCTTCGGTCTCTATTGGTGTCAGATCAATTACTTTTTGCTCACTCTGCTCTAGAGCTGAGGTCTCTGGGATTTCAGCTCCACCGCAGGCAGCCTGGGACTGCACGCATGTGGGGCTCTTCCTGGGCTCTTCCACACCGCCCTCTAGAGGAGCACTCCGCTCTTTGCTGCTCAAATCCAAAGCAGTGTTTTCAATAGACATATCTGCATCTCTCCGTTGCCCTCCATCATTCACTGCCATCACAGAAGGATGCTCCAGAGAAAATCCAGAGGTGTCTATAAAGTTTTGGGGTATTGCTCCAGGGTTTGGAGCAATGTTCTCCTTCTCCTTCTCCTCTGATTGTTTTGTAGCAGTGTTTTTTGGTCCTCTGTTGATGTGATTTTCTGTTTGGGTCTCTTTGCTACTTCCACTGTCAAGAGAACTAACATCTGCAGTAGCAACCACATCTACAGGACCTTCTGGCACTGGGGTTGGCTCATTCTTATCTTTGCAGGAGACAGTAGGGTCACCATCCCCAAAGAAGGAGGCAGCAGGAGTGGTTTGTGATGCAACAGATAATGGCAACGCTTCCATAACTGTTGTCCCATAAGGCTCCATGTCAATTTCCCCATTTTTCATATACGGTTGGGATGTCACGTTAACATCTATGGCCCCTGTGCAACTCTTGCATTCACCTTGTCCCATACTTACATTGCTGCCCTCACAGGAAGCTGGGGATGTATTTTCCGTTACTCTCGATTCAGCCAGCTGCACTTCCTGGAAGAGATTATGTCCTTCACACAAGCTCCCTTCTTCCAAAGTAGCACTGGAGGAGGTCATTCCAGCTTCCTTGGTGGTATTTCCCAAGGAGGTGAGGCCAGCAGCATCATAAAAAGTCCTCTTGCTCTCATTTTCTTCCAACGGTGCCCCAGAGTCTCCAACGGAAGAGAAACACTCCCCTTCCTCTTTGTGTGGCAATTGTTCACCCTGACAGGAAGTCCTTTGGTTCTGCATTTCCTCCAACCTCAACGTCTCTTGTGATGCGCCTAAAAGCTCTTCGCGTTGCTGGGAGCCGCCTTCCTCCCCAAGGCAGACAGAGGGTGAGATCTCCAGCAGATCAGAAGAACCTTTTGGAGTCGTTTCAACCATCAACACATCCAAACCAAGGTCTGCAGCAGCTTCAGGACCCTCAGGCACAGAACCCAAACCACGGTCCTCCCAGGTCTGCGCTGGACAGTGGTCTTCATTCACGTTCTAGAAGAGGACAACAGTTTTATTATTATTTTTTTAAAAGGGGGGGGAACAGTTGCAATGTACCTTTTTCTTTTGAAAATCCAAATATAAGACAAGATTAAGACGCTGTGTCTGGATTTATGTTTTAACCCCTCGTTAGTTACTCTCTTCTGCAGCACTGTTGGCTGGAGAGCCAATCTTGGTAGGAGGAAAAGGCCACCCACCCATCACCACGTTCCTTGCTGCTTTTGAGTTTCAGTCTGACACGGAGAAGAACAGAGGTGGAACTGCTCTGAAAATTGCCTCCTCCTGTTGGCTTACAGGAAGCTTTTCACTTTAGTTTAGCCTGAATCACCCTTTCCTCTGTTCCAGTTCCAAGCAAGTTTTGTTGCTTTCAGCTTCTGCCGTTCTTCCTACCTGAATTCTTCAGATAGATTCCACTAATAATTGACTAGACTTAGACCAGCCTTACCTGACTAGGTACTCTCCCAGTGGGTTGGGACAGCATCTCCCATGCTGGCAGGGAATTCTTAGCATTGCAAACTGGCTGCCTCTGGAAGGTACCAGGATGGTAAAAATCAGCCTTAGGTTAGTCACCTCAAAATTAGATGGGAATGGCTGGGTTTTTTTCCCCTAGCTTTCTTTTCTCTCTCTCTCTCTCTCTCTCTCTCTCTCTCTCTCTCTCTCTCTCTCTCTCTCTCTCTCTCTCTCTCTCTCTCTGTGTGTGTGTGTGTGTGTGTGTGTGTGTCTGTGTCTGTGTCTGTGTCTCTGTGTGTGTCTCCCTCTCTCTTTTTCTTCTCTCTCTTTTCTCTCCCTCTCTTTCTCTGTCTCTCATTTGTCTCTGTTTCTCTGTCTCTCCCTCTCTCTCTCTCTGTCTCTCATTTGTCCCTCTTTCTCTCTCCATGTTAATCCAGGAGGGGTCATTTTTTTTATTAGAAGTCTGATCTCTTGCATGCATTTTGAAATGAGGTCCAAGGTCGGATGACATTAGCCTGAAGGTCCTGTGCCTTTCTAAGGCCATTGGGTACCAATTTTGCTGGGCATGAGCAAAAGACCTCTTATCTACATGTTCAGAAAAGACAAAAACGAAGTCCTGATCCATCCAAACATCCTCAATCCCAACTGAGCTTCAAACAAAGGAAGCTGCTGAAGACTTCAGCACAACCAGAGGGAAAGACTTTGGCTGGGAGTCAGCCAGCAGCAGATCCAGACACAAACACTTGTGCTGGAACGCAAAGGGACTGGGGGAAGGGAGGAAGGGAAGGAAGGAGAGAGAATGAGGGGAAGAGGAGGAGGAGGAGAGAATATTGAGATCTTACTGCCATCCTCTCAATGAAGTCATTCTGGTTCCCTAAACTGAAAGAGACAGATCCCTCTTTCTCCAGGAAGCGAAGCAGTTGACCCTGACTGAACTAAAACTGAAATTAGATTAGATGTGAAACAAACCAGGTCTCTTGATAGAAGGCCATCTAAACATAGCTTTTTCGACTGGTGACACATGATGCATTCCCGCCAGCGCACTTGCTATCAGTTAATACCCAACTAAGACTTTTCAGGTGGAAGGCCATTGGCTCTGTTTCACTGCCGGTGCACAAGCAATGGGGCACCTAAGCAACAATTTAAAAATATAAGGTAAAGGTAAAGGTTCCCCCGCACATGCGTGCTAGTCGTTTCCGACTCTAGGGGCCGGTGCTCATCTCCGTTTCAAAGCCGAAGAGCCAGCGCTCGTCCGAGGACGTCTCCGTGGTCATGTGGCCGGCATGACTAGACGCCAAAGGCGCACGGAACGCTGTTACCTTCCCACCGGAGTGGTCCCTATTTTCCTACTTGCATTTTTACGTGCTTTCGAACTGCTAGGTTGGCAGAAGCTGGGACGAGTAACAGGCGCTCACTCTGCTACGCGGCACTCGGGATTCGACCCGCCAAACTGCCGACTTTCCGATCGACAAGTTCAGCGTCCTAACCCACTGAGCCACCACGTCCCTAAAAATATACTGAGATGGTATTCACACAGTGCACTGAACCCAGGTTAGTATAACACACAATTGCTGTGTTCGTGTAGCATGCTCTGTCCAAATGTACAACTCATGGCAGGGCTTAATATGATAACCTGGTTCACACAGCACATTAAGACTATAGCTAAGTTGCTACAAAACACTTAACTAAAGCTACCCAAACCACATTTTAACTTACAAGCTAAGCTCTGCTTTGTTCTTTGCAGCATTTGGTGAACTCCAGAAGGTCTCGAGGGAAGACTGTGACTATGCGGTAAAACATGAAGTACTGCTTAAGGGAGCTGATGAAATCTCTGCCCCAGGAGCCTTAGGCGGCCCATAAGTTATCCCTGGGCAAGCCACCCGCTCCACAAACATCTTCTTCTTCTAGAAGAAGAACCAAGATGAGAATCGGGGGGTGGGGTGTCAACCTATTCTCCAAAGCACCTGAAGGCAGGACAAGAAGCAACGGATAGAAACTAATCTAGGAGAGAAGCAACCTGGAACGAAGCAGGCATTTCTTGAGAGATCAATCAGTGGAACGATTTGCCTCCAGACGTTGTGGGGGGGGGGAGGTTTTCAATAAAGAGATTGGACAACCATTTGTCTGAAATGGTATAGGGTTTCCTGCCCGAGCAGGGAGCGGGTTGGAATAGATTCCAGATCCCTTCCAATTCTGTCATTCTGTCAGGTCTCCTAGCATAATTTCCTCCCTGAAGCAAAGCCTCCTATCCTTACCCTAGAATTCTGTGGGAATAAAACGGTTACCGGTGACATTCCAGTATTAGTTCTTTCATTTTTAGCTCTTTTGCTCCAGTAGTTAAACTAAGTTGCTTTCATTCACTATCACTTCTTTCACCCTTGGTCTCTGCAACACCATCTCTGTTTTCTAGTGATTTACACCCTAAGACCCTGTCCGGGGATCCCAGATGGCTATTCCTCCATTAACCTAGACCCGTGCTGATTATCACCTGCCTGCAATCACCTCCCCATTTGGGGGGGGGGGCTCACTTCCTGCGGTATACACATTTTGACTGTAAGCCCCCCCCCCAGGGCTTGTATTATTGTATTATTTACATGCATATCGTGCAACCACAAAAATAACAAGCAGGAATCATTAAACATTCCCAGATGGTTTTCCTAGCCTCATATTCCTCTCCCCATCTCATTAATCTGTTCATATGTGATCCATATACACAGCAATCAAGGATTCTCAATTGTGGCATCTGAGAGTGTTTAGGTCAGCTGTCAGAACCAGAATGTTATCTCAAAGCAACTTATTCTCAAGAGATTATAAAGAACAACACAATAAAACTGTCTTCTTATTACAATCAAAGCCAAACTTGTAATCCTATCAACTTTTTTAAAATAACAGCATGGTACTTATCAAGCGGCAAGACCATGACAAATCAGAATTATTCAAAATCAAGCTCGGTGAAACCAATGAGCTAAGACAGATCCTCTCCCTCACCGTACGCTGGAGATTCTGGATGTGCAGCTGGAGTTGAACGATATCTTTCTCCACGTTCAGTTTGTCTTCTTCCTTCATTTCAACTGTCAGAGTGTAAATGTTTAAGCTCTGGTGGTACTTGATGCAGGAGTCCCCAGAATGTACCGTACGTGACAAGGTGCTCCAGGACTCTGGTTCGTTGGCTTCTTCTCTGGAAAAGACATGGGCAACCAAACTCTCAACTTCATAAATTTTGAATTGGCTACAAAACGCTGCATCCTAGCAAGAGCCGATTATGAACAATTGATAAACCATTTGGGTTGCACTCTAGAAATTGAGAAATGATATCCAGCTGAAAGTATTTCAAATTATTTGACACAAGTAATCTATAACAGATGTGGGAAGAGTATGGAGCAGGAGTTACTAACAAACCTTTAAGTGAACCTCTGCAGAAGCAATCAAATTTCAGTTTATAGATCTAGTCTACAGAAGACAAAATATTTAGCTTCTGTCTGAGATGATGAAGATGGTGAGTAACTTCTCAACTCCTTCTTTCATCATGTTTTATGACCTTCCAGTCTAGCCTACAACATTCCGAAGTGGTCCCCCGTTCAAATACTGACCAGAGCAAAATTATTCTCACAGCCAAAACAATACATTTCCCACTTTCACCATAGCATCTTTGGAAGAGAACCAATTTTGAAATGGATACATGAGATGTGACACAATACACAACAGCCTTTGCTGAGATGAAAACCCCACAGCAAAGAAATACGCATACTTTGATGTCTCCACTGTTTTCCATCCCACATCCAAACATGAAATCTGAGAGATACAGTTCCCATTCCTGTTACTACCTAACCAGGTTCCCCACCCATGGCAAGACCCTCAGGATAATACTTATAAACACCGTTCTAGATTTAAGATTCCTACATGCAGGAATTTATATAAAATCACGGTCTCTGGAATCTCTATTTCTAACTGTGCCATTATTATCATAAACAAGGATGCTCTTCTCCGGGAATCTGGGTCAAAATGAAGTTGGCAATTAGCCTTCTGCTCTAAAACAGAGAACCAGGTTGCTCTAACTAGGAGCATCTGATAGATTCATTGCCTAAAGAAGCCAGCGACTTTCCTTTTAGTTACTCATTTCAGTAAAACCGAGATTACCTTGTTCTCGAAATGCATCAAATTGCAGTTAGTCCCCAAATCAAAGATATCAAGCAAAATGTCCTAGGTTAAATAGCCTTGCAAAATTACACGTTTTTTTTAAAAAAGAGAGAAAATGTAATTTAATTGGACAGGGAGAAAGAAGTATTTCCTTAAAGTTCTTTCGAACAGGAGCTGACACCTTGGTTGCACCCATAAAAAAAACGTAATTCAAAGTGTTGTTCAAGCTCTGGGGAAAAGGGATGAGGTAAGAGCCTTCACGTCTGAAATGGTATAGGGTTTCCTGCCTTGAGCAGGGGGTTGGACTAGATGACCTCCAAGGTCCCTTCCAACATCATCATCGTTATTATTGTTATTGGTATTGTTATTATAGCTCGTTAATACTTTCCCCAAATCAGAATGTATATATTTTTTTTTTCATCAAGGAGGATTGGATTTTTTTTAATAGCAGAAATGAGGGCTCTTGTGTAAAATAGGTAAAGGTTCCCCCACACATGCGTGCTAATCGTTTCCGACTCTAGGGGCCGGTGCTCATCTCCGTTTCAAAGCCGAAGAGCCAGCGCTTGTCCGAGGACGTCTCCGTGGTCATGTGGCCGGCATGACTAGATGCCAAAGGCGCACAGAACGCTGTTACCTTCCCACCGGAGTGGTCCCTATTTTTCTACTTGCATTTTTACGTGCTTTCGAACTGCTAGGTTGGCAGAAGCTGGGACGAGTAACAGGCGCTCACTCTGTTACGCGGCACTCGGGATTCGACCCGCCAAACTGCCGACCTTCTGATCGACAAGCTCAGCGTCCTAACCCACTGAACCACCGCATCCCTTTCTGTGTAATATATTAGTATCTAAGTTTGCCCCTAAAACCACTCCTCTCTCCAAGTAAGGAACAATGGTTAGGTGCCACCTTATGGTGTGCAGCAGGGGCTACATGCAGCCCAGAAGTTGTCTTAGAACTTTCTTAGGTCTACCAATGCTACGCTGAAGGGCAAAACACTTGCAAGCATTTAGAGCAGGGGTTCCCAAATGAGACGATATTCCAGGGGGTGCGAAAATCAGGGTTTTCAAAGGTTGTTTCCTTGTTACCTTCCGTGAGGAGGGGGCTCCGCGATATCCAAAGCAGAACATCCAGATTCAGTCACAGCTTTTTTCCATACAGCATTAACCTTGTGAACTCTCAAGCTTCCTCCTTCCGTTATGTATCCAAGATGGACAGTGATTAATATTTATATGTTACTTATATGTAAGGGTGTAGATCTGCACATATGCTCTATATAGTATGTTTTAAAAGTGTGTCATGTATGTGAACACTTTGAGAGGAAGCAACTAAATTTCATTTTTAACGTGTGCTGTTGCGCCCACAGGGGAAAAAATGACAATAAAGGTTATCTAAAAAAAATCTAATCTAAAATTTATAGTGTATATGCATAATTTGTTGCCGTTATTTTGAACTTTTGTAAGGGGTGCAAGTATATATCAGAAGCGTTTTAGGGGCGCAGGGCATAGAAAAGGTTGGGAGCCGCTGATTTAGAACAAGTGACTTAAAATATTGCTTGGCAGGTTGACTTACAGGTGGAAAAAAAGGCCATCAAGAAAGTTAGAATATTGCCTCTCCTAAGCAGGCAACTGAAAGCTGGACCATAAGAAAGGCTGAGCGCCAAAGAATTGAAGCCTTTGAATTATGGTGCTGGAGAAGCCTCCTGCGAGTTCCTTGGACTGCAAGGCGATCAAACCAGTCAGTCCTAGAGGAGATGAACCCTGACTGCTCTTTAGAAGGCCAGATCCTAAAGTTGAAACTCAAATACTTTGGCCACCTAATGAGAAGGAAGGACTCACTGGAGAAGAGCCTAATGCTGGGAAAGACTGAGGGCAAGAGAAGAAGGGGACGACAGAATGAGGTGGCTGGATGGAGTCACTGAAGCAGTAGGTGTGAGCTTAAATGGACTCCAGAAGATGGTGAAGGACAGGAAGGCCTGGAGGAACGTTGTCCATGGGGTCGCAGTGGGTCGGACCCGACTTCGCAACTAACAACAACAACAACAAAGCAGGCAATTAGCTCAGCATTGCTATATTGACCAGTTATATCGGCCCTGAGTTTCCAGTCCTAACTGGAGCAGTCTCTAGAAACAAGGGAGGAAATGACTCAAGCTAAACAGATCCTTTTTCTGGATGGGTGACTGCTTAGGAATCACCATAAGAGGCAAGAGAGAAACCCACAAAGCCAAAAGGCTGAACTGCTAATCAGAATCAATGGTCCTTACCTGTTCAGGATGTGATGCAGTTTCTGATAGCCCCTCTCCAAGGCTAAGCTCACCGGTGTGGCTCCTTCGCTGTTGGGAACGCTCACGGCCCTTCTGCCACCTGGTTGTTTCAACAGGAACCACGTCAGCCGCAGCAAGCCGAGTCTGGCTGCAAAATGCAACAACGTCTCTCGGGGAACATTTTCTGAGAAACCAAAGCAGAGAGAAGGTGGCGGCTTCAGCCTCCAGGTTGATATTCAGATCACGTCTGGAAACTTCCCACCAGACACTCTCTCATTAAGAGCATGAGAGTTGACACATCAGCCAGGGTTTACAGTGAGAAGAGCCCTGGACTTCCCCAGCTATGGGGACAACCAAGCTGAGACGACTGAATCAAACTCAGAGGGTACATGAAGGATCAGACCTGTGGCTCCTTATTTAATTCCCATTGTCATTCTTCATTTCCACCATCCTTTACAAAAGCGTAGCATCTATAGCCAGGTGATCTGTTCAATATCAAACAGTGCCCTCTGTCTGCCATTTACCTCCTTCTCAAAGCAATTAATTCTGCTTCTAACTTCATTCTGAAACTACTTCTCACTTCATCATGAAACCTGGCCTTCCTTGCTGGTTGGGATGGGAGGGAGGGAGGGGAGCAGGTCACACAGCACAAGAAACAAAGCTGCTTCTGTGATTTCAGCCATTGTGACTCGCCTATCCTCATCCTGAAGCCCTAGGGACTAGGAGCTGTCTCTTGCCATCCTAAAAATTGAAGATTGAGCTGTCTGCAGAAGCTCAACATTCTAGATCACAGAAGCCCTGTTAACAGTAGCGGGTTTTTTTTAAAAAAAAAAAAGAAAAGAAAAAGAAAATATAAAGCACCGGCATGTGACCGATTTGCAAGCTAAAGACATTTTGTTAATTTGTTCTTGGAAGACAAGTCCATTCTCGTTTTTTCTCGTTAGGTCCCGTTGGCCATTTTGAGCAGCATTTCGTCAAGAGTAATAAGAAAATAAGAAAGCATTTCTCATCCTTTCTTTACAGTTTTTATTTCATTCTCTCAATTCACGAGAGAGAGAGAGAGAGAGAGAGAGAGAGAGAGAGAGAGAGAGAGAGGGAGGGAGGGAGGGAGGGAGGGAGGGTGTTAACTTCTCTTCCCGGGCCTAAATCTGTCAACCCTATTTTATGTATAAAAATTAAAACCAGACAAAATTGGAGCAGAGACCTGGCAAGCTGAGTGACCACAGAGAGGAACAGCCTAGCTCCCCTCCTAGAAAATGTCTAAATGGCATCAACATGTTGGTGCCTACATACGCTCAGTTAGAAAGCAATGTTGCTATTGCTTTGAGTCACGTAACATTTATTCCTGCATAAACATAAGCTGCCCTTAAGAGTTAAAAGAGCTGCAGGACCTTGCAGTGCTAAATATGTCTGGATTAAATTCTGGCAAGAAGACACTGCAGCCTCACCCCGGTATCAGCTAAGAAGGACATATTGCTCATAGTTGGCCTTAAAGCAGTAATAGAGATGTTTGGAGAAAGGGCTGAATAATTGATCGACTGACTGATTTAATTGCATTTGTTTGTTTGTTTTTTAAAAAAATACGTTTTATTATTTTATTTTTTAACATAATCACCTTAATATTTGGTAAACGGTGTGTTGTCTGGGTTTAAATTTTTTTTAAAAAAACAATCAATAACAATTAGTTTCTATAATTCTATAGTCCACCTAATAGCTTTGCTTGATGTTCTCTTCTTCCAATAGTGTTCTCTTTTGCCAACCTTGAATTAATACAATTCTTACTATTTGGGTAAACAACTATTAAATGTAGACATTTTTCTAATATTTCTGCAAATAATTACATCAACATAAAGCTTCTTTTCTAAAGAAAAGAAGCTTAGAAAAGATTTAATTACATTTATATGCCTCTGCAATCAACAATGGGTCTTGATAGTGTCCATAATAATAATAATAATAATAATAATAATAATAATAATAATAATAATAATAATAATAATAATAACAACAACAGCAAAACAACAACAGCAAAACAACCAGAATGGATCTGAGTTGTGGATTCTCCACCTCAGGAGGCTTTTAAGAAGAGATTGGACAGCCATTTGTCTGAAATGATATGGAATGTCCTGCTTGAGTGGAGGGTTGGGCTAGATGACCTCCAAGGTCCTTTCCAACCCTGTTATTTTATGTTCTATGATCTAAAACGTCCAAAATCAATATATTACCGTATAAAATCATCAAACACATTAGTTCGATGCCAAGAGATGGCTAATTCTAAATTAAAAACACTCTAGGAAAGAAATTCCTAGGCAACAGTTGGCGTCACATCAATTAAACTCCTACACAACTTAAACTGCTCACTTTGGGAAAGGCCAACCTAATCTTACCTCCCTCTGCTTTTCACTGAGTACATGGCCAACACGAGTAATGATATTCCCCAAGGATATGTTTATTCAGAAAGACCAAGGACAAATTTAAATCCAAGGAAACTTGCACAAAACTGTAATTGCTATCAATAAAATATTATGGCAGTAATATCCAGTACAGCCCTTTTAGTCATTTGTCAATCTTAACCTTTCAATATTGATTACTCCTGTCATGGAAGTTGATACCTGGAGATAGCCAGATGCTAACAAACTTAGTTACCAAGAAAAAAAAAATGGAGGAAGAGTTACAAATGCTAAAAGAATGTGGGAAAGGATAAGGCTGCAAGTACAGAAGGTATATAACTGGTGAAATGTTAAAGTACGGACATGTTTATTTAAAGCATCATTTAACCCATGTGAAGACTGCATCCGTACCTGACAATTGGAAAAATGTCATTTCTGTTCTCCTCCACAAAAAGAAAGTTAGCAAGCTTGAATTGAAAAGGAGAGGATTAATTGTCTGAAGTTTGTTGGAAGATGTTCTGGGTCTAGGACAGGGATTGGCAATCCTGACTCTTTTATGACTCGTGGACTTCAACTTCCAAAATTTCTTCTGGGAACTGAAGTCCATGAGTCATAAAAGAGCCAAGGTTGCCTACCTCTGGTCTAGGGCAACTCACCGTGGCCAACGCGACATAGGACAACTCACCGCAGGACAATTCAATGCGAGATAACTGTAGTCTAGACTGTTCCTCTCTTTAATATTGTTAGTAATATCATTAGTAATATTATTAGCAATATTACTAATAATAATAGTTATCTATAATATTAAGAGTCTCTCTGTAAGAGATTGGACTTGTTCGAAATTGTATAGGGTCTCCTGTGTGAGCAGAAGGTTGGATGAGAAAACCTCCAAGGTCCCTTCCAGGTCTATTCTGATTGACCCCATGGTGAGTTGTCCCACATTGACTTGGCCATGGTGAGCTGTCCCGTTCTGAGGTGTTCCACCAAATTCTGATTGAAAAGGTGCAAGCGAAACACAATGAGCACAATTTGGGGAAGTGCAGCATAGCGTTGTGCCAGGCAGATCAGATTTTGCGAATGAATGTGAGAAAGTGGTTGACAGTGTGAGTAGATTTGCGTTTGGAATGTACTGCACAAATATGAAATTCCAAGTGGATGGTTGAATAGGATAAGAGTGGCATGTAGGCTAAGTAAACGATGCATGAGAATAAATGGAATGCTTAAAGAATGGGAGTAAAGAGGGCAAGATAAGGATAGGTGATGTCACCCTGGCCATTGAATGTACTTATGCATAACGTCACTTACCCCAAAAGTAAATAGCAAGGTTACTAATATCTGGAAAGGAAAAACAAATTATGGTCACACTGTGCAGCCAGCTGCACGTTGCAACCACAGAGAAACCAACTGGTCAAGGAATAACTAGCACCACGTGACCACAAGAACAATTGATAAGACTGAAATAAAGACACAGGGGGTAAAGAGAGAAAAGGAGCCGAGGTTCAAATTCTTAATATCTAAAATTAGCCCCCAGGGCTGCATTCTCCATTTCATTTCAATAGTGATGATGCTAACTTTATTGTCACTTTGAATGTACACCAATCGGCATACATCAAAATGAAATTTCGTTGCATACACCTCTCAAAGGGTCACCACCTCCGATATATACTCCTTGTTCGTGGCCCGCTCAAATTTCACATTGTCCATTTTAGTCTCTATGGAGGGAACGATGGCACACAGGACAGATGGAAATGGGGCTCCATGTGGATTAGCCCTCAAATTCGCTTGTATTCTGACAACCTCGCCTTCTTTCCTTTTTCTGATCCTGACTCTTCCACCTTTTCCTTAAAGAGGCCTTGCTTCTTTTCGCCCCTGGAGCACGCTGCCGCCGCCACCAACTCCTCCAAAAGCCTCTCTCTCTTCCTCTGGGCCTGCCGACAGCCTCATCCAGTTCCTTTGCTCCATAAGCTCCGGGTCCTCTCCTCCTCTGCCTCCTCTGGAAACAGCCCTGATTTGCAGTAGAATCCATCACTGGGCCAGCAGTGGCCTTTTCTAGGTATCTCCATGGATATTTTAGTAGCAATGAGGAACCAAAGGTGCTTTTTCAAAAGGCGACTGGACTTTTTTTGTTTTTCTTTGATTTGCTTCTCCTCCTAGAATTATAATATACATTAAATAATAATGATGATGACGACGACGATGACGATGATGGTGGTGGTGGTCGGGCATGGAACTGAAGAAGTGTCTTGGATGAGAAGTGAAACATCTTCAAGGAAAAACAAAGGAAGTCCTGTTGCCTTTTGAAAAAGCATCTTTAGGACAACCATCACCTGGATGACTGAGAATCTTCAGATGAAATTTAATTTAACATTTTTAATACCCAAAAGTTGGTGCTCTCTTCTCTTTTTTTCTCTCTCTTTTTCAGGAAGGAACTGTCCCAATAGTCATTTTGGTGAACTCACAGGATAAAAATGCTACAAATAACCTCTACCAAAACAAAACAACAACAGAATCTTTTCACTGTGATTTGTTTATGTGGCGTGGCATTGTTAAATGCAAATTGCTTAGAAAGCTAATCTGGGCAGACAAATAGGGTACTAATGGAATAAATCAGGTTTATGGAAAACAGACTCAACAGCCTGTACTTTGCAGGGAGAAATCAGTCCAGTCTGTTTAAAATATGACGTGGGGAACCGGCTCCTCAGTTTGATTATCACCGTAATAATCCAATCTGCAGCATGTACAAAGCATTACCAAAGCTTACCATTGAGATGGTGGTCTGTTCCCAACACGTTCCACTCAGTCGGCAGTTTCAGGTGACGAAACGCCAAAGTGACTTTCTCATCCAGAAAATCTAAGTCCCCTGCAGGTGGCCTGGAGCGATCCAGGAAACGTGTAAAGTTTAATGCTTGCTGGTTTCCAGCACACGATGCCAGGAACTGTGCCGCGTCGTAAGCTTCATCCTGGACAAACTGCAAGCTCTCCTCCGCCACCACCAGAAGTGGGTGGCCTTGCTTGCTGGCATAGAGAGAGACTTTCACTGTCTCACAACAGTCATGGCCTGTGAAACAAAATTGACTTAAATGAGACATTTCCATTCTACTTTTTTCCATGTCCTCCCATCTCTAGCTATAGCATCTTCATCAAGGGTGTAAGGCCACCAGGTTCATTTCATTTTCATGAAACTACATCAGTTAACTGTCGCTTCGCAGAGAAATGGGCAGCATTAAGAGAAAAATAGTACATTAAAGAAATAAATGCAATCAATGCACAGTTGTAGTGGGAACTCTTAATAAAGTGATATATTCAGGCTGGCATAAATAATTTCTACAAATTGATTTCAACTGGAATCAGCAATTCTAGGTTGACCTGGTGAAGAAGCTGGATACTGCACAAGATATTTTAATTTTGATATTTTTCTACGCTTATACTTCCCCCCCCCTTCTGTTCTTTTTTTGGGGAGGGAGAGTGAAATGTATCATCTCAAGCACAGGCTGTCTTTCTTTCAGAGCACCACAATCTAGCTAGAGTTGATAGTTGTAGGCTAAGGACTACTTGATTTTAGCTTTTTCCTAAGTCAGGGATTAGAGCATTCAAACCTGGTGGAGCTATCAAAACCAGACAAGATGGGAATGCCATCCTTTCAAACATTTTGATTAAAAAGGGAGGAGGCTGAAACATCAGGGTTGCACTGAAGGTAGTTCCCACAGCAAATCAAGCCAAACAAGGATTATACAGAGCATTTAAACTCAAATTCTCCTTCCTTCTGAAGGCTTCCTATTTTCAAAACCACCATTGTTTTATTGGTAGATCAATGCTTCGCCTCTCCTCCTTTCTTGTACCCCATTGCAGTCATCACCCTCCACACCCAAACTGGACATCTCATTCATTAATTACTGGAAAAGCTACTCTGCGAACTACTTCAGTCCCTTTTAGAAATGAACCAACATTCCTTCGCCCCCCCGCCC
Organism: Vipera ursinii; assembly: GCF_947247035.1. NCBI lineage: Eukaryota > Metazoa > Chordata > Lepidosauria > Squamata > Viperidae > Vipera > Vipera ursinii. The sequence goes on along the minus strand of NC_139524.1, from coordinate 9,671,037 downwards.
CGCCAGCCTCCTTCCTCTCTATTTTTAATTACATCAATGGACTCAAATGACGTTTTCTTCTCCAGAAACAGACTTGAACAATTCACAGCTGCTCGGTGGATAGTGGCAGCTGGGGAAAAATCCTTTTAGGGTAACATGGCAAAAAACCAATTCATTCACTATTGAAGAGGAAAACTGAAGCAGGAATTGGAGTCCTTAAGCTCTCAGAATGAGGATGGCAACGTCCTCCATAATTGGGGTTTCACAAGCAAAGGCAGGGCTTTTTTTGTCATAGAATGCTCAGAATGGAGTTCCGGCACCTTTTTTTGGATGGAACCTTGTAGGGTAGGCAAGGCGGGTTGTATGACATGTGTGAGTTCCAGCACCTTTTTCTTTTACAAAAAAAGCACTGAGCAAAGGGGTAGCTGGAATTAAGAATCCAAGTGGAAGGAGCAGAAAGGAACTATTTGTAGCTGCCCAACTTAATTCTGTTCAAAGATAAATGACTGTATGGTTATAAGACTAGGGTAACATCCAAATAGGAAAAGGGTGATAAAGATATTATTGCTGCCAACAACAACTCTTCAAGCAGTCTGAACTAAGATAAAGCTTTTCTCTCTCTTCCTCAGCCAACCATCCCATTGATTCAGACAATTTGTGCAAGTTGCAATATGGGGCACAAATTTTTTGTATTATTGAGTTAGCTACCCATACCACAGCCAACTCTGGTTGGCATACAAGGTTTAAAACAACAATCTGGGTCTTCATTTTACTGACCTCAGAAGGATGGAAGGTTGAGTCAACCTTGAGCTGGTTAGGATCGAACTCCTGGCAGTGAGCAGTGAGTTAGCCTGCAATACTGCACTCTAACCACTGCGCCATTATGGCAATAGTTCCTTTCTTGCTAAATATCATCAAATCCAATATAGACTGATGGTCATGTAACAGTTTGGTAATACAATTCTACTTTCTTGTCACAATTCCCAAAGAATCACTCAAACTGGCTGGCACTTCCATCTCCAAAATCGCAACAAACTTGAGAGTCGAAACAGCCACAGCCAAGCAAGGCACTGCCATTTTAGAGTTAAATTCTGTAACTGCCTGCTTTGATGGGTCTTTCCTAAGTTAATAGAACAGAACAGAACTGCAGAGTTGGAAGGGACCTTGGAGGTCTTCTAGTCCCACCCCTTGCTCAGGCAGGAAACACTACACCATTTCAGACAAATGGTTGTCCAATCTCTTCTTAAAAACTTAGCAAGAAAGTTTCTTTCTTTGAGCACCATCTGATCGTTTCCTAGGCAGTATCTCTTCCCCTTGACCCTCAGGATCATTCTCCCATAGCATTACAACTAGGAAATTGCAAAAAAATAAATAAATAAATAAGAGGATCAAGATATCCAGGTAGCTTCTTATTTTCTTGTTAATAAGAAAACTACCTGGGTATCTTGATGCTCTTAATGACATCTTTATGGATGTCCAGAAGTCCATCTAAAAAAAGATTCACAGAAAATGACTGGGTTCATGAGTTAAAGGGTAAAGAGGTTTCTTTGGGTCTGACTTAGCAGGACGCCAGCATTTATGGTTTGCGGGGAGTGACTTGTGACCTAGCCAACTGTAGTTTATTCAACAATCTAAGATCTTGGCCATGCATAAATCTCAGGTCAAAAAAGTCAAATAACCCAAAGGCCGAATTCTAAAATGCCAAACTTGCAGGACTGAGAATAGTCACGCTAGGGATGAATTTTGGAAAATGCAGTCCCCTCCCATCTGGAGAGCATAAGGATGAGAAACGATGGACAATAAGGAGAAGGAGCCAGAAACCTGAGATCTGAAGAAACAAGTCACCTAAAATGCTGGGCCAGGATACTGAGCTAACCAACATTCAAATGTTTCAGCTCTTAAAGAGATGAGACCAAGGTGGCAAGTAAGACTGAATCAGATCAAACATCCAGCTGCAGAGAGCAATGTGTTGGCTCTCTTTCAAGTTCTTTGATGTTTCTCTTCCATTGCCACTGACATGCTCTCCCCTGCCCTGCCCAGAATTAGATTTTGACTTTGTCAATTAATTCAAAAGCAAGAAAAGCTATCCCTCAAAGAACACGGCAAAGATCTAAATTGCTTCAGGACTTCCAGCACCCGTCCCATTAAACAGAGAAAGATCTGTGCTTTGCAGCGTCTGTTTCGTGTTGCTTCTAAGGCTGAACGACAGAAATTAAATTGCTAAAAGAGGCAATTCAGTATTATGGATTTGTAAAGGAAGAAGGCAGGAGAGTAACAAGATTAAACACACACACACACACACACACACACACACACTGCAGACAAAAGCTGGAGCCTAAAAGATAGGCTTCATCTGCCACCTAGGAGATAAATCATATGGTCCTGGATCAATAAAAGAAACAATATATAACAGAATTTGCAACTAATGTCAAAAGTCTGTGGTTCTTAACCTGTGGTTTGCAGACCCCTGGGGTGTGCAGTGTTGTGATTTAAATCTCGAGTTAAGTCTTGGTGGTCCGTGGCCACAAAAGGTATTTAAAGGGGGTCCATGGTGAAGAAAAGGTTGAGAACCACTGTCATAAAGACTATCTTAGCAGTATATGACTAAACAAAATATTCTAGACAGAGAAAATAAAAACCAACAATGCCTTGCACTACTTTTACACTGATAAACTAAAACCAATTTGGGATATTAAAAAAACAACTGCCTGTCCTCTCCCCTAGTGCAAAGTTCTTATGTATAATATATGAAAAATACACAAATAAAACCTTGCAATTTTTTTAGTAAGTCACCTGCATTCTCACAATCTTTTCTACAAAAATATTCAAATCTGCTATCACCGGGATTATAAACTGAAAAAGATAAACAAGCAAGTAATCGCAAGAGTCCTCTTCAAATGCATTCTTCAACATTTTGGAACACAAAACCACTGCTTCCTGCATATGTGTAAAAAAAAAGTCATGATAACGAAAGCTTCCTTGTACCAAGTCCTCCTCAATGAATCCCCATCAGGGGTATTTGTCTAGATTTCAGACCCAAATGTTTTTGAGTCTACCTGGAAACCTTGGAGCTTGGATTCAAAAATTTCTGCAATCAGCATGGAAAATTAATATTCTTTTCCTATCCTAGCCTGTTCTGTGTTTGCAAAGTTAAAAAGCAATATCCTTTGATCTTAATCAGTTCTCTTACAGCAGACATGTCAAACACAAGGCCCGGGGCCGCGAAGTGGTTTCATGTGGCCCGCGAAGCCATCCTGGAAAGAGTGAGGGAACGGCCCCCATTGCCTTGGCCCTGGCCCAGAGACCCTCAGATCTGTCCCACTCCTGCCCAGGACCCCATAGGCACCCTTGATGCCAACGATGTAGAGCTGGCCACGCCCACCCAGTAGGCCACGCCCACCCTGGCCATACCCACCCGGCCCCCTGAGGGCAACCGCAATGCTGATGCGGCCCTCAGTGAAATTGAGTTTGACACCCCTGTCTTACAGGGTGATTACCTAGTACAATGCATTTTCAGGAGGATGAGATCAGACAATAATGCAGTGGTCCCCAACCTTTTTCACACCAGGGACTGCTTTCAAGGAAAACATTTTTTTTCACGGACCAGGGAGGGAAAGGAGGAGCACGCAACCTGGATCCCACACACGTCATTTTTGCTCGCCTACTGCTCACCTCCAGTTGTGCAACTCAGTTCCTAAAAGGCCACAGATCAGTACCGGTCCCCAGGCCGAGGATTGGGGCCCCTACGTTAGTGATTACATAATTGTGAAAAGGCTACAGAACTATTATCTTCAATCAAACTGGTGCTGAAAGTCCATTCAAAATACATCACCATTTTTAATAATAATAATAATAATAATAATAATAATAATAATAATAATAATAATAATAATAGTAGTAGTAGTAGTAGTAGTAGTAGCAGCAGTAGTAGTAGTAGTAGTAAGGGTTGTGGACTGGACTGGAAAGTCCACAGACTAGAAGGAATGTCTAATCAATTCTATAGTACATCAAGAAATCTGAATAAATTTGCTATGGATTTACTCCTGGTAAATCCACCAAATTTTAGTCATGGTATATCATGGAATTCATTTGAATTAAACTGAAAAGCACATTTCACGAAGATGGGAAAAGTGACAACTGTCATTACGGGTGAGAATTTCTGTAATAAAAACGCATGTCTTGCCTGGAGTAATGTTTTTGTTCCAGAGAGTACCTGTTTTGACAACTGATGCACCATTTAAACAGCGGCAGAAGGAGATAGCTAAATTTGTGTGGCAGGGGAGTTAAATATAAGGTGTTGCAGGATGCAAAGGGAAGAGGAGGATTAATTTACCGGATCTGAAATTGTATTTTGCAGCTTGTTGTTTACTTTGGATGAAAGAGTGGGTGTTGCTGAGAAATAGAAGGCTTTTGGGGTTACAAGGACATGACCTGAGATTTGGGTGGCAGGGATATTTGTGGCACAAGTCAAGGTTAATATGGATTTTAAAAACCATTACGTTAGACCTGCCATGTTGAGAATATAAAACAAATACACCCAGGATGTACCTGATGTACCTGCCTACTATTTGGACTCTGGAAAGAGTGTGGAAAAGAGCAACAAAAATGATTAGAAACTGGACGCTAAAATATATAAAGAACAGTTGCAGGAATTGGTATGTCTAGTCTAGTGAAAAGAAGGACCAGGGGTGACATGATAGCAGTATTCCAATATCAAAGGAACTCTCGCAAAGAAGAGGGGGTCAAACTATTCTCCAAAGCACCTGAAGACAGGACAAGAAGCATCGAATGGAAACTAATCAAGGAGAGAAGCAACTTAGAACTAAGGATAAATTTCCTAACAGTGAGAACAATCAACCAGTGGAACGGCTTGCCTCCTGGGGTTGTGGGCGCTCCATCACTGGAGGCTTTTAAGAAGAGACTGAACAGCCACTTGTCTGGAATGGTATAGGGTTTCCTGCTTGAGCAGGGGGTTGGACTAGATGACCTCCAAGGTCCCTTCCAACTCTGTTATTTTGCATTCTATCCAGCTGTGGGCTATGCTGCCTCTTATCTGGCTACTGTTAGGCAGTGTCTCACATACCGTTATACTTGGCAGATCCCTGCAGTAAATGCAAACGTGTAGGCAAGAGACATAGAGGGGGCTTGCTGGAAATGATCATACCTTTAAGATGTCCAAGCATAAAGGTGACTGCACCTCTACCTGAGTTACTTGAAAAATTTGGTGTACTATGTTGTTAATTATATATTGGTTCCTAGCACATATCCTATTGAAATGACTTGCTACAAAGGCATATCCTGCGTTGGTCAAAAAAACCTGAGTTTCTTTCAGGCTTAACTTACGATCTGCTTGTTTCCTTCTCTCCCTTCAGTACATAAGCACTGCATTAAAGATCAGAAAGCTTTTCACCTGTCCCATTTCAAGAAAAAAACCTGAAATACTATATCAGTGATGGCCAACCTTTTAGAGACCGAGTGCCCAAACCACAACCCAAAACCCACTTATTTATCGCAAAGTGCCAGGGGCCGCATCAGCATTGTGGTGCCCTTAGTGGGGGCAGGGAGGTGCCTCTGAGTGCCGCCTCTGGCACGCAAAAACCAGGGGTGCAAAAATGGGCCAACCTGCTGCAAGGCGCAAATACGGCCGCCGTGGCACCACAGGGTGCAGACACAAGGCGCTGCAACACGCAAAAATGAGGCAGGGCGAGTGAGTATCACGCAGGCACTAGCCCTGCCCCATTTGCAGCACGTGCATGCTCACGGCCCCGTGCGTGCAGACACTCATGTAAAATGCTTCCCCCTCTTTTCTTCCAGTCCGCTAATCGACGATGGTTGGTGACTTCTGCTCTACCACCTCTACTCAAGTTTGCTAGTTTTGGGGTTTTTTTAAAAAATCCCATTTATATCCCGCCCTTCTCCGAAGACTCAGGGCGGCTTACAATCTAAGAAGCACAAATCAATGTGCTTAGCAATAGCCTTCATTCTATGTATATGCCTGCTTATTAGGGCTTTCGCGCCCCCCCCAAGCGGCATTTTTACAAAGTCAGCTTATTGCCCCCAACAATCTGGGTCCTCATTTTACCTACCTCGGAAGGGTGGAAGGCTGAGTCAACCTTGAGCCTGGTGGGACTCGAACCTGCACTAATTGCAGGCAGCTGGTGTTACTTAAGGAGCCATTAGCCCACTGCTCCACCAAGGCTGCTTCGCCTCCTTTGTGCTGGGCAGGGCTCCCTGATGGACCTGCTGCTGGCAGTGGCACATGTGCCAACAGAGGGCTCTGAGTGCCGCCTCTGGCACGCGTGCCATAGGTTTGTCACCACTGTACTATATGGTTTCAACATCTCGTTTGCCATGATCTTGTGCAGAACCTCAGGAGACAGTGGGCATTTTTCAGTTTGTTTTTTTTTAATCAGTCCTTCTATATTTTTTTTTCAAGTATTACTATTTACTGGAGTTGGGCAGGTAATCAATTTAAGTAGATTCTTATATGGCTCTGCGCATGTCACATCTGCTGAGATGCCATATTATTGATGCTTCAATGCATCGTAGCTGAGTCTGTGAACCCAAGTCCACCTCCATCCAGTTTAACCAGTGAGAAATGCTAGCGTCTCTTGGAGAGAAATCCAGCAATCAGACTTGACAGGAAAATAATAGAGAAGCCATTCCATTCGTGCTGATGTTTGGCCTCCCATCCAGCTGCACTCCATTCAAGTAGACTGTTTTTATCACCCAGCTGCTTGGAGACACAACACTGTTGTGACTAAACAAGAAATATTGGCGGATTCACTAGAGCATGACTTCACATCCTATCCAGCCAAGCGTGGCATCCAGCCTACTCAAGATCAACTCTTCTGAGGACTCAGATCTCAGATCAGACAGCAGAGTTTCAGCAACTATCCCAAGCTTCTCTAGGAACCCCAGTGTAGCATCACTTCTGTGAATGATCGAGGGTAACCATATTAATTGGACTCCTGGAAACATTACGATGTAATAAAGCGTGTCATATATAGAGGAGTATTCTGAGGTTCGCTGAAAAGCACAGAACAGCTCTAATATATTTCTTGTTACCTTCTGGGAGGAGGGGGCTCCGTGGTTTCCGAAGCAGAACATCCAGATTCAGTCTGAGGTTTGTTCCATACAATATCAACCATGTGAACACTAAAGCTTCCTCCTTCCGTTATGTATTCAAGATGGACAGCGATGAATATTTACATGCTACTTCTATGTAAGGGTGTAGGTCTATACATATGTTGTATACAGTATGTTTTAAATGAGTGTTATGTATGTGTGCACTTTGAGAGCAAGCAACTAAATTTTATTTTTAATGTGTGCCGTTGTGCCCACAGGAAAAAATGACAATAATCTAATCTAATCTAATCTATTTTATTTAAATTCTGAGGATATTAGTTAGGGAAGCACTAACATTTGTTCATGAAGATTTAGCTTGGAAACTCTTTTCCATTTGAACTGGCAATTAAAGACATCCTTAGATTATAGAAGAGAATATTTGTAGCTCAGGGTTGAACTGTAGGGTCCTTGTTGCTCTCTGAGCTTGGTGGGCAAACAGAGTTCATAAAAATTGACTCCTGGCAAGCAAGCAATTAATGAGGGAGGGAGGGAGGGAGGGAGGAAGGAAGGAAGGAATGAACTATTGCAATTGCCTGGACTTCCATGGTCTCACAGTAAAATTCCTTAGAAAAATTACTTAGTCTCCAAAATCATACAAGGATCTGAAAAGAGGATTGAGAATGTTATTGAGGGGGAGAGTACTTGGTATGTTTCCTAAGGAAGTGTCTTATTAAGCCAAGGCCATATGACTATTACCGTACTTTCAAGCAACTTGTTTACTCATTTGATGCCTACTACAAAGAGTATTTTATCAAAGGAGGAAAAAAACCCCACAATCTCTAGAAGACACATAAAAAGGTAATAGTTCTGGAGAATTATTTGAAATTAGCAAAACAATAGTAAAAATAATATACATGTGTGCATATCATTATTAGGCACAAAGGTGCAATAGCAACAGCACTTAAGACTTATATACCACTTCATAGTGCTTTACATAATAGCAATAGCACTTAGTATATACTGCTTCACAATGCTTTACAGCCCTCCCTAAGGGGTTTACAGAGTCAGCCTTTTGCTCCTAATAATCTGGGTCCTCATTTTAATGACCTCGGAAGGATGAAGGGCTGAGTCAACCTTGAGCCATAGGATTCAAACTCTTGGCCACGAGTTCAGTCAACCTGCCATACTGCATTCTAGCACTGTGCTACCACAGCAAAGTGAACATTCAAACCCAAAGTTGAGAATCTTTATTCAGAAAAAACTGTTGTGAGGTGCACTCTGAGTTTGGTGTTTTCTTGGAGGCATTTCATTACCAAATAAAATAATAAAATAAATAAAATAAAATAAAATAAAATAAAATAATAAAATAAAATAAAATAAAATAAAATAAAATAATAATAAAATTAAATTAAATTAAAATAAAATAATAAAATAAAATAAAATAAAATAAAATAAAATAAAATAAAATAAAATAAAATAAAAATAAAATTAAAATAAAATAAATAAAATAAAATAAAATAAAATAAAATAAAATAAAATAAAATAAAATAAAATAAAATAAAATAAAATTAAAATAAAATAAATAAAATAAAATAAAATAATATAAAATAAAATAAAATAAAATAAAATAAAATAAAATAAAATAAAATAATAAAATAAAATAAAATAAAATAAAAGAGCCTTGGTGGAGCAGTGGGCTAATGCCTCCTTAAGTAACACCAGCTGCCTGCAATTAGTGCAGGTTCGCATCCCACCAGGCTCAAGGTTGACTCAGCCTTCCATCCTTCCGAGGTAGGTAAAATGAGGACCCAGATTGTTGGGGGCAATTAAGCTGACTTTGTAATAATGCCGCTCGATGTGTGTCTGAAAGCCCTAATAAGCAGGCATATACATAGAATGAAGGCTACTGCTAAGCTTGTAAGCCGCCCTGAGTCTTCGGAGAAGGGCGGGATATAAATGGAATTAAAATAAATAAAATAAATAAATAAAATAAAATAATAAAATAAAATAAAATTAAAATAAAATAAAATAAAAATAAAATAAAATAAAATAAAATAAAATAAAATAAAATAAAATAAAATAAAATAAAATAAAATAAATAAAATAAAATAAAATAAATAAAATAATAAAATAAAATAAAATAAAATAAAATAATAAAATAATAAAATAATAAAATAAAATATAAAATAATAAAATAAAATAAAATATTAAAATAAAATAATAAGAAAAGAAAAGAAAAGAAACCCCTTAGGATGAATTTGCTCCTGATGTCTAATCTTAGCCTCTGGGGCCCTAACTGGAGCCTGGGAGAAGAGGGAGGCCATGGGCTACTAGAGACCTGATTAGACCATGAATGAAAAGGTATGTTACACACAGCACTTGAGCAGCTTTTACATTTATGTTTCCATTGTAGATTTTTGGCATCATCCAATCAAGACCATTTCTCCGACAGACCACAAGGGTCTTCATCTCCATTACTGCCCATCTCTCATTGGTTATTAATCCTGTAGCGCTCAAAAAAGGCTGAGTCACTTTCAATGGTTGTCACCGAAACCGCTTCAAGGCCCAACGTCAGCCCTTCATGACACAAGTCAATTATCGGGGCAAGAGACCAAAGCAGGCAGCAAGTCAACAGAACCCCGGGAGCGGGGGGGGGCGCAGTTACTGACCCAATTGGGTCCTTCAAACTCTCAGGACTTGGCAAAGGTCAAAGGAGAACAGAAGGGTCAAAAGACCCTTTTCTTCTTCTTGGGCTGTTGATTTTCATAGGGCGTTCGCTTTAAAAAACGAGCTGTTCCCCCCCTCCCTTGTTACTTTGAAAAGTGTAGGGACATAAGAACGTTTGTCTCATCATGAGTCAGTTCGCTGGTCTATCAACATCTGCATTGTTTTCCCAGACTGGAAATGGCTCTTTATTGTTTGAAAAGAGAGTCTTTCCCAGTTCCATCAGGAGGTGATGGGGCTGACCCCATGACACTCTGCAAAAATGACTGAATAAAATTTCCAGTGGACAATGGGTGGGGACGCCACTCCCTGCCTCTCCAATGAGTTGAAGCAGCAAAATTATCCAGAGCAAAGGAAATGACAACATTCAGCTCTTGGTAATGCAAACTTTGTGCAGAGCCTTAATTTCAGAAACATCTACCCAGTTCCTCTTGCTGTTTGCAAAACAAACCCTTACATTTATCCTTAATACGATCCATTAAAATGGACACATCAGATGTAAATGAAATAAATGCTAACAATTATGTTTCCTAAAGGCCTAGCAAAACATCAAGAATTGTCTGTTATTAGCAGTTAAGAGAGAATTAATTAGGCATGTTTCCAAAACAGACAGCACTCTGAAATGGGAGAAAGAATGAAAGAAAGAAAGAAAGAAAGAAAGAAAGAAAGAAAGAAAGAAAGAAAGAAAGAAAGAAAGAAAGAGGGAGGGAGGGAGGGAGGGAGGGAGGGAGGGAGGGAGGAAGGAAGGAAGGAAGGAAGGAAGGAAGGAAGGAAGGAAGGAAGGAAGGAAGGAAGGAAGGAAGGAAGGAAGGAAGGAAGGAAGCCATCACTTCATTAACACCAGCAATTCTTTTAAAGCCCTACAGTTTTTCTAGAATGGGCAAAGGGCACCATCTTCTCTGGATGCCATGCTGTTTTCCAAAACAGTTTCCTCACCGGTGATGTCCCACCCAATCTGTGGAGGCTCAGTGGTTCAGGATGCTTGCCATCAGCTTGTTGACAATGCAAGTTATTCGTTCAAGAAAAACTTGTTTGGTGTCATAAGGCCAACTCTGTTTTACTAATCTGGATTTTGGGTTAAAGGTTGTTGTGTGAACTCAGTTCCAGAAACTCGGTTCTCCATGGTGTAGGAGCTCATGTGGTTAGGATGCTAAGTTGGAGGTTAGCAAGCTTGGGTTTGAGACCCGAGTGCTGCCGTGGGGCGGGGTCGAGCTCCCGTCCCTCACTCCAGCTCCTGCTGGTGGCATGAAAGGAACCCCAAACTGGGCGTCCCCTGGGCCATGGTGACGTCACAGGCTAATCCTTTCAAACTGGAATTGCCTCTGATATGAGTGCACAGCTCTCCATGGTGTTCACTTCTACTTTCTATTCTCCCCTTTTTTCTGATAAAGAAGTCATTTGCTGGCAGTACATGTCCTCTACAATTCTCCCCAAATTATAGCCCAGTTCACTACCGAACCATACTTGCTCATACAATGCCCTGGCCACAATGCTGCTCCTAAGGGGAGAGTGCCAATTTTGTATTCACGCTTCACTCAAATGCACGGACCCCAATGCAGTAAGAGCTATAGGAAGGGATGGATAGGTTTTATGCTATCTATTTGTGCAAGCTTACCTGGAGCAATGGTTTCCAATCTCCCTGAATCAAGCTTCCTAGTGCTGGTGCAGTGCTGAAGGGCGGATCCAGTAAAAACGAGATAAAAAATTACATCGTCACTTTCAACGTGGTCATCTTCAGTAAGCAATATGGTGATTATGCAGTCACCCTAAGGGATCCAGAAATGAAAGGGAAAGACAAAGGTAGGGGCTTTTAATTTTAACTAGATTTTAACATCCATTGACAAAACAGGTGCATTTAGTAATAGGAGCCCTGGGTGCAATCCCAAAACATCTGGAGCCCTACTAACTTAACAGCTGCGGCGATTCACTTAACAACTGTGGCAAGAAGGGTCGTAAAACAGGGCAAAACTCACTTAACAAATGTCTTTGCTGAGCAACATAAAATTTTGGGCTCCATTGCGGTCGTAACCTGAGGACTACCTGTATTTCCCACCCACCCAATCAGCCTGTTAGGAACACAGCCTCATCTATGAATCCTTGTGCAAGGCATCCCGGTTTGAACAAATCCAGAATTTTTGCCGTCCAGGAAGAGTTTTCCCATTCGCAGCAGTAAGGTTGCCTTGAGCTCTGAAAGAGCCATTTAGTTCAAGCGTGTTTACTTTCCCTGGTTTATTATTACCCAAATAATGTCATCTGTTAGAGATCACTACCGGGCAAGGTGATTATTATAACCCCCTTCACTTAAAGCAGCTAACAAATGACGAGCTGGCCTTGCCAAGTCTCATTTGGAGAAAAAAAAGGCTCCCGAGATCAAAGCCAGTTTCTGGCCCAGACAAGCAAACAAAAGGATAAGTTAATTTCGTTCCTAGTTTGGACTGACTAACATTGACTTGGCTTAGTGCCCCGCTGCCAATGAAAACAGATCATTTTCCGCCATTCGACAGGCGCTAAAAACAGTCAGCTTTCCTTGCGAGTCACAAATCTTTCAGAAAAGGTGTGTCTGGAGAGGTGTGGAAGGATTTCTAAAAGGGGACTCTCTAAAGGCAGGATGCGGTGGCTCAGTGGGTTAGGACGCTGAGCTTGTCGATCAGAAGGTCGGCAGTTTGGCGGGTCGAATCCCGAGTGCCGCGTTAACAGAGTGAGCGCCTGTTACTCGTCCCAGCTTCTGCCAACCTAGCAGTTCGAAAGCACGTAAAAATGCAAGTAGAAAAATAGGAACCACTACGTTGGGAAGGTAACAGCATTCTGTGCACCTTTGGCATCTAGTCATGCCGGCCACATGACCACGGAGACGTCCTCGGACAAGCGCTGGCTCTTTGGCTTTGAAACGGAGATGAGCACCAGCCCCTAGAGTCGGAAACGACTAGCATGCATGTGCGGGGGAACCTTTACCTTTACCTTTAAAGGCAGGAAAATGGGGTTTCAAGAGGGTTTCTACTGGTTGAAAAAGCAGGTTTCTCTCCTCTACAACTTTGTAATTATTTACTAAGCTTCTTAAATGCCCATCTAACCTAACTGACTCTCACAGAATTCTGAAGTTTTGATTAAAGGAACAACCTGTCAGGTGCAAGGCGTCAGGAGCCAGGATAAAGTTCAGAAGGACCGTAAGTTTATCCCATGCTATTTATACACAAGAATCTGATCTACTAATGGTCAAGGTGAATAGGCGTCAGATAAGAGACAACAGACTTCAAAGGGGGCTGGACTTAGGTCTCTTACAGGGGCGTAGAGCAGGGGTCTTCAAACTTGGCAACTTTAAGACTTGTGGACTTCAACTTCCAGGATTCCCCAGCCAGCCCTGGCTGGCTGAGGAATCCTGGGAGTTGAAGTCCACAAGTCTTAAAGTTGCCAAGTTTGAAGATCCCTGGCATAGAGACTGATAATGGCTTTTACCCTGCCCTCTGGCTCAGCCTGGTCATCCCCTACGAAGTCCAGTATTAGGGAACCAATATGGAACTGATGTCAAAATGTCTTTCTGATATAAAGGTCCATCCACCCAATTTCACAGCCCATCACTAATTAAGTTCTCTTTGGTAGAAATATCATCAGGACATATCAAGGGAAGACACTGGGAGAAATGTTGGAAATCTATTATTATAGGGTATAACAACAGAGTCCTATAAGCCAGGGGTCCCCAACCCCCAGTCCGTGGAGCAGTACCAGGCCACAGCATGCTGGCAACCGGGCCATACAAAGCCCCATCCGCAGGATGCGGGCAGCACACAAACCCCGCCCCCTCCGGTCCGTGGAAAAACCTCTCTCCACGGAACCGGTCCCTGGTGCCCAAAAGGTTGGGGACCTCTGCTTTAAGCCAAACAGATTTTCCCCCTCTCTCATACCAAAGAGAACCAAGAAAGGACAATCCTTTTTTTTCCCTCCTCATGGCTTCCTCTCTCTCAGGGCTATGATAATGTTTATATAACTGCTCTTGCATTCATTATTCAAGGTTATCTCCATACTCCTTTCCTGGACAAGGTTATTTGCTCCATCTGTGTTCAAGAACATTGGTGAACAAAACATTTGCATATAAACTGGGCTGCAGAGCAATTTAGGACCTAGTTCTAATAATCTTAGTCTGGGACTTAATTAGCCATAATCAATCTGCCGAATTCACTAGAAGTCATGGAGTTGGCTAATAACTTGATGACATTAAAGGAGTCTGGACATAATCATGGAAGACAATTCTATCCAGGTTTATCTAATATTACTTCTAGATTCAGGGAAGCGTGTCTCCCAATTCAGGTTGCAAGGGAATAACAGCAGAGAGGGTTGTGTCTCCATCTGCAGGTGAGCACTTCAGAGCCGCCTGGTTGGCAGGACAGAATACTGGACTAAGATGGATTTTGGATTAATCCAACCAAACTCTTCTGATAGACTCCAAGTACCAGCAACTAGAATAGCCAATTTGGAAAGGATACTGAAGTAGGAGAAAAGCAGGAAGGGCTGAGTTAAACAAGACATCAGCCTTGAGTTATTACGTTTCCACAAATGGTCTAAGTCAGGGGTCCCCAACCTGCGGGATGCAGCCCCGTACCGGTCCATGGCCTCTTGGCCATGGGAATGACTGGTGAGTGCGCGCACTTCCACCCACACACGCTAGCGCCACTGCAAGGAGGCTAATGGCCCTGTTTGTGTATGCCTGCTGGTGCCAGCATCACCACAGGTGTGCACAGTTCTGTTTGCGCATGCACACATGTGTTAGTGCCACCACAGCCCGAGCGGCCCATTTGCACATGCACATGTGTGCACATGTAAATTTGCCTGCTCCTCTCTTTCCCTCCAGGCCTCCAACCGGGAAAGGTTGGGGACCTCTGGTCTAAGTCCAACTCCTCTTGAATTCCATTAACCTTTATCTGTCAGCAATTTAGTATTGAACTTTAGTTAGCAGATTCTTGTGTAGCGTTTTGAGTAATGAATCTTCTGAACTGCAGCTTAATGTATAGTCCTGATCCTTTGCCCCTGACACCAAGTCAACCAAAGAGAAGGAATTTGCTTATACAACTGACTCAAAATGTTTGGCCAGGTCAATATTTTGCTATGGGAACACCACACCAAACTATAGTAAGTCTGTCTGGGGGATTCTGGGAATTGGTCCACTTATCATAGAGTTGCTGAGGTTGGGAAACATGGGGTCTTTTGTATGGGAATCCAGAAGACCTTTTACTGAACCACGTGTCCTTCCTGATTACAATTAAGCCCAACATTTCTGTTGTTAAGTGAGACAACTGTTAAGAGATTTTTGCCCCCCTTCTACGATTTTTCTTGCCACAGTGCATCACTGCCGCTGTTAGGTTCTTCTGAACTGCAACTTAATGTATGGCCCTGATTTGCTGAGCCTGACAAAATAGGAGTTATAATTGGAAGTTCCTTCTGGATCAGAAGAAAGAGCAAAGTTTTCTTTCAATCTCATAGCTCTTCAGAGAAAGCCAATTGCCAGCAAGCAGGTTTGTGAGGCACGGATCATGCAAGGATCATGCAAGTGGAAAATGTTGTCGTTTGACACATGTTGTACCACTTAAAGAGAAATGTCAGTCTATTTCCAATCTCCAACTAATTTAAGGAAATCTACACGTCAACACAACGGCTTGGGCTGTTTTGCTTTAGACTGAAAGGCAAGCTTTTTCATTATTATTACTAAATGCAGAATGTCAAACAGAAAACAAATACTCAACACTTGCTCATAACACATTCATTCTGCCTGATAGCGTTGGATGATTAATATCAAACTGCGAAGTTACCGGGGACAGTTGGCAACCCTTCACCTCACAGCTGGTTATGAAACTGTATCACAGATGCTCAAGGACAATTTTCCAAGAAGGTGTACATAAAAACCTCTCTGACACCTTTCATCATGTTCTTTGACAAGCAGGCAATGGCCAGAGGCAACATTTATTCAGAGCGTGCGTCCAACTTCGTAGGAAGGGTTTGTGATATATTAAAATGGCCTGTTGTTTTTGATTCAAAAGTGCAATGAAGTCACACGGAACGTGACTTATATTGTTGAACTTTTGATAAAGCAAACCAGCTAAAAGTTATTTATTTTTTTTGAGTGGGGAACTTATTCTAAAACACCCAAAAGAATAGTTTTGGGGAGGGGGGAGAGCATCCATTGTCCTCTCATGGGGAAGACTTGGGACTTTCAAAGTCTTCTAAACCAGTCTTTCTCAACTTTGGCAACTTGAAGATGAGTGTACTTCAACTCCCAGAATTCCTCAGCCAACAAAGCTGGGGAAAACAGGGACAGGAGAAGAGGTTTTGGGGATCGGAATTAAAAGCTGAAGGGTGGGTTTAACAGAGGCCACTGGGTGGCACTCCATTGCTCTCATCCAAGGTTGAGAATGAGAAAAGTTCAGCAGAGATGAAAACTGAACTAGGTCCGGAATTCCCCTGAAAGAAGCGTGTAACAAGCTCCACGGTTCAATCCAGACGTTTTCTAGCCTTGAGCTGGCTGAGGAATTCTGGGAGTTGGAAGTCCACAGTCATAAAAGGGCCAGGTTTGAAGACCCCTGACATTGAACATAGAATCATATGACTGGAAGGGGCCTCAGAGGTCTTCCTAGTACAATTCCCTTCTCAAAGCAGCAGGCTTCTCCAGCAATGAAGCACCCACAACTCTAGCAAGCAAAGTATTCCATTGGTTAATTGTTCTCAATGTCAGGAAATTTCTCCTTATTTTTAGGTCAGATCTCTCTTTAACAAGCTTTGAGCCATTGTTTCTTGTCCTGCCCTCTGGTGCTTTTGGGAACAAGTCAACCCTCTCTTCTCTAAGACAGGCCCTTAAGCACTGGAGAACAGCTATTATGTCCCCCCTAATCCTTCTCTTTGATAGTCTAGACCAGGGGTAGGCAACCTCAGCTCTTTTATGACTCATGGACTTCAACTCCCAGAATTCCTGAGCCAGCCAAGCTCCATGAGTCCATGAGTCATAAAAGAGCCGAGGTTGCCTACCCCTGGTCTAGACATACCTAGCTCCCTCGATCTTATTCTCCAAGATAAGGAATTAGTGATTCAAACCTATAAGGCCCTTTTTTGTTCTCTCCTCATCCATTCACACAAATCCCTCTTGGCATTATCCTTGAATTTCCTGCACTGCCTCTTCGGCTTTCCAAATAATTTCATACAAAAAAGGATGACAGACGAGCAGCTAGATCTGCAGTTTACTTCTTATAGAATCACCTTCAGACATTTGCTGATGCAGTCCTAGTTGTAAAAATAGAGTCTTCCTTTGTCATCCAGGAAATATTTGCCTCCCACCTCTCCATTTGGTTACGTCTTGCCCCAAGATAAATAATGGATCAAAAGAAGCCCAGCTTATAAAGCATTCTTTTTTTATCGAATGAGATTAATAAAGGAAGGCCATGTCAAAAGAGAAGGAGTGGAGGTTCATTTCTTCAACATTCCAATCAAATGTATTCCAATCAAACACATCCAGATACTCAACGCTTAAGTTTGACCTTTTCTGTGGAGATCTTAAGTTTTCCTGTTGTTTGATTTATCTATTGATTTAAAAGATATACTGAACCATGACTCAAGACGATTATCATTCTTGGGCAAAGTACATCAAGAATGCCACCCCATATTGCAAATAAACCCCATACATTGTCAATAAAAAAAAAGAAACTCATAAGACAACATTTCAACAGCATATAGCTGGAGTTCACCAATCATATACTCGGTCTCTTAAAATGTGGGTCAACAAGGTTGGGGTCATCTGAATCATATTTGTGGGATGGAGATATGCACGCGAAAGAGACTTGTTCCAGAGCATAGGCAATGTAACAAAAAGGGCAGGGCTCCAGGTCCCATCAAATATCATTGCTTCAAGGAAGGTACCTGGAACATGCCCATTTTGTGAGAAGATGTAGGATGGGCAGAGATGATGTTTTTATTGTAGTAAATCACCAGGAATCTGTAGTTAAATCAACAGGTTCTAAATGTGATCTCTTAAGAGGTGAGGTTGTCAAAACCTCACAGAGATTTGGGTCTTTTGGAAAGCGAGGGGAAAAATTGTACAGGAACTTTAGCTCTGTGCTTGAGAAGGAAGTAGGGGAGGCAAAACAACTGATCAGAAACCAGAAAGTATCAGGTATGACAAAGGACTCAGAAAGAACCCTTCTTTTGACTGGGTTGTCCTTCAAAAGGGCCAGGGAAGGTTGTGAACAGGTTTTCGTGATTGTGTTCTTACATCCCACAATAATCAAGTACTATTTCTGGAAACATTGTGGTGCCTATTTCTTGACCCAGCCTGCCTTGAAGGGCCAACAAACCCTTATTTTCTGGTGCCCAGAAGATGATTAAGATAGTGGCTGAAAAGGCAATGAAGTTAAAGGTCTATCTGCATCAGGGTATCTAAGGAACGCTCTGAAGAAAGAGGAGAACAAGTTCCTGTTTGCAAAGACAGCAGTTCACTAATTTGCTCACCTACGTCCTGCTCACAAGCACTTGAGCTGAAGCACAAATTTTGCCAATGCCCTTCCATCCATTACACCACAGGTTCTTTTACACTTAAATATTTGAAAAGCAACATGGCGGCTGGGTTGGTCAATAATTCAATAACATAGAAATATCTTTAGTACAGATCTCAAACTATTACATTAAATGTTTCCTCTCTTTCCCCCTTGGTATTTACTGTCTCATATTTAAATTAATATGATTCTTATTATATCAATTAAATAAAAAATAATTCTTACATTGATCAATAATTTTTAGTTTATACATATCTAGTTGTTTTAACATTCAATCTTTTTAGACAATTAATGCCCTGATTAGTTTTTCCCATTTTTAAATTTCCCATTAATATTTAAATTTAACGTTTGATATTTATAATTTCCAAATTTTAAATAACCCCAATTCCCTTTATCACAATTCATCACAATTCATCACAAGATCTAATGTTCAGGATAGGTTTTAATTATTAAAATCATCCAACTGAGAGTATGTGATTCAGTGACTGATGCACCATAACTCCCCAAATGGAAAATGTAAATTGAAAAATGTGTTTACTCACATATAGTGGAGCTTGCTGTGGATTAAGTTTCATGACCCAAAACGCTAAGGAGAAAAATAAAAATAAAAAAAAATTAATCCAACAAATACAAAAGATTATTATTAATAATAAAAACAATTGACAGCTGAATAAAATACCCTAGTCTTCTCTTTGGCTTATCGTTTCAGCCATTGGGGCAAGAATTAAGGAAGCAATAGAGGGATTCCTTGACTAATTAAGACCAGAATTTTTATTGCTAAGCCAGGCAATTGTGAGTCGTACAAGACGTTACTTTTTTTTGACACCGTTGTTAAGCAAAACACCAGTTGTTTAGTGAATCATGAAGTCTTTAAGCAAATCTGGCTTTCCCCATTCACTTGGCTTTTCAAAAGCCATCTGGAAAAGTCGCAAATGGTGATCACATGACCCCAGGATACTGCAACTATCATAAACACATGCTGATAATTAAGTGGTTGGATGTTGATCACGTGACCATGATGAAGATGCTGCGACACCCATAAGCAGGGGTCTTCAAACTTGACCCTTTTATGACTTGTGGACTTCGACTCCCAGAATTACTCAGCCAGGCACTGGTTGAGGAATTCTGGGAGTTGAAGTCCACAAGTCATAAAAGGGCCAAGTTTGAAGACCCCTGGTCTATATACAAATGCTTGGAGCAGGGGTCTTCAAACTTGGCCGTTTTATGACTTGTGGACTTCAACTCCCAGAATTCCTCAGCCAGGCACGTGGGAGTTGAAGTCCACAAGTCATAAAAGGGCCAAGTTTGAAGACCCCTGCTCATAAATGTGAGGAGTCCCTAATAAGTCACTTTTCAAACAGTCAGTAAGCAAATGGCTGTAAAATGAAAGATTACTTGTAGTCTTAAACATCTAGAGAGAATTGTCCCGGATTCCTATTGCTAACAAATGTGTTTGACTTTTTGGTGGCGGAATGTTTACAAAACTCTTTTTTTTTTATAAAAGGAAAAGCAAATGAATCTTGACCATTTGTAAATGTTTCAAATGTAAATCTTGTTAATCAAAGGTAGAATTCCATCCAGGCAACACCAAAACAGTTTTGTTTTTGTTTTGTTTGGGTTTTTTTTTTGGGGGGGGGGGGAAGAAAGAGAAAAAGATGGCTGTTACAGAATGTTAATGATGTAGCTTTGTATACATTATCCTCAAATCTCAAAACGAGAAGTATCTGTAGACACGTGCGCTCCGAGTTACTCTGAGTTTGGCCAAGAGAACAAGGCCTACGCTCAACAAGACAGAGTTAAGTACATTTTTAACAAATGTGTTACACTGTGCATAGCTCTCTCTCAAAACATATGGCCTTGCTGGCGGTCTGTAGAGTTCAGAGAAGCCCTCAAGATTTGTCAAACGCACAGACGCTTTAAGATCCAAAAAGCATAACCATACTTGGTGTTCTCTTTACCTTGATGGCTCCAAGCTCAGGCAAGCCTGATTATTAACTGCCCTTTAAACATTTGCAAAAATCTGATAAAACGTCTCCTTGTATGGCCGTTGCAGAAGAGTGTCCTAACAATTGTTAGTGATACGGTTCTCGTGTTTCTTCTTCCCAGATAAACTCTGCAGACAATTTGCCCGGGTACTTTTAATAAAATAAATTCTCTGCTCTGGCAGCATCGTTCTTTTTTTTTTTTCTTCTCTCCCCTCCCAGCCCCCAACCCCACTTCCTCTGATGGTAGCAGGGGTAAGAGTAATAGCAAGAGGTGCAGTTTTATGGCTAGAAACACAGCCATCCTGGATGCAAAAGATTTTCATCTAAAAGATTGATCTAAAAAATAGATTCAAGATGATGCCTAAAATTGTTGATTTTCTAACTTAACGATGGTTGGAGATGGTGGGACTTGTGGTTTCATGTAGCTCTGGGGGGATAGTGGAATATTAGATTGGGCAAGTTAACAGTTAACAGAATAACAGAGTTGGAAGAGACCTTGGAGGTCATCTAGTCCAACCCCCTGCTCAGGCAGGAAACCCTATAGTACCATTTCAGACAAGTGGCTGCCCAGTCTCTTCTTAAAAACTTCCAGTGTTGGAGCATTCACAGCTTCTGGAGGCAAGGAGTTCCACTGGTTAATTGTTCTAACTGTTAGAAAAATTTTCCTTACTTCTAGGCTGCTTGTCTCTTTGATTAGTTTCCATCCATTGCTTCTTGATCTGCTTGTGCTGCTTTGAAGAACAGGTTGACCCCCTCTTCTTTGGGGAAGCCCCTTAGATCAGGGGTCTTCAAACTTGGCCCTTTTATGACTTGTGAACTTCAACTCCCAAAATTCCTCAGCCAGCGTGCCTGGCTGAGGAATTCTGGGAGTTGAAGTCCACAAGATATAAAAGGGCCAGGTTTGAAGACCCCTGCCTTAGATATTGAAACACTACTATCATTTCTTTTCATTAAACTAGACAGCACCCTTCAATTCTGAAGATGTTCAGATGTTCTTCCACCTCAATCCACATCAAACCTAAGAGTTAGGAGAAATCCATGGGAAGCAGCTGTTATTGAAATACTACTGAACTAGAAGGACCAACGGAGGAGGAGGGAGGAGGAGGAGGAGGAGGAGGAGGAGGGGAGAACTTAGTGTCCTAGGTTTATAATGGTTAGGCTCTGGATTTAGTCTTTTGCAATATATTGAGCTTCCTATGTTCCAGGGACAATTGAAATCCACAGCCAAAAGGTTTGGCAAAGATCCCAGTGTTTATACCCAATATGTATTTTTTTTACATTTTTATCCCACTGCTGGTCAAATCAAAGTCATTTAGGTCAACGTTCATTTTCCATCAGTAAAGACTACTCTTTCATATCCCTCATTTTTTCTTTATCTTTTCCATAAAATTTGTCTTTTGAGTGTCAAGTATATGAAATCAGGACCATGTGCTTCCTTCCTTCCTTCCTTCCTTCCTTCCTTCCTTCCTTCCTTCCTTCCTTCCTTCCTTCCTTCTTCTTTTTATTGACTTTCACTTTTTTACTAGAGTCTTTCCTCTATTTTGTTCTTCTCATTAGGGTAGTTTTAATTTTTCAATTAAAATTTAAGACACCTGCCTTATTTTTTTTTAGAGACTACCAGAAAGCTATGCTGGTTCCTTCCTGAATTCAATTAAGCTTTTCTTACATTTTGGAATTCCAGCTGAGCATCAATTATCTTGGTTTTAAATCATTTCCATGGATTGCAGAGAGCTACATACCTCTTGATCATTTCTGTACATCTCTTTTTCATCGGTTTATTGGTCCACGATAAGAACTTCGAAGGATTCCTCTCTTTTAAAATTCAACAAAATCACCCTCAGTATTTTTCTCAGCTCACCACTTCCCTAGATGTATTTTACATCTAGGAATGAATGTGGCCACCCATAATTATTTTATGGAGGAATCTTATGGTCTTCTAGATATAAAAGCAACATTTCTCCCAGTCCATTCTTCCTCCCCTGCTATAAATGACAGGATCTCACAGCTTCTCTCCTTTTCACCACTTTTAATTCTGTTCTTCTTCACAAGCACTCTTATCACCCCATTAATAAGTAACAAGGACTTCTGGCATTGGCTATATGCCAATTGCAGACCATGTTCTTTTTCAAACGTTGGTATGGATCTTTTTTCATACCCTCCTCCTTCTCATTTTTTGACTTAAAACAACCAACCGCTTCCCCAAGACTGTTCTTATTCCTTTAGCGCTTGTTAAAATATCATGATTCTTCCCAACCAGCTGCTCTCCCCAAGGGTTAGTTTGAAAGCTGTTTTGCCTACCTCCTTGGTCTGCTTTAGTTCAAGTGACATCCGTCCACCTTGTCAGAAGTTAGGTTGTCCCAAGTGGACTCAATAGGAAGCATGACCAGATGAACTAATTCTATTCTATGGTGGGGCTGCGTTAACAGAAAGTCTGAAAGTAAAAAAATCTCCAGCCAGCTCATTTATCACGTGGTAAGTTAGGGAGGATCCTGTCTGAAGAAGTTTTTTTTTCTGTTCCCATAATGCAGCTGTGGGCTATGCCGTCTCTTATCTGACCATTCCCTAGGCAGCATTCCCTCCTACTCTTCCAAGGTTGTTCTGACACTCCATTACAGTCCCAAATCATTCCCAGGTGTTAACAAATTTAAAACCCCGCCTTCTGGCACGACTGTCCCAGCCACACACAGTGAGTCTCATTGAATCTAGCTGGCTCAGTGTGTGGAACAGGTAGCATTTCTCATCTCAACTTGCTATTTGGTATTTAGCTTCCAGGATTGGCCATTGAATTCAGAATAGAGCTGGGAGGTCTTTTAGTTCAACCCCCTGTTCAAGCAGGAGACCCTATACCATTTCAGACAAGTGGTTGTCCAGTCTCTTCTTAAAAACCTCCAGTGTTGGAACACTCACAACTTCTGGAGGCAGGCAATTCCACCAATTAATTGTTCTCACTGTTAGGAAGTTTCTCCTTAATACTAGGTTGGTTCTCTCCTTGAGTAGTTTCCATCCGTTGTTTCTCATGTCCTTCCCTCTGGTGCTTTGGAAAATATGCTGACCCCATCTTCTTTGTGACAGCCCCTCAAATACTGGAATACTGCTATCATGTCACCCCAATCCTTCTTTTCTCTAAACTAAAAGGTAAAAGGTAAATGTAAAGGTTCCCCCGCACATGTGTGCTAGTCGTTTCCGACTCTAGGGGCCGGTGCTCATCTCCGTTTCAAAGCCGAAGAGCCAGCGCTTGTCCGAGGATGTCTCTGTGGTCATGTGGCCGGCGTGACTAGACGCCAAAGGCGCACGGAACGCTGTTACCTTCGCACCGTAGTGGTCCCTATTTTTCTACTTGCATTTTTTACGTGCTTTCGAACTGCTAGGTTGGCAGAAGCTGGGACAAGTAACAGGCACTCACTCTGCTACGCGGCACTCGGGATTCGACCCGCCAAACTGCCGACCTTCTGATCGACAAGCTCAGCGTCCTAACCCACTGAGCCACCGTGTCCCTTTCTCTAAACTAGCCATACCCAATTCCTGCAACTGTTCTTCATATGATTTAGTCTCCAGGCCTTTAATCATCTTAGCTGCTCTTCTCTGAACTTTTTCCCAAGTGCGGAGAAGTGCATTTATTTTATTTTTATTTATTTTATTTTAATTCCATTTATATCCCGCCCTTCTCCGAAGACTCAGGGCGGCTTACAAGCTTAGCAGTAGCCTTCATTCTATGTATATGCCTGCTTATTAGGGCTTTCACACACACCCCAAGCGGCATTATTACAAAGTCAGCTTAATTGCCCCCAACAATCTGGGTCCTCATTATCCAATGACCCTTGGACAATCATGAATATATGTTGCCTGACTCCATCAGAATGCTGGGTGGTTACAAAATAAAGCAATAAAATATAGACAATGAGAAAACATTGTCATTATCATTGTTATTACAGCATCTTTGAATTACAGAAGACAAGTGGTTCCCTCAACAGGCAGGCTCTGCACTATGAAGGATTTATAGATGATAATCAGTGCCTTGAACCGCACCTGGAAATCTACTGGCAACTACTGTAGCTTGTAGAGGGGTTACATGGATCCAGCATGGTGTGCTATAACTGCCCAGGCAACTGATTTCTGTACCAGTTGCAGCATCTGAGGGATCTTCAAAGGCGTCCCTTGTATAGTGTATGCAACATTCCCAATACAAGGGAATCAAAGCACATCTGAAGGACTTCCTGTGAAATTGTGGCATGAAGCCCTTCCTAATCACATTTGTCATGTGCTACAGGAATAGGAGCTGGAAGTCCTGAAAGACCTAGATGGTTCAAACACCCACAATCTCTCCATCTTGTCAGGGTTGACCTGAGCCCATTTCTCTCCGTTCAAACCTGTGTAGCCCCAGACAACGGGACAAGAGTTTGACATCACTTAGTCAGCCCAAACGTTGAGATGCATGATGCCTGACCTCAAGCCTAGAGATGCCCTCACCGAAGGACAACAATAAACAGGGCAAGAAAGTGCCGAGGCACCCCACATGTCAAGAATCTCTGACTTGATATCTTCGCTTTGCCAACACTGATGGGATCCAACTACTAGAGAAAGGAACAGAGCCACCAAAACACTTTACCCCCCACCTAATTCCCATAGACTGTTTAGAAGACTATCGTGGATCAGTGATCCATTGCTGCCTCCATAACACTAAAGCTCTCAAAACTGCTCTTATTTCAGGGATAAATGCGCCCTTTCCAAGTTGAGAGATGATAATCAGAGTCCTCTGAAAATTGTTTTCTTGTCCAAATGCAAGCCGAGCATTTTATTTAAATGCTTCTAATATGTACGAGTCTGCAGCCACATTCCTGATAGATGATTTGAGCAGACAAGCCAAATGGCAGATGTTGGACAAATTATTTTAAGTACAGTTATGTATGGAAATAGACTAGAATGTTATATAGTGCTTTTCGAAGCATCTAAGGTTGATGAGGCTTAGCAAGGAGGAACACAAAGCAACACGCTGCTCAGGTTTGCATGCCAACCAATTTAAGAACAGATCTATGCAAGAGAAGGTTGCACTGGAATAAATGCCAAAAAGGGGAAGGGTATATGAAGACGTATATAACACACAGTTGTGCAGGTATTCCTCCACTTACAACTAATTGCAATTAAGCCCAACATTTCTGTTGTTAAGTGAGACCTTTGTTAAGTGAGTTTTGCCCTATTTTATGACTTTTCTTGCCACAGTGATTAAGGGAATCACTGCAGTTGTTAAAGTTAATAACACAGTTGTGAAGTGAATCTGGCTTCCCCCATGGACTTTGCTGGTCAGAAGGTTGCAAAAAGTGATCACATGACCTTGGGACACTGCAACGGTCATAAATATGAGTCAGAATCAAAGAAAGAAGGGACTGAAGAACCATTTGTCTGAAATGGTATAGGGTTCTTGCCTGAGCAGGGGGTTGGACTAGATGACCTCCAAGGCCCCTTCCTGTTATAAGTCAAGGACTACCTGTACTCCAGATTCTAATTCTACGGGAGCACAGAATATAGTTCTATGCTCAGAATTCAGCTTCCAGTCCCTTTAGGGAAAACAAAGCAGTTCCTAAATCATTTGTTTGCAAAGATACCCTTGAAAAGTTTATGAGAGATACTGGAAAACATTCAAACCCAGTGAATTTGAGTAGGATTTACAGTGGTTTAGCGGATAATGAATATTTTTACGTAGGTATTTTTTTGTATTTTTACAACGTAATCCTGAGAATGCTTGCTAAAGGGCAGGGACCCAGGTTGAGCTACACCTCCTTATTCCTTCCCTTGTTGGCTGGTGTAACCCAACGACAGCTGGAAACTTAGCCATTCTCCACTCCTGCTGTTAGCTACCCAATCTTTCAAACAAATAAATAACAGTTGAAAACCTTTTTCCCCCCTCAGTAGTAAAAAAAACCCAGCAGTTTCCTGTTTAAATCGATCTAAACATGTCTCACCAGGTGGCAGCACCTGGCCAAATGTAGTTGGGCTCATCAGCATCATGACTGATTAGAAGATGGATGAAAATCTCTTAGAAGCACAAGAGGTTTTGTCTCGGAAAGTCAGGCAAAGTACACAAAAGCAAGCATGGGTAAACTATTTCTGTATGGTAGCCAAGAAAACGACATAGGCACGTTTGTGAAGTGCCCAAGCGTCAAATCACAGATTTTAAGGTTTGCATGGGTAGATGTCTAGGAGTGCAATAAACTCTCAGTTTAACAGATCTAAATTTATCAGACTTTGAAATACGTTCAGGACATTTCTCATTGGAACTTCATTTCCATCTGACAAGTTAGTGCCTGTCAAACCCCAGGGCCTGTCCCTTAAAATGTTTACTTCAGAAGTAAACTGATTCAAGGGGGTGTAAGTTTTCCTAGTCGGATAAATCAAAGTTTCATAAAATTGTCACACACACTGATTACAAAACCAAAAAAAAAAAAAGCTTTATTCACCACAAAGCACTGGTCAAGATGACGGATCAACCTGGAATGGCTATGATGAACCATTCCAAGCAGCTGGATAGGTTTTGGAGTTGGAAAACCCCTGGTTGATACAGGGAGAATTTCCTGGGCAAAATAAAACCAAATAAGGAATCCCTTTGTTCCTAACCAAGGTATTCAAGCAAACAGCAATGGTGGGGGCCAAGGGGAAGGGGAAGAAACACTATAGATGGATGGTAGGAAAAAGAGGAGGAAGTACCAGCTGAAATGTAAACAAAAAAGCAATTGTACTGCATCCTTGATGTTAAATAAGGATGTTTTCAAAGGGGAAAAGGAACATCACGAGGCACTGGGCAAGACACGGAAGCATTCTGACTCCCCATTCAAAAAACAAAATGGATCGAAAAGCTTTCTTCCCTTCACTGGCGGTCTTAAAAATTCCTAGTAGATAAGTCTTTCAGTGTGATGGACCACCAGTTACTGTTTTACTTCTGGAAAGCAGCACGCTGCTCGTACTAGGACAGGCAGAGGGAACTTTATTTCAGTCACTGACCAATGAAAAATGCAATCAATCAGCTCACAGGGGTTAGAATTCAAGATAATACAGGGTCACAAGAAGCAATGGGTTGATGCAATCAACAGCGGCTTGAGGCAGCTTCTGCTTCTTGCTCAACTTTAGATCCAGCCTTGGGAAGTACGAATGAACAATGGCAGAGAAACTAGACTATTGAACTAGGAAGACAGTTTTTAAATCTTGATTCAGGAAGTGACCTCAGGAGGTCTATGTCTTGGGGGGAGGGGGGGGAAAATATGTTGTCTGCAATTGCGGAAGGCACGCATATGTGAGCCACTTCTGAGCTGGTTAGATCTGCCACATGCCAGAGGATGCCACCCAGACATTTTCTTCCCCTTTCTCTTCTACCCACAAAGTAGACCTCTTTACAAACACAGGAGGAAAACATTAAAAACTCTCTCCCGTTCGATAAGCAACGTGTGCTTTTCTATTTTAAAGACATAGGCTGAACTTTCCAAAATCTGGGTGCTAGATGGATTTTTTAGTTTTCGTTTTAAATCCTCCCCTGATTTATTTCGGTTAGATTTTCAAAGTGTTTTTAATAGACAGATGAGATAAAGAGATTTGAAATCGATCAATAAATATGATGCCTCTGACAAAATTCGGAAGGCAGCAGGTGAATTCACCAACCGCAGCAAAGCTACCTAAAATAGCAGAACTACAACGAAGTAGATGTCAAGATTATGCACAGTAACCATTCATCTCAGATGAACCCTGGCCAATAGACACACATGTATCTGCAATAAAATGATAATATCAGCATAAACCCGTGGTCTGCCTGGGCCACCCAAATGAGCTTAGCCCCATCTGCGAGATGGAGGCAACACACAAAACCATGCACACACACCCCCATGCCGAAATACCTTTCTCCACAGAACTGGTCCCTGATGCTCAAAAGGTTGGGGGCTGCTGTCTTAAAGGATTGTAGCAAGGCAGACTTTCTCAATGGGACACCCCAAATGAGTTTTAAGATAAAAGCTCCCAGAATTTTGAGCAAGCAGGTCCAAAAGGACTGACGTCAGACAGAAAGGATCTCTAAAGCGCTTGTTGTTAGCTGAGAAGTTGTGTCCGACCCATTGCGACCCTATGGACAATGTTCCTCCAGGCCTTCCTGTCCTCTACCATCTTCTGGAGTCCATTTAGGCTCACGTCTCCTGCTTCAGTGACTCCATCCAGCCACCTCATTCTCTGTCGTCCCATTCTTCTCTTGCCCTCAACCTTTCCCAGCATTAGGCTCTTCTCCAGTGAGTCCTTCCTTCTCATCAGGTGGCCAAAGTATTTGAGTTTTAGCTTCAGGATCTGGCCTTCTAAAGAGCAGTCAGGGTTGATCTCCTCTAGGACTGACCGGTTTGATCGCCTTGCAGTCCAAGGGACTCGCAGGAGCCTTCTCCAGCACCAGAGTTCAAAGGCCTCAGTTCTTTGGCGCTCAGCCTTTCTTATGGTCCAGCTTTCACTGCCATACATTGCAACTGAAGCGCTACTAAGTTAAAAAAAAAACTAATTCCCAACATCCTATGCAGACACGGAAAACCATGCTACCTCAAATGAGGGTAGATCCGACTGATTGTAATTGTATTAATTGAAGTTTGTTTCTAATCTTACTATAATAACACTGTAAGCTTCTCGGGAACTCTGAAAATTATCACTCACATCTCTAAGAAATAAGGTACCTAGTGACATTTGCACTATGAGTTATACTACGCCTGACCAAGAGAACAAGGCTTTCACTTTATAAGACATAATTAAGTGCATTTTTTTAAAAAAGAAAAAAAGTTATATTGCATCTCTCTCTCTCTCTCTTAAAACATCCCAAATTTATGGCACTCCATGGAGTTCAGTGAAATCCTTCAAGAGGCTTTTAGATTAAAACAGCAGAACCATCGTCCATGGCGCTCTCCCGTCTCGATGGCGGTGCCTCAGATTTGACTTTAATTGCACTGATTGATTTTTGTTTTTAATTTTATTATGTCAATCCTCTAAGCTGCTAAGAGCAGCAACATGTAAATTCTAGCAATAAATAAACAAATGAAGTTATGGCAATCCAGCAATGAATTCTTCATCATTCAGAGGTTCTAGATAGGCTCATGTATAAAAACAGAGGAAAAGTATCTATGGAATGAGTTCAGTTCCTGGTGATTTCATTTATCTAGCCATAGTTTTCTTGGCAATAAACCAAAAAGTAGTAATCGTTGCTTTCTTCTCTGGGAAGGTGCTTCTCAATCAAACTTATATTCTTCCTTGGATTTCTGATAATCTCTCTTTCAAAATATTCACCAGGCCCAACCATGCTTAGCCTGTTCAAGAATTCTTCATTACTACTCCCTCAAAGAAACTAACTTGGGATTAACCTCCAATAAACTAAATTAGATGTTGGAGAGATATGAACACGCAGAAAAAGAGAGGAATTAAAAAACCACTGAGCTTTATGAAGCTTTGTTATTGCTGTTGTTTTTCTCCTACTGTGTTCTTTCAAATTTCTAGCAAGTTTTAATAGTCCACATTTTATGCAATATATTTCTGGAATGAACATTTCTCTGGCTTCAATCATCAAAGGATCAAAAGTCTCCCAGACCATGCCAGCTACATCAGAAGTGGCACACCTCTTTTGATGAAAAGATCCTTCCCCCACAAGGGAATGTGCCAGAAATATATGATGGTATATTAAAAATGTTTTCAAGAATCCAAGTATACCCATGTTAAAAAATCCAAATGTACTCACATTACATACTCAGATAATTGTATGTAAATGTTGCTTACCAAAACACCAAAACTCTTGACATTAATATTAAAAATTAAGTGCATCAAGCTTGAACTGATCACCTCCCCCAATTGCCTAACGTGAAAAGAGGAATTTCTAACGAATGGGAAGACCATCAGCCGCCAGCCATAAATAGCAACGCATGACAAGCGGGTGGAAATATTGTGGACTTTTATTTTTGCTGGAACACTGTCAAAATCCCTGCCACTTAATCATGCTGAAGACCAAGATATTGGGGGGGGAGAAGAGGGAAGGGATTATTTTTTAAAAAAACCGCACATCTCATCAGGATTCGAGGCCTGGAAAGCAAGTCATGCCATCAGCGAAAGACAGAGAAGGAAGAAAATAAACACACCCATCTTGGACAGCAGACAAGCCTTTCAGAACTGAAAAGCAGAAGCTAATTTAAATGAAAACTCTTCCTGAGTCAGCCTTGTCCACTTTTGATTGCAAAGGACACCCACGGAGCACCATAGTTCTTTTTCCAGCTGCATCCTGTCCCAGCCAAAGTAAGTTGCATCCTGCAATTCAGAAGGTCAGCCAGCAGCAGAAGCAGTGGCTGGGCGAGATTGGGGGGGTGGACAAGGGGAGGGAGGGAGGGAGAGAGAGAGAGAGAGAGAGAGAGAGAGATCAGCACCACCTCTTCCTTTCTGCTATTTTTATCAACGCCATAGAGGTTAAGAAGCACGCTGACCTGCGCGCATTTTGCTATTAAAAGAATACCGTAAGAAAGTAAGAGTTGATGTGTCTCCAAAATTATAACTTCAGGTCACCTGTGAAGAAGCTCTCCCATCCTCACCTCAAGAGAAGGATCCTCCTAAGATATCTCTCTTCTAAGAAACGTGGGTACCATCTCTAAAAGCAACATGAGAATTAGGTTCTTTTTACATGCGTGCAACAGTATACAGTAAAGGTTTAATGGACAGTATTTCTACTTCAGTGACTATATGTAGCTCATCAACCCAAACTTAATCTCTTGGTTTGTTCTCCTTCCCAATACAGAAATCTCTTCTTCCCCTCTCAATTGAAGAACATCAATTTAATTCTAGGAGTAGATTCATACAAGAGAGGGATTAGAATAACTGGGCAAGGTCAGGCTGGGGGTTTTAATTTATTATTATTATATTATTATTATTTGTATCTCGTCTTTATTATTTTTACAAATAACTCAAGGCACGGACATATCCAACCGGGCTTTCTCCTCCCATTTCCCCATAACGGAACCTGTGGAATGAGTTGGGCTGAGACAGAGAGACAGATCCAAGGTCAGCTAGCTGCCTTTCATGACTGGGGACTAGAATTTACAGTCTCCTGGAGGCTGGGCCAAGGTCAGCCAGCTGTCTTTCATAACTTAGGTGGGACTAGAATTCACAAGTCTCCAGAGTTATAGCCCGGTGCCTTAAACACTAGTCCAAACTGGCTTACAAATTTTCTAAATAAGTGTGCTGGACAAACGATAATCAAGAGATGGGGAGAAAATGGTCTCTTCCAGAATTATTGGTACATGTTTAAAACTGGGGGAAAGATTCTTCCTGCAACTACAAGTTCATTAATCCTCCCTCTCCCCTTTTTCTACCGTTCTCTTAGCAGCAAACCCAGCTATGGCAGTACCTTAACAAGACTGGAGGAGCTCAAAAAGAAATAAGCATGGTTAGATCTGGCAAGTAGTTGGATGGGAAGCTAAAACCTTGAGCTAGATTAGGATGGTAGATACAAATATCATGGAAGAAACTAATGGTAAATTGCTTCCATATATCCCCCCCCCCAAAAAAAAGAGCTACACTGATGTGTCCATAAAGCCGCCAAAACTCAAAGTTCATTCAGAAAATGGATCCTTTTATCTCGGAGGTAGAACCAGTAGCTGCCGGAATACACCAAACCGAGAGTTGTTTCCTTTTCCTAAGATTGCATGATCAAGGCAGTTCCCTGCCTTCTTTGCTTCTGGAAATCACTCTTTTCTTTAAAAAAAACAACACAAAAAAAACCTGATGGCCAAAAGTTTAGGAGCTACTCACCTTCTTCTCCCCACTTAAAATCAAAGAGCAACATTACTGAATTGAACAGGTGTATAAAAAGGACTAAGCTGCCATCATAATAATGGGACCTGGCTTTTCTCACCAGATCCTTCCTTATCTTTTCTCAAGAATGTACCACACAACCCTCCCTGTTTTGCAAGAACGATTAGTGAACATTGTTGTATGCAGAAGGCACACCTGTCCAACTGCCTTGAGTCACTGAGTCAAGAAAGAATCGAAAGATAATGTTCATCCAAATGGATAACTGTTAAAAAAAATGTCTGCCATTTTCCAAACTCAAACCTGTTTAATTTACCTTTAAATTCAAAAAGAAAGAACTCTACTGTAGCCAAAAGTGCTGGTTTATGAGCCCCAATCCAACAGTGTTCACAATACTGGTTTTTTTTTTTCCCACCACGAAGTTTTTGTCCTTGTGCCATCACTCTGCTGAACACCTAATTCCCACAGTACTGTCTTATGTCTGAGTATCTTTACCCATGTAATATTACACTTCTCACCTATCTTCTCTTATAGGTATCATTATTATTAGATCTAATGATTATTATGTTGTTGTTTTGCATGTACACTGAGAGATTATGCACCAAAGTCAAATTCCTTGTCTGATTCTATTCTATTCTATTCTATTCTATTCTATTCTATTCTATTCTATTCTATTCTATTCTATTCTATTCTAATTCTATTCTATTCTATTCTATTCTATTGCATTCCATTCCATTCCATTCCATTCCATTCTTCTGTAATTCTATTCTATTCTATTCTATTCTATTCTATTCTATTCTATTCTATTCTATTCTATTCTATTCTATTCTATTCTATTCTATTCTATTCTATTCTATTGCATTCCATTCCATTCCATTCCATTCCATTCTTCTGTAATTCTATTCTATTCTATTCTATTCTATTCTATTCTATTCTATTCTATTCTATTCTATTCTATTCTATTCTATTCTATTCTATTCTATTCTATTGGTGGAGCAGTGGGCTAATGCCTCCTTAAGTAACACCAGCTGCCTGCAATTAGTGCAGGTTCGCATCCCACCAGGCTCAAGGTTGACTCAGCCTTCCATCCTTCCGAGGTAGGTAAAATGAGGACCCAGATTGTTGGGGGCAATAAGCTGACTTTGTAATAATGCCGCTTGGGGTGTGTGTGAAAGCCCTAATAAGCAGGCATATACATAGAATGAAGGCTACTGCTAAGCTTGTAAGCCGCCCTGAGTCTTCGGAGAAGGGCGGGATATAAATGGAATTAAAATAAATAAAATAAATAAATATTCTATTCTATTCTATTCTATTCTATTCTATTCTATTCTATTCTATTCTATTCTATTCTATTCTGTTCTGTTCTG
Organism: Vipera ursinii; assembly: GCF_947247035.1. NCBI lineage: Eukaryota > Metazoa > Chordata > Lepidosauria > Squamata > Viperidae > Vipera > Vipera ursinii. Next base: position 9,637,602 of record NC_139524.1, on the reverse strand, counting down.
TTCTGTTCTGTTCTGTTCTGTTCTGTTCTACTCTACTCTACTCAGCTGAAGCAAAATCTGAAAGTAGAAAAGTTGTTCCAATTAGGGGCCACAACTGACCCAGACATTTTTTATTATTATTTTGAACAAGCATTGGCAAGGAGAGAGGCAGTTTGGGGTAGTGGTTAAAGCACCAGGCTAGAAGTCCGTGAGTTCTAATCCCACCTTAGGCACAGGCAGGAAGCCAGCTGGATGACTTTGAGTCATTCACGGAGCCTTAGGAAGCAGGTACTTCCGAAAATCTTGCCAAGAAAATTGCAGGGACTTGTTCAGGCAATTGCCAGGAGTCAACACTGACTCAAAGGCACACAAACACACACACACAAAAAAAACCCTGGCTTCAAGCAGGTTTTCTTGACTGTCTGAACATTTCCTGACTAGAGTAATGCAAAGTCATTAAAGGCATCAGCTTAGAACTTACACTTCTTGCCCCAGGCCATGCAAATAGGGCACCAAATCACTTTTTAAGCTATCAATTACCCAAATTCTTGCAGAATCATATCAAGAGAGCTTGGTCAACTGCTGGGTTCCTTAAAGCGGCCTTCCCCAATTTATAGATACCTTACATTGCAACTTTCATCATTCCTAACAAGCGATGACGTTGCCATAAGATAAAGTACTGCTCTGACTCAAACCAGAGTTTTAATACTCCACACATTTACTGGAGATTTATTGTAAACGTGTAAAATCATGCTTAGTGACATAATCATTCATAACTGAGTTTTGATGGCCTACGACCTTTCACCAACGGGGGCCAGAAGAAAGGACACATATACGATTTCCTGCCTTCTTGCCGTTCTTAGGTGAAAATTGAGAACAGACCTGAAAAGCAATCCAAGACACCTGCTTAAAACACCAGGTTTTCGAGGAAAAAGGAGCATGCAGATGTCCTGTCTAAGGAGGCAACTTTGCAATGAGGTTCATTAAGTGGGTACTAAGAAAAAAAATGGCATACGCCGTTCAGTTAATTAGGTACTACTGTGCACAAAAGCTTTTTTTTTATGAGACATACTTAATAAATATGGGAAAAAGCCCAGATTCTATAAAGATTTGGAGAAGCTTTTCACAGACTTTAGGGCTCGTGGGCCTACATGTTCACCTTTTGCAGAACCCTCTGACATTTGAGAAGATAGTGCTGGATACAGATGATCTTAAATAGCTGATTATCCTTTCCTAACCAGAAACCAGACCAAATCAAATTCCTCAATGTGTGTTTCTCTTATTACTTGCAGACTTCAAGGCATTTGCTACCTTATATGACAAACCCTCTGCACCTTTCCTTTAAAAACCAGTGCTCTAGATCCAGTGTTTTTTTTGTAAAAGAAAAAGGTGCCGGAACTCACACATGGCATACAACCTGCCTTGCCTACCTACAAGGTTCCATCCATAAAAGGTGCCGGAACTCCATTCTGAGCGTTCTATGACAAAAAAAGCCCAGTCTAGATCAAATTGTAAGCTAAATTATCTGAATCTCCATAATTACAGCCATAATAGGACTGGCCTGGTTGGAAATGAGCAGATTTTGTGAACCCAGTTACTGAAGATAGCAAATTCTTATTTAAAATTCAGCATTATGAGGGAATCCAGCCAATAGTCAATATTCTGAACAGGCTTTTTTTTGTAGCCATAATTAAGAGAATAGCATCAGAAAACAATGGCTAATTAAAATACAAAGAGCAAAAGAACATCAAAACAGCTACACATCAGCACAGATTTATAAGCTCTGCCAAAGTAGCCTTAAGGCTTGGCTTGGTGCTTTACCATATTCATCTCTCCTAGACTAAAGTTTTTGGCATTTTAAAGTAAAATTTCCTTTGAGATTCTCTCTCTCTCTCTCATATATATACTCACAGATCGACAGCAGATTATTTTTGATTAAGGGACACAATTAATTTGTTTCTACTTGGAAACCACTTTTGGACATTGTGCTTGAGGTGAAAAAAAAAGGAAACTCTGATTTTGGGTTTTGCTGATTAGGTAGGTTTGTTGTTATAGAAATGGCTAGCATATATATTATTATACGCAAGTAAAAAGTTGAGGTTTTATACCATTATTTTGCTGCACCAAATGAAATCGGAAGTCAGTGCTTTTTTTTTCCTCCTTCCCCCCCCCCCTCTACCCTACACTTTTCTCTCTTCCCCCTATTTCCTCCCTTATTTTCATTTTTCTTTGTATTTCTGTATTTTATATTTCGGTAAATACAAATTTTGAAATGGACGAATCTACAGCAAGTTTTTGTGGTAGAGAACACTCCTGTTCCAGCCAGCCACAACCTCTTCAAGGACACTGCTTTCCTGCCCACAACCTCCAGCCAGCACTGTGTTCTCGCTGAGTGTTTGTGGTCTTCATCAAGCTCATTTTTAGGAAATTTGGAGGAATGACACTCTAAGCTCCTCCAAGATGGATGGGTATCTTTCTTTGGTGCATGGATAGTTTTGTCCTGCCAGTGGTGCTCAAGAAAACTGATCTTGCTTTTTAGAAAATTATCAGTGCCTGCTTGGACGACGATTCAGATCTCATGCAAAAACAGCACCTCTCTGGCAGCCTGGTTTATTTATTTATTTTTTCAGATTTCTCCATAAGTCCTCAAAAAGAATGTCATTGCAGAAATGACGGCACCTTTTCTTAGGCATACAGAGAAGTCTGAGAAACATTGGGCCACTGTAATGAATTATACTTTGCAGGAAGAAGTCCAAAACATTTCTTCCTAATGCTTTTTGAAGCATGGGCTGCCTAATAATTTGATGCACTCTCAAGTTGCCTGCTATAAGCTTTCTCTCCTACTTGGAGCCCCTGCAATAGAGAGGAAGGAGGGATGAGTGACATTATCAGACAAAGCCATGATGCCAGCAGGTGAAAATATCATCAGAGTGTGTTCAATAGGTATTAATGTTTGGAGACCATCCAAGTTGGCTTCTGTTAAGGAATAAACACAGAATTACTTAACCCTGTATAGGGATCTCTTTGAAATCCCTTTGTTTTCTTTTCATTTCAAGTAGTAACAGGTTTAAATTACGCAGACAAGTTAACTTGTTGGAGAAAAAAAAGAATGAATTCACACAGCAAGGTTGTAAGCCATGGTTTGGATAGATGCCATTTAGCGAATAAATCAGGCCGATGACTGTAAGCCGTGGATTCGGTTCGTACGTCATGCTAAATCATATGCAATGGTTTGTAAGACACAATTGCCTGGCTTTATGCAACATGCTGAATAAATTTTTAAAAGCGTATCAAGTCTGAGCATGCTATACACCTAGTCCTCACCTTTGGGGCCCCAATTGAGCCCAACGCTTCTGCTGCTAAGCAAGACAGCTGTGAAGTGAGTTTTCGCCCCATTTTACGACCTTCCTTGCCACAGTTTTTAAGCGAATCACTGCCTTTGTTAAGCTTGTAACAGGGTTGTTAAGTGGATCTGGCTTCCCCATTGACTTTGCTTGTCGCAAAAGGGGATCCCGTGATCCCGGGACACTGCAACTGTCATACGTATGAGTCATTTGCCAAACCTCTGAATTTTGATCGTGTGATGTCAGGGATGCTGCAACGGTGGTAAGTGTGAAAAATGGGTCAAAAGTCGCTTTTCAGTGCCCTTGCAACTTCAAATGGTCACTCCATGAATTGTTATAAGTCAAGGACTCCCTATATTAATTCCCTTCTCCCCCACCCAATATAACTTACTGTATCTGCATGAAGCAGCATGCAGGCTTCAGCAAATTCTGCCAGATCCCAAGAATCGGGCCCCGAGAGTCACTGCAACTCAAGGATGAGTTCTGGGAAAAGAATAAAAGAAAAGAAAAAACTTGTTAATGATACGTAAGGAAAATGTGCTCAGGAAGTAGATTTGATCTCTACGAAGCAGTGAAAACTCTTGATCCGGCTGCCCCAATTCAGAACATAGCTAAGATTTCACACAAAGAGGTAAGTCTCTTCTCAACAGGCTAAATTATTTGCACGAATGGGATATTTTTAGGAAGGGGATGTTCTTTAGGACCTCCCATTGCCAGTTAGGAAGAGTTAGAATCCAGACAACCATTTAAGCAGCATAGGGAGAAGAATTAAATTTCCCTTAAGAGCAAAAAAATTAGTCAATTTAGCATCAGTGATGGCTTCATTGCAGAAGAAAAAGACCAGAATTGGTCTCATTTGGAACTGGGCCTTCCTTCCCTCCAGATGCTCAGGCTACCGTACAGAGATAAATAAAATCCTGCTTTATTGATTGAACAGAAGTAGGTTTGATCAAAGAGTGGCAGAAAACAAAACGGCGAGTCTCACATCTGACGAGAAAGCGAAACCCAGTCTCCCAACCGTCCCCAGTCCAAGTTCATCACTTTCCACAAATCGATGCCACGGTAACAGTTTGGATCTACTTTTAACATGGATTTGTGGGTCGTGAACGGAATCTTCGAACACAAATTGGATAGAGAATTTTTCATTCAGTAACAGTTAAGGTTCACATATTCTGGAAGCCGTGCAAATCTGTGCGTCAGGTGGAAAACACCAGGACTGGGATAATTTGAGAAGTCAGGCGTGGATTTAGCAATGTTAAGCAATCGTTAGCTAAAGCTACTGTTAACTAGCTATTGTTAACTAAGTTTTAGTTTTAACTCAAATGGATGACTCACTTGAGAAGAACAAGGTATAACATACCTGAGATTAAAAAAAAAGACTCTTCAATTCTGCAGTTCAATCCCTAAACTACGCCTTCACATTAGAGTTGCACCAACTCTTAAGAACTTCACCTCCATTAAGTTAATTGTGTAAGATGCAGACAAAATCCAGGACATTAGCACTAGCAATCTCTAACAAACAAAAATGCCCCAAGGGGGATTTATTAGGGAAAGCTTATAAGCTATTAGCAACTTGGCAGAGCTAGAAGCAGCAATTATTCCCATCTCTCTCACCAAGAAAGCAAATTCAGGTGACAATCAACATCTGCCTGCACACGGTGTTTGAAATTAACACAAAGTGGCACATCTACGCAACTGAAATTCTGTTCTCAGAGAACCGGAATTTTGTGTCCTGTTCTAAATTACGTAAAACTGTTGTGCCAACTGACCGTGGATATATTTATTTTGGCTTTAACAGTCCTGGCTGGAGTAGGCTAGGGACAAAGAGCAACTATGTGTGGAACTGAAGCCCAGGAAATATTACTCAACCTTTATTATAGTTATTTTGAATCCCACAACCTTTGCTTCTTATTAGCAGTTATTAGTAATATGTACTAATTGTACATATTGTACATAGAACGTAGTATGATATGCACTTATATCTAAGCACATGCCAGACAAAGCAACAACTTTACAATAAACCCAACATCAACAACAAATAGTATAATAATAACAATTTAAAACACTAGTCAACACTGGGTAACCGGTATCAGGTGAACAAAAAATTGGGGGGAATGAGAATTTTGGGGGGATTCGACTAGAATTCTTCCTATATTGGTCAAACTTAATGCCTTTGCCAACAATCCTCAGAACAAACCACAAAAAGGAGTTGTCACATGTAGCTCTGGAGTTTTCAGTTGCCTACATGTGGTCTTTGTGCAGACCATGATTTCCTTCATGGGAATTTCCTTCATGGAAGGAAACTTCCTTCATGGGAGGAAATTTCATCATTCAATTTCCTTCATGACAGTAAACTGAGCTTTTAAGAGAAATGCAATCAATATCCAACAGCACTTTTACTGGTCCTGTTGAATTTGAGCCTATCTCACCCAACCCATGCAAATTATAATTCAGTCCTTCAAACCAAGACAAAAATTTCAGAGAATAAAGGACATTTCCCCAGCTTTTATTTTAGTTCACAGAATCATACATTTCCCCATTCACATATTCCTAGGGATGTTTGGATTACAAGTCCCAAGATTCTATTGACCACGCTGGTGGAGATTCCTGGAAGTTGCATCAATATATAGAACATAGAATATAGAATAACAGAGTTGGAAGGGACCTTGGAGGTCTTCAACCTCTTGCTCCAGCAGGAGACCCTAAGACATTTCAGACAAGTGGCTGTCCAGTCTCTTCTTGAAAAGAGAAGTTGTGGATGCTTCCAGCAATGGGGCACCCACAACTTCTGAAGACAAGCCATTCCACTGTTTAACTGTTTTCACCTTAGTTCTAAGTTGCAATTTCCTTGATTAGTTTCCATCCATTGTTCCTTGTCTTGCCTTCTGGAAAATTAAGCTGACCCTCTCATCTTTGTGGCAGCCCCTCCAATATTGGAACGCTGCTATCATGTCTTCCCTAGTCCTTCTTTTCATTAGACTAAGACATACCGAATTCCTCCAACCATTCTTCTAACAAAAGTTTTAGTCTCTCCAGCCCCACTAATCATCCTTGTTGCTCTTCTTGGTACCTCGGTACTCTTATATCTGGGAAGACAACAGGTTGGGGGAAGGCTTCAATCTTGCCTCTTTTCATTATATGCACCTTTGGAAGACTTGACTACTGCTTCCATTCTTCGTAAGATTTAAAACCTCAATAACATACATCTGCAGGTGAAAAGCAAAAACATTTCTAATTTTTGCTTCAAAAAAACGAAGGGGGAAAACACCCTCCAGGCACCCAAGTGGAATGCTAAGTTCCAAGATCGTACTTTTTTTAAAAAAAAATTACTGTTAAGAAGAGGAGATTTATGAGCATTCCTGTGAGGGAAGAAGGTTATTTACTTACACAAAGGAAATATAAGATAGCCAAAGCTCTCCTTTTTTTTCAGGATAGTCCAGAAACAGGTAGATGAAAGAGCATGCAAACTGAAATACAGACATCCAACAGTGCAGAAGGAGAAACACCAGATTTTGATGTACCCACAAAGAAGTGTGCATGCACACACACACACATACATACAGTATGTGGTGTGGGGGCGTGCTCACATACACACACATGGTTTCCTTTCACAAGCTTTTCCTCTGCTACCTAAGCAACAGGCCTCTTGGGAAGTTCAGATGGAGACTAAGCAGCAGAAGCAGATTAAATCCTAAGCAACAAGGATCCTGCTTTTCATGTTAAGACCCTCACAATTAGAAGAAATGGTTAAAAAAAAAAGCAGAGAAAAGGATACAAAAAAATGCAAACGGGTGCAACGGTTAAAAAAGAGGCCCTTTAAAAACGAATATTTCACTTAACCGGATTTTTTCTTCTCTCCGCAGCCTTTACAAAGCAAACCTCTCTGCAACGAATGGGAGGGGGAGAAGCAGAGAGAACCAAGAAAGCTAAGCTAAAACTAAAAATTAATCTAAACTGAATGGTTTCACCAGAATCTCTTTTTTGGACAGAAACCCTTAGAAGAAGTGAAATCTTGTTTATTTTGAGTCTAATTGCATATCACTTCCTCTTTTACTGGTGGCTAATTTTCAATCAACACAACATCAAAGGAAGGAGGATTGAAAGGCTGTTTAAAATATTAGCATTTTGGTACAACTGAGATGGGGGAGGCCCAGGGTAATCTAATTTAAAACCCTATTTTTTTTAAAAAAGGCACAGTGTAAATGCAGGGAACTCTAATAATCCAGTCCGTAAATACAGAAGACTCAGTTCTCAAAACATTCACTCATACAATCTCTTGCACAAGAACCAAACAACAAGAAAGTTCTTAAAACATTCACTCATTCAATCTCTTGGCACAAGAACCAAACAACAAGAAGGGAACACAACCAGAATAGCCATAACCGGGTCAGAGTGAAACAAATATCCCAGCAAAAAGCAATTGTGGCTTATTGTGAATTGTGGCCCAAACAATTTTCTTTTAGTATAGACAGGGGAAGAGTTAAAAGCAGAGTTAGAACTACAGTCTCCCTTGAACAGTCGGGAGTCCAATCTTTATTAGGACCACTTTGTGAAGAAAAGACTTAATCCCTCTTTTTTTTCAGATTTTATCCATAATTCCATCTCTGCAAGCAACCACAGAGCTTAGAAAAGACTTTCCAATGGCCCCAGTGGAGATGTGTTTACTTAAGGCAAAGAGAAGCTCAAGGTATGGGCTTAATGGTAAAACCACACCTGAGGAGGTAAGAGGATTCTTTTTACCCAGCATGAAAAAAAAATTAAGAACTAAATCTTTAATGTAATATGTAACAGGACTCTCACTAAGCTAATGGACCCTTTAGGATGAATAAGGAAAAGGAGTACTCACCACAGGTAGACTTAACACGCTAGTGTTAAGAGGCACCCAGTGAGATTTGATATGCCTTGTGTGTGCCTGCTTAGCACACAAAGAGACTGTCTTAGTTCAAAGGTGAAATTTATATTTTTGTCATACTCTATTATGTGCTATTTTCACAACATATGTTGAAGGTACAGTGGTGCACTGTGAAAGGACGCTGCTGCTTCTCCGTCTTCGAAGATAACTTCTGGAAAGGTAAATTTAGGAACATTCAACACCGCATATACCATAAAGACAAAATGCCAATGCAGAATTTGCAGCAAACCAGTGTTTTGCTACAGAGATTGCCCTAAATTGTGCTTTCCTTTGCAAACTGGGGAGGGGGGGGCATCGCATGCCCAGAATCCATGCTGACATCAACTGCCTATCTCCCAAAATTAGACTCCTTCCACTCAAAGACAGCCAAGCATTTCTCATGAAAGTTTCAAGTCCTTCCAATATGAGGAGAGATAAATTGCTCGGGGGCAGGGGGGGAGAGAGACCATAAGGAATGTATCCTTGATTCTGCTCCTCTTGATTAAAAACAGTATTCCTTTATCCTGGAAACAAAAATAACAGACTTCAACTCTCCACAAAAGATGTCCAACTTTGGCTGTTGTATCCTACTCAATTCCTCAGTCAAAGGAAATGAAATGCAAGGAAATCAAGTTAATCAGCAGCAAGAAGGATCCTGCAAGTTAAGCTGCCTTCTGCAGCCCTTGTCCTTGTGCCAACTTTGGGCCATTTTCCTCCATTTTAAAGAGAAACTGGCAGGTGTTCTTTGATAAGAAGGAGATCTGCTAATAATAGATGAGTGTCCGCCAGGAATGGATGTTTAATTCCAGAAGAACAACCTGGAACATTCCAGATGTTGCTGAACATCAAGTCCCAGTTCTTCTCATCATTGGCCATGTCTCCCAGGATCTAGAACTCTACAAATGCTAGCAAAGCAGAGAGAACAGACCTTGGATGTCAGCAATGGGAATTTAAAGGTTCAAAGTGCTTCCTATATATCAACACAGTAAACCTTAACAGCCCAGTACAATAAATCTGGGAATTGTACCTTGTCTTGCCTTGAGGTGTTGATCTGAGACCAAAGAGAGAGACGTTTAAACCATTAAAAAGCCAGCAGATTTCCCCACCCCTTAACTAACGAAAGGCTAGAATTAGATTAACCAACCTACAGGCTTTAAGATATTATTTATGGAGAAGCCCTCTGGACCTGCTGCAGTTGTACTGTGCTTTTGCTTACATTGGCATCAATTTTCCGAAGCTTTTCTGGTCTATTTATTATTGCACTTGGCTGGGGGAAATCTGATTAAAGCTGTTTCGTGCATTCAAGGTATAATCATCCGAAGTGTTATTTTAATTATCATGAAGGTGCTTTTAAAAGAAGAGGTAGGTAGGACTTGCTTTGTACAAAACCTCTGAGAAGCAGAGGTCCGGTTAGGGCAGGGATAGGCAACCTTGGCTGTTTTATGACTCATGGACTTCAACTCCCAGAATTCCTGAGCCAGCATAGATGGCTCAGGAATTCTGGGAGTTGAAGTCCATGAGTCATAAAACAGCCAAGGTTGCCTACCCCTGGGTTAAGGCTTTGCAGGATACTTATTTGTTTGCCATGTTTATCTGCTTTCCAAATAATTATCATGTAACTGTCCCTAAGTCCACCATGTCAAAGTCTTGGATGACTTAAGTGTTACCATGCCAGGCTACTAAATACAGATTATCTGCTCATTGTTTTCGGCACGGGTTCTATGGTAACAGCACAACAGCTGATTAGGAAAAGACACGACTATTTGTTTAGTGATTTTATAAAACTCCCAAGTCTCAGTCCAGGACACCAAACCCAGGCATTCCTTATCTCGAAACACTTCAGCCTGCAATCAGATTAGCAATCTTTCCTTGCATCTTGTTTTTTTTTTTCAACAAAAAAAAAAACACAAACAAACCTGAGAACTTCATTTTACTGTCTCCAAAAATGTACAGCATTTCAAAGTTCCCTAAATGTTTTGAAAACGGAATGTCTCAGACTGCTGTCCTTTAAAAGAAAAACAGAAAAACTTCCAGAAAGTAAAACATCGCACCCGGCTGCCTAGATTTCAGCTGAAACAAAAGAGGCAAAGTCCCTTCCAGCCCCATTTCCTTATGCAGAGAACTTGGGGAGCTCAAATTTCAGTTTTTCTCTCTTATTTCTACCCTACCAATAGCCAAGAAGGAGAGAAAGGGGTGGAGGAAACCTTGCCGCAAAAGTCGGACAGGAACTCAAGCATTTGGAAACAAGAGTCAAAAGAATTCCAAATTCCAAAGAGGGCATTAGAACAATACAAGACATCGCAATACATAGATATCTGATGAGCTCATACTGTACAGAGTTACTAAGGGTCTTGGAAGCAGGAAGAAGTTGAGTTTTGCTCCATTGTGGTGGCCGCGCTTCGTTCGGTAAACCAATCTTCTCGTGCTTTGTACGGCATGAAATACTAGAACCCGGTTCACATGCTCAAGGTTGCCCGTTCAGTAGGGCAATGAAAGATCCATTTTGGTAGGCCGTCAGCACAGACCAACTTCTCAGGACATGGGGACCTCATCAGATAGGCCCCCAAGAAGAGTTGGGGTTCCACAGGTTCAGAAGAACAGAGCCAGATCTGGGGTAGCGTTGACTTTAGCTCCATGTTATCCCAAGCAAATGTTTCTTGGTTGTTCTCAAAATTGAGCGTCCAGTCAGAAATATCACCTGTGCTTCTAGACATGACACCCCTCGAAGAACTCCTTGAGCTCACTTTTTTTAAAAAAAGGATTTTAATCTTAAGAAATGAAATTGGTGACCTACAAAGTAAATCACTAATTTCTAAAATCGGATTCAACCTCAGCAAGTAAATGGAGGGTGGGGGAAGTTCGCCTTCTGGTCATTGAGTGTTTTGCGATTAGCTATGCTGACAAAGAGTCAGTTTAGTGCAGTGGTTAAGGCTAGAAAGTGGGAGAAAGTGAGTTCTAGCCATGCCTTAGGCACAAAGCCAGCTGGGGTGACCTTGGGCCAGTCACCCTCTCTCAGCCCTAGGAAGATAGCAATGGCAATCTGTTGAATTGGGCGTTGTCCAGAGTTGTTTGCTGAAATGGGCAACTAGAAACCAATCAATCAAATAAACCACTTCTGAAATCTTGCCGAGAGAAATGAGGGACTTGTTCAGTCTGTTGCCAGGAATCAACACTGACACAAAGGCCCACAAAAACAGGCCACATGGACAAGCCACACAACAAGGCCACCATTTTGTGAGCCTCTTACATCTTCAACCTTGCAAATCTGTCTGAAGACTCAAAATACTGACTATTGCTTTCCATGGGTCAAAAGATCACTGACAAATTTAAGAAAAATCAAACAAACAGAATATTAGCCTAAGAATTGAAAGGGTAAAATAAATGCTGTATGACGTTCTGGATTAAGAACCTCAAACATCACAGAAGCCTCTTTTCATTTTAAAAGAACATCACAGCCAGCCACAAAAATACAGTTCAGAAAACGAGGTCATGAAAAGAATTGAAGGAATGAGATTTTGTCACCCCCACTAATAGAAATAACACTCATAATCTTTTCCATAATCTACTCTTACTATCTTCCTCAACCACACATAAGCAAAATTTGGCAACATCTCAACATTAAAAAGCTTAAAAGTCAGAGTCAAATTCAGCATTGTGTGCTATTATTATAAATATAAATGATTTGTCCACCTGTTGCAGCTGTCAAACCTGTTTTGCAAAATTATCTGACAAAAAAAAAAGCAAACTCCACCACCATCAGCATAAGTCATGATTTGGCAACCAGTTAATTTTCTGATTTGGTATTTGCATATGAAAGCCAGAGAGAATAAATGCACATTCAACCTTTTCGCTTCTAAAGCTGGTGTTTTTGCTTTTACAGCAGTGCCAAGGTGTTGGCTCACAAACAGGAGAGTGGAGCATCAACAGAAGTTGAGATATTCTAATAACTCTTAATGGCAATCATAAAATTCAAATTATCACCACTTCCAAAGCCAACCTCTTACTAGTCCTCTGAACAGTAATGTTAACAATCTGCAAATATTACATGAGTTGGATCTCTGGACTCTTGACCGGTTCTTCAATTTATTGTTCTCTAAATATGCCAAGATACATATATATATAAAGGTAAAGGTTTCCCCGCACATGCATGCTACTCGTTTCCGACTCTAGGGGCCGGTGCTCATCTCCGTTTCAAAGCCGAAGAGCCAGCGCTTGTCTGAGGACGTCTCCGTGGTCATGTGGCCGGCATGACTAGACGCCAAAGGCGCACGGAACGCTGTAACCTTCCCACCGTAGTGGTCCCTATTTTTCTACTTGCATTTTTACGTGCTTTTGAACTGCTAGGTTGGCAGAAGCTGGGACGAGTAACAGGCGCTCACTCTGTTACGCGGCACTCGGGATTCGACCTGCCAAACTGCCGACCTTCTGATCAACAAGCTCAGCATCCTAACCCACTGAGCCACCACGTCCCTCACACACACACACACACACACACACACACACACATATGTTTGTGTGTGTGTGTGTGTGTGTGTGTGTATACATATACACAAGAGTTTGTGCAATTCTGAGGATGGAAACTTGCTAAAAGAGCGATCCAACCTAGAAGTAAGTAATTCTTTTTTTTATTGAAAAGTTTTACATTTTAAGCATAAACACCTTCCCTCCCCCTCCCCCAACTTCCCCCCTCCCCTCCCCCCAACTTCCCCTCCCTCCCCGAGCTGAATACAGGGTATTATTGCCTCTAACAAACTTGAGCTAAAATATGCTAACCAACTATAAATACACTTTAAATCCTATCACACTTTACTCTCCTGGCAGTGAACATATTTAATCAGTGGAATAGTTTGCCTCTGGAATTGTGGGGGCTCCATCCCTGGAGGTTTTAAAAACTAGACTGGCTGACCATTTGACTGGGATGGTATAAAGTCTCCAACCTTAAGCACGGGGTTGGACTAGAAGATCTCTTGAGCCATATGATTCCAAAAAATGATAACACTCAGAATTCTGGCAGGTTTTGAGGAGCACCACCAAGCTGGTGAAGGATAGCGAACCTACCCACAGACTAAAAACAGACTATATTTTTAATTAAAAATAAAAATAAATAAAATAAACAATCTGGACATGCTAGACCACAATTCTATACTACTACAAGAATGCCCTGGCAGCAAAAATCAAACACTTCAACAAGGGCGGGGCAGCTGCTGGAACAACAGCTGGGAAGAAAAAAAACATTGGAAACTCATCTTCATCAAGAGCCAAACTGTGGGGGTGATGAGAATGTTTTCCCACGGGATATCACTATTATGTTGTCAGCTACAAAATCGTATCAGTGAGCCAATGCCAAAAGGAGGAAGAGCAGAGATAAATAAATCAGATAAAGATTATTACCATTATTACCTGGGTAGAATAAGAACTCAATCCAGCCCAGGTAATTGTAAAATAAAAACGGTAGCAAGAGGGTTGTTTTAATAAGACTTCTATTAATTTTAATAAGACTTCTTTTCTTCTCTTCAGAAAAGGAATCCTGGGCGGATCCTGTCACTAATCATTCTCCTGCAAGATGAAGGATCACTCAAGGGGTAGGGAAGCATGGAAATGACCTTGATGAATCTCTTTGCAAACTTTTACAAGAACAAAATGTGCCGAAGCACACCTTGAGCTCAGGAAGAAGGGAAAGAATTTGTTAACACACTGAGACTGGCTGACTCCCAGAGATATATTAGAGAGGGAAGTATGGGAGAAAAGGAGGGACAGGTGAGGGCAGAGTTAAGCACGTCATCAGTTTAGAATCACTACATTCCCATAAGTGTTTCAAGTTCAACCTTCCTGAATTCCATTGACCCTTATCTGGCACCAATTTAGTATTGAACTTTGATTGCCCAGATTCTTGTGTATAGCTTGAATAAATCTACTGCCACCTTATGTATGGTCCTGATTCGTTGTGCCTGACGGGAAGGGAAAATACAACTTGCCTTGTCAGATTCTTTATTGCAGCCTGTCTCAATAAAGTAGAGTTCCAGTCTTCTTAGGAGTCTATTTCCTGATCTAGAATTATCCTGAAGGAGAGACGTGCGATGATAAAAGCAGGACATGGGTGAGAGACTCTTCAGTTGTCCTTTCATACAAGGGCCCCATTAAAGATGATTTCACAGCTGATATTTCCATGAAAAAAAAATTACCTCCAGAGGAAGGTCAAACTTCTATCATGGACCAAAGGCTATCAAAGAGCATGTTTCCTTTTGATTTTCCAGGAGCTCTTCTGATAAGTGGGATACCAAGTGGGAAAGACGCCAAATGAAGAAGAAGAAAAAAAAAATGTGGCTTTCACAGTGGTTGAAATGACTGTGTCCATCTGTTACTACTGCAACGTGAACCCTATCGGGTGGGTTTTAACAGAATAACAGTTGGAAGGGACCTTGGAGGTCTTCTAGTCCAACCTCCTACACAAGCAGGAGACCCTATACCATTTCAGACAAATGGCTGTCCAGTCTCTTCTTAAAAATCTCCAGTGATGGAGCAACTTCTGAAGGGAAGCTGTTCCACTGGTTGTTCTCACTGTCGGAAAGCCACATTTATGAATCTGCAGAAAGATGACCAACCAAAGAAGAGAGTTAAGGGAAAGGCCTAAATTAAGCTGATTCCAGGATGTGGTTTAACTTAACAGTAATTATTCCCATGAGTTGTTATACAAAAATTGAAAACGGTCATCTCATTCTCCTTGGGTCTGCTGTGATGCTTTTTAACTATTTCGTTACCCACGTTCTACTTCCTCCTACTAGGTTCATTCCCTTTCAAAGGTGCTTTTTCAAAAGGCAGCTGGACTGGTTTTATTTATTTATATTTTTATTTATTTATATTTAAATTTATATACCGCCCTATTCCCGTAGGACTCAGGGCGGTTTACAGGGAAAATTAAAAGTTAAAATACATCATATACAATTAAAAATGATTAAAACTAAGATTAAATTAATCCCTGAACTTAACTAAAACCCCATTAATTAAAAATTAAAACCCCTCAGTCTGGGCCAGACAACTCAAAAAACCAAGTTTTCAAGTCCCTACGAAATGAGCAAAGGTTGGGGGCGGTCTTAAGCTCCATGGGAAGCTGGTTCCAAAGGGCCGGCACGCCCACAGAGAACGCCCTTCCCCTGGGGATATCCCGTCGGCATTCCTTAACCAGCAGTACCCTAAGAAGGCCCTCCCTGTGGGAGCGCACAGGACGATGGGAAGTTGATGCTGGCAGCAGGTGTTCCCTGAGGAGGAGGAAGAAGAAGAAGTGGTTTCGCTTCTCATTCAAGAGGTTTCATCCATTCTGGTAGGACGGTGGGGGCAATAGAAGGATTAGTTCTGAGAGGATGGGGGAGGTTGGAACGATCATATTTCTTTGCAGTCATCTGGACATTAGCATTCTTCTTCCTCAAGGGGAAGAAGAAAAAAAAACTCCAGTTGCCTTTTCAAAAGGGCACCTTTGAAACAACTATGTGACCTGGATGACTGATAAGTTGGCAAGATATAAAAGTTGGCAAGATAAGCCAAAAGTGTCCAAGGAAAGATAAGGTGTAATAAGGAAAAGAGGGAGAAAAATCAATTTTCTGGGGAAAAAAAGAAAGAAAAAAGAGTAAGCATAAAAGGAGCTGGTTGATGTCACCTTCTTAACAGCTGGGTTTCACCACCATTATTTTCTTCAGGAAGAAAATCGGCCAAAGTCCAAAAAGGAGAAGTAAAAATGCAAAGTAGGATTTGTGCAACAGTGGGTACAGGACGAAGTACAAATGTTTCACCAGTCACCTAGATAAACCAAGATCTCTTTTGTCAAATACAACATAACAGGATAAAATGAAGAACCCTCCACTTCTGCCAGCAGACGTTAAATTCAGGATTCCACTTGTGGGAAACTCTGGTGGAGAAGAATGAAGAGCTTTCTTTGCAAACCCAAGCTTCTCTCTCGCATGCTGTTTCTGTTGTGACCCTATTTCCGAAGTCCAATTGAGTTAAGAACTTCCTACAGGTTTTAATCATAGTTTCACTCAGCATAGATAGAACCCTTAATCACGATTAAGGGGATGTAAGTTGGAAATAAAACGAAAAAAAAATACATTGCAGGCCTGTAGAATGTAAAACCACAAGATCAGGCAAAGTACTACAGAATCCAATTTGCTTTGATTTTTTTAGACACTCCAAGCTGTAGCATCTATCACCAAGTAAAAACAAAAATTCTGGCAAAGGTGAGAAAAGTGGGGATGGTCTATCATTCATTCATCCATCCATTCACTCAATTTTTCTCCTGCATTTCCTCCAAAGCCCAAATGGTTTACATACATCATCATCTTTACTCTTCCCAGCAACAATCTCATGAGATGAGTCCGCCTTTGGGATGGCAAGGCAACAATGAACTTTTGCCCCAGCACCTTAATCGTTAGACTTTTGCAGATTAGATGCAAAATACTACAAACTTTGCAGATTGAAGTCATTTACAATAATGCACGTCCTCCAGGTTGGGAAGACCCATAGAGACAGATCTATCTGTCTATATTATAGTAACTATAATCTATCTGTCTATATTATAGTAACTATAATATAGGCACTATATTATAGATTCTAGCTTAACTTTAAAGCTGAACTATAGTAGTTGCAGAGACTCTTGGTTAAAGGACATCATGCCATAACAGTATTTGCTTCATGTTTAAAAAGCAAGGGACAAGATACTAGTCCTCGAGAGAACACTAAAGACTTCACTTGAATGCTGCATTGGATTCAACTCTTATTTATTTATTTTTATTTTGATTTATATACCGCCCTTTTACCTATTCAAGAATGGTATAAAAGAACTGTAATTACTGTAATCAGGTTCCTTCTCATAGTCTAATGCAGGGGTCCCCAACCTCCGGTCTGTGGACCAGTAACAGGCTGCAGCATGCCAGCAACCAGTGCACACAAACAAGGAAAGCCCCATCCGCAGGATGCAGGCAGCACACAAAACCACGCATCCTTCAGTCCACGAAAAACCTCTCTCCACGGAAGCGGTCCCTGGTGCCCAAAAGGTTGGGGACCTCTGTTCTAATGAATAAAATCACACAAAACATTTAAGCATTGTGTGGTTTCCCTGTACATGTATTTCAAGTCATGTGAGTCACAAAGCATGATTAATGGTTGTATTCAAACAGCACTAATTGTGACTTATTCAATAGGCATGGTCAAGGAGAATGTAGTTTAATGCACTATTGTGATTTCTGGGTGAGCAGCGCCTTTAATTCCAGTCTCTTCCTTCCCAATAAATCTTATCAAAGTTGCTATTATTTTCACTGCAAACATCAAGAGAGAAATATCCGTCTGCTGAGTGAATAGCTGCCTTGATCATACTTACTAGGGAGGAAAACAAGATTAAAGTCACCTCCCCTTCACCTCCATCCGTACCAGCTGATCCTGCAACAAATGGTTATGAGGGAAAGCCAGCATATTTTGGGAGCTACAGTGTCAAGTTTGCTGTGAATCACTTTTTCTCTATTTGCATCAATGGACCGATACATAAAATATTAGACTCTCTACCTTGCACCAGGCTTAAGTCTAGGAAACCAATTTGAAAAAGACGAGGGGTGACATGATAGCGGTGTTCCAATATCTCAGGGCCTGCCACAAAGAAGAGGGAATCAAGCTATTGTCCAAAGCACCTGAAGGCAGGACAAGAAGCAATGGATGGAAACTAACCAAGGACAGAAGCAACCTAAAACTAAGGAGGAATTTTACTGACACTGAGAACAATTAATCAGGGGGCCGACTTGCCTCCAGAAATTGTGGGTGTTCCATCACTGGAAGTTTTCAAGAAGAGTTTGGACAACCACGGACTGAACTCACAAAGTAAATGCAATTGGTATCCCCTTTTCTGAAAATCTGCATGTGACCATCCTAACAACAAAGACGCAGGAGATAAGTGCATATAACCCCAGATCAGCCACAATTTTTCTAATTTGTATTTTTATTTCTTGCAGTTAAAACTCCTGCTGACTGAATGGCAGTTGAGAGATTTTCCCTGATTTAATCTTTTGATCACCTCTTAAAGATATGATAAAAAGCACAGTTTTCTGAGTGCAGGTAAACACTCCAATCTGTTCCCTTTAATCAGTTTTACAAAGAGACATTAATTTTGCTAATTATGGAAATAATTCCAAAAAATGGAACAGCAGGTTATCCCATTAACTCTATTTCACTGGGACAAAAAAAAAATCTTGTAATTATGTATAAAGAGGCATATCTAACAATACCAGCTAATCTGTCCTTCGGGCCTGGTTTAGAAGTTTCACTGCAATATTGTGAATCGTGACCGAGGGGATTTTTAAAGTCTCTCTGATGCAACAAAACCAGTGTAAAAGCTGAGTCACATCCATCAAAAGTAAAGGGGAGCATTTTGATTGGAGAATAGCATCCTAAATTTCTTTAAGACTTAACACAGTAATGCAACGTTTCAATGACTCAGTAATGCAACGTTTCAATGACTATTATTCAGGGCCTGACGTAGGCAGGTGGTCACACATTTTATCTAGCTTTTGCCTTGGGGCGTTTGTAATGTGATCTGAAGGTGGAAGACGTTATCATTATTCCTTTCACCCTGGTCAACCAAGTGATGCTGTTGAGATCACATCCAAGTACCTTGAGGCTGTCGGAGCCTGGATGGGGAGGAGCAGCCTTAACCTCAACTCTGACAAGGTAGATAATGGGTGTCTGGGTCTTCTAATGTCAGCGATTCTCCGAAGTAGCAATTCTCCATTCAGGCAGTGAGAACAATTAACCAGTGGAACGACTTGCCTCCAGAACTTGTGGGTGCTCCATCGCTGGAGGTTTTTAAGAAGAGACTGAACAGCCACTTGTCTGAAATGGTATAGGGTCTCCTGCCTGAACAGGAGGGTTGGACTAGAAGACCTCCAAGGTCCCTTCCAACTCTTGTTATTCTGTATTCTGTAAAAGCTGGTCTACAATTTGGGCATAATCCTGGACTTGAAGAGCAGATAGCAGGGACAAGAGTGTCTTCTCAAGGTTTCATCTAGTAAGCCAACTGTACCGTTGTCCAGAATTCCCTTCTCATTGTCACTTGTGCCCTGTACAGACTTTTGCAATGAATTGCTCTACATGGGTTTGCTCTAGCTGATCCCAAATACAGCAACGCAAGCAATTTTGAGGCTCACCTTGGTACACCTCTGTAATACCTGTGTTACCCAAGCTTCATGGCTACCACTGAGCTTCTGGACAAAATTCAAGATGTTTATCATCTATAAAGCCTACCATGACTCTCTGAGGGATTGTCTCTCCCATCATTTCTAACTGGTTCATAAGATCCAACAAAGCAGGCGTTCTTCATATCCTGATCTGATGGGATCTAGGAAATGTGCCTTCTCTGTACTCCTGCCAGCCCTCTTCTCCCTACGCTGACCCTGCAAGCCTTGAGATAATTTTTAAAAATATGTTTTCTCCCCAAGCTCTCAAATTCATTGGCAGAATGTCCATTTGGCACGTAATCTTTGCTCAGCTGGGACACCTTATGTTTCTTTCTATTGTAGTGTTTATTGTGTTTGCTTTTCAGGTGTTACATTGATTTTTAACTGCACACTGCCCAGAGGCTGGGTTGACTGGGTTGGTCTTATACATCTAAAATGTAAGAAAGTGTGCAGAGGTAAACAATTATTCCTACAGGGAACGTTGTGATTCTCTCAAGTGGGCTGTTCCAAGTGCTCTGAAGTGGTGCCGCTGGAAAATGTGGAACAGCGTGTTTTCTAGTTCAGCTCCTTCTGGAACACTCAGAACAACTTGTTCTGAGGTTGGAACAGTCCATTTTGCAAGGGGTGTGGGGTGTCAAAATCTTCCTTGGTACAAAGTTGGAAACTTTCCTAATTTGCTTCAGAAATTATTCAGCCTAGGGAGCAACAAACATCAATTGGATTCACATACTGATCCAACTTAGTATGTTCTGTGGATCCAGCCATTGCATAAGCCATCATTTATGGATTAGGCAAGAGGCAAAACCACTCAGCTGTCAATCTACAATGCAAGGCTTAGTAACATGAAGAAACAGCCAAAGTCTACAGCAGGGGTCTTCAAACTTGGCCCTTTTATGTCTTGTGGACTTTCAACTCCCAGAATTCCTCAGCCAGGCATGCTGGGTGAGGAACTCTGGGAGTTGAAGTCCACAAGTCATAAAAGGCCCAAGTTTGAAGACCCCTGGTCTACAGTATAAGTTAAGCTACAAGGGAGAGAATAGAAAGCTAATAGGCTTTACCAATATCTATTTACTAGGTGTTCCTCCTCCATTAAATCCGTAAAAATCTATTCAGATTCTCAATCATCCAGGTTGTGGTTGTCCCAAAGGTTCTTTTTCCAAAAGACGAGTGCACTTTCTTGGGTTTGTTTTTTTTCCTTTGAAAACATTTTGCTTCTCATGTAAGAAGCTTCTTCAGTTCACTTCAGAACTGAAGAAGCTTCGTGGATGAGAAGCGAAACATATTCAAGCAAAATAAAAACAACAAAGTCTAGTTTCCTTTTGGAAAAAGAACCTTTGGGTTAAATTTGGGAAGTTACTTTAAACAAGAAATTCAGACGCATAAACAGCACTAATCTTATTTTTGAAAGTTCAGCATAGCACACTGCATATTTTGATAAGCTGCCTCTGAAGATTCCAGTTGAACTTCCTTGACTGACTCATCTTTGGGTCACACATTAAAGCAAGTCAAGATATGGTTTGGTTGTTTGGGCTTAGAGTTATAAGCAGGACTGTCCTAAGAAGGGGTTTGCACATGATACCAACTCCAAATCATACAAATACATTATGGCTTATTTATATACGAGAGAGACCTTGAGTGAAGAAATGGGATCAGATGTCCACATTTGTGCTTACCATGACACATAGCATAAATGAAAGTCCTGTTGTGTTGTTCCCCAGGATTGGTGCTTTATCTCACTTGTCAGTGAGAGGTGGAGGAGAAACTCCCAGTAATTATGTCACATCTTTGGAATTTCCTAAGCTCTATAATAGAAATAAAGGCCTGGAACTCGAAGCAGTGACTTAGCTGAGATTCGCGTAAAGATGAGCTCATAGCCAATTTTCCTGTTTTCTTGCAGAAGACAGATAGAAGAACCATTCCCTTAATTGTGCAGTGGCCAAACCAATAAAAATAGGAGTTAGCCATTATAGATTCAGCCACGAAGGCCAATCTATCTCTCAAAAGAAATAAAGCTCCGTTTCCCCATTCATCTGCAAACCACATGAGTAGATTAAGTTTAACCGATAGAGTAGCATTCAACATATGTTCATGCATACACATATCCAAACAATGTCCACCTGTTGTTCCAGAATGACTATTGCAACAGATGCTCCAAAGTGCAAAAGAGATGATGGATGAGAAAACAAAGATGCCTTTACGAAAAAAGATTCCTCTCTGAACTCTTCTCTCATGCAGACTACAGGAACTTAAGATTTCTTAGCTTCCTCGGGCAATAGCAATAGCAATTAGACTTATATACTTCATAGTGCTTCACAGCATTCTCTAAGTGGTTTACAGAGTCAGCATATTGCCCCCAAACAATCTGCGCCTTCATTTTACTGACTTCGGAAGGATGGAAGATTAAGGCAACCTTGAACTGGTCAGGATTGAACACCTGGCAGTGGACAGAGTTAGCCTGCAATACTGCATTCTAACCATTGCGCCACCAAGGCTTAGGCAATGCATAATTTGAAAATAAGATTTTGTGGGTCTAGTAAAGGAGGCTCTGGAGTGTTACCCCCAATTATAGAAGTGGTCAATTGGTGGAAAACACTCATGTCCCACCTCACTGGTGTTTCTCAATGAGTAGTAATTATACATAGGAACCAAAGTTTAATATCACTGAGTCTCAGCCAAATTTCAAAATTCTGCAAGATCTCTGACAGAAACTACCCCTGCATGTCTGAAAGGAAAGGGAGAGCATAAGACATAAAAGAAGAAAAAGAACAGTGTAATGGAGAAGAAAAGAGAGAGCCAGAGAAAATGTATTTATTTGCTTGTTCTTTCATCAAATGTCTACATTGGCCATCTTACCTAAGTGATTCTCAGGTGGAGCAATGACTGTTTCCATCTATTTTGGCCCTAATGCTACTCACAAGGAATTACACACAAATTACTGAGCAAACGGGTTTTTTTTAAAAAAAAAAGCTGCTCAACGGAATATGAATATACTACATTGAGTTATGGCTGCTGGTACTTATGGGCACACTGAATACACTGGAGCTGGGCAACCAATAAATTTAAATACAAAATTATTACTAGTCAAGATTGGAATTCAATCTTGTATGGCAAGTTGAGTTGCGCATACAAGAATCAGCCAGAGAAACATCCTAGGGAAGGCAACCAACCACTTTCTAAAATATTGTCCCAACACAAAATGCCATCATCTCCTTCAAACTCTCCATTCCTCCATGCCGGAATGCTATTGAGTTACTCAACACAAGGATACGCCTGCTAATTTCAAACTGATGAAAACCGTCTTCCTGCCCGTTTCAAACTGATGAAAATTAAGGCCATCCACAGGTTGGTTAAATCTGCCGGTATCTCATTTCAGGCAGTTCAAAGCATGGTGGCTATGAAGAGGTCTGATCAAATTCCTCCCTTTCTCCATGCCTGAATGAAGGGCTTAGCCAAGAACAAGGAGAGAGCAGGGTGAATGATAGGATCTTTTGACCCAGTTTCTCAAGTTAACAACAAATATTCCAGAGGCCTGACTTCACTATGGGAAGATCTCCTTGACCAAAACAAAAAAAAACAAAAAAAAACCAACAATAAAACACCACTTCTTGCATACAAGGATTCTCCCTATCTAGTTTGAGAATAATGAATTTACAATTTTGCTTTTGTTGACACAACGCTTCATCAATTTCAGGAACTTGCTGGTGGGAAAGATGGCAGAGCCACTAGTTTTCAAAGAAAATTAGGAAATCCACAAAGAGAGAGAGATCTGTCTACCGCTTTAGGGTATGATTAAATTAAATACTTAAATTAAACCATCCATCTAGGAGAGGCATGTTAAGAAGTAAAGCAACTGACATGAAGAAAGAACCTTGACTCCAGACATTCCTGGTGGGTTTCTAGGAGAATTTTTACGGACACTGTTGGAGGATCCTGCTTCTCCCAATGTTATCCAACAAAGTTCTCCTTGGAAACCAGTAACAAAGAATGTCAAGTTTGTTTACAATCCCTAAAGCGAAGAATCTACAACACAGTTTTATCTTACTTTAATGTTTATCGAAATATGTTATGCTTAACAAAACATCCTTAAGATGCCCAAAAGAACTTTAATAACCTCCCAGGTCATTCAGCGCCATCAGAGAATGTAGGGAATGTCTCAGAAAATCATACACCACTCTCTGGAGTCCAGCCCAGAATGATCATTTAAAAGTGTTGCTATCCCTACTCCTGATGGATTCAAGGCTCTTAAAGGCATGAAGATCAGTTGTTCAGAAAGACCTTTTGAAGTCCTAGTTTATGCACTTCCAAACAAATGTCTAAGAGAGCCAGTTTTGGTCTAGTGGTTAAGGCAATGGGCTAGACATGAGTTCTAGTTCTGCCTTAGCCATGAAAGCCAGCTGGGTGGCCTTAGGCCAGTCAGTCTCTCTCAGCCCATCTCACAGGGTTATTGTGGTGGGGAAAACAGGAGAAGGAAGGTGTGTTGGATATGTTTGCAGCCTTGCCTTATTTTTGAAAATAATAAAAGTGGGAAAGGAAGGAAGGAAGGAAGGAAGGAAGGAAGGAAGGAAGGAAGGAAGGAAGGAAGGAAGGAAGGAAGGAAGGAAGGTTTCTAATAAAAAATATTGGGTAGTACTCTGAGAATTTTCTGAAGAAAGTGGGTCTAGAAGCTAAGGTGATGGACTTGAATTGGGTAGGCCCAAATTCAACCCTCCCCTTAACCACAGGGAGTGACTTTGGGGTTATCATTTTCTCTCCCAGCCCAACCTGCCTCTCTGGCTGTAGTGGAGATAAATGAGCACTCACTCTTATGGAACTATTTGGAGCGTTGGGAGAAAAGATAAGGCACAAATCCAGTACATGTACTGTATAGTCAACTATAGAGCGACAAAGTGGCAGAAAAGACAGGGCAGCTACAAAGGCCTGAAGACCTCTGGATCTTATCATCAGTCCTAAAATCTCATACGCGGCAGCGGAGCCAGTGCGCAAAATCCCCCACAGTTGCAAGGCTGCCCTTAAAAAAAAAAATTAATGAGTGCATAAATAAAAACCCAAGAGCAGCCTTCGCCAGCCCGCTTCCAAGTTATCCGTTCTGAATACGTCTGAAGAGCCCCAACTCGAGGCAGAAGGCTGGCCAAGAGCCCTGTAGACTTTTCCATGTGTCACTGCCAAGTGGGTCAGGCAGAGGAAACACCTCATTACCAGAACAGATGGCAGATGAGATGAATGGAGCATAACCAGAGAGAAAGGAGCCTGGCTCCCGCTTCCTTTTAAAACAGCTCATCTTTCCATATCTCTTTACAACCCATGAAGGAGGAGAGGTACCTGCCGCCAATGCTGATCAGACCAGTGAGCCAGCTAAGTCAAAAAATGAGCATCAAAAAGCCAGGCATTAAAATTAAACAAGTCTGCCACTGCACTAACATATTTGCATAGCAAAATAAGTAAATGCCGGAGGCTTTGAAATGTTGACTCAAAGGTGCTGGGCATTATTTCTTTACCCATAAAGAAGAATATTTGTAGCTCAGGGTTGAAATGAGGGGTCCTCGGTGCTCTCTGGACTGTTTTCTTGCAGATGTTTCATTCCCCAAATTAGGTAATATCATCAGTGCTAAGTCTAGTCAGAGAGCATCAAGAACCCCTCAAACTGTGCCTTTGTCAGACATGAACGCGGTCTACTAAATGGACACCTCATCATGAAAGAATCTTGAGACGAGAGAGACTAAAACCACAAACCAAGGAGATCTGACTGACCAAGATCACCAGAGAACGGGTTGGAATTCTCACATCTCGTTGCATCATAAAAGTGCGGCTTGACAAATGTCACTCGTCGTCACGATTTAACAGACTCATGGGGATTCAGCCAAGTTTGATTTATCCAGAAAGTCGTGGTTCAATATGGTTTAATATGGTTCCCTTGAAGAAAGCAACCTTTTCGAATATATGCACTGAAGGATGCTCCTTCTCTTCAGTGATGCTTCAAGCTGGTCATGGGAAGCTAGCAGAAAGCTTTAGAAGTCACCAGGAAGGGACCTTGAGATATGAGGCATAGAATGACAATGAACAATATTTATCCTGCGCAGGAAAAAAAGGATTTAATGGACACGCTCTGCAAAGGGACTGAATCACACTGTTAGCCAAGGAGGCCCAAACAAAGCTCAAGGTAAACAAAGTTAAGGGGTTCCAGGCCTTCCAAAGAAAACACATCTGGACATGGAAGAAAAGAGCAAAATCGAACAACTGCAAAGCTTCTTTGGAAGGCAAAACAGATGCTACCCTAGTGTTTGGCCACCGCTGTGGTTACTTCAACTCGTCTGACAGCAGCCAGTTTTCAAGCAGTTGCGGTTTGAGGATATGACCAAAGGTAGTTGGTTCAGCCAAGTCAGCGTGGCCAACAAATCAGGATCATGGGCAGTAGAGCAAGATACACAGAACAACATGGATCCCAAACAGGGACCTGCTGCAACCTTGCAAATGTTAGGGAGGGGGGGAGGGGAATTTTCACAAACAGCAGAAAAAGTTGAGTGTTCTTTCAATAAATCAGATATTCTTCATGAATTTAGCCAATATTTGACTGGTATTTATCAAATAATAGAAGAGCCATCATTTCACATGTGGCTGTTATCATCCCTAATTTTACAGACTGAGACTGAGAGACAGAAATTGATGGGAAAGTTCACCCCCATAATAATAGTAATATGTTCACAGTATGGCTAGTTTCCAAGCCATTTTGAATTCAGGTTCGTATTTCTTAACCTGTAAGCTGTACAGGTCATGCACGACAGAAAGGCAAAAATGGAATGGATACAGAGCCGTTGCTTTCCAGGTTAAAAGAGGGCAATGAAATCCAAAAAGTGTATGAATCAGCTGTTCCTAGCCACATGTACAGTATGTATGACGGTATGCATGTATACACACACCTATATATACACTTACAAACGTACACCAATCTCATATTTAAGCTAAATTGAAAAAACTCCTTTCCCATACTCGAGAGAAGTGTTTCTCAACCTTAGCAATTTCAAGATAGTTGGACTTGCGTGCAAGAGTTGAATGTAAGTTTCATTTACAACTGGTGTAAAAGAAGTCAGAAGTCATTCTTTCTTTCTTTTTTGGATTTCTATTGCTTTCTATATTTTCTTATTTTGTGGCACTTCTGCCTCTTTACTCTTTATTCTCTTTGATTCTCTGTCTCATTGGTTCTTGTTAGTTTTTATTTTCCTATTTTAAAATTTAATGAAGTTATTATTTAAAAAACCAGGACCCTAGACCAAGCAAGCTGATGCTATTTCCATGATGAGTGAATTCAACTCATCCACACAAATCTCTTGAAGTACAGTTAATAACCAAGAGGACATTCTCATCTTTAGGGTACCAGAATAGACTGGATGCTCCATAACAATATTCTAAATCAAGAAAAAATGATATTATTTTTCCATGATAAGTGAGCCCAACTAGCCCAGTCGGATGGTTTGGGCTACAATTCATAATCAACCAGAAGGGTATCCCCAATACTAGGGAGACACATAAGTTAAATGAATGCCACTGTCCCTCTCCCCAATTGGCTTCTTTTGTGTCACACTGCAGCCCATGTAGCACTGCAGATGCTGAACTCCCAGCATCTGCCAGTACTGGCACACTGACTGCAAGAAGTTGTGATTCACCACACGTGGAGTGCCACAAGTTGCCTACCGCCACCAACCCAACTTTTAACCGGAAGAAAGTCTCAACACTGAATCAGAGTCAAGTTGGACATTCCTTTTAATGGGCAAAAAAGCTCACTAATAAAAAAAGAAAGAAAAGTACCGTATACACAATTGCAACCGAGAGAGTTTGTTTGCAAGGCCATAGTCCAGGGCACTTTGTTCCAGAAACAAAACCTCCATAGCTCCCATTTGCCCATTTGTTCCTCCTCCTCAGAAAGTCAGTGGAAGGGCATTGATGTAAAACATGAATCAGACGAGCAGAGTGCAAAGGCTACCAGCACACAGCATGCCTTTGTATAGGCGGAAATGTCCTTCTGCAAGCAAGCGACAAAAGAACAACTTAAAAATACAGACTTAGCTTGCAGCCGCTCATACCTACTACAAACGATTGTTCAATCAAAAGAAGGCCAAAACAATGTCAGCTCTGTATGGGCTTTCTACCCAAGAAAAAGAGCACTGTTTCACTTTACTGCTCTGAGCTCTGTTTGAAAGCTGAATAAGTAACAAACTTAACTACTTGCCCACTTCTGCAAGCTACCAATCCAGAATACTGATCAGGCCAAGCTTGCCTGCTTTGGGGATTTGAAACTTGTTGAGCTTTGTTGAAGAAGCCCAATGGCCCACATAGAGTAATTGATGCATGAGGATTTGCTGCAGAAATCATAACTGGCCAAGTTTACCATCTGCAATGAGTCCATCACAACCCATAAATAGAAACATTTTTCCCCCTCCAAGGGGGTATAATAGCATCAAAGAAAATTAAAAGACACTGGAAGGAAGAATTTCAAATCTCTAGGCTGTCATTAAGAGTTACGGAAACATGTAATGATTGTTAAAGACAGTGCAACAAGCATCAACTACAGCACAATCTGTTCTTGTGGAGGGATAGGGCAATTTTAGTACTAGCCTAGGTGGCAGCATCTAGCTGACCTTGGCTGATCCTGAAAAGAATAAGCAGATCAGATCTGGTGAATTCTTGGGAAGATCACTGAGAAAACACCAGGGATGTAGACTAGACTTGAGAACTTGGAAAAGGTGTTCCAGAAGAAGGGGAACGGCATCCAAGAAAATACATGGATGTATTGATCTAGATCCAGCACGTGAATATGTAAGAAACCAGACCATTTGAACTGCCAATCAACAAGAGAACCAATCAGCTGCTCAGAATTTAAAATATCGTTTCAAACAACCAACCAATTGCACGACCAACAGACCACAGAAGACATTTATAAGTGCAGGAGAATAGGACAAGATAATCCTGCTGATGATGTTACCTAGTTTGGTAATGAAACGTTCAGAAACTATCTTGAAACCAGCTCTTGGAGAGCAAACCTCGGCCAAAATACAGGGACGTGTCCATGTAATCACCAATAGTTCAGCTCGATTGGAGGGCCTCCATCTTTGAACCTGGCATCAAAGCCAAGAGATGTCAAGGCACACAGTGGAGACTGCCTTCCCCTGTTCTGGATGACCACAACATGGATGGGCTCTACTGAACACCTCTGCTTGCTTTACGGCCATGTGATCCACTCAACAAGTCCAAGGATTCATTAACAACCACAGCAAAAAAACAAAAAACGAAATACAATGTCAAATTGGATGCAACTCATGTAACAAGCACCTTGCTTAGCAATGGAAATTCTGGCCCCATCTGCATTTGTAGGTCAAGGACCACCTGCCTTTGCTGAACTGTAAGTGACTGATGTTTATGTGGAATAGGTGGAATATAAATAGAAGTGGAAGTGGAAAAGGACAATGCTGAACATCTGGAGAACAGCAGCTCCTCAAACGGCATCTTCCCCAACCTGGAACCACATTTGGTCTGTTGGGTCTGCCTCGTCCAACGTTTTCTAGCCATAAGCCATCCTCAGATTCTGCAGGCTATAGCTTCAAAGCATCTGGGGAGCATCAGGCGGGGAAATCTTGGCTTAGAACAGGATTGGAAGGGACCTTGGAGGTCTTCTAGTCCAAACTGCAGGAGTCCTGATATAATTCCAGACAAATGGTTGTCCAGTCTCTTCTTGAAATCCTCCAGTGATGGAGCTCCCACAACTTCTGGAGGCAAGTCATTCCACTGACTAAATGTCCTCGCTGTCGGGAAATTTCTCCTTAAGTTCCAGGCTGGCTCTCCAATGACCTTCCTCTGTTTACACATTTCATTCCTAACACACTTATATTTTGATGTATCCTTGGAGCAGGAACAAAGGGGCTGCAGGTAGGAACCTGGACAGCAGCCCTCCGACATCTGAGTACGGATATGGGGATTTTCGCCACTTGTTAGACAGAAAGAAAAATTAAGTAAACGTCGCTTGGGTCAGCAAATTGAAAAAGGGTTTATAATTAGTTGAAGGGGGAACATTCTTCATTCCCAAGTATTAATTACCTCCCCTTTAATAACCGGCTCTGGTACGCTTCACAAAGACAAATCCCTTTTCCCTCCTTCTCCCCCCCCCCCCCCGCCCGCCTTTTTCTTTATACAAACCATGCATTACCAAGAGTTCCTGCTATTCACTCTGCTTCCTGTTTGGTAGCAAAAGACCGGTTTTATGTCTCCCTCCTCCCTATTAGGAGGGCTGTTCAGCCGACTCAGGCCAAGATCTGCTTGTGATGGAGGCGATAAAGATACTGGAGACAAATTCAGCAGGAAAAGTCAGACTCACCACCGGCAACGGAAAAACAATCCCGTTGACATCCAGCTAAGAAAGGCAGCCATTTATTTCTTTAAGATACAGTAAGAGGAGCCAGAAATGACTAAAACAAGAAGTGACAGAGGAAGTCTAACTAGACACCCTTAAATAACACAGCAACAGAACTGGAAGGTACCTTGGAGGTCATCTAGCCCAGCCCGCTGCTCAAGCAGGAGAACCTCCTACCTATACCGTTTCAGACAAGTGACTTTCTAGTCTCTTCTAAAAAAACCTCCAGTAATGGAGCACCCAGGCTCTAAAAGAAATTCTTCATGAGTACCAAGCACCCACAGCATCTGAAGGCAAGTGGGTTAATGGTTCACATTGTTGAGAAGGTGGGGGAGGGGGGGTATGTGTGTATGTGTGTGTTGCAGAGGGGGGAGAGATTATCCAACTTCTTATGCTAATCTTCAGACAAGCACAACCGCTGGCAAGTGAACTTTTCAGCCAGCTTCCAACTGCCTACATTACATACATGAGGTTGCACATCATGCTTCGTTCAACGAACCAGAATTGGCTGGTTCACAGGCTGCATTAAACAGCAGCTTGTTTTAAGCCATGCGGTGCCAAAAGTTATGCCCACATTTTTCCCCCTCTTCTACCGACAAACTAATGAAAAAGAAATTGCTTTGGGGGTTTCTGTAATTGAAGGAGAATTTGGGGTGAAATTCTCTTAATGGAAGGGTGGTGTTTTCAACACTTGTGTTAGTCACACGTTATTCTAGTTGAGTGCTGAGTGTGTCTGCCTGCCTTTTATTGTCTAATGCACTCTCCAAACATCCTTATTTTCATCCAATTCCAAGAGAGGTACAGTAGCCTGTTTCTGCAGCAGAAATAAAGACACACACCCCTTTATCAGCTGCAAAGTCTTTTTCCAAGCATGTTGGTTCCACGTGTTGAAGGAGCTCAAGACCAACCTGACTGTCCAGCAGACATTGGGGCATAGGTCCATGCGGTGACAGCCCTGTGGAGTCCCTGAGCCACACAATCCATGTATTCCTATATATTTCTGATACACATACAGTATTTATTATAGACAGGTAGTCTTTGACTTACCACCATTATTTTAGTGGCTGTTTGAAGCTACAGCAGCACTGAAAAATGTGGCTTGGTTTTCACACTTGCAAAATGATGATGATGATGTTGGAAGGGACCTTGGAGGCCT
Organism: Vipera ursinii; assembly: GCF_947247035.1. Taxonomy (NCBI): domain Eukaryota; kingdom Metazoa; phylum Chordata; class Lepidosauria; order Squamata; family Viperidae; genus Vipera; species Vipera ursinii. Next base: position 9,606,626 of record NC_139524.1, on the reverse strand, counting down.
TCTAGTCCAACCCGCTGCTCAGGCAGAAAACCTTATACTATTTCAGACAGATGGCTGTCCAGTCTCTTCTTAAAAACTTCCAGTATTGGAGCATTCACAACTTCTGGAGGCAGGTTGTTCCACTGGTTAATTGTTCTAACTGTCAGGAAGTTTCTCCTTAGTTCTAGGTTGCTTCTCTCCATCCGTTGCTTCTTGTCCTGCCTTCAGGCGCTTTGGAGAACAGCTTGACTCCCTCTTTTGGGGGGCAACCCTTGAGATATTGGAAGACTGCTATCATGTCCCCCCTCATCCTTCTCTTCATTAAACTAGACATGCCCAATTCCAGCAACCGTTCCTTATATGTTTTAGCCTCCAGTCCCCTGATCATCTTCATTGTTCTTCTCTTTATTCTTTCTAGAGTCCCCACATCTTTTTTACATCGTGGTGACTAAAACTGGACACAGGGTTCCAAGTGTGACCTTACCAAGGCATGGTAAAGTGGTATTCTGCTGCATCTCCATGGTCCAATGTGATCAAAATTGGGACACTTGGCAACTGGTTCGTATTTATGACTGTTGCCGTATCCTGGGGTTATGTGATGACTTTTTGAGACCTTCTGACAAGCCAAGTCCATAGGGAAGCCAGTTTCATTTAACACCGTGTAACTCACAACAACTGCAGTGATTCACTTAACAAACGTGGCAACAAATGGGGCAAAGCTCACTTAGCAATTGTCTTGCTTAGCAAACGGAAATTTTGGACTCAATTGTAGTTGTAAGACAAGGACCGCCCGAATTATGTTTTCTGCTTGTATGGGCCATTATGAAGATTAAACTAAATATACTTAGTGGGCATCAAAGGGGATGGAGAAAAGAAGAGAGTCACTCCACACACACCTGGCAAAAAGCTTGTCTCTTTGGGAGGGAATTTAAAAGCTGCAAGGCCATCTGGAAATGTAATTTTTAAGGAAGAGAATTTCCTTTCCAGCAAAAAAAAAAAAAACCAGGCGGATGACAGATTGTGTGTTTGCTACTCAGCTTCATATTTAAGCCTAAAATTTCATTTCTATACATGGGAGAATACAGATATATTTTTACTGATAAATGTTGGAGCACTTCACAAAAGATTAGCAATGATTCCTAAATGCCTATATTTTAACAATTAATTTAATTTAATTTAATTTTAATTCCATTTATATCCCGCCCTTCTCCGAAGACTCAGGGCGGCTTACAAGCTTAGCAGTAGCCTTCATTCTATGGATATGCCTGCTTATTAGGGCTTTCATACACCCCCCAAGCGGCATTATTACAAAGTCAGCTTAATTGCCCCCAACAATCTGGGTCCTCATTTTACCTACCTGGGAAGGATGGAAGGCTGAGTCAACCTTGAGCCTGGTGGGACTCGAACCTGCACTAATTGCAGGCAGCTGGCGTTACTTAAGGAGGCATTAGCCCACTGCTCCACCAAGGCTCAACAATGAGAACAATAAAATGGCACACCCTTCAAAATACTACTGGACCCAAAAAAAGAACGTGTAAACTCTAGTTAAGGGGCTGCATATATGAAATACAAACTCAAGTCAATTCTGGTCCTTAAAACAATTTTTTTTTGCTAAATCTACAAAACGGATTAACCCATAAACTAGAATTCAAAACAATGCAGCCGACCGCCATGTTTCCTGAAGTTCTAGAAGGCTGGGTCAAAAATCCTTCCTTTAAAAGAAAGCTGTTTGGGAGGGCTGAACAGGCAAAATGGATGCAACTTCATTCTGGAGATGCAGAAGGAATATTGGCACATCATATCCAAGCCCGATTTTTTTTCATTGTTGGCTTACAGTGGTATGTAAAGCAGACAATTAGGGGTTGTTCAATAAAACATAATTAAATCAAACATGGCTTAAGAATGTGTGTGAATTCAGCCTCCTAGCTACCATTACATCCTTTCCTTGTTTGCATGCACCTTTATATGCAACCCTTGATTGTTTTCCCACTGCAGATCAAACAAGCAGATCCAAAGCAATCTTTTTGTTGCATATATAAAGTCAGATAAACGCAATCGGCTTCTAATCTGTCAGGTTCTTCATAGACTTAGGATAAAATCTAGCCTTGCTTGTAAAAGTAGACATCAGGGTGGCATCGAAGAAAAAGAAAGATATTAACCGCATTTTAATTAAATTAAGTTCCATTTATTATGCAACAGATTATAAAAGTTATGGAATCCCACAACCACGGCAAGACAACAGGAGCCAGTTTGGGTGTTAAACTGCAGACCCAGCGGATATTCAGCTCAGAAAGGCACAATGTTAAAATACCTTTATAAGAACATCTGAAAAACAACTGATAACCTACCGCTGAGATAAATAATAAGAAAAACAAGCATGTTTAAAGAAGACAAGAGATTACCTCACTTTTTGTAAACTTTGCTTAACAATTTCTTGCAAGAAGACCACAGAGAAGTGATAATTAGCAAGTGAAACCATATCATGTTTTTATGGGTAGAATTTTATGGGTAGGACAATTAACCTGTGGAACTACTTGCCTCCAGAAGTTGTGAACGCCCCAACACTGGAAGTTTTTAAGAAGAGACTGGACAGCCCTTTGTCTGAAATGGTATTGGGTTTCCTGCCTGAGCAGGGGGGGTTGGTCTAGATGACCTCCAAGGTACCTTCCAACATTATTTTTTGAAGGGTTAGGGAGGGGGGAGGGTCAGGCCCAGCAAATCGAGGGGAAGATCCCACCGGACCTGTCTCAGCCTAAGTTGGCCAATGGTCGCGGCAATATGAGGGCCAAGGAGAGTCTTGTAAACCAGGGGGATGGGACAGGGATACCGATCCCCACAGTAATTGGGAATGGCAGCAGATGGAGGAGCAGAGGGTCATATCGTATTCTGAGATCACGCCCACGCTATCTTCTTGCTGTGGCGCGCTCTGACCCTCTGGCTCCCGCTTGCTGCCCTGGGGAAGAGGGAGGTCTGACTCCTGAGCTCAGGCTGATCTATTTTAATGCCAGGTCTGTTGTGAATAAAGCTCCCCTCATCCATGACTTGATCGAGGAGGAAGGCGCAGACCTGGCATGCATCACGGAAACCTGGCTGGGCCCAGAAGGAGGGGTCCCTCTGACTGATTTATCCCCTCCAGGTTTCCGTGTGCTACATCAACCTCGAGCTCAGGGTAGGGGAGGTGGCGTGGCGATCGTTATCAGAGAGACCCTCCATCCGCGGGAGGCCACTGCCCCTCAGATAGACGGATGTGAATCCCTCCTCTTAAGGTGGGGTCCTGGTGGTCAGTTGGGCCTACTTCTGGTATACCTCTCTCCAAGCTGCACAGCAACGGTTCTACCCAAGCTACCTGACGCCATCTCAGGATTGGCGGTCGAATTTCCAAAGCTTATGGTACTGGGAGACTTTAATCTACCTTCCCTGGGCAGTGCATCAGAAGTGGCCCGAGAGTTCATGGCCTCCATGACGGCCATGGACCTTACTCAAATTACTCAGGACCCAACTCACGAGGGAGGAAACATGCCGGATCTAATTTTTGTCTCTGGGCAGTGGCTAAATGGGCTGGGTGGGGTTACTCCAACATCACAACCCCTTTCATGGACAGACCACTACCTCCTGCGGTTGGGCCTCCGTCACGTCACCCCCCGATGTCAGGAAGCGGAACCGACCAGGTGGTTCCGCCCCAGGCGCCTGATGGACCCAGATAAATTCCAGATGGCGCTTGGACCGATTCCCACCTCCCTCTCCCACAACCCGGTCGAGTCCTTAGTTAATGCCTGGCAACAGGCTGCTTCGGAGGCGCTCGACCGCGTTGTCCCTTTGCGGCCTCTGACCCGGCGCAAGTCCCGACTCGCTCCTTGGTTCTCCAAGGACCTGCGGGAGATGAAGCGCCAGAGAAGGGGCCTAGAGAGCATTTGGAGAGCCAGTCGGTCTGAGTCTGACCGAACACAGTTAAGATCCTTTTCTAGATCCTATCTTGTGGCAATGAGGGTGGCAAAGCGCGCCTACTTCTCCACCCTCATTGCGTCCGCAGATAATCGCCCGGCCGCCCTATTTAGAGTGGTCCGCTCCCTTTTAAGTCAAGAGACGGGAGAGGACCCCCTACATGGACGGGCTGAAGAATTTAGTAAATATCTGGTGGACAAAATTGCTCAGATTCGGGCTGGTCTGGACTCTGACTGGGCAGTATCTAACGAGAGGAAATCGATGAAGTTGGCCAAGTACATCTGGGAAGAGTTCGATCCTGTGACTCCGGATGAAGTGGACAAGATCATGGGGAAACTAAGTGCCGCCACATGTTTGTTGGACCCGTGTCCCTCCTGGCTAGTCTATGCTTCTCGGGAGGTTACACGAGGCTGGCTCCTAGCAGTTATCAATGCCTCACTGAGTGAAGGGTACTTCCCTGCTGCCTTGAAAGAGGCGGTGGTAAGGCCCCTCCTCAAGAAACCGGCACTGGACCCAGCTGTTTTAAACAACTTCCGTCCTGTCTCCAACCTTCGCTTCCTTGCGAAGGTCGTTGAGAGTGTGGTGGCGCGACAGCTCCCTTTGAACCTGGAGGAAGCTGAATATCTAGATCCGTACCAATCGGGTTTCAGACCGGGGCACAGCACGGAGACGGCATTGGTCGCGCTGGTGAATGATCTCTGGCGGGCCCGAGATAGAGGTTATTCTTCTGTCCTGGTCCTATTAGATCTATCAGCGGCTTTTGATACCATCGACCATGGTATCTTACTGCGTCGTCTTGAGGGGCTGGGAGTGGGAGGCACCGTTCTGCGTTGGTTCTCCTCCTACCTCTCGGACCGTTCGCAGACGGTGTTGGCAGGAGGGCAGAGGTCAAGCCCTAGGCCTCTTAATTGTGGAGTGCCTCAGGGTTCGGTGCTCTCGCCCCTCCTGTTCAACATCTATATGAAGCCGCTGGGAGAGATCATCCGTAGCTTCGGGGTGAAATATCATCAATATGCTGATGATACCCAGCTATTCATCTCCACCCCGAACCAACCCAGTGATGCCCTTGATGTGATGTCCCGTTGTCTGGAAGCGGTACAGATTTGGATGGGAGAAAACAGGCTTCGACTCAACCCGGCCAAGACTGAGTGGCTGTACATACCGTCATCTCGTTTAGTCCAAGAGGTTCCATCTCTGACTATAGGAGGAGAGATGTTACCTCCCATTGATAAAGCACGCAATCTGGGCGTCCTCCTAGATTCACGACTCAGTTTTGAAGATCACATTGGAACCGTGGCTAGGGGGGCATTTGCCCAGATTCGTCTTATATACCAATTGCGCCCCTTTTTGGACCGAGATGCCCTACGTACAGTCACCCACGCACTCGTTACCTCCCGTATTGATTACTGTAATGCTCTCTACATGGGGCTGCCCTTGAAGACCACCCGGAGGCTTCAGCTGGTGCAGAATGCAGCTGCACGGGTTGTGATGGGAGCTTCCCGATACTCCCATATTACACCCCTCCTGCGTGAGCTGCATTGGCTACCAGTTGCCCTCCGGGTGAGATTTAAGGTGCTGGTACTTACCTTTAAAGCCCTACATGGCTTAGGTCCGGGATACTTGCAGGACCATCTGCTGCCGGGAACAAATTCCCATCGTCCAGTACGCTCACACAGAGAAGGCCTCCTCAGGGTACCGTCAGCTAGGCAATGTCGGCTGGCGACCCCCAGGGGGAGGGCCTTCTCTGTGGGAGCACCAACCCTATGGAATCAGCTCCCCCCTGAGCTTCGGATAGCCCAAAACCTCCAATCCTTTCGCCGCGGCCTCAAAACACACCTGTTCCACCAAGCTGACCTAGACTGACAGGCATTTCAATTAATTTATATTTAGTATTTTTAATTCATTTTAAAATTCTCTAATTTTTATTGCACTGATGTTCTCAATTTTCATTTTATCTTGATTTATGTACTTATTATATGTTGTATTGTGAGCCGCCCTGAGTCCTTCAGGAGATAGGGCGGGATATAAATCCCATCAATAAATAAATAAATAAATAAATTATTATTATTATTATTATTATTATTATTATTATTATTATTATTATTATTATTATTATTATTTATTTTGGGCTAGACTGTATGAATCCTGCTACTGATTTAGGACCCCAGGTTTGGCACAAAACCCAGCTAACAGTTATTTTTATTTAACAAAACAAGGTTAAACAAACCATAGCCTCGCACGAGGTATAAACTAAGATTCTGAGATTGACACCTGGTAAGTTTTAACTGACACCCAACAGGTTTGAATAGAAATATCCCAGTCCAAATTCATCCTACAAAGTGCTGATTCCCCAACTGCAACTAATCCTCCTACGTTTGGAAACAGTCAACCTAAGTGAATGTTTGTATCCCATAATTTATATGTATGTATTTCATGTTTCTTAAAGCACTTACACACTACACACAAACACATCCAGTGGTTCCCAGGCTGCAGGTATTACAGTAGTATATTATATTATAGTTTATTCAACTTGACAGTCTTGCAAGTGCATTGAATCCAATAACGTGCAACAGTGGTTGCATTAATACTTCATTAAAATAACCTTGTTCAAAAGCAAAGTCTCAGCCTGTACAGGTTCTAGCATTCAGAAGCAAACTTTTTCTCTGCTCCATGACTATCTAGAACATTTGTTTTTGCAGGAAGAACAAGGTTTGTTCAGTACCGTAGCTCCCTAATTCGATACTCTAACTACCTTACTAAAGGAACGGTAGCTGCAGACAGAGCTTGTTTTTGGCCTAAAAGCAAAAGCCCCAATTAATCCTTATTTTTTTTACTTTCCACTTCCTCCAAAAGAGAACAGGTTTGGTGTAGTAGATAAGGCGACAGGCTAGAAACCAAAAGATTGTGAGCTCTAGACTTGCCTTAGGCCCAAAGCCAACTGAGTATTCTTGGACCGCCTGTTGTCTAGAAAGAAAGCAATCGCAAAGCATTTCTGGGAAGAGACGGAGGGAAGGAAGGAAGGAAGGAAGGAAGGAAGGAAGGAAGGAAGGAAGGAAGGAAGGAAGGAAGGAAGGAAGGAAGGCCCAGATTCTGCTTTAATGTCATAACCATCCTACAAAGATAAGGTCTAATTCTAATCCAGCAAAGTTCAGAGCTATACAGGTCTATGAAAGCCATTCTACCAGGTCTAAAGTTAGCATTCGAGGCAAACATCCTTGTCCATTAATGCCCCTGGTTTTAGCAATGCTTAATCACTTTTGGCCATGATTATCAAACATGATCACAAATAGTAGTTCCAGTGCTAACTTGCCACCCAGTCCTGCACATCCAAGATCCAGCTGTTTCATGGCCTTTAAATCCTGGGAACTTAAAATGATGGTGGCCATCCAGCTCTGATTGAAATGGCCCACTGCAGAAGAAGACAGATGTCAGCAATGATGTGCCTTAGCAGCTGCCAAATGTGCAAGTACAACAATAAAGGCTTCCTCAAGTCAACCTTTTGTGATTTCATGTTACCACTTATAGAATGGACGCATGCACAATACGTAGGCTGCTTGCAATCACTGTTCCGCCATCGGTTTATACCAAAGGAAAATAAACTTACAATAAAAGGGAGACCATGAAGAATGACTAATACTCAACAACATCTTCATGACTCAAAAATCTGAGAATTGCTGCTTCCTGCCAACATTACGAATTCAAAATTTCTGGGCCATTCTGATTGCACTACCAGTTAACTGCAGGATGGGCAATATTTTCCAGGTGTGCCCTTACAGATGTTATTATTCTATGAACTGCCAAAGCTCACTCAGTCTGTGATTTGCGGATAGCTATGCAATCCCAAGATGGAGGTGGTTGCTTTGAAAAGCTGGATATCTTGAAGGTTGAGGTGGAAGAAGAACATCGAGTTTCATTTTTTTCCAAAATAGTGTTTTAAATATATAAATACAGTGGCCAAAATCTCACAAAAACCGAGCAATCTTCGGATCGCTTGAAAGCGAGAGACACCTGGAATCTCAAACAATTTTTTGATCTCTTTAAATTTCAACCATTTAAAAATTATTTTGGTCCTCTCTCCACTGCATCAAATTATACGATTGCACCAGGAGGGAAAAAAAACCTTATCGTGGTTCTCGATTTCCATTTTATTAGTTTATCAAAATATACAATACATAAGTACAAGAAAACCTGAAAATAAGGGGAAAATAAAGGGAGAAAAGGGGAAGGGAGAAAAATGTAGGGTAGAGGGGAAAAAGAAAAAGAAATGTATTGACTTCCAACTCTTTTTGGTAAAACAAAACAAGGTAAATAACATGAAACCTCAACTTATTTACTTTTATATAATAGTATGCACTAACCATTTCTATAATTACAAATCTATCTAATCAGCAAAGCCAAAAATCAAAGTTTCTTTTTTTTCCCCTCCTCAAGCACAAAGTCCAAAAGCAGTTTCCAAGCAGAAACAAAACTGTGTTCTTTTCTTTGATCAAAGCTGTCAATTTAGCCATCTCCACTACGTCCATCAACTTTTGCATCCATTCATCCATCGTGGGAATCAAAGTGTCCTTCCATTTTTGTGCATAATGTAAACTTGCTGCCATCAACATATATAATCATTATAGTTCCAACTTTGTTTTCCACGTTCTTTATCCGTTAAGCTTCAAAGTAAAGTCTCTGGTTTTATCTTTATAGTCCCTTTAGGAATCTTCTGTATTAAGATGTGAATCCTACTCTAATATTTCTTTAAAATCTTTTAGCCATAAGGATATTTCTTCCAAACACTGAATACTGTGCAAGTAACTAACAAGTATGTGGAAACAGGGACGAAAGAAAGGAAAGAAAGGATGAAAAATATTGCAAGGGACTTGGAACAAGTTTAGTATACCTGTTTAAAATGACATCTAGAATAAATAAAAATGAAGTTCCAGAAAATAAATTATACATGTAAAACAGTTCGAAAACAAGTCCCGTATGTTCAAAAGGCTGCTATTTAAAACAAATGTGGCAAAGACTGAAAAATAATCTCAAACTTCCTCAATTGTATCAATTGTCACACCTCTCTTGGCTGTTGTGAACTTGAATTGGCCGTGTAACCATTTCCAGCATTAATAATATCCTAGATATGGGGATTCTATTTCCTTTGAAGTTTGATAATAAAACCTTAGACAATACCGGTCCTGGCAGCAGTCAAAACCATTCAAGGGTCAGCAATGTTGAGTTACAACGCTCTTCTGGAAATAAGCTTTTCTCATTTCCCTTCAGACTTTGTTGATTAAAAATGGATTGACACATAAGCACATAATAAAAATAAGTCAAGGCAAGCGTAGATAAAAGAGGTGTTAAGTTAAGAATGGAATGTTGCGATTCTTCAAATTCATAACTGACACATCAAAAAGCTATGAAAAAGGAATGTGCAAGCTTCCTCAAGTTCTCCAGAACTTCTTATTAAGTGGGACCAAAAAGCAAGTGAAGATTGAGGGGGGGCAGGGGGCGGAGAGCTGAACAAGTGGGCCGAATAATTCTACAACCAGGCTTAAGATGGAGAAAGCAATCTAAAAACACTAATAGCTGTTGCAGATTTGTAACTTTTGTATTAGAACTGTACACAGGGTAGAACGCAGCAAAACCGGCTCAATTAGGTAGACTTCTACTGATCGTAAGATCTTCAACTCATACTATCCTCATTGCCTCCTCACTGCTCAAAGTAACAAAAACACCATTATTTAAGTGAAGTTCAACAGTTGGTACAAACATGTACTCTACTGCAATTTAGAACTGAATAGAGGTAGAAGCGATCTTGGAGGTCTTCTAGTCCAGCCCGCTGCTCAAGCAGGAGGACCTCCTACCTATACCATTTCAGACAAGTGACTTTCTAGTCTCTTCTAAAAAACCTCCAGTAATGGAGCACCCAGGCTCTAAAAGAAATTCCTCATGAGTAGCAAGCAGGGTTAATTTAATGTTTGGAAGCATCATTGCTTCAGACAGGAAGGCGTTGCAGAGAGTGGTGTGGACGGCAGAAAAGATTATTGGCAGTTCCCTCTCATCCAGGACGTGACATACAAGCATTGCTTGAGCAAGGTCCACAAGATTGGCTGGGACACTACACATCCTCTTCATGACCTGTTTTCCTTGTTACCTTCTGGGAGGAGACTTAGTGCTGATCCATATAGGATCAACCTGGTGAACTCTCAAGCTTCCCCTTTCCACGATGTATTCAAAATGGACAGTGATTAATATTTATAGATATGTATGTATTTCATTTTAAATGTGGGCCAGTGTGCTCACAGTAAAAAAAAAAGACAATAAAGGTTATCTTATCTTATCTTAATCTTATCTGATGATCTTCTGAGAAGATTTGCAACACTCCCCTAGTTGAGAAGGTGGGATTTTCAGAGAAAGCCTACTTTACATTGTACCATGCAGTGGGTTTGTCGCAGACTTGTTTCATTTTGTATGCACATATGTCAAGTGTTAGGACTACAATTTCCAGTGTTCGCAAGCAGATCAACCAATTCCTGTGTTTTATTCTCTATTGGTTTAACATCTGGCATCTTTACTGTACTTTCAATAAAATGTCATCATCAGTCTGAGATAAGCATTGTAAGCCTTTCATAAATAAGCAAATTCAATAAGTCCCCTGTCAACTGCACAATTATCAGTTGCTGGCATAGTAAGGCAGTAGGATCAAGTCCTTATTACTGGGCACGTTGCCAACACACCACTTAAAATTGCATTCAAGTTACATTTAAGTCCTGGTGACTCCATGGTCATATCCATGTATGTAGTTTACTGAAAATAGTGCAGAAATAATTTGTCCCCAGTCTTGGGTATTCCAGATATTCTGCCACTCAGATTTGTCCAGTTATTAACCAAGGCCAACCTTGATTGACTTTCTAGCTCAGTCAATAATGTTGGGTGTTTGTTTTTTTAAAGGCTATACAGGGTCAGATTTAATTAATACAGTTGAATGGGGCTTTGCTAGAAAATGTAGTCTAGACAGACAAGCACAAATAAGTCCTGGAGGAAGCCTCTTTCATATTGTTATCTAGAAAAACCTGACAACCCAGTTCCGTTGTAAGGAAGAACATTGAGTTTTGCACACAAAACAAATTGTACTACCTTTCGACAGGTAATATCCATGCAAGTTACTAAAGCAGTTGCAGAAGCAGCAGAAAGAACATTGCTGAGAACCAACCATAGCCTGGGCCATAGACATATTGTCTCTGAAACCAACACCACAAGGAAGGAAAGAAAGTGAAAAGAAGGAAAGAAGGAAGCAGAAGGGTGGAGGATATGCAATGAACAGGGTTTGTAACAATTGAATTTGCCTGCTTACAGATTTGTAAATGCTTTAAAAGTTCCCCGTTCTGAAGAAATCTGCTAAATTGAAGTCACTGGGTACACTGAGATGTTCTTAAGGTACGTTTGGCAACACAGGAAATGGCTTTATAGTGAAGGCAGAATTTGGGCCCACCTACCTTGGAATTGTCACCTGGGATGGATGAAGGTCTCTAGGATTTTAATCTCATGTTCTCCTGAACTCTATTTGGACTAAATCTGTAACTTCCAGCATGCCAGGTGAGCTTCCTAAAATAGGCGTGCACTTTTTTTTTCTACTAAGGTAAAGGTAAAGGTTCCCCCGCACATGCGTGCTAGTCATTTCCAACTCTAAGGGCCGGTGCTCATCTCTGTTTCAAAGCCGAAGAGCCAGCGCTTGTCCGAGGACGTCTCCGTGGTCATGTGGCCCGCATGACTAGACGCCAAAGGCGCACGGAACGCTGTTACCTTCCCACCGCAGTGGTCCCTATTTTTCTACTTGCATTTTTACGTGCTTTCAAACTGCTAGGTTGGCAGAAGCTGGGACGAGTAACAGGTGCTCACTCTGTTACGGCGGCTTTGCCGACCTTCTGATCGACAAGCTCAGAACAGACACTGATCAGAACAGCTTTAGCAAAGGTGTTATCTGAACAAATCACAGTCCTGGGTCAAATTTAGCTGTTTGTCTAGCACAACTACCCCACACATTATGGCTCCAAAGGCTGCTTGTGAGTTGAACTTTCGCACCCATCCTAATTGCAATTCATCCCAACTCCCCCCAAAGCAGTTATTTCAGATTTTGAGAACTTTTTAAAAAACTACAATAATCAGTACTGCTCGTGTCTGTTTGACCTGCTAATTGCTTTATATTAATGCAACTAAAAGAAGATCCAATCTTCACCCTCCATCGGAAAACGAGAACCTTCCCAATCTTTCAGTGTTTGCAGAGATATCACTCCTTAAAACAACTGTTGTGCAAACATGAAGAAAGCTGGGGAAGAAACAGCCAGCTGTTTTGATTCAAGGACACAAAGATTTCAAGAAAACAGACCCTTGCTACCTTTGCCTTCCTGCCACTTTTCTTAACCTTTAATCACTATCTCAAAATCAGTTTAGCTGAGCTGAAGACAGGATAGATAAAATCCTGTAAAAACAAACACACCAGCAAAAGAGGAGGGAGAGATAACTCAATTTGGATTGCCCCTCCCTTTAAAAAAAATCATTCCCAGCCCAGCATAATATTAAACAGATCTTTGTGGTTTAATTTAAAAATGATTTTTTTAAAAAAAAATTATGGGCCCAATTTAATGATATTATCAGCTTGCTCACAAAGCACACTATGGCATAGAACAACTAACTACATTTTATTGAGTTGAGTCACAAAAAAAGTAAACCAACATAGTACTTGGGCATGGTAGCGGAATCAACCTATCGGCAACCTAGACATGAATCAATAATATAATTTACCGGTAGTTCCCATGACTAATTCTTGAGGAACTAGCAGATGACTTTACCTCTAGCAACTAAAAAGGAGAGAATAAGTAAGCATATTGTATTATTGCTACTTTCCTCAAGCAGAATTACTAGTTATCTTTCTTGTCCCTGAGTTGTATAAAGTCCTCTGAAGAACATATGAAGAATGGCTGCAGGAATGGATGTGTCAAGCCTAGTGGACTAGGGGTGACATGATAGCAGTGTTCCAATATCTCAGGGGCTGCCCCAAAGAAGAGGGGGTCAAGCTATTCTCCAAAGCACCTGAAGGCAGGACAAGAAGCAATGGATGGAAACTAACCAAGGAGAGAAGCAACCTGGAACTAAGGAAAAATTTCCTGACAGTTAAAACAATTAATTGAGGAAGGACTTGCCTCCAGAAATACTGGAGGCTTTTAAGAAGAGACTGGACTGTCTGGAATGTTATAGGGTCTTCTTCTCAAGCTGGGGGTTGGACTAAAGCTGGGGTAGGCAACCTTGGCTCTTTTTATGACTCGTGCACTTCAACTCCCAGAATTCCTGAGCCAGCCATGGCTCAGCTTGGAAACCTCTCCCTTTCCCCTTAGCATAGCTGGCTCAGGAATTCTGGGAGTTGAACTCCACGAGTCATAAAACAGCCAAGGTTGCCTAACCCGCCCCCTTCTAGAGAACCTTCAAGGTCCCTTCCAACTCTGTTATTCTGGGATAGGGATATCAGTGAGGATCAGTGTCCATACTTTTAATACTGGAAGGGACTATAAGGGTCATCTAGTCCAACTCTGTGCAAGAAAACCAATTAAATTATTCTCAAGAGGTAGCTGTCCAAACTGTTGTTAAAAACCTCCAGAAACGAAGGTTTTTTTCAGAGATGAAGATCCAAACTGAAGAGAGACAAACTTCCTGCATTACCAATTTCTCCTTATTTTTTTTTTTAAAAAGACATTTTTTTCCTGCCCCATTTTACAACCTTTCTTGCCACCGTTGTTAAGCGAATCACTACAATTGTTGTTAAGTGAACCTGGCTTCCCCATTGACTTTGCTTGTCAGAAGTTTGCAAAAAGGGATCACGTGACCCCTCAACACAGCAACCATCATAAAGATGAGTCGGTTGTCAAGGCTCTGAATTTTGTTCACATGAACGCAGGGATGCTGCCATGGTCGTAAGTGTGAAAAATGATCCTAAATCGCTTTCAGCAGCATGTAACTGAAAGTGACTTATGATCATTTTGAGGACTAACTTCTACTATAGAGCTATAGAAAGTAAGGGAGGAACATATTAAGTCAATAGACTCGCCCCAGTGTCTTCGTATCAAACTTTCTCTGAAAGACTTTTTAAAGATTTCATTAGAGTTATGTTGTTAATGTATGAACTTGGGATTTTTGAAGCAAAAAGTAACATATAAATGTTGATAATTCTAATATTACTTATAATTACTCTTCTGATTTCAGCTTCCACTTTCCCTGTTGGACAAGTCTTTGAAAGTTATCTTTGTAGTCTGGAAGGGATGTGAATTTTTGGAGAAATACAATATTCTGCTTCTCTAAATGTATGGAGATCTAGCATTTTTTTATTAAGTAAAAGGATACATTGGTATTGCATTTATAAACTGTGTAGTGGCTCAAAATGATTTTGTTTTCTTCCCCAAAGTAAATATACCAAAATGTTTCATTACGGAAAATAAACTCTCTAATAAATGTAAAGATTTTAACTGGAATGTTGCTAAACAGCTCGAATATAATAACTCAAGGGTACATGACTTAATAGGAGGGACGGAAAGACACCGCAATTCAATGGCACACTGGATGTTCACAATCTAGATTTGGTATCTAGATAGCATTGTAAGCATTCTGGTTCCACCTTGATTTGAACAAAGTTTATTATGTTATATTAAGAATTGCTGTTACGAAACATGGCGTTTCCAAAAATAGAAAGCTTTGTGCTAAAAAATGATAACAGCCCTTTGGGTATGAGTGGACCAGATTAATCTAGAGAGCTACATAAATCTTTACATAATACCATAATATTGCCCCTCCCCAAATCCCTAAAGCTTTTATTTCTATTATATTTTAAGTAAAATGTACATCTACACAATTTAAGCCACTACAAGGCACGTTTCTGTGGGTAGATTAGCTGTGAGCACCCTAGCAAAACCTAGCTCAACTTGACTCACTTGACTATGTGCCAGCAGTGTGCAGCAGCAGCCAAAAAACCTAATACAATCCTGAGCTGTATAAACAGAGGAATAGAATCAAGATCAGGCAAGGCATTAATACCGCTTTTATAAAATCCTTGTGAGACCACACCTGGAATACTGCAGCCAATTTTGGTCACCCTATCACAAAAAACATGTTGAGAGTTTGCAAAAAATTCAGAGAAGAGCAACTAAGATGATCAAAGGCCTGGAGACTAAAACATACAAAGAACGGCTGCAGGACTTGGGTTTGGCCAGTCTAAAGAAAAGAAGAAATAGGGGAGACACGATAGCAGTGTTCCAGTATCTGAGGGGCTACCACAAAGAAGGGGGGGGTGTCACGTTATTCACCAAAGCACCAGGACAAGAAACAATGGTTGGAAACTGCTCAAACAGAGAAGCAACCCTGGAATTAAGGAGAAGCTTCCTAACAGTGAGGACAATTAACCAGCTTGCCTCCAGGAATCGTGGGCTCTCCATCATTGGAGATTTTTAAGAAGAGACTAGACAGTCACTTGTCTGAGATGGTATAGGCCGGAGGCAGGACTAGAAGACCTCCAAGGTCCCTTATAGCTCTATTCTATTCTATTCTATTCTATTCTATTCTATTCTATTCTATTCTATTCTATTCTATTCTATTCTACTCTACTCTACTCTACTCTACTCTACTCTACTCTACTCTAATTCTATTCTATTCTATTCTATTCTATTCTATTCTATTCTATTCTATTCTATTCTATTCTATTCTATTCTATTCTATTCTATTCTATTCTATTCTATTCCTTCCATAGATACCTGTGGGCCACTTTCTTGGCAACAAGTGAGTTGTTACCGCCTTCTGGTAAGTTTCATCAACTGCCTATTCTACTCTAAAATCCTGGGATTTTCTGATGGGTTCTCATTAACGCACTAACAGATCCAATTTTGCTTAGTTGTTTCAACATCAGCCACAATGAGCTAGATGCTATTACTTGCTTTAATGCTAAAACTGTGCTATCTCCCATGTATCAACAAAATGGGCTACAGTTTGTCCTTGACTTACAACAGCTCATTTAGTAACCGTTCGAAGTTACAACGGCACTGAAAGAAGTGACGTATGACTGTTTTTCACACTTATGACCTTTGCCACATTCCCCATGCTCATGTGAACAAAATTCAAACCGACTCACATTTATGACGGTCACAGTGTCCCAGGGTGATGTGATCGCCTTTTGTGACCTTCGGACAAGCAAAGTCAATGGGGAAGCCGGATTCATTTTACAGCCCTGTTGCTAAATTACCAAGTGAAGGGATCCACTTAACAAATATGGCAAGAAAGATCGTAAAATGGGGCAAATAAAACAAATGTCTCAGCAACAAAAATTTGGGGCTCAATTGTGGTCGTAAGTCCAGGACTGCCTACCCTTAATTTTTCATTCCCTGCAAATAATGGTTGCTATCTGCTGCTCTACGGTTGATCTAAATAGCAATTTGTTCCTGCAAATTCATGGGATATAGCAGACATGTCAAACGCAAGGCCCGGGGGCCGGATCCGGCCCGCGAAGTGGTTTCATGTGGCCCCCGAAGCCATCCTGGAAACAGTGAGGGAACGGCCCCCGCTGCCTTGGCCCTGGCCCAGAGACCCTCCTCCTGCCAGAGACCCTCAGATCTGTCCCACTCCTGCCCAGGCCCCCATAGGCACCCTTGATGCGAAGGATGTAGAGCTGGCCACGCCCACCCAGTAGGCCATACGCACTCTAGCCACGCCCACCCAGTAGGCCACGCCCACCCAGGCCACACCCAACTGGCCCTTGAGGGCAACCGCAATGCTGATGCGGCCCTCAATGAAATTGAGTTTGACACCCCTGGGATATAGAGACCGGCAATAGCATCAGCAGCAGCACTTAGATTTATATACCACTTCATAGTGCTTGACAGGCCTCTCTAATTGGTTTACAGAGTCAGCATCTTGCCCCCAACCAATTTGGGTCCCCATCAATTTAGTTCTAATATCACTAAGGAGATTTTTCATTGTGACTTTTCTGAACAGTAGGGAGGGGGAATTTTGCAAACATAGAGGCCAAAGGGACATGATTTGCCCAATCAGTAATGGTCAGTTTCAGTTAGCTAAATTAGGGGACTGGAGGCTAAAACTTATAAAGAACGGTTGCTGGAATTGGGGATGTCTAGTCTAATGAAGAGAAGGACGAGGGGCGACATGAGGTTCCTCAGATAGTCGGGTGTGAGTCTCTCTTTATGAGATTTGGCTCTGGGGCGCAGTTGGGCTTGCTGCTCGTGTACATTTCGCCTAGTCGCGTAGCGGCAGCCCTGCCCGAGCTGCTCGATGTCCTCTCAGGGTTGGTGGTTGAGTTCCCCAAACTTATAGTTTTGGGAGACGTCAACCTACCATCCCTGGGAGGTTCATCTGAGCTTGCTCGGGAGTTCATGGCTTCCATGACGGCCATGGACCTGACGCAGGTAATTTCTGAGCCAACTCATGAGGGAGGCCACACCCTTGACCTGATTTTCTTATCTGGACGGTGGTTGGATGATCTTGGTGGGGGCTTTCCACTTACTATGCCCCTGTCATGGACCGATCATCACCTCCTGCGGCTGGTCTTCCATTTTGCCACCCCTCGCCGTGGAGGTACGGAGCCAACTAGATGGTACCGCCCCAGACGCCTAATGGATCCTGAGAGATTCCAAGCGGCGCTGGGGTCTCCACCTGCCTCCATTGCTCACAGCTCGGCGGATGCCTTAGTGGAAGCCTGGGAAAGGGCAGCCACTGAGGCACTCGACCGGGTTGTACCCTTGCGGCCCCTGACCCGGCGCAGATCCCAGCGAGCTCCATGGTTCTCCGCGGAGCTCCGGGAGATGAAGCGGCGGAAACGGGGCCTAGAGAGCTGCTGGAGGTCCAGCCGATCTGAACCCGACCGATTGCGGTTAAGAACCTATATTAGGTCTTATCTCGCTGCGATGAGGGAGGCGAGGTGTAATTACTTCTCTACCCTCATCGCGTCCGCAGACAATCGCCCGGCCGCCTTGTTTAGGGTGACTCGCTCCCTTCTTAATCAGGAGGTGAGGGAGGATCCCTTGCAGGGTCGTGCCGAGGAGTTTGGTCAACATCTGTTGGATAAAATCGCTCGGATTCGGACCGGTTTGGACTCCAGCTGGGCAGAGTCTGACGATCAGGACACGGGCGGTCTTGTCAATGTTATCTGGGAGGAGTTCGATTCTGTGACCCCTGATGAAGTGGACAGGATTATGGGGAAGCTGAGTTCCACCACATGCTTATTGGACCCGTGCCCTTCTTGGCTGGTTTACGCAGCTAGGGAGAGGACACGAGGCTGGCTCCAGGCGGTTATATCTGCTTCTTTGAGTGAGGGTTATTTCCCCACCGTCTTGAAGGAGGCGGTGGTGAGACCTCTCCTCAAGAAGCCTGCCTTGGACCCAGCTGTATTGAACAACTTCCGTCCAGTCTCCAACCTTCGCTTTCTTGCGAAGGTTGTTGAGAGTGTGGTGGCGCATCAGCTCCCTCTGGTCCTGGATGAAGCGGATTATCTGGACCCTTACCAATCGGGTTTCAGGCCCGGGCACAGCACGGAGACGGCATTGGTCGCTCTGGTGAATGATCTCTGGAGGGCTCGGGATAGGGGGTATTCCTCTGTCCTAGTCCTATTAGACCTCTCGGCGGCTTTTGATACCATCGACCATGGTATCCTGCTGCAGCGTCTCAGGGGATTGGGAGTGGGAGGCACGGTTTTTCAGTGGTTCTCCTCCTATCTCCTGGGACGCTCGCAGTCGGTGTTGGCAGGGGGGCAGAGGTCGACCCCTAGGACTCTCGCTTGTGGAGTTCCTCAGGGGTCGGTCCTCTCGCCTCTCCTGTTCAACATCTATATGAAGCCGCTGGGTGAGATCATTCGTGGTTTTGGAGTTGGGTATCATCAATATGCTGATGATACCCAACTTTTTATTTCGACCCCAAACCACCCCAGTGATGCCCTCGCTGTGATGTCCCGTTGCCTGGAGGCGGTTCGGGTCTGGATGGGGAGGAACAGACTTCAACTCAACCCTGACAAGACTGAGTGGCTGTACATTCCGGCTTCCCGAGACACCTGGGATGTTCCACCTCTTTCTATGGGGGGTGAGCTTTTACCCCCTGTGGATAGGGCTCGCAACTTGGGAGTCCTCCTAGATTCACGACTCACTTTGGAGGATCACATAGTGGCCGTGACTAGGGGGGCTTTTGCCCAGGTTCGCCTGGTGCGCCAGTTGCGGCCCTATCTGGATCGGGAGGCCTTGTGTACGGTCACTCATGCGCTCGTGACCTCTCGCCTAGACTACTGTAACGCTCTCTACATGGGACTTCCCTTGAAGACTACTCGGAGGCTCCAACTGGTACAGAATGCGGCCGCGAGAGTTGTCTTGGGAGTTTCCCGGTACTCCCATGTTACACCTTTGCTCCGTGAGCTGCATTGGTTGCCAGTTGTCTTCCGGGTAAGGTTCAAGGTTTTGGTTATGATCTTTAAGTCCCTACATGGCATGGGTCCGCGATACCTCGAGGACCACCTGCTGCCGGCGTCGACTCCCCTCCGCCCTGTGCGCGCCCACAGAGAGGGCCTCCTCAGGGTGCCTCCTGTCAAGGAATGTCGACTGGTGGCCCCCAGGGGGAGGGCCTTCTCTGTGGGTGCTCCGGCGTTATGGAATCAACTGCCGGTCGAGCTCCGGATGGCATCAGACCTCCGATCCTTCCGTCGCGGGTTGAAGACCCATTTATTTGAACTAGCGGGTCTGGCCTGATGGGGGTACTTGGGTTTTTTATTGGTTTGTTTTAGTATTCTGGTTTTAACTTGGGCATTAATTTAATTATTTTTTAATGTTTGTATTGGTGTTTATATTTATGCCCTGTGAACCGCCCTGAGTCCCTTGGGGAGAAGGGCGGTATAAAAATCTCAATAAATTAAATTAAATTAAATGATAGCAGTGCTCCCAATATCTCAGGGGCTGCCCCAAAGAAGAGGCAGTCAAGCTGTTCTCCAAAGCACCCGAAGGCAGGACAAGAAGCAACGGATAGAAACTAATCAAGGAGAGAAGCAACCTAGAACTAAGGAGGAATTTACTGACACTGAGGACAATTAATCAGGGGGCCGACTTGCCTTGAGAAGCAGCGAATCCTCCAAAACTGGAAGTTTTTAAGAGACTGGAATGCCATTTGTCTGAAATGGTATAGGGCAGTGATGGCGAACCTTTTAGAGACCAAGTGCTCAAGCTGCAACCCGGAACCCACTTATTTGTCGCAAAGTGCCAGGGCCGCATCAGCATTGTGGTGCCCTGGGGGGCGGGCAGAGAGGCGCCTCTGAATGCCACCTCTGGCATACAAAAGCCGGGGGTGGGGGCAAAAATGGGCCACCATGCTGCAAGGCGCAAAAATGGTTGTCGCGGGGTGCAGATACAAGGCGCTGCACCACGCAAGAATGGGGCAGGGCTAGTGAGTATCACGCAGGCACTAGCCCCACCCCATTTGCAGCGTGTGGGTGCTCGCGGCCCCCTGCGCGCATGCACGCATGTAAAATGCTTCCCCCTCCCTTTTCTTCCAGTCCACCAATCGACAATGGTTGGTGACCTCTGCTACACCACTTCTACTTGAGCTTGCTAGTGGCCTGCTTCGCCTCCTTTGTGCTGGGCGGGGCTCCTGCGGCGGTGGCAGCCTGATGGACCTGCTGCTGGCGGCGGCGCTACGTGTGCCAACAGAGAGGGCTCTGAGTGCCGCCTCTGGCATGTGTGCCATAGGTTCGCCACCACTGGTATAGGGTTTCCTGCCTGAGCAGGGGGTCAGACTAGAAGACCTGAAAAGGTCCCTTCCAACGTTGTTGTTATTTCAGAAGAATCTAACCACACACCCTAAGCAGGAATCATTGAATTATCTAGGTCAGATAAGCAAAAGTATTTATTTCTAATGCAGGCTTCCTGATGAGCAACAGAAATATTGCAAATCCACATCCTGGTTTCAAGTTCTTGGAATCACCTAGCAGCCACCCAAAGTTTTGCTTTCAGCCCAGGCTTCAATTACCGCTCCCGCCCCCAAACTTTGCTCCAAAATGAGAGGTGCTATTTACCCAGCCCGGCAGTTCAGTTCTGGCAGAAGACTAATAACCAGCTTGACAGGTTCCGACAGATTTGGAGGGCAGCCGAGGCAGCAGGAGTTGCCCTGATGACGGAACAGAGCTGGTCAGGTTTATAGCACTTCCTTCGTGAATTTTCTGGAAAAAGGCGAAGATTGTAGATTTTAAAAAGCCGCTCGGAAGCCAGTTAGTAACTTCCACTGACATTTTTTTTTCCTGAAGGAAGCCCGCCCAAGGCAGGGGTGTCAAACTGCCAGCCCGCGAGCCGGACGCATCATCCCAAAACTGCGCCCACCCCATTGCCGGCAACGGAGAAAAAGTTCAGATACGTTGCGCGACGTCACATGAGGTTGCGATTTTGAAATGTCTGCCCCAAGGGAAGCTGGAAGTTAAATTCTAAACTTTCTCTGCAGCTAAATAAAAAGTTGTGGTGTGTTATACTATCTAGGAATATAAAACAAAATATTTAATTCAAGGAGCAAAGTGGGGACTTTGAGCCACTCCATACAATGTTGGACGAAAAAACCCCAACATCTTTCATCCTTGGCTGTGCTGGTTGATGTATTGGGAGCTTGAATGGAACAATATCTGGAGGACCACAGGGTGCACACACAAACCATGATCTGTTGACAAGAGGGAGGGAGGGAAAGAGGGAGGGAAAGGAGTCTTACAGATAGTCCTCATTTAACAACTGTTCAAAGTTACAACGGACTTCCCCAGAGCTACTTAATGACCTGTTCTGAAGTTCTGACAGCTATACACACACACACACACAACCTGCAGTCCCATGACTGCATTTTGGGCGCCTGGCAACTGGCTTGCATTTACAAGATTTGCAACATCCTGCAGGAATAGACTTTCGTGAGAAGCTAAAGAACCAGCTAATACGGGTTGAACACAAGTTGTCCAACGTGCAAATTTATTTACTTACGTATCAGTCAAACTTAGGTAGCCGGGTCTTTTCAAATGAAAAGCCTGGCACCAAAAAGCAAAGTGCATGTTCAAGAAAAGTGTCTTGCAAAATCGTGGAGCGTTGACAATACACAAGAAGGCTCCCTCGGTGTCTCGTTCCAGTCCTGGGATTCTGTGAAAGTCTGTCCTGCAAAGGCTTTAAATTTAACCAAGTGCTCCAGTTCAGAAAAAGCTGAACGAAGTCTTAGGGTATGACGTATTCTGTGAAATCGGAGTAACTGAACCTTGATACTGAAAGATCAAAATCAGCATTTTGCTACATACAAGTTCCAATGGCTGAGTAGGATTCTCCATAAAAATCAAGTGGTTAAAAGCTGGCCTTTTTCTTTTATGGTCACAGAACTGAATACAGACCATCCTCGGCTTACACCACAGTTGAGCCCAAAATTTTGGCTGCTAAGCAAGGCAGCTGTTAAGTCAAGTTTTGTCGTGGTTGTTAAATGAATCGCTACAGCTGTGAAGTGGATCGTGCAATAGTTAAGCAAATCTGGCTTTCCCCCATTGATTTTGCTTGTTGGGAAGGTTGCAAAAGATGATCATATAACCCCGGGATCCTGCAACCGTCATAAATACATGCCAGTTGCCAAGCGCCCGAATTTTGATCATATCACCGTGGGGAGGCTACAACAGCCGTTAAGTCTGAGAACTGGTCATATGTCACATTTTTCAGGGCTGTTGCAACTTGGAACAGTCACTAAATGAATCGTTTTAGGTCAAGGACTACTTGTAACTGGTAATGTGGTCTCCACTTCACACCCAGTCACAAAGTCACCACTTTTCAATCACCTACAGCAGGGGTCTTCAAACTTGGCCCTTTTATGACTTGTGGACTTCAACTCCCAGAATTCCTCAGCCAGGCACAAGGAATTCTGGTAGTTGAAGTCCACAAGTCATAAAAGGGCCAAGTTTGAAGACCCCTGACCTACAGTAAGAGGGAAACAAAAGATGTACCACCTCTTGAAGAATATAAGAGAGATATTTGGCTTTAACTGTAACTGTCTTTCTTTGCGCAGAAACCAAAACCTGGGAGTTCAGTTTTAACAGATAACTCCTTACTATCTCTATCACAATTTTTAAATTATACCCTGGTTACAGAACTTTTCTAAAGTCACTAAACATCAGGCTTCCTGTCGATTATCCTGCAATTAGGAGAAGCTAAAAAGGCAAAAAGGAAGTGTGTAATGCAAACAAATTCAGCCAGCCACCCCCACCCCCACCCCGCCTCCCAGTTTGCCCCTGCTCAGCAATACGATCCAGCAAAGAGTCATTTTCATTTTGCTTCAATTGGATGAGTTAATGTTTAATTTTTAGCCCCGCTTTCATTAACAATCTTGGGCTGATACAAGGCTGAGTGACTCCAGAAAGCAAGTGTTTCAATAAGAGCTCTACAGCTTCGGAAGACCAAAAAAAAAAAGCATTTAGTTCACCTTCTCAGTTTCAAATATTGCTCCAGCCCCATGCTTCAAGAACACAGAAACTAAAAATAATGAAGGCGTTGACCGTCTTCGTGGATAGGAGGGCAAGCAGAATTTCTGAAGATTCTCCAATGTGAATGCTACATATCACAATCTTGACGTAGAACACAGAATAGCAGACTTGGAAGAGAGCTTTGGAGGTCGTTCTAGTCCAAGCCACTGCTCGAGCAGGAGGGCCTTATACCATTTCAGACGAATGACTGTCCAGTCTCTTTTGGAAAGCCTTCGGTGACGAAGCACCTACAATTCCTGAAGGCAAGCCATTCCATTGGTTGATTGCTCTCACCGTTAGGAAATTTCTCCTTGGTTCTAGGTTGCTTCTCTCTCTGGTTAGTGTCCATGCATTGTTTCTTGCCTTGCCTTATGGTGCTCTGGAAAACAGTTTGACCCCCATCCTTCTTGTTGTTGTTGTTGTTAGCTGCGAAGTCGAGTCCGACCCATCGCGACGCTATGGACAACGTTCCTCCAGGCCTTCCTGTCCTCTACCATCTTCTGGAGGGAATTTAAGCTCACGCCCACTGCTTCAGTGACTCCATCCAGTCACCTCATTCTCTGTTGTCCCCTTCTTCTGTTGCCCTCAACCTTTCCCAGCATTAGGCTCTTCTCCAGTGAGTCCTTCCTTCTCATTAGGTGGCCAAAGTATTTGAGTTTCAGCTTCAGGATCTGGCCTTCTAAAGAGCTGTCAGGGTTGATCTCCTCTAGGACTGACCGGTTTGATCGCCTTGCAGTCATCCTTGTAGAAGCCTCTATTTATTGACCTAACTGTAGGTTAAAATTGATCTGCTTAACACCATCCAAACTGTTCTATACAACTCTGGTATTTACCCACTGAAATACCAGAGGTTGAGGGACACTGAAATCCAAATTCATTTGCAGAGTTCTGAGTTTTCTTAACCCTGACTTTCAACTTCCCACAAAGTCAGTGGAACCCAGTGAGATGGATTCTTAAATGAATGCAGTGGCCATTTCATTTTTTCAGCAGTGCTTCAGTTGATAATGGGATAGTGTTTCCCCACAAGATTAAACTGCAGCGGAGAAGATATCAATCAAAAACCAAAAGGCCAAAACTCTAAATCCAACAAGAAAGTCCTGGATTTTAACAAGAGCAGCGAGCCGTTTCTAACGCCCAAATAAATATGAACCAGAGGCCCAAGCAGCTGAATTTTGATCACAAGACCATGGGGATGCTGCAAAGGTTGTAACTGTGAAACGGTCGTCAGTCACATTTTTCAGTGCCATTGTAACTTGGAATGGTCATTAAATGAACTTTTGTAAGGCGAGGACCATCCGTATCTATCATCCATAACTCCTTGCCTGAACTCATCACCCATGATACCGCTATCGAATCCAAGGGCTATATCCTAAAACAAGGGTCCCCAACCCCCGGTCCGTGGACTGCTACCAGGCTGTGGCATGCCAGCAACCAGGCCGTGCAAACAAGCAAAGCCCCATTCGCGGGATGCAGGCAGCACAAAAAAACCGCGCACTCTCCGGTCTATGGAAAAACCTTTCTCCATAGAACCGGTCTCTGGTGTCCAAAAGGTTGGGGACCTTTCTTTCTAAATTCCCATGGAGCATTTCTGCACTTGGAACCAACAGCATGATCAAATGAAACATTGCCAACAAACCATCACGTACTCTATAATCTTTCAGAGAACAGCTTGGCCCAGCGCAATTTTACTTCTAGAAGCTCTGACAACAGTCACTGCAGAGGCCAAAAGTCATTAGTCACCAGAGGCTTGCAAAGCTGGATGAAGGTAATGCAACGCAAAGCATCTGCGCGCCCAGCAGGTTGGGAAAGTGCTTAGGTGTGTAGCAGACACATTGCCATTGGGGAGGAAAGAAAATTATTATCATCGGGTTGTTATCTGCAGAATACCGGCCAAGAGCCACAGTGAAACTCAAGAGCACGCAAGGCGACAAATCTCCCGAGTTCAACTCTTGTGTCCTCAAACTTGTTAGTGAGGCAGGTTTTAGCAACCATCCCACTTCAACCACCCCGTGGTGTTCCACGTCCTAGGGCTGGATCAGTTTTAGTAAATTAAACAGCATTTCAAGGTCACAGTTAGGTTATTTTTAAAAATTGTATTTTAAAATACAATACAATTCTAACCACTGGTGGCGCAGTGGTTAGAATGCAGTATTGCAAGCTAATTCTGCTGACTGACGGCTGCCAGCAGTTCGATCCTTACCGGCTTCAAGGTTGACTCAGCCTTCCATCCTTCCGAGGTTGGTAAAATGAGGACCCAGATTGTTGGAGGTCAATAGGCTGACTCTGTAAACCCCTTAGAGAGGGCTCTGAAGCACTGTGAAGCGGTATATAAGTCTAAGTGCTATGGCTATTATTATTTTTTACAAATAACCCAAGGCGGTGAACATATCCAGCACACTTTCCACCTCCTATTTTCCCCACAACAACCCTGTGGGGTCAACTAGACTGAGCGGGAGTGACTGGCCCAAAGTCCCCCAGCTGGCTTTCATGGCTGAAGTGAGACTTGAACTCACAGTCTGTTACTTTCTAGCCTGGTGCCTTAATCACTGCACTAAAATGAAACTTCCTCACTCAATCTGTAATGGAAACATGAAGCAAACCCTCTAAGACAGGGGTGTCAAACTCAATTTCATTGAGGGCTGCATCAGCATTGCGGTTGCCCTCAGGGGGCCGGGTGGGTATGGCCAGGGTAGGCGTGGCCTACTGAGTGGGTGTGGCTAAAGTGGGTATGGCCTACTGGGTGGGTGTGGCCAGCTCTACATCATTTGCATCAAGGGTGCCTATGGGGACCTGGCCAGGAGTGGGACAGATCTGGGGGTCTCTGGCAGAAGGAGGGTCTCTGGGCCAGGGCCAAGGCAGCGGGGGCCGTTCCCTCACTGTTTCCAGGATGGCTTCGGGGGCCACATGAAACCTCTTCGCGGGCCGGATCCGGCCCCCGGGCCTTGTGTTTGACATGTCTGCTCTAAGACAAAAGTCTCTGTTCTGCAATTCTGCCCGCCCCCCCCCAATAAACAGAAAGTCCAATTGCAGGTTTAAATCTAACACTAGGACCCATTTAGCTACAGTGGGACCAACCCTGTTATTAGCGTCCATCACACCATTTCCTCTTATTTTTAAAAAATATTTTATTTCCAGTAGCTTGGGGGCTAGTTATGTAAATGATATCCTACTGTATAATAATGTCCATTTCCTTTAAAATGTTTTCAAGGTTTTATAACTATATAAAAAAAAGAAAAAAAAAGATCTGTTTTTTTATGTTTTATGTTTTGTTGTCAAAAAGGGATCCATCACCATCCACGATAAAGTTATATGTAGAATAACCAACAAATTGTGGCAATTGGGAAATCTGAAAGAAAACGTTAAAAAAAAATATATATGACAAGAGCCTCTGAGTTGTGAGAACAAATGATTTGGAAAAAGGGGCAGGAAAATGGATTTCAAAGTTTAGAGGCATTTTGACCTTGACTGAGCAAAATATCCTCCAATCAGTCAAGCAGATTCCACTTTAGCCCTGAAAGCTTGTGAAAATATTAACCAGGTAAAGGTGGTTGCTAAGCATTTCCTCTTTAAACCCTGAAAAGGTTTGGTGGCAGAGTTCCAAAGGGGAACGCTGCATAAGGTTTAAATGGAAAGTAACAAGATTTCCATAAAGAAACTATGTGCGGAATGAAAGGGCGTAAGATACGGAACATAAAATGTTGTGAACATTTCACAAAAGAAAATTATTAGCCAAGATTTTAAGTGCAGGGAAGAACAAAAGTTGATGAATTATAGAATATCAGCAACTGGGGTGGGGGGGGGAGGAAGGGGGTGGGCAAAGAAAAAAAATGAAAAGATATAAAGTTCTAGGATATTATTTGAAAGCACTAAAGATCGAAACTGTTAGAAGTAAAAGGTATGAATATAAAGTTGGTTTATCTGATCAAGCTAAAATGCATATTTGTTAGCTGGCATCCCTTATTGGATTATTGCTGATATCAGGACTGAAATGACAAAGTTTATGGATTTGTTTATAAATAAAAGATGGGATAAAAGCAGTGCTTTTTTGTAAAAGAAAAAGGTGCCGGAACTCACACATGTCATACAACCCACCTTGCCAACCCTACAAGGTTCCATCCAAAAAAGGTGCCGGAACTCCGTTCGGAGCGTTCTATGAGAAAAAAAGCCCTGGATAAATGATAAATAAAAGATGGGACTTTTGAGAGAGTGATAGGTTAATAAAATATTATTTGTATCTGTGATGAAAATGGGAAATCAATTCTTTATATATGTCTTTTCTTTTCCTTTATCAGATTTCCCTTTTGTCTTTCTTTTCTGCACCTTCTTTTTCTTGTTATCCTTGTAATTTTTTCAGCTTGCATTAGTTTTTACTGTTGTAATTAGAATTCTTAATAAAATTACTGTATTTTTTAAAAAAAGATTGCAGTGATTTGTTTGAATGTATGTGGGAAGTGCTATATCAAGGTTGTATGTATAGACTATTCAGAGGGGCCCTTGGCAAGCTCGGGTTAAGATTGTCCTGGATTTTGGCCAGGCATGTTTGTGTACTCAGCAATGGCAATTTGCACAACACGGCACATCGCATAAACTTAGATAATACAAGACAGTTGTCAAAACTGGTTTCAAGCAATTGAAAATAAATCTCCACACTTTCCATCATTCTGCAGGACCGCTAAAATCAGGGAAGGAATCAACAACTGCATTTAAAACCTCCATTTCCACAACCTATCAAGTTACAGTTTACATTTGCAAAAAAAAGAAGCCTAGACTGTTTATTCTCATATAAATAAATAGATTGGATTGCACACTTTTACTAAAAACTGGAGATGTATGGTTTTGTTTTTTTTAATAATGTTATTGAAGGAAAATTCTCCTTGCATTCCACGGTTTAGGCAGACACATGGACAGCTAGCTTTAAAAAGTCATGCAGAGTGATCAAATCAGATGTGAATTCTATAAATGCCCTAATTTCAAACTCTATGCGTGTGCTATTGATGTGCCGTGCTGAGAAATTCTTTCTGCTGGCACTGGGTCGGTACTTCCTTATCATTAACTTACTAAACAACATAAAGGTAAGGTCTTTGGCTTCTAAACCAATCCAAAGATTAATTCCACAGAAGGAATGCAGCTAAGTATTATTTAATAAAGCTAATGGACTCACAAGAGCTAAGGCTGAATTTCTAAGGCAGCTTTGCAAATAAGCTACCCAGAGGTCCTAGTTAAGGTTGCCAATGTTTTTGCTTGCCTACTCAACTGAAGCAAAGGGGCTGCCTCTTCACAAGGGCTGTGAATGATGAGGCATCTTTCTTCCAACAGGGTCATTCTATTACAAGGGTCTTCAAACTTGACCCTCTTATGACTTGTGGATTTCAACTCCCAGAATTGGAGGAGGCTGAGGAATTCTGGGAGTTGAAGTCCACAAGTCATAAAAGGACCAAGTTTGAAGACCCCTGTTCTATTACCTCTGCTATGTACAGAGGAGAAACAACGTTACCTGCTTCTCTTTTGTGCAAATACTCGCTCACCTTTCCAAAATTTTCTTCACTTGCATGAAGAATTCTACTCATTTATAGTTGGCTGGTTCTGAAAGATAAGATTGCTCCAAGGGATAGTTATGATTATGGAAGGGGTAGAATGCAATTCAGCCATGTCTGGTGGCTGAGGGAGGTTATCAGCTTGTTTGATTCATTCATTCAATTTTTCTGGCTGCCCTTCTCAAACATATGACTCTGGGCAGCTGACAGATTAGAAACAAGATAAAAACATCATAGAGAACAATAAAATACAGAAGCTGAGATAAAGACAACGACAAAGTGGTTCTAACTGAGAAAAGAACCTTACTCAGAGGACCAGAGAACATTAAGAGCTACATGGGACTGGGAAATTGGGAGATACCTCTAAAACAGTGGTCTTCAAACTTGGCCCTTTTATGACTTGTGGACTTCAACTCCCAGAATTCCTCAGCCAGACATGCTGGCTGAGGAATTCTGGGAGTTGAAGTCCACAAGTCATAAAAGGGCCAAGTTCGAAGACCCCTGCTCTAAAAGAAGGTTGTGCGCACATGATACATCACCCACAATCAAACTAACTATGGTTTATTCCATTTAACCATGTTTTTCCCAGTTCAGCCAACAATGTGGATCAGTGGGTCATAGCCGGAGCCTAACAAAGGTGCCAACTGCTCATTCACCTGCACATAATCCCTGGTTACCTTTTGCAATCAGGCCAACGCTTAAAGTTGAGGCAGATTTAACTGTTTCAACACAGTGCTCTGTATCAACACTGATTAAGATAAAAGACAGGTGCACCACCTTTCTTTTTTTTTCTTTTTATTTCCACAAGGGCAAGCAAACAACGGAGGAATCCGAGGACACAGCCTGCCCGATTTCCAGCAGAACGGAGCTGTAACCAGCTCGCCAGCAGACTGATGCAAAAAAGAAAAACTAACACACTGTGAAATCACGCTGCTTTTAAACTTACCCTAAATTGAGAAGACTCCCCCCCCCAAAAAAGAGGTCCACTTTCATGAAAGTGAAACCTGAAGCCCTTCTTCTAAATCCCTCACAAAGATTGCGTAGCCCTAGCGGAAATGGGTCAGGTACATGCAGGCAACAAACCTTCTAGGGAAGTTGGCTTCAAATCTGTGGCCACGGTTTCTATTTTGACTTCTCTGACCACCACCCTCTTCTGCAGATGCCTCCATGAACGATACTGCAGGCGTCACCAGCAGCCCCAGAAGACCAGTGTCCCATCTGCAGCTTAGGCAAAAGGAGTAGGTTTTACAACAACAGCAACAACAACAAAAACACATCCAAATATCAGCGACATCATTCCCAGCTTTCTATTTTTTCCAGTCTAAGGGAACATTGCAAAGCTTAAGCTAAGCTTCTTAGAACTCCAGTCTTGTTCATTTGCGGATGACTTTCTGGAAATTGAACGGAATAGGAGCAAAATCATTGGGGGTCCAGAGAGAGAAGCCGATAAAATAAAAAATTGGGTTTCAAAAGATTGAAACGTTAAAAGATTTTAAAGTATTTAAAAAGATAAAAAGAAGCGTTGGTGTAATGTTTAACTCAGGGGTCTTCAAACTCGGCCCTTTTATGACTCGTGGACTTCAACTCCCAGAATTCCTCAGCCAGGCATGCTGGCTGAGGAATTCTGGGAGTTGAAGTCCACGAGTCATAAAAGGGCCGAGTTTGAAGACCCCTGGTTTAACTTGTTGAATTGCTCTATTTTTTCTTATATATATATATATATGTTTTTAATATGTATATATGTATGGATGCATGCATGCATGCATGCATGTAAAAAGGGAGGAGAATTTACTGGGGTTTTTTTTCTTTTTTTAGTGTCCAGCTTTTTTAGTGTCCATTTTCTCTTTTTTTATACACCAATATTTTTTTTCATTGTTGTAAGTACTGGACGTATGGTTTTGGTTTTATGTTTTGTATTTTACCTTTTATGATAAAACAAAATAAATACTGTATAATATGAAAAAAGCTATAAAGAAGCATTGGGGTATGGGGGCAGATTCCCCATTCCACCCTTGTGGGGAAGGTATTTGGGCAGTGGCTCAGCCTGTTCACTTTTGCTCCATTCTGAGTCACAACCTCCCTCCCATTCACGTGATCAAGAGTATATATGGAGCCCACCCTGTGCCTCCCAGTGCACACATTTCACACAGAAGCAACCCTTGATTACTCGGAAAAATAAATAAATAGAGATGCCTCCAACTGTGCCCATGTAGCCACCAATGAATCATTAGCTCTCTAAAAGCCAAGTCCTCGCTCTTAAAGTATTTTAATAGGATTTAAATGCAATAAGGAAAATTGCTACACCCAAACATCTGCTCCTTACATAATGTCATCACCCAGAGCTTCTCATGACACCACACAGTCACATGTTGAATGTTTACTGTTATACAACTAAGAGACAAAAGGGAGCATTGAAACACTCCCATAGATATCTCCTCTAGGCGTAGATGGGCAGCAAACGAGTCTAATGAATAAATAAATATTATGAAATAATTAAATTCTCCTGCTCAGTAGTCCACCTGATGAACGTTTTCATCCAGACGATTTGTCGTTTGGTCTCAGTCCTAAATCCCTTCCAGATACATGAGGGAGCGGGAAAACTGATCATCCTAATCCTTTTCTCCAGACCTCCCCCCCCCCACAACCAAATAGCTTCCATTCACATAGTGCCCGTTTTGAAGTGGAAACACATGAAAGCTGAACTGGACTGCTCTAAAGTAGAGGTAGAAATCGGGAGATTTGCATCTCCGTGGAGGTAATCCAGAGTTAGCCAGGTTACTTGAGGGAATGCCTTTCTCCCAAGAGTTTCTACATGTCCAATCTCATCCAACGGACCGAAGATGCTGCAGATCCCACCAGCCAAAGGGTGTTGATTGGTAGGAACCAGAAGATGGGCCTTCTCTGCTATACTCCCTGCATTGGTGGAATGTTCTTCCCTCGGAGGTTAGAATGGCCCCAAACAGTGGTAGGATTCAAATATATGAAGAACCAGTTCTCTGTGTGGACGCCGCTTCCGGAAGTCCATTCTGGGCAACAAAAAAATTAGCTACTGGTTCTGCTGAACTGGTGCGAACCAGCTGAATCCCCACCACTGGCCCCAACCAGAACAACAGAGTTGGGAGGGACTTCCAGTCCAACCCCCTGCTCAAGCAGAAACCCTATGCCGTTTCAGACAAATGGTTGTCCAGTCTCTTTCTTAAGAACTTCCAGAGTTGGAGAACCCACAACGTCTGGAGGCAATTTGTTCCACTGGTTCATTGTTCTCTGTGTCAGCTGTCTACCCCAGGGGTCTGCAACCTTGACAACTTTAAGACTACGCTGGCTGAGGAATTCTGGGAGCTGAAGTCCACAAGTCTTAAAAGTTGTCAGGGTTGCAGACCCCTGGTCTACCCGACTTGCTCAGACTAAATAAGCTGCTTGGATGAGCTGCGAAAAGTCTTGAATTGACAAAAAGTCTAGTTGCCTTGACTCAATTTTCAGATGACTCTGCCTGGATCATTGAGAATCTTCATCAACATAACCTTGCAAAGTTTGGAAAGCAGATTCTGACAAGCGAAGACTCGGGGAAGTAACCGTTCTGCTTTTTCCTTTTCTTTTACCGTCCTTAGCAGGGCCTAATGAATGGGGGGGGGGAAAGGCTGTTGGCAGGAGAGGCATGCAAACTGCTCAATCGTCTCTCCCTTTCCACACCCAAAGGTAAAGGTAAAGGTAAAGGTTTCCGCGCACATGCGTGCTAGTCGTTTCCGACTCTAGGGGCCGGTGCTCATCTCCGTTTCAAAGCCGAAGAGCCAGCGCTTGTCCGAGGACGTCTCCGTGGTCATGTGGCCGGCATGACTGGACGCCAAAGGCGCACGGAACGCTGTTACCTTCCCACCGGAGTGGTCCCTATTTTTCTACTTGCATTTTTATGTGCTTTCGAACTGCTAGGTTGCCAGAAGCTGGGACGAGTAACAGGCGCTCACTCTGTTACGCGGCACTCGGGATTCAACCCGCCAAACTGCCGACCTTCTGATCGACAAGCTCAGCGTCCTAACCCACTGAGCCACCGCGTCCCTCCACACCCAAACTAGCCCCTTAATTTATGAAGCATTCTGGATGCAAACCCGGTTCCAGGTTCGGCCTTGTGTCACTTGTGCAAAAGCTGAGATCCCAAGCTCGACTGGAAGTTTTTCCAGTTACACAACATTTGGTTTCTAAAGTGTAACAAATTAAAAATCAGGGGAGGGACAAGAGGCTTAAAACAGCCAGCCATGCAATCACCCACACCCAGGCTTTGGAAACTAGGAACCTTTTTTCTGCTCACATTCTGTAAGAGGCAACCTAACGTTCGACATAAGCCTCAATCATAGACCTTGTTCGCTGAGCTTATGGGAGTTATAGTTAAAACATCTGGAAGCTATGGGTCTGCCTCCCCCCGCCCCCGTCTCTGTTTTGCATCGTAAAAGAGACCCACCCATCAGATTTCCTTGAATCAACACTCAATGGCTGGTTCACACATCAGATGATTGCGCAACTTTGATGCATTGTGGCAAACTCAGCCACTGGGATTTGTGAGCTACAGAGCACAGCAAGTTGTACAAACTCAGCCAGTGGTAGTTTATTCAACAGGCCATGATTCAATAAGCTGTTGTCTCCATGGCCCCACTCATACAAAAGCAGCATCTGAATAAAGAGCCCTTTCTAAAGTCGAAAAGCAGTAGAGTCTTAGGAAAAATAATCTTTATTGTAATCTATCCCAGTCTATCACAGAAGTGTCTAAATGCTGTATTCTTCTTGCACCAAAAGTTACACAATTTTTAAACAAAACAAAAAACAAAAAAAACCCCAAGCAAATTGAATGAGAGCCGAAAGTCAAATGGAAAAAAGGTCTGGGTATATACAGGAGTCTTTGATTTACAGGCATTCTTTTAGTGACTATTCAAACATATGGTGGTGCTAAAAATATTAATGTAAATATTATAATATAGTTGATAAGCCCTGCTGTGTCTTATTTGATAGACAGGATATGAGAAGCTAATTACTGATTAGCTTCTAATTACCCCAAGACAGGATTAGTAAGCAACAAGAGAGAATTCAAGATTCCCCCACCACTCCCTTTTCAGAAATGTTTCCTGGTATTGGTTAAAGCAACTTAGTCAATCTCTTCACTGCCGCTTCACTGCAGGAATACATGAGACATTTGCTTTTCTTAGTGTGATCAGATAACTGTGATCTGAACACTTAACCAAAAGTAGACTATTGTCTTCTCCAACCTAGTGTGTTCTTCTTGGGCTGCTAAACATATAAAGGGCCCCAACACTGGAGGCTTTTAAGAAGAGACTGGCCAGTCACTTGTCTGGAATGGCATAAGGCAGAGGTAGGCAACTTCAGCTCTTTTATGACTCATGGACTTCAACTCCCAGAATTCCTGAGTCAGCTGTGCTCACTATGCCGAGGTTGCCTACCCCTGGTATAGGGTCTCCTGCTTGAGCAGGGGGTTGGACTAGAAGACCTCTAAGGTCCCTTCCAACTATTCTATTCTATTCTATTCTATTCTATTCTATTCTATTCTATTCTATTCTATTCTATTCTATTCTATTCTATTCTTCTATTCTATTCTAATTCTAATTCTAATTCTATCTTTCATTCCTTCTATTCCATTCCATTCCATTCTATTCTTCATTCCTTTGTTCTGTTCTGTTCTGTTCTGTTCTATTCTATTCTATTCTATCCTATCCTATCCTATCCTATCCTATCCTATCCTATCCTATCCTATCCTATCCTATCGCTTTCAATACACACCCAGTTTCATAAAGCTGAATCCCTAATGCAGGTTTACATTTAACACAGAAACTTAGAATATTTCCTCTGTTATCATATATCTTCTAGTGTTACGTCTTGAGCTTTTATGTTTTTTTTTAAGCCTAATTTCTGGAACCAACTTTGCCAGCTGACATCTCGACATGTCTGTAGTTACCCGATACACTGCAAGGAATACAGAACAAAGAGGCCACGCCAACAGTTGGCATGCAGAGATGCCATCTTGGAAACTCTGACAGGGCAAATCCAAACGGGACAGGCTGCATGCACTGTCTGGTGAAACTCAACTCTATCAATGTTGGGTCGTTGCAAATCAGGGGTCTTCAAACTTGGCCCTTTTATGACTTGTGGACTTCAACTCCCAGAATTCCTCAGCCAGGCATTATCGTTCATCCTTGCGATAATGTATATGCTTGTTGAACTGGCCAGCTTGGATTATTGGACTATTAGATAAGTGGACTCAACTATCTCAGCCAGCAGATGCTAGAAGGAAGGGTTTTCAAGAGAAATAGCAACTCAACAACTTTTGTGAAGTTCTTAGGGTGGCTGGGAAGGTTGCAAAATGTAACCATGTGGCTTTGGGATGCTGCAACCCTCATAAATACATGCCGGTGATCAAGCACCTGAATCTTGATTACAGGACCGTGGCAGTTAAAATGTGAGGACCAGGCATTTATCACTTTTTTCAGCATGGTCATAACTTGGGTCATTAAACAAATAGTCATAAGTCGAGGACTATCTATGCCAGGGTTCTTCAAACTTGGCGCTTTTATGACTTGTGGACTTCAACTCTCAGAATGCTGGCTGAGAAATTCTGAGAGTTGAAGTCCACAAGTCATAAAAGGGCCCAGTTTGAAGATCCCTGATCTACGCCATTTCATCAGCAACTGCATTCAGATGACAGAAGGAGTCACCTTGCCTGCTATCATCTTAGATGAATAAACATCTTGAACATGTAAGCAAGATACCACTACAGTCACTAGTTACATTCTTGGTCTCTCTATTTACAGACCCCGTTCAAAGATATGACCCACAGATGCTGTGATTTTGTTTAACTATGTTTGTTAATAAGTCCCATGACTGAATACAGGTATGCTAAGTTATGGTTGCCCAACGGACTAGCGTAATGTATTAATTCAGTCATTGTGGGAGATAAAACTGCCTCTGATTGCGTGACACACAGTTTCTGGCTTCGGCCTGCACAAGCTTGTTTAGGTGCCAATCCCCGTGGTGGCATCCAAATTCTCCTGCACATGACTTTTCCTGCATACCTTCCTAACGATTAAGGGGAAACTAATGCAATTCCTTCTATGCTTTTCCCAAGCTTAGGTTTAATGCATGGCCTTCGACTCCTTCCCGCAGAACTCTGGGAGTTGAAGTCCGCACATCTGGAGAATGGAAAGACTGGGAAAGGGCTGCTGTGTGTCAGATTTCACAAAGGCCTGGGCAATAATCCAGAAGCTCAATGCTGCTTTTAGGAACTAGCTGACAGCAGAAGCTCCAGGGACCCGGCACACTAGATAAGTTCCTTTGCTGCAGACAAGAAGGAAGTCGTGTGCAAAATACTGTAAAATATAGATAGTCCGTGGCTTACGACGACACTGGAAAAGTGACTGCGCATACCCAAGTTCTAGTCCTCACACACGACCAGGAAGTTCTCCATCTAACCGACCTCAAAGGGTTGCAGGGGGAAATAACATAAAATAGGAACCTTCTGCTCCCCTGTGTGTTATCTTCATTTCACAGCCGGTATTTAAATGTAACAAGAGCGGAAATCAACAGAGCCTCAGTAACTGTCTTTGTTTACTGAATCCAACCAACTGCCCCATCAACAAAACAGAAACAAAAGGATTCATGTGTGTGGCAAACTGACAAAAAACATGACAAATCATTGAAGGAGGACAAAGAAAAAAAAAACCACCAGAGAGTAACGGTTGAAAATAAAAGCAGAAACAGCATCCAAAACTGCACAGCCCCGGACAAACTCTGAATTACCATGCTCGCAAAAACAAACTGTTTTTTTTTTAAAAAAAAAAAGCTTCCATGCAAGTATAGGAGTGAGACTGCAACAAAGCATTCCTGTCTTTGCACTGCTGACTTAATGAGACTCTCACCCTCTTATGCCCACACTATTCAGATACACAGATGAACATGGTTTCTGCCTTGAAAAAACTCCCCCTCCCAATCCTGTGTACAGTATGTATTTACAACCAATTTTTTCTCCTCCCACTCCTCCAAGCACCAACTTTAAGCTGAATCTGTACAGTAATGCTTGTGCTTTCTGCAGCTTGCACACTTTTAACAGAACAGAATTGGAAGGGACTTTGGAGGTCTTCTAGTCCAACCCCCTGCTCAAGCAGGAAATCTATACCGTTTCAGGCAAATGGCTGCCCAGTTAAAAAAATACACTCCAGTGTTGGCGCACCCACAACTTCTGAAGGCTGAAGTGGATTAATCCGTTCTCACTGTCAGGAAATTTCTCCTTAGTTCTAAGGTTGCTTCTCTCCTTGATTAATTTCCATCCATTGTTTCTTGTCCTGCCTTCAAGCACTTTGGAGCAGAGGTCCTCAACTTTGGCAACTTGAAGCTGGCTGAGGAATTCTGGGAGTTGAAGTCCGCAGGTCTTAAAGTTGCCAAGGTTGAGGACCCCTGCTTTGGAGAATAAGTTCATCCCCTCTTTTTTTGTGGCAGCCCCTCAGGGTATTGCGAACATTGCTATCATGTCATCCCCCTACCTAGTCCTTATTTTAAGACTTAAAAGTTATTAAGACTTTTAATAGGAGGCCCAAAGGCCACCCATTGGAGCCAACTACAATATACCAGCTGGCCTGATCTGCCATGCTAAACCAGGGCTGGGCCAACTATGGTGAGAATGCATCTTCAATCATCTGAAGAAATCACACAAAACCTGCTAGGCGGAAAACTTGGATGTAGCACAAAATGTGAACTCAGCCTTAAGGCCGTTATGCAACAAAGCTCCCTCTGGGTATGTCCTCACGCTGAACACTGTCCCCTTGCACAAACTGCCCTCCTGATTTTCAGGTCACATGTGTGTTTATCTTCTCAACTGCCCTATGGAAGAAGATGACTTCCTTTCCATTGTTAGGGGGACATCAGAGGCCTTCTTTGTAGCTACTCTACTGCAGATCACCCAGAACCCTCTTCACTGTTTGATGAACCACCAACTCAGCAAGAAAAGACTACCCTTCACTCAATGGGTAGGAAACCATCTTCACCCAAGGCCCTCTGGAGACTTTGGGATTGGTGTCCCCAAGCTCTTTCAGCCTTGCTGCTTGAGAACTCAAGAATTATAACCAGTGCTTTTTTTTTGTAAAAGAAAAAAGGTGCCGGAACTCACACATGTCCTACAACCCACCTTGCCTACCCTACAAGGTTCCATCCAAAAAAGGTGCCGGAACTCCGTTCTGAGCGTTCAATGAGAAAAAAAAGCCCTGATTATAACTCTAAAGCAGGAGAAAGTAAAGAGCAGTTAAAATGCCCAGGGGGGGGGGAAATAAGAACAAAAGAGACTCAGGTGAGGACATTTTAAAGGCCTCTTGTTTTAAGGGCAAGGTAAGATATTAGAAAGCCTCAACGTAACTTATCTGTTGTACTCCTCTACACACTCTAAAGCAGGGGTGGTCTCCAACCTTAGTAACTTTACGACTTGTGGACTCCCAGAATTCTTCAGCTGAGGAATTCTGGGAGTTGAAGCCCACAAGTCGTAAAAGTTGCCAAGGTTGGAGATTCCTGCTCTAAAGTGATCCTTGTAGAACAAAGTTTCCTGAATCCGCCCACAATTTAAAAGGCTACTTTTGAAGAGCGGAATGCACAACGCTTGCTGCCTGTTAAGTGGAAATGTGTGGGGCCCAGATGTTGCACAGCACAGACAGAAAAATAAAGCAGGAGAAAAAGTAAGGGAGGGGGGAGTAATCATTCTACAGGGCACCCTTGAAAAGGAGATAAATGCCAGACAGGACAGGTGGCAGGAAAGATTCACACAACTAAGCCACCTCCCCCCACCACCACCGCCAAGCAAATATTTAATCTCCCAGACAATTCTGTGTCTGCACAAATTCCACAGCTTTGCCACATGTGTGGCTCAGCATACAGTGGGAGTCCATGAGTAGTTAGAGTAAAGCGACTTCCCACCTCGCTTTGAGGGGCTGCATAATGCAAAAACGCTTTGGCGGAAAAGTCAAGTCAAGAACGGGTCACAACAGCACAATCCAAGCGACAGATGAAAAGCCAAAGAGCCTTTCCCCCCCCAACACACACACACACACACACACACACACACACACAAATGTCTTTGAAACTCTTGAGTCTTATGCCCTTCAGAGGTATGCCAACTTAAACACCTACAACTTCCAAAGAAAGTTTTCCCAAAGTTGCAAATCTCCAATACGAAGCCTAAGCAGTACAGAAGGGGGAGAGGGGGGGGGGGAATAAGTGCGAAAGCCAGCCCTTTGTCGCTTCGTGAAAGGAAAAAAAAAATTCTTCGGGTGGTGGTAGAGGAAGCCTGGAGCCCTTCCCCCTTTTTTCGGAAAGAAAGAAGTTTCCACCACCCCCCGACTTCCTCAGGGGCCTCCCCAGTTGCAAATACAGCCACGTTCAAAAAAAAGGGGGGGAGAGAGAGGGGGGGCAGGGAGCAATAGATCGGAACCCAGGACCTTTTCGCGAAGGGGGCGCGGGAGGACCAGGGCATCTCAAGTGCCTCCCACCAAAGCTTTCCTCCCCTGCCCCCACTCACCCACCCTTTAGGGGAACTTCGCTCTGACATTTAGGGGAGAGGGGTTCCCCCTCCCCTTCCTCCTTTCCTCTTCCGCCCGCCGTCTCTTCCCTCTTCCCCCCCCCAAAAAAAAAACCCAATCCCCCAGCCTGGGGACCTCGCTTTCCTTCCGCCGCCCCCCCAGCAAACGTTCCACGTTAAAAGGCGAAGAATCCAACTGGAAAGCAGCCATTTACACTCCAGGACTCAAGCGGGCCGCCTTGCCTTTGCAGACAGAAGCCCCCTCCCCTCCCTCTCTCTCTCTCTTTCTCTCTCTCTCTCCTTCCCCTGGACGCCCCCTCCCCCGCAGAAGTCAGACCCGCTTCCCCCACCAACCCACCCACACCCCCTTCCTTCGGCCAGCCGAACCGCCGCCGAGCCCCTTTGCCCGACCCTCGGGCTGCGGACCTGCACCAGCTGGCCCACCGTCCCATCGGCTGCCGCGCTCCTGGAAAGAGCCAGCCGACCTCCGCCGCCGCTCGCCCGCTCGCGCGCACAAAAGTTTCGGCCAGAGTTTCCAAACCACCCCCACCCTCCAAAAAGAAAGAAAGAAAGAAAGAAAGAAAGAAAGAGAGAGAGAGAGAGAGAGAGAGAGAGAGAGAGAGAGAGAGAGAGAGAGAGAGAGAGAGAGAGAGAGAGAGAGAGAGAGAAAGAAAGAAAGAAAGAAAGAAAGAAAGAAAGAAAGAAAGAAAGAAAGAAAGAAAGAAAGAAAGAAAGAAAGAAAGAAAGAAAGAAAGAAAGAAAAGAAGTTCAGCCCGGCCAGGCTGAAGGATGCTTTTTTTGGGGGGGGGGAAGAGAGCCTTACGAACCCCCTCCTCCTAAAAAAGGCTTCCCCCCAGCCCAGCCCACCATCAAAGGCGTGTCCGGGGCTCTGGGCGCACTCACCCGGCCGCCGGCTGCGGGACGGAGGGCAGAAGCCGGGCGAGGAGGCGCGCCTGGGGCATCCACGCGGAGCAGCGGTTGCGGGGCGGAATGGCTGCTCTCGGACTACGACTGCCGCCTCCTCCTCCTCCTCCTCCTTCTCCCGCCGCGACGAGCGAGCGAGCGAACAAACGAACGAACGAGCGAGCGAGCGAGCGGACGGGCTCCCCTCCAGCTCCGCCGTGCGCCTGCGCCGCGGGGGTGGGAGGGGGGCGCTCCGCGGAGCAGCTCGCGAAAGAAGCAGCGGGGGAAAAAAAAGGAAAAAGGAGGGGAGGAAAATGGGAGGGAGGAGGAGGAGGAGGAGGAGGGTTCCTCGCTTCTCACGCTCCTTTGGGGCGGAGGGGAGGGGGGGGCGACGGAAAAGGGGTCCACGGGCGTCCCCTGCCGGGGGGTTGGCGTTAACGCAAGCGGGAAAGGAAGCGCGGTCCCGGCGCGGTTGGGGTTAGACTGGGGGGGGGGGAGGAGGAAAGAGTCCGCAGCTGGTTCGCTTTGCACCTCAGAAGACCCCCCCCAAAAAAAACAACCGTATTAGTGGAATTTTTTTTTTACTTTTTTTTACCTTAAACCACTATGGGTCCTTGGTGCCCACTTCCGTTTGCTTCTTTTGTGTGTGTGTGTGTGTGTATATATATATATATATATATATATATATATATATATATATATATATATATATATATATATATATATATATATATATATATATACACACACACACACACATTATTTTTATACTTTACATACATATGTTAATTTTCCAAACAACGTGCAAACTGGGTTCATGATTCGTTAATACATACACAAATTTCACTCTTTGGTTCTTTTTTCCAACCATTTATAAAATAAATTCCAGCTTTCATAATAATAATAATAATAATAATAATAATAATAATAATAATAATAATAATAATAATAATAATAATAATAATAAGTTGGAAGGGACCTTGGAGGTCATCTAGTCCAACCCCCTGCTAAGGCAGGAAACCCTATACTATTTCAGACAGATGGCTGTCCAGTCTCTTCTTAAAAACTTCCAGTGTTGGAACATTCCCAACATTCTGGAGGCAGGTTGTTCCACTGGTTAATTGTTCTAACTGTCAGGAAGTTTCTCCTTAGTTCTAGGTTGCTTCTCTCCTTGACTAGTTTCCATCCGTTGCTTCTTTGTCTTTTAGTCTCATAGTTAGTCTGTCCATCTCTGCGCATTCCAATATCTTCTTTATTAGCCCTTCTTCTGATGGTACTTGATCATGTTTCCAGCATTGTGCATAGCTTATTCCTGCTGCGGTTATGATATGTAGAACAAAGGATGTATTTTGTTTATCAGTCTTTTCTGGTAGTATACCTAATAAAAATAATTCAGGATTAAATGCTACACGTTCTCCTAATACAGTCATGGCCGAAATTGTTGGCACCCCAGAAATTTTTCCAGAAAATCAAGTATTTCTCACAGAAAAGTATTGCAGGAACACATGTTTTGCTATACACAGGTTTATTCCCTTTGTGTGTATTGGAACACAACAAAAAAGGGAGGAAAAAAAGCAAATTGAACATAATATCAAACAAAACTCCAAAAATGGGCCGGACAAAATTATTGGCACCCTTAACTTAATATTTAGTTGCACACCCTTTGGAAAAAATAACTGAAATCAGTCGCTTCCTATAACCATCAATAAGCTTCTTACACCTCTCACCCAGAATTTTGGACCACTCTTCCTTTGCAAGCTGCTCCGGGTCTTTCTTATTGGAAGGGCGCCTTTTCCCAACAGCAATTTTAAGATCTCTCCACAGGTGTTCATTGGGATTCAGATCTGGACTCATTGCTGGCCACTTCAGAACTCTCCAGCGCTTTCTTGCCATCCATTTCTGGGTGCTTTTTGACGTATGTTTGGGGTCATTGGCCTGCTGGAAGACCCAAGAACTCGGATGCAAAACCAGCTTTCTGACACTGGGCTCTACAGTGCGACCCAAAATCTTTTGGTAATCCTCAGATTTCATGATGCCTTGCACACATTCAAGGCACCCAGTGCCAGAGGCAGCAAAACAACCCCAAAACATCATTGAACCCCCACCATATTTCACTGTAGGTACTGTGTTCTTTTCTTTGTAGGTCTCATTTCATTTTCGGTAAACAGTAGAATGATGTGCTTTACCAAAAAGCTCTATCTTGGTCTCATCTGTCCACAAGACGCTTTCCCAGAAGGATTTTGGCTTACTCAAGTACATTTTGGCAAACTGTAATCTTGCTTTTTTATGTCTCTGTGTCAGCAGTGGGGTCCTCAAGGGTCTCCTGCCATAGCGTTTCATGTCATTTAAATGTTGACGGATAGTTCGCACCGACACTGATGCTCCCTGAGCCTGCAGGACAGCTTGCATTTCTTTGGAACTTGTTTGGGGCTGCTTATCCACCATCCGGACTATCCTGCGTTGCAACCTTTCATCAATTTTTCTCTTCTGTCCACAACCAGGGAGATTCGCTACAGTGCCATGGGTTGCAAACTTCTTGATAATGTTGTGCACTGTGGACAAAGGCAAAGCTAGATCTCTGGAGATGGACTTGTAACCTTTAGATTGTTGATATTTGTCCACAATTTTGGTTCTCAAGTCCTCAGACAGTTCTCTTCTCCTCTTTCTGTTGTCCATGCTTAGTGTGGCACACACAGACACACAATGGAAAGACTAAGTGAACTTCTCTCCTTTTTATCTGCTTTCAGGTGTGATTTTTATATTGCCCACACCTGTTACTTGCCCCAGGTGAGTTTAAAGGAGCATCACATGCTTGATACGATCTTGTTTACCCACAATTTTGAAAGGGTGCCAATAATTTTGTCCGGCCCATTTTTGGAGTTTTGTTTGACATTATGTCCAATTTGCTTTTTTTCCTCCCTTTTTTGTTGTGTTCCAATACACACAAAGGGAATAAACCTGTGTATAGCAAAACATGTGTTCCTGCAATACTTTTCTGTGAGAAATACTTGATTTTCTGGAAAAATTTCTGGGGTGCCAACAATTTCGGCCATGACTGTATATTTTCTAGCCAAACATGTATTTTTCTCCAATAGGCTTTTACTTTATCACATGTCCACCGTTGGCTTCTTTTCTGCAGAGAAAAGAAACCGGCTCAAGAGAGCACCAAGGATCCCCCCCCCCATTTCAACCCCGAGCTACGAATATTCTCCTTCGTTAAACCTCTGGTGTGCCTTTTTTTTAAAAAAATGTATGTTTTTGTGGCACCTTGCCTGCTGTCATCTTAGGTGAGGAAACATCCTGAACCACTTGCAGCCACCCACAGAGTCACATTCGGGACACTCCGACCATCATAAACACGAGTTAGGTGCCAAGCGTCCAAATTTTGATCAAGTGACCCTGGTGGGGGGAGGATGCTTGCATTGGTCATGAAGTGTGGAAAACCGGGCGTAAGTCACTTTTTTCAGGGCCGTTGTAATTTCGAACGGTCACTAAATGAAACATCGTAATTCGAGGACCACCTGTATACATGGCGAGTATAGTAATTCTTTGTAACGGCAGCAATAAACTTGCCTCTGTGCCAGGCTAGATTCCTGTCAGAGCAACTGAATTCAACCCATGCTCCCCCCTACCCACCTACAATCACCTCTGCACATGACTTATGGCTCAGGAATGTGATCAAGAATCTTCAACTCACTTTTTTCTTTTTCTTGGCTGTTCCTGAAGAACGTTGCTCTTCTTTTTTTTTTTTTTAAGCTGAGGGAATTCCAGCCGGTGGAATTCAGAAACAAAAAAAAAAATCTCTCTTATTTTTTGCACGAGCTCTTAGTAAGTGTGGCTACTCGGAGCGCTCAGTTTTACGGTTATTAAAAGGGATGCCAATACGGGGAGTCCTCGATTTAACCACCATCTGTTTAGTGACCGTTCAAAGTTACAATGGCGCTGAGGGTGGGGGAAGAAATCCTCACGTTTATGACCATCTCAGCATTTGCCAGGTCATGTGATCAAAATTCAGCCACTGGGACGCTGAGCTTGTCGATCAGAAGGTCGGCAGTTTGGCGGGTCGAATCCTGAGTGCCGCGTAGCAGAGTGAGCGCCTGTTACTCGTCCCAGCTTCTGCCAACCTAGCAGTTTGAAAGCACGTAAAAATGCAAGTAGAAAAATAGGGACCGCTACGGTGGGAAGGTAACAGCGTTCCGTGCGCCTTTGGCGTCTAGTCATGCTGGCCACATGACCA
Organism: Vipera ursinii; assembly: GCF_947247035.1. NCBI lineage: Eukaryota > Metazoa > Chordata > Lepidosauria > Squamata > Viperidae > Vipera > Vipera ursinii. The sequence continues at coordinate 9,561,960 of NC_139524.1, read as the reverse complement.
CGGAGACGTCCTCGGACAAGCGCTCGCTCTTCGGCTTTGAAACGGAGATGAGCACCGGCCCCTAGAGTTGGAAACGACTAGCACACATGTGCGGGGGAAACTTTACCTTTACTTTTTACATATACATATGACATCGCCAGGGCTCCTTGCCTTGGAAGAGTGAGGAAGATTCTCAGGGATGACTCACACCCTGGACGGTATCTCTTTACTCTCCTACCATCCGGTAGGAGATATCGGAATATAGCCAGCCGTACAAACAGGCTGAAAAATAGCTTTTATCCGTGGGCTGTTAAGGCTTTTAAATGGGACATAATCTCTGTGAATGTATGCAGAATTGACTTGGGAGGCCGGTGTGTGGTGTTCACATGGTGTGGTAGGATGGAGGGTTTGTTGTCACTGTGTGTTGGGGGGAGAGAGCATGCAGGGAGGCTCAGCTAATCTCAATGTACACATGTTGTACTTTGACAATAAAGGTTTATTATTATTATTATTATTATTATTATTATTATTATTATTATTATTATTATTATTATTATATTATTTGCATATGAATATATTATTTTTTTATCATCACAAGTGCTTAATATTTTATCAGCAACATACTGTCTGGGTTCCAACATTTAACTTACTAACACATGTTAAATTCCTTTCTCTCTACCTCATTTTTCTAGCCATTGATAAAAGGTATACTGAATTTCCTTCTCTTTCTTTTTCAATGTCAATCTATCCATTTCTGCACAATCTAATTTTTTTTTTAAATTAACTCTTCCTCCGTTGGTAAATCTTCATTTTTCAATGTTGAGTGAATACAATTCTCACTGCAGTTAAGACATGTAAAATTAGATATATACCCTCTTTCTCATAATTTCCTACCATTATGCCTAAACAAAAATGATTCTGGCTTAAAGTCTATATGTTCTTTTAGTCATTTTTTCTAACCATATGTGTATTCTTGACCAGAATCTTTTGGTTTTGGAGCCTGTGGCCACTGGCATGTTGCAGCATCCCGGGGTCATGTGACTCTCATTTCCAAGCTTCCCAGTCAATTTCTGACAAGCAAACTCAATGGGACAAGCCAGATTTGCTTAACAACCATATGATTCAGTTAACAACCGCAGTGATAACTTGACGACCGTAGCAAAAAAAAGGTCGTGAAATCAGATGTGACTCATTTAACAAACACCTTGCTTAACAACAGAAATTTTGGTTCCACTTGTAGTCTTGACAATTAATTGTAATCAGTGGTGGGATTCAAATAGGTGAACAACTGGTTCTCTGTGTGCATGCCACTTCTGGAAGTCCATTCTGGGCTTGGGCAACAAAAAATTAGCTACCAGTTCTGCCGAAGTGGTGCAAACTGGCTGAATCCCAACACTGCTTGTAATGGAGAATTATAAATTGCATTTAGAACACTTGTGCAGCCTGGTCTAGCAGGATAATAACAATTTCCACATCCTGGTCTTAAATGCATTTTATTTTTCAATACAGTGGCTCTTATTTCTCACCTACACTTCTGCTTGGTGTTTCTCCTGTAAATCTGACTTTTCTCTAGTATATCCAGTTGTTTTCCTAATCCATCTTAATTGTTTACAGCATCTGATTTCCCTGCCTGAATTAAAACCACAGATAGAGTCAGGATTTTCCTAAGCACCAAGTATTATTAGTAAGAAATTATCACAACTTATCTTAAAATATAGCTATCTCTGATCATTTCAATGAGCCATTCTTGACTTTTTAAAAATCTTCTCGGTTTATGAATAAACCTATTCTTTGTATATAATACTAACATATTCCTGCAGAAGGTTTGAATCATACAGCCGTTGTAAAGGAAAAAGCAAATATCCATTAGAATGCAGACATATGAAATTAATGGTTGGCTTTCCAATTCATCAAGGGAAAATATGTCTGATGCCCAAACAGCTAAAACAAAACAAAACAGGAAGTTGCTACATTTCCTACAAAGACTTAAGACACTACCATCTCCACACTATATAGCGTAGATACAGCCAAACCTCGCTTATCGGCTTGGTAGAACATGGGACAAACAATTCTCATATCCTAAACTTTAAAAAAAAATTGCCAATCCCTCTCTGAATATATTGGAAACCTGTTTGTTTCTGCAACAATAAAATTCTCAGCTTAAACACTGTTTTTTGTCATTTTTTTTTTTTTTTTTGCCAGGCTAACACAAAATATTTTAAAAAACGGGTCTTAGAAAAAAAATCCTGTCGACAAAGACACGTCCTAATCCAATCTTTCTCAACCTTGGTCGCCTGAAGATGGGTGGACTTCAACTCCCAGAAAGCTATGCTGTCTGGGGAATTCTGGGAGTTGAAGTCCACTCATCTTCAAATTGCCAAAGTTGAGGAACACTGTATAGTAATCTAATCCAGAGGTCCCCAACCTTTTGGGCACCAGGGACCGGTTCCATGGAGAGAGTTTTTTCTGCAGACTGGAGGGTGCGTGGTTTTGTGTGCTGCCTGCATCCAACGGATGGGGCTTTGCTTGTTTGTGCGAACCGATAGCTGGCACGCCAAGGCCCAGTACGAGTCCACAGACTGGGGATTAGGGACTCATGATCTAATCCTTAAAAATTGAATGCAGCCAGTTGTTCAGAAAATACATTATGCAAGATGGTGGACCTCGCCACCTAGTGGTGCTTTCTGAGAATTACTTTCTTCCCATCCAACGAAGAGATTTTTTAGAACCATCTTTTAAATATGAATTTTTAATTCATTTAACGTTGGTGGTGATGCACAAGCAATTTCCATACCTGAATATGCCATGTTGCCTAATTCTTTGAAGGGAGTTGCAGTGTTCCAACAAGTTATAAAGGTTTTTGTTTCTGCTAATTTCCAACCTTTTCAGCCTGTTTCCAGAAAAAAATTCCCACGTTGATTCACTTATAAGACCACTGCATTTAATGACTGCTGCATTCCCTTAACAAGTGCAGCATTCATTTAATGACCACCACAAAAAATGTTATCTTTAAATATTCCATTTAATAAATCTAGTCATCTAATCTTTTAACTCTTATTCAAAACATTTTATCCATTGTAGTTTTCTTAAAATCAATCACATTTAAATATCTAAAAGTTTCCATTCCAACTTTTTTATATTACTCATATAGAGAAATAAATTAAGAAAAGAGAAGAAAGGGGGAGTACTTATCCCTCTTAAAATAAAATTCATATCTAAAATCTTTCTATTTCTTTAACCATATTCCAATAGGTGTTTCTTTTTTATATATTCTGTCTGGTAGGGTCCAGGCAGAATATAGGTTTCTTAATTTTCACCCAGACAACACACTGTTTACCAAATATTAAGGTGACCATGTTAAAGAATTAATAAAATATATTATTTAAAAAATGTTATAAAATTGGGTCTGATCCCCTGAGTGTCTCAGTTTATGACTGTCATGACTTACAATAGAAATTCTAAAGTCCATTATGATCATAACTGAAGACTATTTGTACTGAGGGTTGATTTGCACAGGAAAACTACCAGAAATGCTTTATTTATATTTATCTGAGCTGCTGAGCAAGCTTTTTGTTTTAGGCATAATATTTCTCTACATGGACATTATTTATCATTTTTCTTGTATATCTTTGGTCCGGATGCAGACTCTCCATCTCAATTTTGTGATTTTAAGGATGTTTTTTTTTTCTTATGGCCATAGAGGAAAACCCCTTAGAGCTAAAATCCTTATAAAGCCTGTGGTCTGTTGCCTCTTCTACTCCATATTTATAGACTTCAAAGAATTAGCAAGTACTTTTCCTGCCTGAATGTAAGGAGGAAGACAGGAAAGGAAATAAGCTTAAAACAAAATGCAGAGGAAGTGGTCAAATCCTTATGGATTTCTTTTTTCCCCAAAGTCACCAAAATTAAACCATGAAGGTATGTATTTGGCTTTCAACTCTCCTATTTAAAGGCTTAGTAAGTTACCGGCTGCCATAAAAACAAAGGAAAAAAAGTGATACTAATGTAAAGCGACTTTAATCTTCTTAAATACAATCTTTTGTTAAAAATTTTGAAGACAGTAAAATAATAAATAAGGAAAAAGATGAAAAAGATAGAAAAAAGAAAATACAGAATTATGACTTACGCCCTTCTTTCAATTGAGTAGAAATTTTGTTTGTCAGTTACTAAATCTTTTTACTTACCTGAGTATCTTAATCTTTCCCCTCCCTCTTAACCCTTTTTAATCCCCCAATCCGTAAATCATGAATTCAACGAAAAGTTCTATGTAATGTTTCCAGTCTTTCAAAAAAAGCCTTTATCATTATTTCTCTGACCAAAAAGTCTGTAATTTCCACTTCCCATTTGAAAGATTCTGCTTTCAAACGCCAAGACCGAAGAACTGCTCTGAACAGGGGAAAAGGCCAAGATCCTTGGCTTTTCACGCCTGACTCAAATAGTCCTGGTTTATTGAATGAGCCACAATTTGCTGGGATCATAAACCCATTAAACTGAAAAGCAAATGAATCACATTACGGCTTAGCCAGCAGTTCTGACTCCAGACTACAGGTGTTCTGTTAACACAGGTAATCCTCGGCTTACAATAATTCATTTAGTGACCATTCAAAGTTACAACTGTACTGAAAAAAGTGAGTTGTGACAGAGGTTCACTTTACAGCTGTGTGACTAACTTAACAAGTGCAGTGATTCACTTAACAACTGTGGCAAGAAAGGTTGTAAAGTGGGGCAAAATTCACCTAACCACTGTCTTGTTTAGCAACAGAAATGTGGGCTCAATTGTGGTGGTAGGTTGAGGACTACCCTGTACTCATTTTCAAGTGCCTTAACCAGAGAAAGTGTCACCTTTGTAAGTTATGCTCAGAAATGCACATTTTTGCAAAGAAATCAGCATGCTACTTTCAGCTGTGGGAAAACGTGGGAAAGAAAAAGCATCCAGAAATTCTGCTTCATAATTTCTCTGACTTTCATTAAGCTGCCCTGTCATTAACATTAACAAGATTTGAATGCTTTGAACTTATTCACAAGCTAGAGCTGCTCTGAAACAGCCCTGCAGCTCCTGCATTTTTCTTTCTGCAATCCATCATGGTCCATTGGTAAAAAAAAAAAAAAAAAAAGCTGATGATCTTCTACAAGGGTGTCAAACTGCCGGCCCACGGGCTGGACGCATCACAAGGAAACGGTGCCCATCCCATTGCTAGCAAAGGGGAAAAAGTTCTGATACATTGTGCCATGTCACGTGACGTCGCGAGTTTGACATGTCTGATCTAGAAATACTAAGAAAACCAAATCAACTTTGAAAAGAAGGGGTGAAGTCATTAAGTCAAGCTCACTTTGGGGTGACAGTAGAATAGAATAGAATAGAATAGAATAGAATAGAATAGAATAGAATAGAATAGAATAGAATAGAACAGATCAGATTGTAGAATAGAATAGAATAGAATAGAATAGAATAGAATAGAATAGAATAGAATAGAATAGAATAGAATAGAATAGAATAGAATAGAATAGAATAGAATAGAATAGAATAGAATAGAATAGAATAGAATAGAATAGAATAGAATAGAATAGAATAGAATAGAATCTGGGACATTGGAGGTCTTCCAGTCCAGCCCCATCCTCGAGCAGGAGATCCTATACCATTTCAGACAAGTGACTGTCTTCTAGTCTCTTCTTAAAAATCTCCAACGATTTCTGAAGGCAAGTTGGTTAATTGCCCTCACTGTTAGGAACTCTCTCCTTAATTCCAGGTTGCTTCTCTCTTTGATCAGTTTCCAGCCATTGTTTCTCATCCTGCCCTCTGGGTGCTTTGGAGAATAATGTGACCCCCTCTTCTTTGTGGCAGCCCCTCAAATACTGGGAGACTGCTAGCATGTCTCCCCTATTTCTTCTTCTCTTTAGACTGGCCAAACCCAAGTCTTGCAGCCGTTCTTCATATGCTTTAGTCTCACTTCCCAGACACAACATGTTTCTCCAGTCGATTTCAAACAACAGCACCAAAGCTGTATGACGCATCCCCTTTCCAGGGTGCTTTTTGTGCAATCCAGTCTACAGACTCAGGATGAGGACGGATGAGATCTGACCAAGCTTAGGTTCCAAGTCCAGGATGGGCAGGTTTGCCATCTGCTCAGCCTGATGTTCTTTAAGTCAGGGGTCTGCAACCTTGACAACTTTAAGACTTGTGGACTTCAGCTCCCAGAATTCCTCAGCCAGCATAGATCCAAGCCAGTTAATGATATAGAATTATGGGAGTGATTGTATTGTCACTCTAAAATGTTTGGGAGACCCGGGCTATCTTCTCCTGGTAAACCTCCAATCTTATCCAGCAGAAACTCCCGTTAATACTCTTAGCCATATTTCATGTTGCTGTCTGTTTCACTCAGGACGTTTTAAGAATTTAAGTAGGGGGATCCCTTCCTTCATGTTCAGCCAGTCTGGAAATACATGGCAAAGCTTGCAATAACAAACCGCATGAACATTAATCAGCTACAAAAATATATCACCGGACAAAGAGCCCTCGGGGACTTTTGTCTATTACTGAAATCCAAAGTCAGCTTCCTTCCTCTGCCGAGTAACTCCTTTACTTTAGCTATTTTGTCTAGGATATAAATGATGTATGTTTAGGTTCTGTTTGTTTATCAGTGGCATTTGAAGGCACCGTTACTGTTTCCTCTTCCACTGAAACTTATGTTGATGTTGGCCTGAGTGATATTGGCCATGCCCTCGGTTTATAGCTGAGCTGGGTGCCTTCCAGGTATTATTATTATTATTATTATTATTATTATTATTATTATTATTATTATTATTATTATTATACTGGCACTAATGGTTGACAAGGGTTGCTGCCAGCATCCTAGGTATCAACCAGGTACAACATCATCATCATCATCATCATCATTATTATTATTATTATTATTATTATTATTATTAATCTTCATCTTCATTATCTGACACTGCTGGCTGGAGGCCAGTGAATAGGGTTCAGCTTCACATTCAAGACAAGTGAGTGCTATTTTTCTGAACATCACGTCCATCAGTTGTCACCTTCTTAGCTTGCTTCTACTTTCCATCCAGCCTTCTTCATGATGGTCAGAAATGAACTAAAACACCTGCCCTACCATTGTCTTTGACCATCCTCCCTAACATCAAAAGCATCAGCATAAACTCATGGCTTCAAAGCGTCCCACTACTCAACAGTTGCTCGTCTTTAAAAAAATCATTTTCTCACTGGTGGGACCTGGCGTGAGCTCCAGGTGGTTTGAAAGGGGAACGTACTTCCAAATGACTTTGAAGGCGAATCAAAGAATTGAGATGCTCGAGACAGCTTGTTAAAAATATATTTATATTTTAAGAAGTTCTCAGGGCTCAAAGAATCAAGAGTCGGTGGCAACTTTTAACAGGAGGGCTGACCATCTCAGAGACAAACAAAGACAGAGTCTCTTTCTGGATAAAAAGCTTTTTTGCAACAAAATACTCAACGCACTCCCAAAAAAGTGTTTAGTTATTTACAAGACAGTGTAGAAAAGGGATTTAAAATGCTGTTAGTAGAGGCTGTACAATATTCTGCTCAGATTTTTTTGGGGGGTGCGCGTGTAGAATCAACAGCAACATTCGGGTAAAGATTGCTATAGAAGCACTTTGAGAAAATATATTCAGTGATCATTAAATATATATGCACAATAGATGAATAAGCTTACTTTGATGTACAGATGCTGCTGGATTACAACTCCAATAATGCTTGACCACTGGTTGTACTAGCCAGGAAGGCCAGAATCTGAAGCCCAGCAATCAATGGAGGAACATAGATCGTCTACCCTAGTGTTTCTCAATCTTGGGCAACTTTGAAGATGTGTCGACTTCAACTCTCAGAATTCTCCCTTTCTAGCTGGGGAATTCTGGGAATTGAAGTTCAGATATCCCAAGGTTGAGAAACATCCGTCGATATCCTAACGGTTCCTTCCGAGTATTTCCTTCAGTGCTTACCAAGATAAATACAGCCAATTCACTTATTTCATAGCAGCAAATTTGGGTTTGCAATTCAAAACGCTTGGAATAGCTACAAGCAAGGCTAGCTTTTGGCTGAGTCAATCTAGTTTTTGTACACATCTGCATGAAGAACATCTACCCTTCACACTGATTGAATGTACAAAATATTGAAGGAGAAAGCATTGTTATGGCAAGGCCAATCTTCCCCGATTTTAGCATTGAAAATACCCCAGTACACACAGAGAGGGGGGGGGAATGACACACAGAATTGCAGTCATCAGTGGTTAAGTAGGCACGGCTAAATTAAGTTTTGTGCTCCTTTTTTTTCTTTTTGCAAACATGTATGTTATGTTCCTAATTATAGATATTTTTTTTTTGGCAGCCAACACATGAGCCGTTGCAGGGATGGATCTAAAAAAAGAAACATGTGAGATAGCTCTAAGCAAAATAGCTATTTTCATATTTCCGTGTCGTAAACAGCTAGTGCAAAACAATTGCATCTTTTTCTTCTTCTTTTTTAAAAAAGAAAGGAATCCAGTTTTCTCCCCCCTATATGAAAAACACAAAGCCTGGCATGGTCACTCGCATAAATAAAAGCTCCCACTCGGCTTAACCCATCGAGGTAAAGAAGAACAAATTCAAGCAGCTACAAGGGTAGACATAATCAACTTCATTTTAAAAAGAGGAACGGGCCTTTTGTTCTGAGAGCGTTCAGCAACTATTCAAAGGCCTGAGGTTTTCAAGGTCATCTTGCAGTAGCCTATCTAGGGAGCAAGTAGGCCTGGAGTCGTGTTTATTGAACAGCAGTTTATTTGTTAAGTTCCTCCATGGAACTTCTCCACCCGAGTCTGTTGGGAAGTTAATACGGGCAGCCTGGCCTACAAAAACACCAGGGGAGTTGAAGACCACCCAATTATTACCCTGTGATGGACCTCTGCCCCAGCAACTGTTCAGTGGTCCCAGATGCTCAAAAGGCAGCCGAAGCCAGGATTTCAGCTGTGTGCGAACCATGGTTTTAAGAGCAAGAAAGGACAGCGATGGAGCGCAGAGCGAAAACCTGAGAGTCATCAACAGAAGTGATGGCTTGCAATGGCTCAGTGATGGGAGATTATGAAAGCATGCAATGGCTCCTGAGGGTGGAGATGGGTTTTAGTCGAGCTGTGAAATAAGACTTGATTTTGCAGGAAAATATTATTTAAGATGACGCCAGAGGTCTTTGACTTGTCCCAAATCATCTGCCGATGAAGCTTCCTCTCTTGCTGCAATTAAAAAAGGGGACACGCACTGATGTGATGCCATCACATTAAGTTGCCACTGGGCTCCATTGGGGTTTCCTGAACAAACCATAGGTGGCTGGCTTACTGCCAAGCTAGGAATCAAGGAAGCCCAACAGGCACCACTTAAAAGGGCCTTGAGGAGATTCCTAGGGCTTCTCCATAAGTTGCCCAACTTTTAATTCTTAACAGGAGAAAAGGAAATAAATGTTAAATACGAGGGGAGTAGTCCCACTGACTGTATTCAGTTTGATATTAACATTTCATCTAGTCCCAACTCTTTTTGTCCCGACTCTGCCCGTTTTAAGGCATGGCTCCTAGCCTCAAAACTTGTCTTTGTCTGCCATAAGCAATGATTTACCCATCTCAGGGGTTAGGCTTCCAAATGGCAATAAACCATGGCTTGTTGAATAAACCACAATTGGCTGGGGTTAACAGAGCAGGCGGAGGCAAACCAACCAGGCCATTCCTCAGTGCAAAGGGCAAACCAGTCCACCGGGAGCCAGCTGCAAGATGTACCAGGATGACAGGGTGCCCAATCGCCTTAGATCAAAGGAAGACATCTGTTGTTCCTTTTTTTACTTTTTCTTACAGGAAGAGTCCTGTGATGAATTCATCCAGGCCTCAAAGGAGCCTTCAGGAAGCCAGCCCGGAGCCCCATGCATGAAGTGCCACTATTTCCACCCTGCTGGGATTTGCCAAATGTTTCTTCCCAGCTGCTTATTTAATAATTGGGTACCAATTTTATGCTCGTCCATATATATGTGTGTGTGTGTGTGTAAATTTTTTTGGCTTGCTAACAAAGAATAAAGGGAGACTGATATGATCATTTCAAACTTATTTGTTCTCATCAGTCAGCCTTACCCTTCTGAGATTCGAGCCTGGGCCGACTGCGTCTTAAGCAGTTGTTTTAACCCCTAGGCCACACGCTCTCTCTCTCGCTCTCTCTATTAGCTGAGAAGCAAGGAAGATATGTGTTAAATGTTTGTTAAGCATTCAGAATACACTTGCTTTACACAAATTTACACAAATATGAGCTGCCACTGCTGTGGCTACTGCCTGTAGATGGCCTTGGGCTAGGCTGAAACCCTGATACCTCCAATTCTACGTGGGGAAAAGCCCGAAATGACCAAAGAAGACATCTGAAGGATAGGAAAATATTAAGTCACAATGTCATTTTCCAAGTTGTAAAAATGTGGTCATCTCCAGAGTTAAAAAGCCGTCGAAAAAAGCCATCAGCTCAACTGAAAGGAAGCTTAGTAATGTCACATATAAAATACATTAATCCAGGGGTCTTCAAAGTTGGGCCTTTTATGACTTGTGGACTTCAACTCCCAGAATTCCTCAGCCAGGCACAAGGAATTCTGGGAGTTGAAGTCCACAAGTCATAAAAGGCCCAAGTTTGAAGACCTCTGCACTAATCTATGAAGGGAGGCTGTGCTCATGAGAATTCATACCTCACCCTAAGCCACGGTCTAGGCACTGGCCTTTGGTGTGCCAGATGTGCTTAGCCAGTTTAGAAGCAACAAAAAGGAATCATAGGAACCCGTATATACCCACCTCACAATTGCAAAATAGAACAGAACAAGAGCTGGAAGGGACCTTGGAGGTCTTCTAGTCCAGCCCCCCGCTCAAGCAGGAGAACCTATACCATTTCAGACAAGTGACATTTTCCCAAATCATTTCCCCAAAGTTGGCAGAGTTACTAAGATGAATGCCACTGCATAATGGGGGGGGGAAAGAAATTTCATGCCCTCCACTGTGCTTCTGTATTTTTTCCATTCAAACAAGCCGGGAGATTTTTGCATGAACTGGAACCTGTGATAAGATTCATACAGAGTCTCCAATATATGTTGTGTCTAATTCTTCACAAATGAATGAAAAGTCAGCCTGGCAAAAAATAAAAATAAATAAAAATGGAGGTCTTACTGGGTTCTTTGCCAGTACGACTGGCTGAAGACCTTGATCAGGTTCCCATGCTGTGGTAAGGCGCACTTTGCATAACCATCGTTTGTTAAATCAGCCACCAGAGGTGGGCAACACACAACCTGTCAAGCCAAACACCAAGCGAGCGAGTGATGTACAAACAACGAGGAGGATTTCAGATCTGCAATCTGATGCTGTAGTTCAATTTGGTCCTTGGAAGGGCAGCCAGAGAAGAAACCCCTCTCTGCCAGCAAATTCTACCTATTGGGAGCCTCGCCAGAACACCACTGGCTATCTTGGTGGCAAGCGTGCTTGGTTTTGGGTGCAGAAACTGTCACCGCTTGCAAGGACACGTGGCTTGGGAGAAATAAATAAAGCTGGAATGGGACATGCAGAAAGCCTTCTGCAGCAGAGCCGTTCAAGAAAAAGGAGAGCCAAGAAGAAGACCGGAACATCAGCAAAGAGGAAGGGAAAAGCATATCAAAGAAGACCCCCACCCAACTGTTTCCTTCAGCCCCGCCCCCCCATGTTCCCCCCTACATTAACCCTGAGTTAAAAAAACAAAAAGGATTAGAAAGTGCTACAGCCTCATTCCAGACCCAGACCACTAAGGTCTCATCCTGCGGGTGATCTCTGCAGTCTTTGCAAATTCATCACAGAGAGGGGGAGGGAGGGAGGGAGGGAGGGAGGGAGAAAAAAACAAAGCAGGACAGGAACCAGGACTGCAGGAATCTTTCCTAACCCGAAACATTCCAGGCTGGGTGGAAAATTCAACCTCCCTGCTCCCCCTTGACGTGCTCCGAGCTCAAAAGGGCGCCGCCTTAAACAGAAAGCTCTCGTCCTGAGCTAGCAAGAGGCTTCCGTCAAGTTGGGAAAGGCCTCGGAAAATGACTGTTGCCCACTCAAAACTCTTTTGCATTTGAATTGCTTTAGGTGCCCCTGGTGGGAAGTCTCCTAGGGCTCCCCGTAACTTCCAAAAACAGATCTTTCCCTGAGGTCCCCTACCCGGATCCCTCTCTAGCACACCCGGCCCAGCAGGATCCAGTCCACGTTCTGAGATTGCAAAAAAAAAAGAAAAGGGGGCAGTGTGAAAATAAGCAACACTTAATGAGACTCGGCTGCCGCCCTCTCCATCCATCTTTGAAACACTGATCTGGCAGCCTGGTAGAAACGGTGCTTGCCTTTTGTCTTGAGTCACAATTCAGAATTCTATTCCTTCTTAAGGAGCGCTTCTCCTGTAAACAGTCACTAGGTCCTTCGGGAGTCCTTTACGCAAACCGGTAGGTTCTCTTCTCAGTTCTCCTAAATCTTTGACCTCTTGCAAGACCTGGGTGGCTTGCCGGAGTTGCTCGGTTGCTTCGTTGAGTAGTTCCTTTGCATCCACTGAAGATCCTTTGTCCTTCTGGCCTTGCTCCAGCTCTTCATCCTGGACCTTCTGCAGGAGCTTTTCAGTTCGTTCCTTTTCGTGAGCAATCTTCTTCTCCATCCGCACCACGTGGAGTATAGGCGTCTTCTGGAAATCTGGCCGCGGAAGAGGCCTTTTTGGCAATTCTGAAAGCAAGCCCCCCAGAGACGAGCTGCGAGGCTTGGTTGCCGGAGAACCTCCCGCGGGCTCCACTATGTCAACCTGATCTTCAGAAGGCAGGGTCAACCTTGGCTCTTCCTTGGCTCCTTGTTCTGAGGAAGACTCGTCCTGCTCCTTCCCATTGGGGACAGCAGGTTCAGCTGTTCCGTTGTCATCAATGCCGTTGACGTCAAGGTCGGAGTCTCCATCAGGCTGCCGATCCCCTTCGGCAATGTCTACCTGTGCATTGTCCTCCTTAGAGCTCAAGCTGGCTCTGAAAACCTTAGGAGGAGGAGTCGGTGGCTTGATTGCTTCCTCGTTTAATCCAGGGGCGTCCTCGGCTTCCACTTCATGGAGTTCAGAACCTGGACAATCCCATCCCACCTTCATTTTGTCAGAAACAATCTTTGGAGGAGGTGCTGGAGGTTTGGTTTCCACCAAATCCTCTTCGGCTGGAGTCCCTTCGGAGTCCTCGCATTTCTCCTCTTCTGCATCGCTCACGTCTACAGAGTTCACCGTTTCGCTGGGTGCGGCGACTTCCTTAAGAGGTTTAGCTGGAGGCATCGGTGGCTTCCTGACCTGCGGATCTTCTGGGGTAAGATTGGCACTTAGGTTGTCCGTGGGAGGCATGGGCACTTTTGCGGGGGGCATGGGAGGTTTATGGGTCTCCTTTGGAAGGGGGGAGTCAGCAGTTTCACGGGTCACGGGGATGCTGTTTGGGGGTCCGCTGTCTGGTACCTCTAAATCAAGTCTCAGGATCCCATCTGACATTGAACTAGCCACCTAAGTAGGAAAGCAAATGAGAGATCTCAGAATCAGTGCTCAAGTCCATAATTGTTGAAGAATGAAAGCTACTGACCACACAACAAGAAATGACTTAAAACAGCTTCAAACATCCCACGTGTCCTGCAATTTCGGAGTGACTATCATGCATGGCTTTTTAAAAAAATAAAATAAAATATTACACTGTTGTCAGCACAAAAGATTCTCCTACCTTCACGGCAGCTCACTCAATGAGCCCCCCTGGAAGACTCATACATGGGATCGATGGAGCAGGAACCTATCTTTATCCTTTCCTTAGGCTACCATATGTAAGCTATGGGGAAACAAAAATCCAGACAACCATCAGATAGCAAGGTCTTGCTCTATGCTGCCTGCTGGTGGTCATCTGGAGTTTTGCAGTCCAAATATGACCGCATGCTCTTGGAAACAGTTTACCAGAATGTGGGGCTTTGTTCCATGTGATAAGACTTCTTGGGCCTACATCCTTTCTTCTGTTGAGCCCTAGCTGGATAGAATTCTTTGTTATTAGGCTGGAGAACGAGGCTGTTCCTAGACACACATCCCACAGTCACTTGATCATATTCTGGATGCTTGGCAACCAGTTCACCTTTAGGGCTGTTTGCAGCATCCCAAAGTCATGTGACTATGATCTGCAATGTTTGTTTTTTTTGCTAATTCCCATCATTTACTTTTGGATTCGAGTAAAAACGCCCATTGGGGAAAACGATTCTCTTGATAACCGTGGCGTCCACTTAACAACTGTTGTAAATAATGTTGGGGATGTACCCAATGAAATGAGCCTTGACTTACAACAATCTACTATTATAATTCCAGGCTCAATTCAGCCATAGGTCATCTATCTATCATCTATCAATATCTATCAATATGTCTCTGTGCCTGTGCCTGTGCCTCTGCCTGCCTGCCTGCCTGCCTATCTATCTATCTATCTATCTATCTATCTATCTATCTATCTATCTATCTATCTCAGTCAGTCTGTCTGTCTATCTATCTATCTATCTATCTATCTATCTATCTATCTATCTATCTATCTATCTATCTATCATCTACCTATCTGATAACACCAAAGCCTTCTCTTCCACTAAAAGTCTCCCCAAATATTAGGGACAAGAGGCTTGCTAAGAAGGCTAAGTCAAGGCTAAGAAGTTCATTCAGTTCCTCTGTTAGTGAGGAACCAGTTTGTAATGATCTTGTCTCAGCCTTCTGCTTCTTCTGGGTTTAATATTTAATCTTCTCTTCCCAGCCTACTGTTTGTTCTGCATTTTAATATTTAATCATGATTTCTTGAGGATGTTTAATAATTGTGCTTCTTTGAAACGTTGTTAAAAAGCAGCTAAGAAATACCACTGTGACTACAGAACAAATTATTTATACTAGAGGATGCAACCTCAATCGAAATAATTCATGGACATGTATAGATGGCATGTGTAATTATTTCAAATAATCATACCTGTCATAAATCCAATCTAGAATCAAAATGAGGACCCAGATTGTTGGGGGCAATTAAGCTGACTTTGTCATAATGCCACTTGGGGGGGGGGGCGAAAGCCCTAATAAGCAGGCATATACATAGAACGAAGGCTATTGCTAAGCACATTGATTTGTGCTTCTTAGATTGTAAGCCGCCCTGAGTCTTCGGAGAAGGGCGGGATATAAATGGGATTAAAATAAAAATAAAAATAAAATTAGCTGGGGGGGGTGAATATTGTGATGAGAAATAGCAAAACAGAAGAGCACAAAATATAGACCGGAACATTGCTGAATAAATGATAACAGTGTTCTGATTAAATAATATAAAAACCACATTGGTTGGTGGCAAGCCCAATTCTTACTTCTTTCAAATGGCTTCTGGTCGGTGGACGACGGCCCTTCGCTATCTTAGCTCTGCCTCGGGTTACGTGATCCAAAGTAAGACTCTCGTCAACTTTTACCTTTAAATGGGAGACAGAATAGAAAAAGAACAGTTGGAAGGGATCTAGCAAGTCTTCTAATCCAATCCCCTAACCCAGCAGAAGACCCTATTCCATTCCATACAAATGGTTGTCCAGTTTCTTCTTGAAAACTTCCACTCATGGGACAACCACAACTTCTGGAGGCAACCATTCCACTGATTGTTCTTGGGAAATTTAACCGTAATTGTAGACCGGATCTCTCTTTGATAGTCTTCCATTCGTTCCTTCTTGCCCTACCTTCAGGTATTTTGGAGAACAGGCTGACTCCTCTTCTCTGCGATAGCCCCTCGATTATTAGAAAACTGCTATCATGTCACTCTCGTTTTAGTTCACTCTCGTTTTAATCCCATAAATCAGAGGTCCCCAACCTTGGCTACTTTATGACTTGTGGACTTCAACTCCCAGAATTCCTCAGCCAATTGGGAATTGAAATCCACTAGTC
This sequence comes from Vipera ursinii, assembly GCF_947247035.1. Lineage (NCBI taxonomy): Eukaryota > Metazoa > Chordata > Lepidosauria > Squamata > Viperidae > Vipera > Vipera ursinii. The sequence continues at coordinate 9,546,039 of NC_139524.1, read as the reverse complement.
ATAAAGCGACGAAGGTTGGGGGCCTCTGCCATAAATGACTCAAAACAAGCATTTCACGGTTCAGCCTTCCAACCCAAAAAATGTACAAGAGGTTGAATCACTCCTTTAATCTGTACAACAAATCGTAGCATGTTTTTGGCTTCAGATAATGTGAAAACTTACCCACTGTGGTTTATTGCATAAAGCCAGATAACTGTGCTTTATTAACCAGTACAGGCCAGACATGACTTTTTATTTTGCCAATCCATAAACCTTGGTTTACAAGCCAATGTGGCTGTATTTTCACTACGGCAAGACTAAATCAAACAGACAATTTTGTAATCTTGAACTCAACTCTGTTGAGATTGCTGATTAACAAACTAATCCAGAGAGTACATACTACGCTTGGAGATATGTTGCAAAAGAAGGGTTATCATCCCAATGTTGTAAGATTTGGCTCAATCTCTGAACCATTAACCAACCAAACAAGCTGGATTCATACAACACGTTCATCCCCTGAGATACCTAACTGAGCTTTGGTATATTGTGTGCATGTGTCTGCTTGGATTTGTACTGGGCTCGCTAAGTGTGTGATGCAAATACTGTCAACATCAATGATACCATTAAGCATTTGTTTCCATGTGGTGCCATGATTCTCTGTCGTTGGATTCACAAAGCAACGTGCCATGTTCCTTTCTTGTATGTGATGGAAGCAAATGGATTCCGTATGAAGCAACTCCAATGTCAACAAAGAGCAGGGCCCGATAATAGAGCTGGAAGGGACCTTAGAGGTCTTCTAGTCCAGCCCCCTGCTCAAGCAGGAGAACCTATACCATCTCAGACAAGCGACTGTTCAGTTTCTTCTTAAAAATCTCCAGTGATGGAGCGCCCACGATTTCTGGAGGCAAGCTGTTCCACCAGTTGATTGTCCTCACTGTCAGGAAGTTTCTCCTTAATTCTAGGTTGCTTCTCTCTAGGTTCCAACCATTGTTTCCTGTCCTGCCCTCTGGCGCTTTGGAGAATAATTTGAACCTCTGTTCTTTGTGGCAGCCTCTCAAATAGTGGAACACTGCTATCGTGTCTCCCCTATTTCTTCTTTTCTTTAGACTAGCCAAAGCCAAGTCCCGCAGGTGTTCTTCGTACATTTTAGTTTCCTAAATAATCCTCTGGTGTAAACCTATGTAACCTTATAAGCTCGCAGAAGGCAAATATGGCCTGTAAGTTCCTTCTTACTCCTCTTTCAGGATCCCCTGCACAGAATTATTCCTTTTTTTAACGGAGTCCCCAAAACATTACTTGGTTTGCAAACATCCACACCATGAAATGTCTTCACCTAGGAGACAGTCATCTCAATGAAGGACGGGTCAAGTTCATAAGCACACATGCCATCAAGACGAACCATATGTCCAGACTTAACACAGGCAGGCCTCGACTTACAATAGTTCATTTAGTGACCGTTCGATGTTACAACAGACCTGGAAAAAAAAGACTTGCGGCCATTTTTCACACTTAAGACCATCGCAACCTCCCCGTGGGCCACCTGATCAAAATTCAAACACTTGGCCACTGGTTCATGTTTATGATGGTTGCAGTGTCCCCGGGGTGTGTGTGTGTGTGTGTCACATGACACACATACACACCCCCTTTTGCGACCATCTGACAAGCCAAGTCAACGGGGAAGCCATGTTCCCTTAACAAGCATGTTACTAACTTAACCGCTGCAGCGATTCAGCTAAGAATTGTGGCAAGAAAGATCGTCCAATGAGGCAAAGCTCCCTTAACAAATGTTTCTCCTGGCTCCATTGTGGTCGTAAATTGAGGACTACCTCAGGGTATCCTCAGCTCCAAAGTCCCTGGCTCTACCCTAATCCACTTAAGGCCACCAATATCACCCAATGACACGACTCTTCCAATGTCCCCTTCCTGGGTAAGACGAGACCATAAGCGGCTCAAATTCTGCCTTCCTCTTCTCTCCGGCCAAGATTTGCAAGGCAAATGCAATTAGTTTGCTGTTCCCAGCTGCTCTTCCCCCCACCCCCCCCACCAGCAAGTAAAATTTGGTGCACTGCCTGCAGAACTCAATGAGAAAGACAGCAACCTCTTCCTAACGCGACACTCGATGACAATCCAGTTCTTCTGGAAGGAGGCAGAAAAAAGCCACCCCCGCCTTGCAGCCGTTGTGAAAAAAAACGGGAGAGCGAGCAGATACCCGACTCGGATCCATCGGATGACACACTTGCCCTCTCAGCCGCAAAGAGAGACTCAGGGCGCTTCGCTCGGCCCTCCTTGGCTTTCAGTGGCGAGAGCTAAAAAGGACAAAAAGAAGACAAGAAAGGGAGGAAGAGGAAGGAAGCAGACTCTAGAAAGTTCATTCAGAGTTGATGTTCCTTCGCCAAAATCGTTGGTAGTCCAGGCCAGGAAGGATCAATCAAAGTCAAAGCTTCTCTAGCCAAAATAAACCATCTCCCTTGGATACCCTGGAAGGTGCAAAGCACAACTCCGCTCCTTAATGCAACTGCTGGCTTTTGACAGGAGGAGACTGAGCGCAATCTGGAGGCGAACCCTTCAGTAGATGGAATCGCTTCTCCTGTGGGGTTGGGGCTTGGATGTTCTAGGATTCCTGCATTTTGGGGAGGGGGATTAGGGAAACGCTTCTCGTGCAGTGTTTTGGTCTACAGGTAGTTCCTCGGCTTACGACCGCAACCGAGCCTCCAAGCCTCCGTCGCGAAGTGAGGCATTCGTTAGGGGAGTCCTGCCCCATTTTACCACCTTTCCTGCCACAGTTGGTTGAGCGAATCCCTGCCGTTGTTAGTCACGCAGTCGTTAAGTGAATCTAGATTTCCCCACTAACTTCGCTGATCGGAAGGTCGCCAAAGGGGAGATCACATGCCCATCGTAAATGCACGCCAGTTGCGTCTGAATTTTGATCACATGTCCACGGGAAGGCTGCAACGGTCGCCAGTGCGAAAAACGATCCTAAGTCGCTTTTTTTCCCCCAGGGCCGTCGTAACTTTGAACGGTCACTAAATGAATGGTGCTAAGTCGAGGGCTACCTCGAACCAACTCTCTGCCCTTGTTAAGCCTGTGAGAAGCCACAGTGGTGATTTTTAGCAGTCAGAGCGATCCTCTGGAAGGGGGTGAGGGGGTACATGTAGCGCTGCCTAGAACTTAAGAAGAGTTTATGAAGGAAAAAAACCAAGCAAAAGAAAAAAGATCTCCAGAGTCTGGACAGGATTATGCTGGAAAAGCCAGGAGTCTGCCAGACACACCTGTCTAGATGACCTACCAGATCTCTGTCACTTCCCCCATCCTTGGCAGTGTTCTTCCCTTTCCCCACTCTAATGCTCTTCAGATGCCTTGGATCTCAACCATCTAATCCAGAAGGTCTCATGGGCAACAAGATGGAGGAGACGGCTTTGAAAAACTCTCCCCTTTCCTATCCAGTCCTTCTGCAGCAGAAGCACAGCCTGGTTTGCAGCAAGTCAAGGCAGGAAGCCAGTTCCCTGAAAGCCAGGAAGTCTGAAAAGCCACCGAACCACAACTTCATTTCAGCACCCCTACACGCCTCGCCCGTGGCTCTCTTTCACAGTCACCATTTCTCTCTCTCTCTCTCTCTCTTTTTTAGCTCTCGTGTCTTTCAAGCTGATCTTCTTTGGCCTCTGTCTCTTTCCACCCATGGGTGAATAAATTAGGTCCTGGGGGCTCCAGTCTCCTCCTCAGCTTCTATATGGTCACCCAACCGTTAAGAGCAAGGGTCTTCCAACTTGGCCCTTTTATGACTTGTGGACTTCGACTCCCAGAATTCCTTGTGCCTGGCTGAGGAATTCTGGGAGTCCAAGTCCACAAATCATAAAAGGGTCAGGTTTGAAGACCCCTGCTTAAGAGCGTTGGAGCTGTCGATTTTCAAAAATTTGAATGAAAAAGAAAAAATCGGATGTTTTTTTTAGGGAAATATACCTGGTTTTGAAGAAACGTACCAGACGGTCCTTGGTGCTCTCTGAACATGGTTGTTTTCTTGGCAGACTTTTCAATACCCAACTAGATAACATCATCAGTGCTAGAGTACCATCACGTCTTTCTACAACTTTCTCCCTCCTCATGGGTCAATATATTTTACCCATCCTGGGCTTATATAATGTAGAGGGAATGGAACAACTTTCAGGAAACTTTGTTAATCTGAGAGGTTTTGTTGCTCCTCCAAGGAACTTTATCAGTCAGAGTAAAAACATACTGCAACTCGTTTTGGGGAGAAACTGTCTAATTTTTACTCTGACTGATGAAGTTGCTTGGAGGAGCAACGAAACATCTCAGATTAAGAAAATGTGGTCCAGTTGTCCTGATTCAACCTTTAGACACCTTTGGCATGGACGATTCGGTCTTCATGGACGTACAAAGTTAAGAAATGCCACTGACCTCATCAAATATCTTATTCTTTCCTCGGCCGATGCCATCATTGAATGCTTTCATCCACAATTCCTTTTCTTCTGTGGTCGGTGCCTGGAATTTGATATCTTGCACCTAAACAGAAAAAAACAAAACAGGAGGAGAGTTTGCCTGAAAGCCATTCAGATTTCACTACAAAAAATAATAATTCTTTGCAATACCAGTTGGTGCTATCCAGTTTCCCCCCAGGAAAAGTTCAGGGCTGGAGAACAGATCTGGAATAACCCAGATGCAGGATAATAGGCATGACTTGATGAAACAATTATCTGTCTTCCTATCTACCAGAAGATTTGAGAGTCACCTCTGATCAAAGCAAATGAAAACTAATATATATATAGTGTCTTTTTGCTGCTGTGAGCCGAGAAATACATAAGAACTGTGGGGTAAGCCTCAAATCAGGCTTAAAGTAGAAGAAAGAAAGAAAGAAAGAAAGAAAGAAAGAAAGAAAGAAAGAAAGAAAGAAAGAAAGAAAGAAAGAAAGAAAGAAAGAAAGAAAGAAAGAAAGAAAGACTTAAAGACTCCACAAACCTAAAATTATGAAAAAAAATAAAATCTTGACCATGCCTGCTTAGGTCATCACTCCATCCACTCTGGTTCTCAGCTGCAAAAGGTTGTCCAACCCAGACAAATAACCAGGATGGACATCTTAACGTTTATTTGCTGCCACAGGAGAGGTCTGCAATGAATAAGCTTGGGTTGGAGACACCTTCTCTGCCCAGGATAATGTCACAATTTGTAGGAAGCGTGTTTCTCCCCCCCCCCCCTTTTGCGGGTTTTAAGAAGTCTGAGGCTATTCTGTAATTATGTGAAACCATTTTTTGAAAATAGCAATAGTACTAGCACTTACGACTTATACACCGCTCCACAGTGCTTGACAGCCCTCTCTAAGCGGTTTACAGAGTCAGCCTATTTGTCCCCAACAATCTGGGTCTGCATTTTACCGACCTCGTAGGGATAGAAGGCCGAGTCAACCGTGAGCCGGCCAGGATTAAACTCCTGGCAGTGGACAGAGTTAGCCAGCAATACTGCATTCTAAGCACTGGGAAGGAAGGAAGGAAGGAAGGAAGGAAGGAAGGAAGGAAGGAAGGAAGGAAGGAAGGAAGGAAGGAAGGAAGGAAGGAAGGGCAATAGCACTTAGACTTATATACTGCTTCACACTGCTTTCCATACTCTCTAAGCAGTTTACAGAGTCAGCCTATTGCCCCCAACAATCTGGGTCCGCATTTTACTGACCTCGGAAGGATGGAAGGCCGAGTCAACCTTGAGCCCTGTCAGGATCGAACTGCCAAACTGCTGGCAGCCGGCAGTCAGCAGTACTGCATTCTAACCACTGCAGCACTTTAAGAGGGAAAACACCACTTTTTTTATTATGCTTGGCAAACCTAGGGTAACAGTGCCCTTGATCTTTGGAAACCGTGAAGGATATTGAGCTTTTTGGAAAGGTGCAAATATTGGTCTTTACATGGGGCTGCCCTTGAGAACCACTCGGAAGCTTCAGCTGGTACAGAGTGCAGCTGCACGAGTTCTTTTGGGGGTCTCCCGATACTCCCATATTACACCTCTGCTCCGTGAGCTGCACTGGCTTCCAGTTGCCTTCCGGGTGAAATTCAAGGTGCTGGTGATGACATACAAAGCCCTACATGGCGTGGGTCCGGATTACCTACGGGAGCACCTACTGCCGGCGTCAACGTCCCTCCGTCCTGTACATTCCCACAGAGAGGGCCTCCTCAGGGTACCACCGGTCAGAGAATGTCGGCTGGTGACCCCCAGGGGGAGAGCATTCTCGGTGGGTGCACCAATCCTTTGGAACCGCTTACCAGCTGAACTCCGTATGGCCCCCGACCTTCGCTCCTTCCAGCGTGATCTAAAAACTTATCTATTCGAACAAGCCGGCCTGGCCTGATGGATTTGGGTTTTAATATTATTTAACTAATGTATTCTTATTTTATTGCCCTGTACACCGCCCTGAGTCCTTCAGGAGAAGGGCGGTATATAAATCAAATAAATAAATAAATAAATAAATAAATAAATAAATAAATAAATAAATAAATAAATAAATAAATAAATAAATAGAACGTTTCTAAAACTGAGATTTGGAGACTACAAATCACTTTCTCCATCATGGCCCAATTTCCTCCACCCAGACGCTTGAAACAAAAAGTCATCTGCAGGGCCCTAAAGTACGGAAAGCTGCTGTAGGCCACCAGCCAAGTATGTTGACGAGATCATTGAAAGAAAGGGATGGAGTCAGTGGACATTTATAATTTAAACACATTGATACCCAGCTTTTCTGCTAAAAGGAAAATCAAAAGCAATTAACAGCTGTTAAAATCAATGTTTGGATTCCACGAATGAAGAAGAGAACAGAATGGGGTTTACTTTCTCATCCCTTCCTCTTAAGACTCTGTAGCTCATGTTTCCAGAAAAAGAAAAAAAAATTGCTCTTCGTGGTTGTGAGAATGGTGCGGGACGAGGAATGGGGTGTTTTAGGAGAAACAAACGGTATCCTCTCTCTCGGATTCAAGCCAATGACCCAAAGGCACAACCTCATCTGGAGAAGATCAAGGGCTATCATTAATCCAAGCAATGTAAAAAACACCTGATCTTGCAAAAATCACTCGTGGAATAAATGTTCCAGTACAGCAATTGCACTGGCACCAACTGATACTGTTGTAACCACCATCATTTTTGTCATCAACACAAGGGAATGAACCAAAGTACGTCAAGGAAAAATAGCTTGCAAGAATAGGAGGGAAGGGGAGGTGTGTGTGTGTGTGTGTGTGTGTGTGTGTGTGTGTGTGTGTGAGAGAGAGAGAGAGAGAGAGAGAGAGAGAGAGAGAGAGAACAAATCATGCTTCATGAAATAGGGCAGGGGTCTTCAAACCTGGCCCTTTTATGACTTGTGGACTTCAACTCCCAGAATTCTGGAAGTTGAAGTCCACAAGTCATAAAAGGGCCAGGTTTGAAGACCCCTGAAATAGGGAGAACAAATCAATGCCCAGGCTTAATACAGAAATGTAGTCCTCTGTCTTTTGCCCTCTCCCCTTTTATCTTCACAGCAAGGGAGGATCGCAACCTAACCTTAGTCAGCAATAGATGGGAAATAATCATGGATAGAACCAAACCTAGAACTAAGGAGAAATTTCCTGACTGTGAGAACAATTATTAACTAGTGGAACGGCTCGCCTTCAGAAGTTGTGGATGCTCCAACACTGGAGACTTTTAAAGAAGAGAGTGGAGAGCCATTTGCCTGAAATGTTACAGGGTTTCTTGGCTGAGCAGGGGATTGGACTAGAAGACCTCCAAGCTCCCTTCTAACTCCGTTATTCTATTATTTTGTTAAAAAAAAGAGAGAAATGGATAATTTCTGCCATCTACAGTATATCCCACCCATTTGCAACCAAATGGGTATCAATCCTTTTGCACCTTCTAGCCCTTTATTTATTCACTCGCTTTATATTCCTGCCTTTCTATCTGGAGCACAAGACAGCAGCATACATAATGCTGGGCTCAGGGCCCTTTTCAGCAATACAATGTTAAAAAGGTAAAGGTAAAGGTTCCCCCACACATGCGTGCTAGTCGATTCCGACTCTAGGGGCCGGTGCTCATCTCCGTTTCAAAGCCGAAGAGCCAGCGCTTGTCTGAGGATGTCTCCGTGGTCATGTGGCCGGCATGACTAGACGCCAAAGGCGCATGGAACGCTGTTACCTTCGCACCGTAGTGGTCCCTATTTTTCTACTTGCATTTTTTACGTGCTTTCGAACTGCTAGGTTGGCAGAAGCTGGGACGAGTAACAGGCGCTCACTCTGCTACGTGGCACTCAGGATTTGACCCGCCAAACTGCATGCCCACATGCGCTCAAGAGCTGGAACAAGTTATGCATCCTTGAATTTGTAGAAGGCAGAGCCAGGTACACCAATGATTACAGTGGAGTAAAGCAACTTCTTGTCTCTCACGATTTTTATTTTTGCTGCAGCTGCTGCAAGGGAGGAGTTAGCAAGCAGTCTTTTTGGAAAGAGAGAAGCCAAACTTGTTGGATGGCCATCTGCTCCCTCTGACTTCCCAAACAACTGACCTGGAATCGCCCTTATTAAAAAAAAAAGTCACTTACAATAGCGCCTCTACTGAAAACAAGGGGCAGGGGGATTTTTTTTTACAGTAATTTAAACTCTAAGCACAGTCCCAATTGATCAAACTTCCTTTTTGCCACAATAAGTTGCTGGCTGGAAAGCAGAGCAATGGAGGGGGAGGGGGGGGAAATGGGAGGGTCAGACTCTGTTTGGACAAAGGGGAAAAAAAACCAGAGAGAGGGAGAGAGAGATATCTTGGTTCCTTCCCAAGGAGGCATGGTTTCCCCATGAAGTCAGAGTCGTATATTCTCCCTCCATAATCAGGAATGAGTCTGCCTGAGTGATCAGGCTTTTGCCCTCGTTGTAGGCTTTAGATAGTTAAAGAGTTGTATCACCGGCTCATTCTGCGATGATTTTCCATGATTGGATTATCTGTTCTTGGCTGCCTGGTTGAACGCAGTTATACAATCCGGGTAAGAGGCTGCCAATGGCACAGTCCAGGAGATGAAAGAGAAGCAACTGAGATGTCCAAAGAAAAGAGCATTTCAGAAAAGGCCTTGCAAAGGTTCAAACTCTTATGTCTAGCCAAGATATGTCTTCCCCGGAGGCGGCCACATCTGAAGATGGATATGATCTTCCAGATATGACGTAGAGCTGTCTCTGAACGGAAGTTTGGAAGACATCGTTCCAGCCTCGTTTATTATAAGTGATCATAATAAGCACAAGACTGTTCCAGTCCCAGCGAGTGAAGATGAGAGCCCACATAATATTTAAGGACAAATCCTTATGAGTGAAGGTCTATCACAATTAGATGTATATACTGACCTTTGTAGAGAATGGCGCAAATTGAAAAGTAAAAATTAAAAAAAAAACCGAAGATCAAGCCTATACTGTAAAGCTAAAGGTGCTTTACTGTTGTCTGGGTTAGCCTTTTTCAATAAATATGTTGTGCCTTGGAAGCTTGGTAGAGAAGGACAGGCAGAGCCTTGGGGTGGAGTCAAGAGAGGAATTACCCTGGAGTCATTATGTTCTCACAAGTGATCTAAGTCCAAAAACCGTCTTGAATTCCGTTAACTTTTATTTAGTGCCAATTTAATGCTGATCATTAGTTGACTAAATTCTTGTGTATAGGTGTGAGCAATATATCAGTGTCAAGCCCCTGTGGGCTTGCCACTAACGGGAGGGGGGAGGAGGGGACAAGACCATCAGATGGAGGCGTCAGAAGGCAGCGGATGGGACCAGCAGTGACAGCCCTTTCCCTCCCCAGTGCTGGAAGGGGGACCCTGCAGAGCACGGCTACAAGGCTGTCCCGCCAAACAGCTGAGCGGCACGGAGGAGTGGCGGGGAGCTGAATGCTGAAAGCCTGCCTCGTTTCCTTCCCTTGCTGCCCTACCAGCGCACATGCCGGATGCTGGATAGGTGGGTGGGAGTTGGGGCTGGCCGGGAGGCGCCTATTTAGAGCGCTGGGAGGCGGCTGCTCCCAGCACTGACTTTGTTTGCTGTTTGTTGGAATCCCGCACGGCAGAGCGTTCCGGAAATAAACCAGCCACCTGTGAACTCGATGGCTTGTGTCTTGTTGGAGCCAGGGGTGTGGCAAGGACCTCTGACAATCAGCTTAATTGGAGCCTAACATGTGGTCCTGATTTTTCATGCCTGACACTTTGTGTAACTTCTGCAGAATTAAGCTGGTTGTAAACCTAAGTGCCCCATTCCCAAAGTTTAAATCTAGGCTCATCCAGTAATTTCTGCAACAGACAAAGAAAGAAACCACACTATTTTCATTCTGCAAAACTAGTAAGATTTTGGCCAGCCACACAGCAGATGGAGAAACAGAACCAACTTGTTATCTCCTAGGTCAGTGATGGCGAACCGTTGAGAGACTGAGTGCCCAAACTGCAACCCAAAATGGCAGACTGGGTAGGACTAAAAAGTTCAATCAATTCCAATTTTGCGAGATTTTTTTTCCCCACGAGAAGTTGAAATTGACTGATTGAACCTTTTTTTTTTTGGCACATGGCGGCGGAGGCCTAAAGCGAAAAGGTTTTTAAAAACCCAGCTGAAGGCCTAGGACTGGGGCAGCAGTGTGCGTGCCCACAGAGAGGGCTCTGCGTGCCACCTGTGGCACCCGTGCCATAGATTTGCCACCACGGTCCTAGGTGTTCCTTCAAAGTCCAATCGAATTCAAGCCATTCCACGCCTTCAAGTTATACCTCTCCCTACAAGTGGGATGCTAGTGAATATACTATCCGAGTGCAATTGTGTCAGAAATTGAGCCAGTTACTCCACAGAGCATCCCCACTGACAATGTTAAGTTGTCCCACAAAGTATCTTGTGGCCATGTCTAAAAGCCATAGCCTTCATTGCTTCAACCAAAAGCCAACAAAGGAAGTGACCAACACCTTCATGAAAGCATATACATATGGAAAGCATGGAAAGCACATGGTTTCTGGAATTCTTTCCTGTTCCAGCGGTGGCCAGAAAAGACATCTGTATTTTCTTCTGTCCAACCAAGCTTTCTCTTTGTGCTGGATCTGGGTGCACACGTAAGAAAGAAAAGGCAAGCTTGTGTACTCTTCACTCTGAGTCAAGAGGGAGAAGGGAGGAGTTCTTAGGAAGAGAGCCCTCCTTAGGGATACACTGGTGGATTGATTTTCAAGGAATGTTTTCCTCCACACTCCTAAGCCTCTCAGAATCAACCTCTGTATGGTGCCATCTCTTTCAACACCAAATTTGGTCCGTATCTGTTATGTTTTCAGAGAGCTATTCTGCTGAAGGATGCTGCCCCTTATATAATTGCCAACATTCCTTTGGAAATCGGAAAGAATAGATACAGGGAGGGGAGGGAAGGGAAGGGGAGGGAAGGGAAGGGAAGGGAGGAATTAGTTTCATATAGAACAGAAAAAGACTTTTTACCTTGCATCCTGGAGAATGGATTAAAATGAATCTGTTTTTCCTTTTCAGGAGGGCTCGCAAATCTTGGCATCTGTCATAATGGTCCAGTTCGAGACTCTCAACACATTTCTGTTCCTCCTGCAAGAGACAATATTACATATTTTTCCCCCCCTCTAACCGCAAAGTATGAAGTGTGACACACCACTGCAAGATAAGGACACTGACTCCAGATTAGGATGTTCGTGGTGCCCTTCAACTCAATCTCTGGAGTCACCCAGACTGCCCCTCCCCCCCCCAGAGTCACCCAAGTGTGAATTGGGTGACTATGTAAATTTGCTTAATTAATAAATAAATAAATGCACAAATAAAAGCTTTGCATCTGCTTCTCTCTCTCTGCAATGGTCAGCCAGCTGTAATGTACTTCATGAGCCATCCTGGTTGAGGCTGCTCAATGGTCTAAACGGGGTCAATGTGGGCCATCCCAAGTTTCCCCCCCCCACCCCCCGGTCTTGTACCACCTGCTGGGTAAAATATTCTCAACGGCACAATGAGAAGGTTGCAAAATCTCACAAGAGAAGCTGTTTGCAGAAAACAGAAGCCAAAAAAGGGGGGGCTTAAGGGGGGGGAGAAGGTATTTCTGGCTGGTTCTAACTGATGAAAAGCCCCCCCCCCCAATAAGAGGATATAAGAGTAATGCAGGCAAAATTTCATTGCACCTACAACAGCATCCCTTTGTTTGTTTGCGTTGGAGGTATCGGTGCAACTCAATTCCCTACGTGGAGATTCTTTGATTAAAATGAGGGGAAACTACGATTCTGAGGTAGGCCTGTCGTTGTCCTCTTCATTAGCCTTCCACAAATGTTGGTCTTTCTGGTAAGTGGCTTCCAGATATCATGGTCTTTGATAATTGGCAGAACTGAATCTTTCTGACGCTTCTCAAAGGTTGTCCAGCAAACCATCCAGTACAGGAACCTTACTCAGCAAAGTAACAAGGTATATGCCACCATGGACATAGATACTTTTACCGGTCTACTATAGAGAGCGTCCTCTCGTATGGTATTGTGGTTTGGTATGCAGGTCTGACAGCCGTGGACAGGAAAGTATTACAGAGGGTAGTGAGCACAGCACAAGACATTGTGGGCTGTCCCCTGAAACCACTGGATGACATCGCCAGGGCTCGTTGCCTTGGAAGAGTGAGGAAGATTCTCAGAAATGACTCACACCCTGGTCGGTATCTCTTTACTCTCCTACCATCCGGTAGGAGATATAGGAGTATAGCCAGCCGTACCAACAGGCTGAAAAATAGCTTTTATCCGTGGGCTGTTAGGCTTTTAAATGGGACATAATCTCTGTGAACTTATGCAGAATTGACTTGGGAGACTGGTGTGTGGTGTAGCTGGTTCACATGGTGTGGTAGGATGGAGGGTTTGTTGTCACTGTGTGTTGGGGGAAGAGAGCACGGGGGGAGGCTCAGCTAATCTCAATGTACACATGTTGTACTTTGACAATAAAGGATTATTATTATTATTATTATTATTATTATTATTATTATTATTATTATTATTATTATTATTATTATTATTATTATTATTTAGCCAAGAAAAGGCTCCTAGGCTGGCAAACCACCCTAACGTCTGGAAGCTGACAGCTTGGATCTACACTAACGATTCATTTACACACACACACAAGCTATCACATCCAAACCACAAAGCCACAGTTGTATTATAATCCAGTTTCAATGGATCCATATATTGGACATTGAACAGGCATATAGTAGGATTCATCTTATACAGTATTCGTGGGGGAGTAATTTTGCCAAATTTGGCACACACACAAAGCTTTGCGTTTCTCAGATCTAAGCAACTTCCAGCTACCTAAAAAAAATTAGTTAATAGTTTGGAATCTTCAGGGTGATGTTCCGGGCTATCACGCTGTGTGGCCTACGTGGGACTCCTGTTGGAGACAAGCAAGACACCTCATCTCGTTCAAAGAATGCCATTACATTTATTTTTCCTTCTTTAAAAAAGGCCACTTGAACTTGTTCTTACTGACTTACTGACTTGTTCTTACTTACTTAGTGAAGCAGTTTAGAATTCTGACCAACACATGAAATATAGCATATTTCAATCCTACATTTTCATCCGGCGCTCTTTTAATCATCCCAAGGAAATGATTTCCACTTTTTATTCAGCACCTTGCATAAAACAGGGAAGTGTTTCAGGTCACCCAAACAGCCAGCAGAGATACTGCGACAGAAGCTTTTAATGCTCTAAAACAGGGGTCTTCAAACTTGGCCCTTTTATGGCTTGTGGACTTCAACTCCCAGAATTCTTCAACCACCGTGTCCACAAGTCATAAAAGGGCCAAGTTTGAAGACCCCTGCTCTAAAATCTAGTTCCTCGCAAGTACAAAATGTAACACTTTCTTGGCTAAACCATAAATATAATTCACACATATGAGGACCCAGATTGTTGGGGGCAATTAAGCTGACTTTGTAATAATGCCGCTTGGGATGTGTGTGAAAGCCCTAACAAGCAGGCATATACATAGAATGAACGCTACTGCTAAGCTTGTAAGCCGCCCTGAGTCTTCGGAGAAGGGCGGGATATAAATGGAATAAAAATAAAAATAAATAAATCTATGGGTAAGATGGTAGTTGCTCAATCTCACATCCTAACACAGGGGAATAAACGCAGGACCAAGTATCCCAAAGGTGCTTTTTCACGAGGCAACTTGACTTCCTTGTTTTTCTTTGAAGATGTTTCGCTTCTCACCCAAGAAGCTCCTTCAGCTCTGAAGAAGCTTCTCGGAGAAGAAGCGAAAGCTCTTCAAAGACAAACAAGAAAGTCCAGTTGCCTCGTGAAAAAGCACCTTTGGGATAACTATGAGCGGGATGACTGAGAATCTCCATGGACGGACTAAGTATCCCAGGCTTAAAGAGCCATGAACATCTAAAACTATCAACTGAAATAATTAAGAGCAGCAGTAGAATGAAGTTCGCCGTCTTTCCAAATGGGCCCAACGATTAGATGAGAAAAGCAGGTTAATCCGAGAGGACTTTGTTTATTGCGCTTATTCAAAATGAACCCGTAGTGATCCTAAGCAAGGGAGAGAAAAGGTTGGAGGCAGATTTCTGATTCCGAGATGATGGGTTGGTTTCTTTCTGCTTGACATCTTTCATCGCTATTGCCATGGGTTGCTCAACAAGAAGAAAAGAGGAAGCACAAGGAAGGAAGGAAGAGGACTACTAAGAGAGTGTAAAAATAATCTTCAGATCGTAAATGTACAGTACACGCGTAGAGGAATGCTTAAAAATAGTGGCCATAAATTTAAACCCAATCCATTTCATCACAGTGGGCCAAAAAACTAACCAGCTGAATCGTCTCTCTGTTCAGTTGGCTGCTTCATGAAGAGTGGCAGCTTCCAAAGAATCCTGCTCGTCTTCTTCATTTTCAGCTTGCAAACTATTCTCTGATGGTCCTTCCAAATCAGCTTCCCCAAGCTTCATGGTTTGCCAAATCGGGCAACAGAGCCAGCCTTAAGGGTTATCCTTCACGGTTAGACCCCCTCATCTAGAAAAACAGTAGCCCGGATATACTACATGCCTTAGGAACCTCATGAAGGGAAAGGACAGATTCCCTGATCAGTCGTGACCGATTCTAGGAGGTGACGCTCATCTCCATTTTTCAGCCATGGGAACCAGCATTATCTGAAGGCATTTCCGTGGTCATGCGGCCGGCACAGTTGCATGATGTTTTGCCATTCCCAGCTGTGATCACTCTGCAAGGACTACCCGTATCTCTTTTATCTATCCAATGCTTTAGTAGATGGTCTCTGGACCCAAACTTTTAACATTAGAAGAAACATTCCCGGTAAGACAGAGAAGAAACCAAATTTAAACAACCAGGGAAGACCATTCCTGTGCTTGGAACAAGTCCGTGAGTTTGTTGAGGTTTTTCTCTCCCCTTGTCTTACCTCATCTTCATATACCAAGAGTTGGGTTTTACAGAGCCGGATGTAACGCTCTTTCCAAAGACTCAGAAGCCCTCCACTGCTCTTCTTGATCCAGCCAACTTTATCTCCTGAAGAGGGACACTTCGACTTCTCCAAATTTTCCTGTTTCAAACCCTAGAATCAAACCAGGAAAAAAGAAAGATATTACCAGGAATTCATAAACTGCTTTTGCAAAAGTCCCGAATTTCCAAACTTCAGGGATGAGGGAGAGTCCCTTAACTGTGGTTCAATAAGCAAAAGACAATTTTTACCCACCACACATGGCCCAAATGAAAAAAATAGCATTATGGTTTAAACCAGGGGTCTTCAAACGTGGCCCTTTTATGACTTGTGGACTTCAACTCACAAAATTCCTCAGCCAGGCAGGCTGGCAGAGGAATTCTGGGAGTTGAAGTCCACAAGTCATAAAAGGGCCACGTTTGAAGACCCCTGGTTTAAATAATAACGTGAATTCAGAGACGTTCTATTATTGTGATACGTTGCTAAAATATAAATAACACATCTGGGTAGCTCAAAGGACGCCCAAACTTAATACCGCGTCAAAGTACATGTGTCGAAGGTGAACAGGAAAATACTTGTTGGCACATGCCATGCAAACTACCCAAGACATTTCAGGGCTTGTGTCAAAGTATTACGGTGCCCTTTCCATCAGTTCTTTGTCCAGATTACCAACCAAACAAGTGAAAGGTTCAAGAACATTGATGATACAAGGAGGTCTTCCACCACATCCGAGGTCCATTTGGGGCAGGCTGTAAGGCTCACCCAATTGTGCCTTCCACAAAGGAATGCTTTCATGACTGAGCTGCAACATCTGTCATTTGCAACCACAATTTCACATTGCCCCGTGGTAGGGATGGCCCTGAATGTCTTTCTTATTGCATTGTGGAAGCTCTCTCTTTTTTTTTTACTAACTCTTCCCACCAGAGGCACCACCAACAGGGACATTAGGGCAGCCCACATTGGCTCTCTGTGCTTAGTGATCTGAAGCCTCCCCTTGAGCTTGAATGGAGGACAAGAAGCCAAGGAAGTGGGGTGGTAAATGCTGGAAAGATGATTGTACGTTGAAGTACAGGATGTTCATACATAAAGTCCCCGTGGCCAATTTATAATGAAATAAATGCAAGAATACTGCTCTGAAGCCAAGAGAACGTTTCTCGAGTTTTTCTTCTTCTTTGGAAACACAAAAAAAACCCAAAATTAAAAGGTTCCTTCCCATTAATATGAGTTATGAAAAAAAAAGGAATGAAAGCCTAATGTACAAGTTTAGCTTCTTGCCCTGGCAGAAATATAAGGCCTCTGGCTTAAGCTGGGTTTCTCCACCTAAATACATAGAATGAAGGCTATTGCTAAGCACATTGGTTTGTGCTTAAATTGTAAGCCGCCCTGAGTCTTCGGAGAAGGGCGGGATATAAATGGGATTTTTTTAAAAAAATAACTGCAGCCTGGCTGTCCACAAAGCAATACTTCCCCTCCTGGCTCAAGCCGATTGGGAAACATTCACCGACGTGCAACCCAGTTCTAAATCTGGTTTTAGACATTGTCACACAGTACCAGAGAGGTACAAGATCGTGCTTGCTTGCAAGACGTGAAAGGCAACAAACCTATTGCTGGAATCGTGGTTTGTTCCAACGTTTGCCAATGTTATTCCTGGACAGAGGAATACAGGTGGTCCTCAACTTACAACAGTTTGTTTAGTGACCGCTCGAAGTTACAACAGCACTGGAAAAAGTAACATGCCCATTTTTCACGCTTACGACCATTGCAGGATCCCCATGGTCACGTGATCAAAATTCAGACACTTGCCAACTGACTCGTATTTATGACGGCCACAGTGTCCCAGAGTGATGTGATCGCCTTTTGCGACCTTCTGACAAGTAAAGTCAATGGGGAATCCAGAGTCGCTTCACAATCACGTTGCTACCTTAACAACCGCAGGGATTCAAGAAAGGTCGTAAAATGGGGCAAAACTCACTCAACAAATGTCTCGCTTAGCCACAGAAATTTGGCGCTCAATTGTGGTCTTAATTCGAGGACTACCTCTATGCTATACTGAAACGCAAGTACAGTAGGTTCCCGTGAATACTTCTGGCCAGTGCTGTTACCCAGCACACTTCATTCACAGAATGCAACATAGAGAAGCAACTTTTAAGTCTTTCTTTTTAAAACCCTGAAATAAACTTCAGAGACCATTCTGAAGGACAGATCTTCAACCATATAGCCTGTCCTTGATGGTCTGCTGCTCTTGTTGATTTAAAAACAAACAAAAAAAAAACCTTCTGATCTTGGAATCGCCTGGATCTCCACCATTAGCAGGCTTGAGCACATCACTGCATCAGAATCCCCCGGGGCATTTCCAAAAAAATGTACACTTTATGCTCTGTGTGATTTCCTCCAAGCTTCCTAAGGGCAAGAGGCTTCCATTATCCAAGCCAAGCACCACTCAAGTTCTATTTTGCTACAAATAGAATAGAATAGAATAGAATAGAATAGAATAGAATAGAATAGAATAGAATAGAATAGAATAGAATAGAATAGAATAGAATAGAATAGAATAGAATAGAATAGAATAGGAGTTGAGAGGGACCTTGCAGGTCTTCTAGTCCTGCCCCCTGCTCAAGCAGGAGAACCTACACCATCTCAGACAGGTGATTGTCTAGTCTCTTCTTAAAAATCTCCAGTGATGGAGCACCCAGGATTTCTGGGGATAAGCTGTCCCACTGGTTGATTGTCCTCACTGTCAGGAAGTTTCTCCTAATTGATGCTAAAAGGAGAAATCGCTTTCTTTAGATACCAGGCCTTCCTGTCTTGATCAGATTCCCAAATTAGAACTTCCTGGAATAAGGGTTTACATTGTTTTGGATCCAAACTTTTTAAAAAATAGGCAAACCAACTGAGGGAAGGAAAGAAATAACAGTAATACTTAGTCTGTGCATTCAAAGATGCTGATGCATAGAGGGATATTGAAAGGGACATAATATGTTGGAAACAAAAGACCCATTTGGAATCAGATGGTTGCAAAGGATGTTTAACCAAGCTAAAGTACAATGAGTAAGTCCTTGCTATACTGCAGAGAACTGCCACCAATTGTTTGTCTTAGAACAAGGTGGACAACCTATATCCTTTGGGATGCAGGATCTACCAGCTAACATTAAGCACTATTCAACATTCTTCTCTGCCAGTAAATCTGTCCAGATCTGTGGAAAACTGCTGCTTCCTTCCTGGCCATTTACTGGATTAGAAGAGAGGGTGGGCAGGAAGGGTTAGATATGGATGAGCTTATGTTGAGGGAAAGATGGAGAAGACGATGCAATTTCTATTCTATTCTATTCTATTCTATTCTATTCTATTCTATTCTATTCTATTCTATTCTATTCTATTCTATTCTATTCTATTCTATTAATTTGAAATCAGTCTGATACGGTATAACCAAATTTCATGTTTTAGACTTTTGTCTACTGATAGCTTGCTTAGAGGCTCTAAAAGAAATCTACTTTATGATATCAGGAAGTTGTGTCTTTCCTGTAACCTTCAGATCTGTGTACAAATTTAGGCATACTGGGACTTCTAACAGAAGTCTTTTTGATGCAATTTTTAGAAACAGGATGGTTTTAACACTTATTCTTGCACTTGCAGCCTCAAGCTTTTGCAGCCTTCAGGACAGCCTGCAAATAACTTACACAAAATACTGTAGCTTCTAATATCTTGTATGCTTTGCTCCCAAATAATATTGTGTACAAGGGTGCTTGCGTGAAAGCATCACAATGAACTTTGTAGTAAAAATGCCCCTGATTTTTTCTTCATAAACAGGTATAGGTCAACGATAGATGCTTGCAACTGCTTTGAAAAGCAGTATTTCCAGTTGCTGGAATCTGCAAGCTTTGTTCATACTAATTCTTCTTTTTGTAGTTGTCTGAATGAAGCAGAAAGTCACGTACCTGGCCATGTTCTGACAGTAGATTCGCATGATGCCCTTTAGCAAATAGCAAGGTACACGTGCAGCCAAGTTACAGTAATTCAATTCTTTCTGGCACTACACTGGCTGGATGCAAGTCAAAATACCATGTCAAGATTATATATTAAGCCTTTCTTCCTTGTCTAAGTTTTCTTCCAAGGAGCAAATAAAATAAAATATATTTAGGTTGGTAAAACTGACAGCAACATTGACATTGTTGTACGTCAAGACATTCGAAAAACAACAACAACAACACAATCTAATACAGGTAATCTTCAAGTTACCACAATTGAGTCCAAAATTTATGTTGTTAAGTGAAACATTTGTTAAGTGACTTTAGCTTAAAGTGACTTTAAGTGAAACATTTGTTAAGTGACTTTAGCCCCATTTTACGATTTTTCTTGCCACGGTTGTTAAGTAAATCATTGCATTTGTTGAGTTAGTAACACAGTTGTTAAGTGAATCTGGCTTTCCCCCTTGACTCTGCTTGTCAGAAGGTCACAAAAGGGGATCCCAGGACACTGCAACCGTCATAAATATGAGTCAGTTGCCAAGGGTCTGAATTTTGATCTCGTGACCATTGGGGATGCTGCAACGGTCGTAAGTGTGAAAAACGGTCATAAGTCACTTTTTTCAGTGCTGTTGTAACTTTGAACGGTCACTAAAGTCGAGGACTACCGCATTGCGGGCTGGGGAATTCTGGGAGTTGAAGTCCACAGGTCTCAAAGTTGCCAAGGTTGGGGACCCCTGATCTATCCTGTCTATTTGTCAAAACCATAAATCACAAGTTTATTATTATTTTTTTCCATTTCTGTGCCAAAAGTCCCTAGGGGCCTTCCAGTCCACCAATAAATGCAGACAGTATTTTTTCTCTAACCAAAGAAGTTAAGTTTATCCAGATCAGCAAGATCTGTCCATTTGACCAAACGTTCCTCCATCGTGGGCAAAGCTGACTCTTTCCATCTCTTGAGCCAACAATGATTTCGCTGCAGTAAACCACCAATTGAAATAATGTAAAACTTTCTGGGCTTGGAATTTGAACGTTACCTGGAAATCCTCAGAGTGTGATCACGGGTCACTTGCAAACAGCTGTCACTGAGGTCCAGTGGCCAACTGCTTAAAATGTAATCACATGACTACAGGAGGGGCAGCTGTAGCTGTCAGAATTTTTTTAACGTGAGTCATAAGTACCCCTTCTGACCTCTGTCTGTAACACCAAATAGTCGGAAAGCAATCAGTCACTAAGTCAAGGACTACCCTGCAAATTACATAATAGCTTTGAAGGTTATATAAACCAGGTCAGAATGCAGGACAAATTCCTTCCCATTCCAACCCTTAAGTTAAAATAGAGGCTAGGGTTTGTTTGTATGGTTTCCATGACACCCATAGAGGTGAAGAAGAGGAAGCCAGTACTGAGAAAGGGAACAGCCATAGTTGTACATTAGCTTACGGCCACCCACAAGCTCAGGTTTTGTTATTGTTCTTTCAACAAAAAGGGTCTAAAAAAAAAAACCCTTTTCAGAGAAAACTTTGGGTATGAACAGTTAAGCTCCAAGTAGCTTAACTGTCTGCAGAATTACAGAATATAAATAAGAATTGTTATTATTTCCTATTTCTTCACACAGTTGGAAGACTATGCGGCAGTCAGAGTGAAGTTGTCACACCTCGTAAAAACAGCATTATGAAATAAGAAGCAAATTGTTTCGAGTAAAGAAAGGATGTCTAAAAAGGAAATAAAGAGGTGCAGGCTAGCCTCAAAGGTTTTAAAAATAAATTAAACCTATCCGTAAATGTGTATTCCTTCGGCAATTAAAAAAAATATTCCCAGATGCCAAAAGCAAACAATAACATAAGGACGAGAGCATCATTAACTTGTTCAGAAGCAGGTAACTGTCCAGTTATGCGGAAAAAAACATAAAACTGTATCAAACGATCCAGCAAGGTAACTTTTATATACCTTAAGTTCTCAAGGACGTAAGTTCAAAATACAGGAGCAGTTGCCAGCTTTTTACATTGTGTGTTAATTCATTTGGAAAAATCACCGCAATGTCGAAGTCACAACCTTAGCTAAAACTCCTGTGTTTTTTTTTTCCCAACAGAAAAGACAGGAAGGAAATAACTCTTTGGTTACTCCCTAGCTGTAGAAGGGTTGAAAGGAATAATTTGCATGAAATGACTGGATTTGCACAACAGGGTGAATCACAAAGTAGCCAGCCATGTTTTAGGCTAATGCATTGTGCAAATCCAGGCAGCAATGCTTAGCTTAGGGTTGCATGTTGGATTGAATTCAGAGACTTGGGTTAATTGAGCAAATTGTGGTTAGGGGAACCAGGAATAGGCCTACTGTGCTTAGCCTCCAGTTCAAGTTGGGGAAATCATTATCAGCTACCATAAGCCAATGCTGGGCTGTTCAGACAATGGAATGGAAATCTGCGATGTTGCCCAGCTGTAATTTTCTGGTTAACTCACCAGGGTTGAGAGATGCTCTCAATCGTCCTGGCCAATGATGAAAGAAGCCAGGAGTAACTTGTTTGTGGTATCTGAAGGAAAATAAATTCCCTGGCTTGCTTTTAAGAAACCTGCTTGCAGAGAAGTGCAGCTAAAATGATTAAAGGCCCGGAGACTAAAACTTATGAAAAAAACGGTTGCAGCAGTTGGGTATGTCTGGTCTAATGAAAAGAAGGACTGGGAGGGGGGACATGATAGCAATATGCTAGTATTTTGAGGAGCTGCCACAAAAAACAGGGGTCAACTAATTTTCCAAAGAACCTAAAGGCAAGATAAAAAACAATGGATGGAAACTAATCAAGGAGAGGAGCAACCTAGAATTAAGGAGAAAATTCCTAACAGTGAGAACAATTAACCAGTGGAACAGCTTGCTTCCAGAAGTTGTGGATGCTTCATCACTGGAGGTTTTTAAGAAGAGACTGGACAGCCACTTGTCTGAAATGGTATAGGGTCTCCTGCTTGAGCAGGGGGTTGGACTAGATGACCTCCAAGGTCCCTTTGAGCTCTATTCTGATTGATTGATAGATATGCCAGTTTAAATGTGTATCTTGACAGCTCCTCTAATAGCTACCTGTGGATTATGATTGCAGCTCAAGATTCACCTCCCTATTCTCAAGCAATGTCTGATCTCTTTAAGCATGAAGCTTAAGTATCTGCCTTTTTCCTCTCTGCAGCAGGCAGGCAGCTAGAGACAGATCAGCAGATTTACACCGTACCATTACCATATCCTTATAAAGCATTAAAAGGCTGTTTCCTCTTCTGAGAAGGCGGAACAGCTGAAAGGCCTGTGAAAAGCCATTTTTTTGTGTGTGGAACAGCCCCTGTGAGCAAGAAAAAAATGGCTTGCGGTGCCAGGTTAGAAGTACCCTGACAGAATGAATGCAAACAGGTTGTTGGTAGAAGGCAGACCCCCATTTGAACAGACAAGAGTTGTAAAGCAAAAAAAAAAAGAAAGAGAGAGACAAACGAATCATTTAAATTCTTTTAAGTCAAGGACACGAGTGGTTTGCTCAGGATGAGGGTCAATTCCGATTCAGAAGCACAAAAGATGCTGGACATTCTTTTGAAAAGAATGGTATATTATATTTGCAGGACAAGAGCTGACCGTTCTATAAAGTTCCCAGGCTAAAGATAAAAATAAAAAATAAAAAATGATGTGACCGAAACAGGTCTCTTTGGAGTTTTCCATCTGTAAGTTCTATTTTTGCAACCTCAGAGCAGCGAGACAGCAGTTACAAATCAGGAAACGGGAACAATAGGTGCCATGGGTTGCATTAAGTTGCAGTTGGTAAAGTTCCTGAATAAACGACAATCCACCAGGGTCCCCACGACATGTTAAGCCAGAAGCTCTCTGCTTGATAATCCTGGTCATTCCTGGCATCAGGCTGAGCCTTTTCCCACATTACTCACATCAGAGTAATAAGTCAATCAGCTTCCTAGGAAAAAGACCTCCTCACCTTCCTTTCAGCTGATTCTAGACCAGTCTTCATTCTAGAATTGCTTCTGGGAAGCAATTCCTCTCCGGCATACAAGAAGAAATACTTCCTTTAAAGATAGCAACACAGAGATTTTGCTTTTTGCAGAAATGCAAATTTAAATCAATGCATCTCCCCTCAACCCCCCCCCCTCACCTCCAAAGGCTTTTTAATGCAACTGGCAAGGGATGAACAGTGGCATCTTCTAAACCAAATGCTGAGCAAAAGGTTTTTCTGAGCTACAGCTCTCAACAGAGAAACAGGATGGGATCTGTAATCGAAAAAGCCCCTTTAGGGTGTTCTACCTCTGGTTTTTAGGCCCAGCCATTTAACTGTAAAAAAGGTAAAGGTTCCCCCACACATGCGTGCTAGTTGTTTCCAACTCTAGGGGCCAGTGCTCATTTCCGTTTCAAAGCCGAAGAGCCAGCGCTTGTCCGAGGACGTCTCCATGGTCATGTGGCCAGCATGACTAGACGCCAAAGGCGCATGGAATGCTGTTACCTTCCCACTGTAGTGGTCCCTATTTTTCTACTTGCATTTTTACGTGCTTTCAAACTGCTAGGTTGGCAGAAGCTGGGACGAGTACCGGTAACTCTGTTACGCGGCACTCGGGATTCGACCCGCCAAACTGCCGACCTTCTGATCAAGAAGCTCAGCATCCTAACCCACTGAGCCACTGCATCCCCCATTTAACTGTGGCAACCCCCTAACATCCACTGGCACCTGGAGCTCAGAGAGGGGACGCCAACGTTTTATTTTATTGGGCTACCTAAGCAGCTCACATCCTAGAGAAAAGGATACAGGAATGCTGTTAAGTACTGGATGGCAAATTGCGTGAATCCAAGGCTCCAGAACTTTCCCCCAAGTCCAGCACTTCATACATCTATTTCTTCTTTGGAAGGTTAGATGGGTAACTCAAGAGGTCACCTAGTCTAAGGTCCCCCTCCCAGTGCAGAAACAAAGCAAACAGAAAGGCTACATTTATGCAATATTCCAAAGGTGAGTTAGCTTGGCTCCCAGATAATGATAATAATTATTGTATTATTTTTTGCAAATTAGGATGCCGGATACATAGGATGCCGGATACATTGTACATAGTTTATGTACAAACCCAGGAAATGAGACTCAATGAATAAACCATGATTATTTTAAACACAGGTTTAACGTGCCTTCCGAACACAGCCAGGATAGCTGAAGGACGGAAACAGAATGCAAAAAGACAGGACTGAATGGGACAGAAACCGCTGGGAGGGAGGGAAGGCAGGCTGTGTGCCCAGCGGCCTGGAGGGCGCCCCAAGACACCATAGCTTTGCTCACTCCATCCCAAGAAGTGAGAAAGCCGGTCAGTCCCTTTGCTGCCCATCTAATCTGAACCGGTCAGTCCCTTTGCTGCCCATCAAATCTGAACGCCAGTCACTTTTCCTCACCTTACAAAAGGTGAAGAGCTACTTGCCGAACACTTAACCTGCCCAAAATACAGAGCCAGGTTTGAACCCCTAATACACACACACCCCAATACAGTTAACCAAGAGCCTTGGTGGAGCAGTGGGCTAATGCCTCCTTAAGTAACACCAGCTGCCTGCAATTAGTGCAGGTTCGAGTCCCACCAGGCTCAAGGTTGACTCAGCCTTCCATCCTTCCGAGGTAGGTAAAATGAGGACCCAGATTGTTGGGGGCAATTAAGCTGACTTTGTAATAATGCCACTTGGGGGGGGGGCGAAAGCCCTAATAAGCAGGCATATACATAGAATGAAGGCTACTGCTAAGCACATTGATTTGTGCTTCTTAGATTGTAAGCTGCCCTGAGTGTTGGGAGAAGGGCGGGATATAAATGGGATTAAAATAAAATAAAAATAAACCTCTCGAACTGTCTCATTGCTTTTTGCCAGGAACTTGGGACCATCAACATGGAAAGACTTTTCCATGTCTTTCCCGCCTTAATTCATCATCTTTTATCAACTTTGGGGACTATCAGACAACTAAATTTCCCCTCCCCAGCTCCCCCCCCTCCCGGTTTCCCAGGCTGATCTCCTCCCCCCCCCCAAAAAAAAACAAACCCTTCCAGCCTTTTTTTTTTCTTTTCCTTCTTCTGAATTCCCTCCGCTTCGTGTCAGGAAGGAGAAAAGGCCTTTTTCGCTTCCCCTCCCTCCCTCGTCTCTCCCCCCCACCCCCCCACCCCACCAGGCCTCCATCCTCCCTCTCCATCAACTCTTCCAAACACACACACACACACACACACACACCCAAGCATTTAATGAACCTTTCCTTCCGCCCCCCCCCCCCGCTTGAAACTCACCCAAGTTTAACTTTGGAGCAAAACAAAAAAAAAAAGTCCGGGTTTCAACAAAAACAAAACAAAAACAAAAAACGGGGTGTGGGGGGGGGGGAGAGAAACGGGGTGGGAGGGAAGGACGCTGGCTGCCGGATTTGGGATTGCCCCCCTCCTCTCCTCCAACAAGCCCAAACCGCGCACAGGACTGGAAACTTAACTTTTTGTTTTGTTTCCACCAACCAACCCTCCCCTCCCCCCCCCCCCCACCCAACAACTCTCAGCCCGGGACGCGGAGCCTTTTCAAGACTCACATCTTCCATGGTCGGGAGGTGGAAGGAGAGGCGAGCCCGTCTCTCTTTTCTTCTCTCCCCGTCTTCGGCGGAGGAATCCGGCAGGCGGGCGGGCGGCGGCTTGGCTGCCCCGACCCGGCACGCCGAAAACGAAAGGAAGCAGAAGAAGAAGAAGCAGCGCCGCTTCTCGCCCGCCCGCCCTGCCGGTTTCACGCGCCTCGGGGCGGCTCCATCTCCCTCCGCTCTCCCGGCCGAGCTGCCCACCGAGCCGGCGCCGGCAAAGCCAGGGCAGGGCAAGGCGAGGCGAAGCGAGGCGGAGCCGAGGGGAGGGGGGTGTAACTTTTGCAGGGCGAGGAGAGGGAAGGAGGGAGAGGGAGAAAGGGAGGGAGGGAGGGAAAGCGAAGGGAAGTCCTGGGTTCGAAACGCCGCCGCTTGGGCTCGCCGATCTTCTTGCAACTTGGCCAGAAGGCAAAAAGGAAGTTTCCGGGCGCCGCTGCGAGACGGGAAGGGGAGAAGAGCCTCCCGAGGGAGGGAGGGAGGGAGGGAGGGAGGGGGATGCTCGGGAAGGAAATAAGAGTGGGGTGTGTGTGTGTGTGTGTGTGTGTGTGTTTTGGGGGGGGTGAGGGAGTCCTTTGGTGCTTCTCTGAGCTTGCTTGTTTTCTTTGCAGACGTTTCGGGAGCCAAACTAGGCAACGGCATCCCTTCTAGTCTGAGATGGTGGAAATGTTGTTGTTTTTTTTAATTATTATTTTAATTCCATTTATATCCCGCCCTTCTCCGAAGACTCAGGGCAGCTTACAAGCTTAGCAGTAGCCTTCATTCTATGTATATGCCTGCTTATTAGGGCTTTCACACACACACCCCAAGCGGCATTATTACAAAGTCAGCTTAATTGCCCCCAACAATCTGGGTCCTCATTTTACCTACCTCGGAAGGATGGAAGGCTGAGTCAACCTTGAGCCTGGTAGGACTCGAACCTGCACTAATTGCAGGCAGCTGGTGTTACTTAAGGAGGCATTAGCCCACTGCTCCAGCCCACTGTTAAGTTGCGAAGTCGTGTCCGACCCATCGCAAACCCATGGACAACGTTCCTCCAGGCTTTCCTGTCCTCTACCGTCTTCTGGAGTCCATTTAAGCTCATGCCTACTGCTTATAATAATGGTAATAAGTTGGAAGGGACCTTGGAGGTCATCCTTCCGGCGCGATCTCAAAACATTCTTTTTTGAACAAGCTGGCCTGGTCTGACGGGATGGGGTTGGGTTTTTAAAACTAGTTTTAATTTTAATATGTATTGATTTTATGGGCATGATGTTTAATGGCTTTTTAATTTTTGTATTCAATTTTTATTGTGTATTGCCCTGTTCACCGCCCTGAGTCCTTCGGGAGAAGGGCGGTATAGAAATCAAATTATTAAATTAAATTAAATTATTAAAATCTAGTCCAACCCCCTGCTCAGGCAGGAAACCCTATACCATATCAGACAAATGGCTGTCGGCAGTCTCTTCTTAAAAACTTCCAGTGTTGGAGCATTCACCGCTTCTGGAGGCAGGTTGTTCCACTGCTTAATTGTTCTAACTGTCAGAAAGTTTCTCCTTAGTTCTTAGTTCTAGGTTGCTTCTGTCCTTCAGTGACTCCATCCAGCCACCTCATTCTCTGTCGTCCCCTTCTTCTCTTGCCCTCAACCTTTCCCAGCATTAGGCTCTTCTCCAGTGAGTCCTTCCTTCTCATTAGGAGTATTTGAGTTTCAAGGTGGAAATGTTATTGAAGGCCGAACCAGTGGGTGTCCTGGGGGCTTGTCTGAGCTTGCTGGTTTTCTTGCAGACGCTTCATTGGACCCAAACCAGGTAACGCTACCCAAACTAAGATGTCACCTAGTTTGGATAATGAAAGATCTGCATGCTCAGAGAAGCACCCAGGACACCCCCTCCTGTCAACCCTGCGCTACAAATCTTCTCCTTTATTAGTAAGGAGGTCATTTCCTCAGCGCTGGCTGCTGCCTCTTCGGCCTGCATCCAACTTAGCCTTCTGCAACGTGGCGCCCTTCGGATGAGCAACTCCTAGCTGCAGGAAGGTTTCTGGGAAATGAGAGTGAGCCCCAATGGTGAGCGCCGGGTTGCAGATGCTGCCTTCTCTAGGACTGATGCAAGAGAGGCTGGGGGCTTCAGAGACCACCTTGGCAGGTTTATTGCAAAAAACACAAATTTGGCCACCTTCAACCTCCCCCCCCCCCAAAATCTAATAAAATACCTGAGTGGGTTGGGATTAGTTACTTTCTGTGGTCTGAGCCAGCTATTATGCGACTGAGATCACTCAGCATTCTGGGCTCCAAGATTGCCTTGCCTTTGAACATGGCATGAACCCTACCAATAAGCCACGGCTTATAACTTTGTCCATGGCATGAACCAGGACAGTAAACCATGGTTAAGTTTAGGATTCAGAGAATCGCCGAGAGCCAGACACCACTGAATGGATAACATCACATTGCATCAATCCAGCCAATGTAGTTGGTAAATTATGATTTGACATAGCATGTAGTCGAGGCCCCTGCCAAGAGTTAGTAAACCACACTTAAGCAAAGGGCGATTTAGCTTTGCATGAAGTTGTCCAAAACTGAAGATTTGCATAGTTTCTGTCCATTAACACACTTAGTCAATTTCACCCATACAAGTTGGAGAAATTTGTTTATGGATACCTTGTTAATTTCTAGTATCAAACATGCCAGCTATGTTTATACTATTAAAAATATGCTTACATGCCAAGCAAGGCATGAAGCCAGCACTCATCCATTGTGTTTTCCAGCTGTGTTGTTTTAATGTTATGACGTTCTGAATACCATTGGGGAGAAGAAGCACACACCTGCCCACATACACAACCTTTGCCAAGAATGATGAGCCTATATCTGTTTCAAACCAGTTTGACAAGTTTTAGAAATAAAAATATATATTTAGGGGATGATATCCATAATATCACTGTCTCCAAGGCTGCAGATGTCCTGCTATGTTTACAGCAACTTTAATTCATGAATTAGTGCCCGGCTGCTGGTACAAAATCTCTTTCTATAGAGCAGGGGTGTCCAACCTTGGCAACTTTGAGACCTATGGACTTCAACTCCCAGAATTCCCCAGCTAGATACTTCTCAGCTGCCAGGATGTACTGCTCTCAGTTCATTCTCAAGCTGGTCAGAAGCTACACCAGCCTCAGGTTGATGCCGTCCATTGCTAATCCTGATCCTATTGTATTGCTTCTGTTTCCAATCACTGCATTCCAGACTTTTTTTTTTACAAATCCCATTTATACCCCGCCCTTCTCCGAAGACTCAGGGCGGCTTACAATTTAAAGCACAAATCAATGTGCTTAGCAATAGCCTTCATTCTATGCCTGCTTATTAGGGCTTTCGCCCCCCCCCCAGCGGCATTTTTACAAAGTCAGCTTATTGCCCCCCAACAATCTGGGTCCTCATTTTATCTACCTCGGAAGGATGGAAGGCTGAGTCAACCTTGAGCCTGGTGGGATGCGAACCTGCACTAATTGCAGGCAGCTGGTGTTACTTAAGGAGGCATTAGCCCACTGCGCCACCAAGGCTCTTTTTTCCAAGAGATGCCACAGCTCTTGGGTGGAGGCAAAATAAGGAGAAAAATATAATTTAAATATAATTTCCCGGCTTGGGTCCGGGATATCTGAGGGAACACCTGCTGCCGGCATCAAGTTCCCTTCGTCCAGTGCGCTCCCACAGGGAGGGTCTTCTCAGGGTGCCACCGGTAAGAGATTGCCGGCGGGTAACACCCAGGGATAGGGCCTTCTCAGTGGGGGCGCCTGCCCTTTGGAACCAGCTGCCAGTGGAGCTGAGGACTGCCCCCGACCTCCGTTCATTCCGCCGGGGCCTGAAGACCTGGCTCTTCGAGCTCTCTGGCCCAGGCTGAGGATTAATTTTATTTTAACTGGGGTTTTATTTAGGCAGGGACACATATAATTTTTTTTTAAATTTGTTTTTAACTTTTGTATTTTGGTTTTTTAATCACCCTGTAAACCGCCCTGAGTCCTTCGGGAAAGGGCGGTATATAAATGTAATAAAATAAATAAATAAATAAAATAATTTCTGCTGACAACCGCCTAAGCTAGTCTCACTCATGGTGTGACAAGCAAATAGGTATATTGTGGGTGCCACTGGTTCTGGTAGCAAGGCAGGAAACGGAAAAAAATACATTAGCCAGGCATATTTGTGCCATAGCTGTAAACAAACAGAAGTGCAGCCTTCAACCCAGAGGATGGAAATGTCACCGAGGGCCAAATCAGAGATCCTTGGTGCTCGCTGCTTGTTTTCTTGCAGGCTTTTCATTATACCCAAACTAGGTAACATTACCCAGATTAGTTTGGATAATGAAACATCTATCTGCAAGAAAACAAACAAGCTCGGAGAGCACCAAAGACCCCTCATTTCAACCCTGAGTTAGAAATATTTTTCTTTATTAGGGCCAAATCAATGCAGTCAAACGTTTATTTTTTCTTTTGCCTTATAAAATTGTAAACTCCCCACCCCTCGACTTTATGGAGCATCATCCCAGCGTAGTTTCCATTGGGGAAATGGTTGTATGACACAGCTTTGCATGACTTCCTTTTTCAATACAGGGACAGAGAAATAACACAGCTGCAGCAAACTCAGCAGTGATATTTCAGGACCTAGATGACATCAGCCAAGGAGACTCAAAAGCTCTGAGACCCCCTTTTGTTGGGAAACGGCCGTTGCCTTTTGGCCCTCTGGAACAGTCTCTGATGCCGTCAGCAATTTCAGTTAGAACCATTCTTCAGCAGACTTCCCAAGTTATTTGAAGCTTCAACCTCTGCCATTTTATATTTAGATTGAGCTTGTCGTCTGGCCCAGACCATATAATACTGTGTCACTGATGCACCACAATGTCTTGTATGGCATCCTGCTGCTGCATATTGTGTCTGACAAAGAGCAATTTTGAGCAAGCAAAAAAGAGAATGCAGAGTGATTTTTCATTTTCTAATATACCAGTAACCGGAGAGGAATCATCCTCTTGGCTTTTAAATTGGTGTGCGACGGCTGATGGAGAAGTTAGCGAATGTAGCAAACAAGGGAAGTGGCTCCTCCAGAAACGTGTGGCATATTGTAGAAAATTGCACGAATTAGGGAAGAATGGATGGTTGTACAACTGTGTTTCTTACAAGCCTGTTTCAAATGCCTCCCGCTGGGGCCTCATAGGGAACTGCTGGGAACATTCATTTTCTGTTGTTTTTTTTTAGACTCTAGTACACTTATTCTGCTATAGAGATAGTCCTCAACGTACGACCACAATGGAGCCCAAAATTTCTGTTGCTAAGCGAGACAGTTGTTAAGCGAGGTTTGCCTCATTTTACGACCTTTCTTGCCACGGTTGTGAAGTGAATCAGTGCAGTTATTAAGTTAGCAACACAGTTGTTAAGTGAATCCGGCTTCCCCATTGGCTTTGCTTGTCAGAAGGTCACAAAAGCTGATCACGTGACCCCAGGACACTGCAACTGTCATAAATACGAGTCAGTTGCCAAGCATCTGAATTTTGATCATGTGACCACTGCAATGGTCATAAGTGTGTCAATGGTCATAAGTCACTTTTTTCAGTGCCGTTGTAATTTTGAATGGTCACTAAATGAATGGCTGTCGGTCAAGGACTACCTGAAAATATATAATGTAAATATACTGTAAAAATAAATATATTCTTCACGAACAAGTTTGTTCTTCTTGGAGCTTGTTATTTCTTATCAAGGTATCAACATATCTAAATGGTTTTTGAAATGAAAAGGGAGGCTCAGCTAATCTCAATGTACACATAGTTGTACTTTGACAATAAAGGTTCATTTCATTTCAACATATCTCAACGGTTTTTGGACACAATACAAGAGCATCAAAATGGCATGAGATGCTAACACCCAAGCAACAGCCTGATGAGACACACAATTGTTTGCCCACCATAACAAATGAGGTTTTGTACAGTGGTACCTGGATACTTGAGTACTTCAAAACTCATCAAACTTCGGACCCGATGCCTTTTGACACGAAAATGTTGTCCCAGTATTTGGCATTTGTTTAGTACTCGATGCACTGCAATAGAAAGAGAGGGACGGCTGCTGAGAACGGACAGGAAGTCGGCCATTTTGGGAAAGTCACTGCAAAAGGAGGGGGACGGCCATACAGGGCGGACAGAAAGCTAGCCAAACTGGGAAAGTCATTGCAAATGGAGAGGGACAGCCATAGAGAGCAGATAGAAAGTCGGCCATTCTGGGATAGTCACTGCAAATGGAGGGGGACGGCCATAGGGGGTGGACAGGAAGTCAGCCATTCTGGGAAGATCTCTGACATAGGAAAAGGGGCAGACAGAAAGTTCTTCCCGGCGGAAACAAAGAGTCACGTGGTTTGTTTGGGACTCGTCCTTTTTAGTGCTCATTGCACCTCCTGGAACCAATTTGCGATGTGTTGGGAGGTATCGCTGTTTTTCTGTTTAGATAGAATACATAGAATACAAGCAGTCCTCGACATTCTGTTGCCAAGTGAAACATCTGCTGAGGGAACTCTGCTCCATTTTACGACCTTTCTTGCCACTGTCGTTAAGTGAATCGCTGCAGTTGTTAAGGCAATGGCATGGTGGTTAAGTGAATCTGGCTTCCCCATTGGCTTTGCTTGTCACAAGGTCACAAAAGGAGATCACATGCCCCCCCCCTCCCAGGACACTGCATCCGTCATAAATACGAGTCAGTTGCCAAGCTTCTGAATTTTGATCACGTGACCCTGGGGATGCTGCAATGGTCATAAGTGTGAAAAATGGTCATGAGTCACTTTTTTCAGTCCCATTGTAACTTTGAACGGTCACTAAATGAATTATTGTAAGTCGAGGACTACCTGTATTGAATATAGAATCCTTTATTGGCCAAGTGTGACTGGACACAGGGAATTTGTCTCCGGTGCATAAGCTCTCAGCATACATACAAATTACAAACACACGGTAAACATACAGTGTACATACAACATGTATGTACACTGTACCTACAAAACAGCTAAGGTGTAGGACAGAGATGGGTGACTTGTCTCAGGGATCAGGTGATCCTTGGGCTGGGATTTCTCTCTCCAAGCTGAGCCGGACTAGCAAAAAACTGATCATTTTTAATTCATTCACTTTACTCCTCCATGGATTCATTTCCTCTTCCTCTGTTAAGAATTACGGGTCAGCACTAATTCTGGGAAAGGCGCTCTGATGGGCCTGCTCAGGATTCTGCAACTCAGGCAGTCCTCGACTTAACAAACCCTTTGTTTAGTGACTGTTCCAAGTTACAACGGCACTGAAGAAAGTGACTTATGAACCAGCCCTTGCACTTACAACTGTGGCAGCATTCCCACGGTCATGTGATCAAACGTCAGGCGCTTGGCAACTGGCATGTATTTACCACGGTTGCAGTCTCCTGGGGTCTTGTGATCTTCCCTGCTCACTTCTGACAAGCAAAGACAATGGGGAAGGCTGGGTTCACATAATGACTGCAAGAATCACACAACATCTGCAGTGATTCTTAACTCGTAATTTTTTTTTACTTAGCAACCGCCTTGCTTAGCAATGGAAATTGTAGTCCCCATTGTGGCAGTAACTTGAGGACTACCTGTATCACAAGGAGAACGAGGGCATTTTTAAATTCACTATGCCAAAATTTGCATCTGTAGTTCTAGGTTAGTTACCTGTATGCAAACCTACATTTTCTCTTCTCCTCCATTCTGGAGTTTTGCATTTTCCATCCTGAGAGAGAAATGCGTACATATAAGCCTGGGGGAAGCTAATTGAGTGTGTTGCATACCATGACCCAGGATTCTGGGTTTATATTTTAATACTTTCCATTGTTGACATGCAGGATCTGTTCCAAAGCAAAAGACTTTTTTTTCCCCCTAGCTTGAATGTCTGGTGGGGGAGGGAAGCAGATCTGCCTTAGTCCTCCCCAATGGGAGGCATTCATTTGGTGTTAAAAGCTTTCTTCATATTTGCTGACGCACGATGAATGGAAGACATATAGATTTCTCTAACTGGCGATATGATCATTCTCCATTTCGCAGCTTATCTCCACGTTGGATAGAGGATCTCTTCCTCATTTCATCTCGGCGAGGAATTTCCCCCCCCCTCTTTCCCTCTTCCAATGTTACCTTGGCCAGCCAAAGTAGAGGTTCATCCAAGGTCTAAATTAGCTGTCTGCCACAGCTGCCTCAACCCCATCAAATTCTGCTGAAGACTATTGTACCATTACAATTTGCCTGCTTACAGATTACCTTTTATTGAAGAGCTCCTTGCTTCAATGCCAGCTCAGAGGGCTGGTAGCTATTAGCTGACAAATATACTGTATCTCCCATGGTTAACTAAAGAAAATGATTTGGCTCTCTTAACACTAGGTATTCCATGACTTACAGCCCCAGATGAGCCCCAAATTTCTATTGCTAAGCGAGAAAGTTGTTAAGTGACCTTTGTGGCGTTTTACGGCCTTTCTTGTCACTGGTGTTCAGTGAATCACCGCAGTTGTTAAGTCAGTAACGTGGTTCACAAACTACAGTGGCTAGCTTCCCATAACATGGGAAATAAAAACCAAAGACCAAGGTTTGGGACATGCACAGAGGGGAGTCCAACAAGCCAAGGGAAGGTCCACAACTATGTGACTGAAAGCTGGCACCTTTTTCATCTGCAACTGCCACCTGTCAGGTGCAAAGGATCAGGATCATACGTTAAGTTGCAGTTCAGAAGATTATTGCTCAAGTCTGTACATAAGAATCTAGTCCACTAAAACCTCAACTCTGAATCAGTGCCAAATAAGCATCAGTGGAATTTGAGCGGGATTCGACTTGGACTGCTGGTGGCAACATAACTACTCTAATCTAATGATGTGCTTGACTCCACCACCACCACCCCCAGGTCTGTTTGCTCTTCTACTACATCATCTTCTTTCATTCTCTCCTATGGACACCCCTGATCCAGGTTATCCCTTAGCTCTTTTCATGAGCCACGTCGGAAAGTAAATTCAGAGCAGGCAGACATGCACATTACATGATATTTTGGCGGTGGGCTCGCTGAGAAGAAACAAGCTGAGTTAGCCTGGTTAGCACTTGCCTTAATGGAATGGGTGGTAACAGCTTTATTCCACCCATGAACTTCACAGCTTTTGAGCCTCTGGGCAGCTAAATTTACCTCAGACAACTCTCTGTATCTGTGCTTCACAATGCTAATAGCCCAGACATTAATATGTGGTGAACCTCGCTCAACAAAGTGAACCAAGATATAGGCCGAAATTGTTACTCTCATTTCATTAGTTTCAACCCATCGGTTTCATCTTTCCTTCGCTGACATAACTGAAACATCACTCTTCTCAGAGATCTTTCTCAGGCTAGCTCTAATCTCGAAGCACAGACATTTTGATTTATGGAAGAAGGTAGCTAGAAAGTCAAAAATTTCTGTACTTATAAAAAGGCTTGCTTTTTTCAAGCAGAATGCGATCTTCACTCAAAAGACAAAAGATAACACTTTTAGTTTGTAATAATTATTGGACAAAGCACATACACCATAGTATGTTTATGAGAAGTATGTGTAATGTTGTGCATATAGTGTCATCGTCATCATCATCATTTTAGACATGGCTTATCCAGTACAGGGTGACGGCCTCTTCCGCAAGTTTCGAACCCGTGCGGTCCAGACCTTTCTTTTGCTAATTGGGCCTGCCATACTTGCTGACATTGCTCCATCTTGCTTTAGGTCTCTCTCGTGGGCGCTTTTTATCAAGTGGATAAAATGTAGCAAGAAACATAGCAAGAAGAACTGATGGCAGGTGAACCAAGGCAGTCATAAAATGGATCCCACTTGACTAAAAAAAACCCCAACATACAGTGTAGGATTCCACACATCATGCTACTTTACAGTATAGTTTGTGTGTACTCAGTTTAGCCAGTCCAGCCTTTGTGATTTATTAGATATTAGATAACATGTATTGTCATTATTATTTTTTACCGTGGGCACAACGGCACACATTAAAAATGAAATTTAGTTGCTCGCACTTAAAGTGTGCACATATATAACACACATTTTAACACACATACAACATATGTATAGACCTATACCCTTACATATAAGTAACATATTAATATTAATCACTGCCCATCTTGAATACATAACGGAAGGAGGAAACGTTAGAGTTCACAAGGTTTATACTGTATGGCACAAAACTCTGGCTGAATTTGGATGTTCTGCTTCGGATACCACGTAGCCTCCTCTCAGAAGGAAACAGGTCCTGAAGAGGATGTGTAGCGTTCCAGACAATCTTGCGGACCCTGCTCAAGCAACGCTTCTGTGCTATGTCCTGGATGGGAGGGAGGGAACTGCCAATTATCTTTTCAGCCATCCTCACCACTCTCTGCACTGCCTTCCTGATTTGAAAGCTATGATCCATCCCATCCCATGTTGTGCAAGTTCAGCAAATTCAACAAACCACGATTAAGCATTTTTGTGGTTTGCACAATGTGGGATATCCTAATGTTTCCATAACCTGTTACACTGAAAATATTTTTCCTCCAGGCACAACAGATTAGTATTAATCTGTGGCCTTCTATCTTTAGAAAACAGATGTGGCCATTTTAAAACCTAACGTATGACTAAGCAGATCTATCATAATGCAAAACACTCTTAACCGACAATTGAAATACTCATTAAGGCTACTGGGAGGGAACTTTTTACTTAGTTATTACTCCAAGTCAAGTAGAGGAAGTGAACCTGTTGCAACTTTCTCCTTCCAAACGTTCATCAAGGAGGAGGAAGGCAGTTTCAACATCTCGGCCATCCCTTTGGTGAGGGGAGGAGATGATGCAGAAGTGAAACACAGAACAGAAAGAAAAAAAAAGTAGATCATATGAGTCGGTCAGGAGAGAAAACAAAGTACTGGATATTTTAGACCGTCAACAATTCCAAATTCATCTCTGATTAAAATCGAGATCTGGCAGGAAATTCCCCATGGTGTGTGCATAGTCCCACGTTGATTTCAGTCTGGTATCTTCAAAGCAGAGTCTCACGAATGGTTATCATCAACTTTGAGAAAAAGAACAGGACATTTCTCTTAACTTTCTTTGCATTTGCCATACAAGACAAAAAGGCTAAACACACACACACACACACACACACACACACACACACACACACACAAAGAAAACCAGAACAGGCAATGATTAATGATTGTGTCACAATTGCATGAGCTTTGTGGTGACAAGACAGATGGGATGTTGGTCCAGCATCCAAAACTAGCACACTTGGTTTTACAAAATGCTGATTTGTAAGAGAAGGATTCTACTGCTCAGCCTTGCAGGATTGTTGTCCTAGTCTAAACTGGTGTTTCTCAAATTTGGCAGCTGTCAGATATGTGGACTTTAACTCCCAGAATTCCCCAGCACCATGTTGCATCAGGCACTTGCTTGCCAAAATCGATTCTATCTATCTGGTCCAATATCATGGGAAGATGTCATGGAGAACCCCACCCCAATGGGCCCAAAGTGATCCAGCTAGGCTTTCATGCCTAAAGTAGAACTAGAATTCACTGTCTCCTGGTTTCTAGCCTGGTGCCTTTACCACTAGACCAAACTGACTCACATCCTTCCTCGTTGCATTCTCCAAATCAATTAAAATTGCCCTAGTAAGACCACACCTCGAATACTGCAGCCAATTTTGGTCACCATGTCACAAAAAAGATGTTGAGAGTCTAGAAAAAATTCAGAGAAGAGCAGCTCAGATGATCAGGGGCCTGGAGACCAAAAGGTACAAAGAACAGCTGCAGGACTTGGGTTTGGCCAGTCTAGAGAAAAGAAGAAATAGGGGAGACATGATAGCAGTGTTCCAATATTTGAGGGGTTGCCACAAAGAAGAGGGGGTCAAATTGTTCTCCAAAGCACCAGAGGGAAGGACAAGAAACAATAGTTGGAAACTGATCAATGAGAGAAGCAACCTGGAATTGGAGAAACTTCCTGACAGTGACGACAATTAACCAGTGGAACAGCCTGCCTTCAGTAATTGTGGGTGCTCCATCACTAGAGGTTTTTAGAAAGAGACTGGACAATCACCTGTCTAAGATTGTGTAGGTTCTCCTGCTTGAGCAGGGGGCTGGACTAGAAGACCTCCAAGATCCCTACCAGCTCTATTCTATTCAAAATATTCCACTGTAGCTCTGGACTTTGTTGACTTACTATGGGTGCTTCATCTTGGTTGATGTGCTATTTCAACTTCCATTGCTTTGGTTCCTCTTGCTCCATTGTTCAAATTGTCTTCACTGCGCCAATCTACAAAGATTAGAAATAAATAAGTAAATAGATATATTGGGCCAACCTGGCAAAAGGGTCAACTCAGTAGCCAAGTTTAATATTTTGGGTGAATGCAGCCATGATGGGCAATCGTGATGGGTAATTATTCTATGTTCTACGATGTTGAGAAATGCTGGAGTAAAATATGTCTTAAGAGAGAGTTTCAGGGTCCGGTGAAGACTTTGTGGGGCACCCTGTAACTAAGGCAAACACATGGATTCTTTTATGATGCTGTCTGATCTTCATATAAACAGAGAATGTGAAGGAAGTGCAAATTTCTCTTTATCTGCATTGCAATCAAATTGCTGGAAAATTCCAAGCCAATTCCTCCACCATGCTGTTAATACTGAGATGTCACTCCCGTCAATAGGACATTTGGAAAATATTGTTTTGATAAACAGTGTAAACCTGGCAAACTTACAAATCTATTACCTCATCCTGAATTGTCAAGCATCCACACCCATTTCAATCCAAAAATCAGACAGCAATAAAGAGGCAACTTGGTGGAGCAGTGGGCTAATGCCTCCTTAAGTAACACCAGCTGCCTGCAATTAGTGCAGGTTCGAGTCCCACCAGGCTCAAGGTTGACTCAGCCTTCCATCCTTCCGAGGTAGGTAAAATGAGGACCCAGATTGTTGGGGGCAATTAAGCTGACTTTGTAATAATGCCGCTTGGGGTGTGTGTGAAAGCCCTAATAAGCAGGCATATACATAGAATGAAGGCTACTGCTAAGCTTGTAAGCCGCCCTGAGTCTTCGGAGAAGGGCGGGATATAAATGGAATTAAAATAAAAAATAAAACTTGGGGTCTGGTCTTCTCGCCTCTTTGAGTGAGGAGCCCCTCCAATCCTATCCGTTTCAAGACTGATGATTCATTTTCAAAGTTTCACTTTCACTCACATCTTTTTTAAGGTGAAGTTATTTTTCATCCTCTTTTACAAAAATCTACACACACGGCGATAAGATCTTTCCTTTTCAAAAGAACCGAATACATTTCCCCCCCCCCAAAAAAAAACCTGCATGTGCAAAATTCAAAATTCATTTACAGCTCTTTCCACAGATGTGATGTGTACCTGTTTAAAGGATGAGGTTCCCCACTGGGTGCAGGGGTCTGCACAGAATCCGCCCTGCTTGATCATGGTGATGTTTCTGAAAACAACATCCTATCCTAGTAAAGATGTAATGGGATTCATTGACCATAATCCCCATCCAGCATTGGCAATGTCACGCTGATAGATAAACTGTAGATATTGGTTCCAGAAAGCACTGTGTTGAAAGGGCTGATCAGTAAGAGCTGAAACCTCAGAACTGACAGCTTCAAAAAAGACTATTTATTCTAGAATCATCCCCATAAACCCCAATTATTCTTAATATTCTCTTCTTCCTTCCATAACGAGGGGAAAATTCTCTTTTGTCATGCTCATAATTTAAATTGACTTATGCTGCAATATTATTCTCAACCCCAATCTGATCCATTATATTCTCATTTTCCTTTCATTTGATCCACCACTTCAGCTTTGGCACAAGACTTGCAGACTAGTCTGCTATTGGGGTGGATGGAAACAGAAGGTATTTACAGGATGAAACCATGCTGTCTAACAGCAAACAAAAAAAAAACGAAATAAAAAATCTCTCTTACAAACTATAAGGAAGCCGGAAAGATAACGCTATCCCAGTCTTCATTACTTTAAGCAATCATCGTCTAAAATGTCTCTGGATGTAACTGTAAATATCTGCTCAATTTCCCTTCCTTTCCCATCTCATTCATCTACTTTCATATTAGCTCAACCTTCCCTAATCTAACAGGTCTTAAAGTTAAGCCTGCATCAACTTACAGATTCATGCCCTTCGCTATTCATTGGTTGGTTTACTGTGCAGTAGAATAAGTAAAAAATGGCCAGGGTCATCTATCCCACAGCATACATCGGGAATGTATGAAGCTCAAGTATGTTGATGACTTGAATTTTCTTTTATTTATTTCTGTATTTAATATGTATATAATTTATAGAGCTGCCCCTTTCACAGCAGAGACTCTAGGACAGGGGTCCCCAACCCCCACCCACCCTGTCCTTGGACTGGTACCGCTGCATGCCAGCAACGGGTCCGCACAAACAAATAAACCCCCATCCGCAGGATGCAGGCAGCCCGTAAAACCACGCATCCTCCGGTCTGCAGAAAAACCTCTCTCTGTGGAACTGGTCCCTGGTGCCCAAAAGTTTGGGGACCTCTGCTCTAGGGAACACGCATAGATTAAATCACCACAAAAACCTATGATAACCTGATTAAAATAACCATGTCCCAAAATTAAAGCCATCACAGCAGCAGAGCTGAATAACCTTCTGCCCCAAAGCTCTGGAGAACCCAGCCAAGGCTTCAGGGTCCTAAAAACCTTGCAGAGCTGAGGCCATTTGGATCTCCTTTAATGGGACCTTTTTTGACCAAGACGTTTTGAGAGCTCAAGGGATGTTCTCATTATTCTGGAAACTTGGGTTGCCCTGACAAGGTCCTGCTATGGTATGAATTTAAAAGCGGACCATGCCTTATCAATGTGTCTTGACTTTACTGCTGCTTTTCTCAACTCCCTTCAGAAAGTAGGTTGGGGATAAAGTAGGTTAGCCTTGCATTTACTGGTTTTCATGGGAAGGTTTTCATTTTCTTAGCGTGATCCATGCGGGGAAAGGCTTAGTTAAGAATCTACTCATGTCTTCCCATAAATTAACGCCAACCTGGAGTCTTCTCAGCACAAAGAGAACTGCAAAAGGTTTCAATATGGATATTGAAGAGTCAAGTTTGCAATGTTGGGTCGTGTCCCCATGGAGAATAAGAGCTGCTTCTTGGCTTAAGATGGGCTTATTGGCAGTGACGGCGGCGGGGGGGGGGAGGGAAAGTAGATTCAAATAGAGGGCATCCTAAATCCCAGGCGGAGAGGGGGAAATTTCCTGATTTATTTGCTGCTGTCACTGATGAGGAGCAAGAATGAGTGTTCTGAAGGACGTGATTTATGGGAACCCAAGGAAGATGCTGGTTCATTGTGGCATCCAAACTTTGGCCTTATTGTGATGTCTGGAACTGCCTGCGTGGTCTTTGTCCCTTGAATGTCACAAGAGAATGGTCTCATTGCTGCAAGTCTCTTACTCACTAGTTTTTCCTCAGGGGGCGGAAGCCTGCCGGCTTCCCAGATGCTCTTAATAATCTTTTTTTTTTCTTTGAGTGATGGTCGTTGCTTCCTGTTTTCTGAACTGCCTGGTTACAGCCTTGTAAATAAGATGAACACCCACTCCATTGATCATCCTGCATTCACGCTTTATCTGTCTCCATCTCTCTCTCTCTCTCTCTCTTTTTTTTTTGCTGTTATCGGTGTTATTGCCTCCTTTAGCTTCAGAGGTTTTGTAGCAAAACATAAAATCAATCAAGGAGAGATGTTGACAGGCTTTCAGCAGTTAACTGTCTGTTCACTGGGTGAACAGAGTGCTGGAATAGGCGCTAGGCGTTTGTTTGACCTCGCCTGCTAAGATTTTTGATTTTTTTCGACCGGGCAATGTTGGGGATTGTAGTTTAATGAACCCCATCATTTCATCCAAGAGTCACTTAGTTAAGTTGGGTGTCATGGTTCCGACAGATGAACCTCTTCAAACAACTTCAAGGCATTGTTTACATCGGATGTTTTTGCTTTGACGTCGGGTGGCTATAGAAACGGAATGAATGAATAAATAAATAAATATATTTTTTTTTCCCTTCAGGATATGAACAAACTTCAACCCAAGTTCTGAAATTGGATCAGCCCAGTCAGCTAAGGGTAAATTGCTGAGGGGAAAGTAGACAAAGGTCTTGCTGCAGATTAGGGCATTCAATTAGGAGCAGCAACACATTTAAAACTTAATTATTACTATTATTATTCCAATAAATGTCACCCCATCTTGGCTCTGGGCAATGGAAGCAGGTGGGTGGGAGTAAATAATAAACAAATGCGTTTGCGCCATAATTAATAATATGCAGATAAGGTAGCTGAATATTAAAAAAAACATTCACACTGATTTGTGGGCCAATTTCAAATAAAGAGGTGAAGTTCTCTCGCACGTCAAGAAACTTTGATATCTGTAAAGTACAGCCTGGGTTTCCACTTTAGGTTACATCATAAGATGGCTTTGTTTCGATTTAGCACATGGTGTGAATCCCGCTGGTTACGAATTATTCAAACTACCTGGCATACGAATTATTCAAACTACCTGGCATAAAACAAACCTTGTTTTATTTATTTATTTTATTTATTTATTTATTTATTTATTAATGGGATTTATATCCCGCCCTATCTCCCGAAGGACTCAGGGCGGCTAACAACAATAACATATAATAAGTACAGAAATTAAGATAAAAATAAAATTAAAATCATCTGTGCAATAAATAAAAATTAAAAATTAAAAATAAAATTAAAAATTGTAAATATAATTAAAATGCCTGTCAGTCCAGGTCAGCCAGGTGGAAAAGGAGTGTTTTGAGGCCGCGGCGAAAGGACTGGAGATTTTGGGCCATCCGAAGCTCAGGGGGGAGCTGGTTCCACAGGGCTGGCGCTCCCACAGAGAAGGCCCTCCCCCTGGGGGTCGCCAGCCGACATTGCCTAGCTGACGGTACCCTGAGGAGGCCTTTGGTTCAGGACCCCATTTGAGTCCAAAATTTCTGTCGCTAAGCGAGAGCACGGTTAAGTGAACTTCACCCCTTTTTGCAAGCTTGCTCGCCACCATTGTTAAATGAATTGCTGAAGTTGTGAAGTGAAGAACATGGTTGTTAAGTGGATCTGCCTTCCTCATTGACTTTGCTTGCAAAAGGGGATCACGCCACCCAGGACGCTGCAACCGTCATAAATATGAGCCAGTTGCCAAGCGTCTGAATTTTGATCAGGTGACTCTGGGGATGCCGCAAGGATTAGAGGTGTGAAAAACAGTCATAAGTCCCTTTTTTTCACTGTGGTTGTAACTTTGAATGAATGAATGAACAAACCTTTATTATCAAAGTACTAACTTTGAACAGTCACTGAACAAAGAGTTGTCAAGTTGAGAACTACCTGTATATAAACACAGTTTATGGATTTCTCTCTTAAAAAGAAATCCTATGATGGTAACACAAGTGGCCATACTTATTAATTGGGGGGGTGGGAATACCAATGATTTCAAGAGGAGGAAAAGCTTAATCAATCAATCAATCAATCAATCAATCAATCCATCCATCAATCTAACTTATATAGCTGCCCATCTCATAAAAAGTGACTGTGCTCTTCTGCATTCAGAATTCCTGGGTGGAGGGGGGGGGGTGAGAACCCAGGAGGGAGAGAAATTTTCCTTCTGTTTTTTTGTATTATTAAATACAGAGTTGTATTTAATAATGTGTATCAGTGAGATGGGCAGCATAGAAATTCGGTAAACAAACAAACATTTAACACGTTTTTAACATTATTGTTGTTTTGTGCATTTCCAATTTCTGAAGGGCTTTGGGCTTGCCAACAAAGAGTTAGAGAACTGTATGTGGCCACACCTTAGTTTCCCCTCCTTTTTTCATATATAAATTTAGAATATCAATTTGCATCTTATATAAGCAAGCAGAAACATGTACCATAAAGTTGAGCCAGGCTGAGTTAATTGAGTTAATTGTTAATTGAGTTAATTGTCCTGCATCCTCACACAAAGAGACATATTTCAGCACCTCTGGCTTTCTATTAATAATCTAATTATTGAAAAGGGAAGGGTAAACATAAGCAGAGAAAATGTCCTCTATACAGGATTTTACAGAAAAAGCCCCCCCCACTTCTATTACAATATATGACCACTAGAGGGCACCAAAGTATTTTCTTTGACTCTGGAATTGAGCTGTCAGTTAAGGGCATAGTAAATTGGATTAGGGTAGATCTTTTACTCCAGTCAAGACAGTTAACCTGAAGTGACAATAAATAATTTTAGTTTCTGGTATGACAAACAAATTTACTTTAGATAAACATGTTGA
Source organism: Vipera ursinii (assembly GCF_947247035.1). Taxonomy (NCBI): domain Eukaryota; kingdom Metazoa; phylum Chordata; class Lepidosauria; order Squamata; family Viperidae; genus Vipera; species Vipera ursinii. The sequence goes on along the minus strand of NC_139524.1, from coordinate 9,501,806 downwards.
TCAGTTAGAAATGCATGCTATTTTGTTACGAAGAAAGAGAATAATGTTTCTAACATAGATGATTAGATTAGTATTTCCAACAATATTTTTAATATTAAAGCGATGCTGCATCAAACCTCAGGGTACCCATTTATTTACTAGAATTGTGTTTCATCCCATTATTATACTTTGTAAGTAAGTCAAGGCAGTGAATGTATCTAATTACAACTTTCTCCTCTATTTTTCCCACAGCAACAACTCTGTGAGGTGAGTTGGGCTGAGAGTGAGCGACTGGCCGAAGGTCACCCGGCTGGCTTTCATGGCTAAGGTAGGTCTGGAACTCACAGTCTCCTAGTTTCTAGCTGGATGTCTTAAACACTAGCTGAACCGGCTTAATTAATTAAGGCCAGGGATTATGGCTTGTTCCTATCAAGTTTCGATTCCTGCAAATTGTTAGAAGCATTGTTCTGGTTTGGCAGGAACCTCAGGCCATTTGGGGTAAAGCAGGATGGAGAATGCCTAACCAGTATCTTAATGGGTTGTCTTAGCCAAATTGTTCCACCAGTCTGTCAAAATAAAACAAATTGCATCTTGGAAAGATTGGATCGAGGGTTAAGTGTATTGTGTGAAGAGCACGTAGAGCAGGGGTCTTCAAACTTGGCCCTTTTATTTCTTGTGGACTTCAACTCCCAGAATTCCTCCGCCAGGCACAGGGCCAAGTTTGAAGAGCACCGATGTAGAGACTGCAAACATACTTAGTCTGGTCTGTCTGAAGGTCATGGTTTTGGAAACAGAGGCAGTCACCTAAAATGGTCCTTTATCAGTACTTGATTGAAGGAGGTTGGCCTGGATGGATAACAGATGTTCCATGATCTGGAAACAATAGATCTTTCTGGTACTTTCCTCCTAGGAGGACGTTGACGATGATGATGGTGGCTCTCTTAAAGCCAATCATTTCAGCCTTTTTCCTGGGAGAAATCAAGCTTTCTCCTAGCCATCCTAGAAGATATTTTTCCCACTAAAGAAGACTAAGAGACGCATGCTTTCCTTAGCCTATCTGCAGAGGCTAGCTAGAAAAAAAAATCCAAGTTTGACTGGCAATTTAGCCTTTTCCAAGTAGTCCTGTGATCATTCTGCAACAGCTGGTTAAAAAGAAAAACCTGGGTAGTTTGCACACTCCTTCATGCATTCATGAAGGTATTCGTTCCTGTGTTTGTTTCATTAAATTTAGAGGCCACCCTATTCCCACGTTGACTCTGGGCAGCTGAGAAAGACGAACAGCAGTGTAGAACATACAGTCTAACATATACAAAAATACACAATCCACACAGCATTCCAAAACCTGGGAGGACAGCCAGGTTTACAAGGCATTCCGAAACACCATCCTTGCTGCAATAATAAGCTACCTGTAACATTGTCTCCACTGTTTACATAACCTCAGAAATCAACTCTTATCCAATATTCACTGGGTAGGGTAGAGGTGGTAGGCTGTATTCAGATAATCCTGCACTTTGCTAGAAGGGGGTGTGGAGGTCACAAAAAAAGAACAGGGACACTTTAACTCTCCACCCCGATCTATTCATTTAGCAAACAGCTCTTTTGTGACAATTGAAAAAGCATACCATAAGAGGTACCAACGGCTCTGTTCCTTCCATTCTTTCTTGTCATTCCTTCAACAATTACGATCTGTTTAAGAAACTATGCTTAAACCATTGTTGGGTGTTACGTGCAAATAAAACTATCGAAGAAGATTTGTCCTTCGGGATTTTATGAAAGCAGCAGTGTTTTGTTTTTGATGTTTTTAAAAAAGCAGGAGTAACAAATGAATAAAAATACTTATTTGCAGGAAAATAAAGCAGTGCACGTCGGCATCCAAACAGGCAGAGGAGCAAGGATTTAAGCCTCTTGATCCTTAAATAATTATTGACTAACTCGGGATAAAGTTTGTAGAATAATCACTTTGATTGGAAGAGAATTGTTTCTGCATGGAAATTGCCCAGTAGCTTTTGATTGCAAGACGGAAGGGAGAGCTGGAGACTGGGTGATGCTAATACATCCTTATCTCTTTGTTGTTCGGTTCCATTGAAGCCCTACTTACGATTTACATTTTTTAAGCCACGCAAGTCTCATTAAAAGATGCAATTTCCTGCATTCTTGATACCATCTCCTGGATTAGAACCAAACCAGACATGAAATAAAAAATAAAAACTCTCATCAAGCAGCTTGTGCCCTTGATATATGCATTTCCTGTATTCGGTGCTTTTAAGATTTTGTTTTATATCACAATTCAAATACTGAGCTTAACCTTTGGGAAGCAAAGAATCTTTGTCTCTTCAGTGACTGCAAGGATTTGCTGAGATCTGATTCTGAATTGCCAAATACTTTGACATCGAGGATATGTTTCTAAGGCAGAGATTCTGTGCCAATTGGAGAGTCAAAGGGGATGTGATGTGAGAAGGGGAAGGGGAAGGGGGCCTTGAAACGCTCAAAATGATGCCCATAATCATGTGATTATAGTCTTATTTACATGCGTCACATGCACAGAACATGGAAAATAGAACAGGATTCGATCACTCTGGGAAGAGTGCAAAGAAGAGCCACAAAGGTGATTAGAGAGGCTAAATCGTATGATGAATGTTTGTGGGAATACATATCTCTAGTCTAGCAAAAAGAAGAACCTAGGGTGACAGAAACCTTCCAACATTTGAGGGGCTGTCACAGAAACGAGGGGGTTGACCTATTCTCCAAAATGTTGGAGGACAGAACAAGAAGGAAGCTTCAGAGATAGAATCTTATCAATGAGAGTTCCAACCTATAGCTGAGGAGAATTTTTCAGACAATGAGAACATTGGGATGGCTTGCCTTCAGAAGTTGTAGGTGCTCCGCCACTAGAATTGACTAGAAGACTTGCAAGCTCTGTTCCAACTCTATTATTCTGCACTGGCAGAATAGGAGGCCTCTCAGAATGTATATTATCCAAAAAAGTGTTGTGATTCAGTTTCAGCCCGTGCTCCCAGCAGCTGAGTCCAATGAATCTGAGGAGGAGGAGCCTTTGGTGTCAGAGGGAGGCTCTGATGCACTGCAGGACTCTCAGCCTGGCCCCTCCAGTCATGTTCCACATGAGGCTCAGCTGTGTGAGTACGAGGTGTCGGACTCAGAAGAGTCACAGCTGAATCTGTTCAGAGACGCTAAAAGCAGAAGGCAATCCAGCAGAGCAGAGCAGAGAAAATCAATGAGGCAACTCAGTGAGAGGAGGAGAAGGCAGTGAGAAGCCACGCCTTAGGACTGATAATAAAAGGGGAAGGTGTGGGCGGGGCTGGTTGCTGAAGGCAACTGTTTGGAGACATTCTAAGGGAATCCTGGTGTGTTCTTGATACTTCTGTTTAACTCTTGTTTGTTGACTCTTGTTTGATATTTTGATTCATTTATTGAAGGAAATATTCTGTTGCTTTTTTGTTTGAACTGTAAATAAATTTGGGTTGGGTTTTTTCCCAGCCTATTGACTGTGAAAAGGAAAAAGGGGTTGTCCCTAACACATAAACAGGGCCGGTCGTAGGCTGGAACAGAACAAGAAGAAGACCTCAGACCTGGATGGATATCCTTGAAGATCTTCAAGGCAGCACGTGCAGTTCAATCTTTATCAAATGCTCTTTTGCTCTGGGCCATTGTAGCCCAATTTCAGCATGAAAGATCTCGCCACCTATCCATCTGGCTGGTTGGCAGGTTTCTTGGGATGGCTATAATGCAGGGGTCCCCAACTTTGGGCACTTTAAGACTTGTGGACTTCAACTCCCAGAATTGAAGCATGTCATAAAGTGCCCAAGGTTGGGGAACCCTGCTATAATGGACCTCAGCCTCCTTCCACTGAACTAGAGATTCCTTAGTCGCCTGGCCTTTGCCTTTTAGCCAGGTACCTCTGTTCAAACAACACAATTAGTGTGCAATTTGTTGTGCTCCTGGCTGATTGCAGACAAACTGTGTAGCTTTCAGACTGGCTTACCTGTCTAAAAACTCAAGACAACAATGCACAAACCCTGGAGAACCAATTCTGATAGGCTTACAGTTTGGCTGCCTGTTTGCCCTTTTCCATAGAGAAATGTCAGCGAAAAATGTTTCTGGAAGGAAACAAGGAGAGAGAGATCTTTCTTTTTTTCTTTTTTCTTTTTTTTGTCTGTGGAAGCAGCAATCAAGCCTTTTCAGAGTTCTAAATGAATGTGGTCAGTTACCCTGCTTCAAACAATAAGAGCATCGCCAAAACAAAGATGGAACATTTGCATATGTTAATGCAAAGTGGTCGGTGCAGTGACCATGGACGGAAATGGGCCTGCCGAAACTTCCCTTGGTGCCCATCAAGCTGCTTGCCATAGATGACTTTTTCTTTAATTAAGACACTCTAAAAAGAATTAAGTGGAAGCTGGCAGGCTTCAAAACAACAGACTTTAGCATTGGCTTCATTTCCCAAAATGCGCCTGAGATCCACATAAGTCTCATGGGGATGCTTGGGACATTAATATGGTGGGTGGCTACAGGCCAATGGTGTTGAAAGAAAAAGAGAAGAAGGAAGGAAGGAAGGAGAGGGAGGGAAAGAAGGAAGGAAGGAAAGAAGGGAGAAAGGAAGGAAGGAAGGAAGGGAGGGAGGGAGGGAGGGAGGGAGGGAGGGAGGAAGGAAGGAAGGAAGGAAGGAAGGAAGGAAGGAAGGAAGGAAGGAAGGAAGGAAGACAGATTTCAGTGAGATATCTTTAATGCTTGTCTGCAGTAAATACCAAATCTTGGAAATAAGATTGCAAAGTTACAGAACATTCACTGACCAAGAGGCAAAGCAGGTAGCCATATCCAGTCAAGCTTGTTGGGTTTCTGCAGTCCAAGTGAAGCTGGGTCTGTTTAGTAGACTTGCTTGGAGAACCACTTAAGGATCCTTGGGTTGTAGGATAGGCATAAAAATAAAAGGAAACAGGAGGATGGACTACAAAGCTGACAATCTTGCCAAGGGAACTGCATAGTTGAATCCATGGCAGAGGCACGCTGGCTGAGGAATTCTGGGAGCTGAAGTCCATAAGTCATAAAAGGGCCAAGTTTGAAGACCCCTGCCTTTGGATAACCCCATCAAGGGTTGATGTCGAAAGCGGACAAGACACAGCCGATGAGCGATCAGCCACATTGTGAGAAGGTTACATCTTATCCTAGCTGAGGGGAGTCCAACATTATTACTGAGAAATTAGTGACTTAAAGAAGAAATCCCTGGGAATCCTTTTGTCCTACTTAAAGAATAACGAGGTATGCAAATTAGACTTCCATCTCAGCTGCTGAGGTGGTTCTCCGAGGAATTCTCGGCGAGACAGCAGCCTTCTTGCAAAAGACCATGGTGGTGGGTGGAGGGGGACGGTTTTCTGTCCTACAACATGCTTTTGGATGTTCTGAATTTGCAAAAGATGTCCCGCTGCCCTCCTGGATGTTGCAATGTGATTGGAAAGAAATCAGGAAATGCCATATGCTTAGCCGTTGCCTTGGGGAAATATTTATTTCATGGTAGCACAGATATCCTCTCCTGCTGCTATTAAATCCTTGCTTGGCATCTGAGCATCAAGAAAACAAGTGGGCCTGCGGTAGAAACCCTGCGGAGTAGCAGATCTTTCACCCCCAGCAATATTGAGCTAGAACTCTCAGCGCACCTGCTTTCCTAGGTGATGGGAGAGCTGCTTGGAGGTATTTAGAGAACAATCCATGGTTTACTCTTGCTTAGATATACACTCAGAAATCTCTGGTTGAAATGTTGCAGGATAATAAGTGACCTTTGATAAGCCCCACATTCTCTTCTGAAGTATTTAGATAATAATCGGTAGCTACCCTAGAGGCCTAACATATGGATCAGTGGAATAATTCATATAAATTACAAGGTATGCCATAATAAATAAACCAGAAGTAGATACAGAAGCAAATTGAATGTTTTAGGCAGCTTCTCGGTGGACCTATTAATGTAAAGTATGCATGATTCTTTACAACAATTTAATAGAGTATCCAATTGATCTACTCTCGCTACGCATATTCTTCAACTTTATGCCTGGTCTCACTCATTACATTAAACATTAGCTGCGTCTCTGCAACTTGCTAAGTCCGGACCAAACCAGCTGAAATGTTCCCTACTATAAAGGGTGAATCTATTCAGAACCTGTTTAGATTCTCCAAGTAATCCTCATCAGATTCTTCCCATTTAATATTGCAGTAATACTGGCTTGTGTGACTGTATATCAACAAACGTTTTAAATAAAATAAGTAGAGGCCATACTGCGTGTTTTTGGATTAGGTTTATGCACCGTATGTGACGGTTGGATTACCTAGACAAGCCAAGGGGCATGATGGCTCAGCGGTTAAAGACATTAAGCTTTTCAGCCGGACAGCTGACAGCCCAAGTTCAAGACCCAAGCACTGTGTGCAGGGTGAGCGCCCGTTACTTGCCCCAGCTCCTCCCAACTAACACTTCAAAAGCAGGCAAATGTGAGTAGATAAAGAGGTACCACTTCGGCAGGAAGGTAACAGCATTCAGTGTGCCTTTGACATATAGTCATGTCGGCCACATGACCACTGAAGTGTCTTTGGACAACACTGTCTCCCTTGGCTGAGAAGTGGAGATGAGCACTGCCCCCTAGAGTTGGAAATGACTGGTCAAGGGAAACCTTTACATTTATATAAGCAAATCTTTTAGAGACCAAGTGCCCCAATACTGCCTCCGCCCTCCCCCCTCCCCCCGCCTGCCCGCAGGGCCACCCACCACCTCCGCGGGCTGCCGCAGCAGATCATCCAGGCAGCCCAGCAGCGCCATGACAGCCATGGCCTCCGCCTGCGCCCCGCAGCATCATTTGCGCACAATGGGGCGTGAGGGTGGAGTCTCGTCCCTGCTGCCCAGCTGCCATGACCTGGCTGCACTGCTCCTCCAGGAGGGGGCTGCTGGTGAGAAGGAGGTCATGGGAAAGGCACGGAGGGGGCGACGGCACGCGTGCCCACAGAGAGGGCTCTGAGTGCCTCCTCTGGCACACGTGCTATAGGTTCGCCACCCCTGATATAAGCCAATAAACTAAAATTAGCTTGATCTGCATAATTGTCAAAGCCATGAACCTTGGTTTATGGTGACCTGAAATAAGACATTTGATATTGTACTATCATCTTACCCACCCTGCACTTGACTTGTTTAACCAGGGTCGGGGGCTTACTTGGGACTCAACCTTTTGGTTGATAGAAACCAGAAGTTGAAACTAGGGGTCTGTTGTGGTGTGTCTCAGTTTAGCTATCTTTCCATGCTACGAACAGCATATGGCAGAGAGGGCCAAGGTAGTAACTGATATATAACCTCATAATCCCTTTTTTATGGTGCAGCATGTCTACAAAAACAGCCAACAGCTGGCTTCATGTAAGTTGCCAAGTTAATAGCAAGTAAATTACATTATAAGTTAAAGTGATGTGTGAATTGGGACATTTTATATGCAGGACTAAACTAAAATTGTTTGCCATATATATATTCCACGTAGGCATGCATAGGATTGCAGCTTTAATGTATTTTTTTTAATTTTTCTTCTTAATTGACTAGTATGGCCTTTTAATTTGATACAGACCACAAACATTCAGGCTAGTAGATAATGGTCACTATCACTCCAATGCTTGAATCAGGTTTAATATTTGGTTTTTAATTTCTTCCCAATCTTAGAATTGCATTAACTTTCTATTAAGTGTTAATCATTCTTCTGGATACCTCATTTTGTGGACAGAATGTAATTATGTCTAACAAAGACTAATAAGCTGTTTTCAAAATAAGGGCACATTCCCTTCCCCTTGTCCTCCCCTCAATGAAGGATAAACTAATGTTTAATTTAGAGCGGCTTAATTTATCGAGCCCAAGGTCCGGTATGGGTCAGCTAAACTCCATGAATTTTGTTAACATTCCAGCCTCTGTTTCACCAAAAGAACTGTGAGATCCAGCAATGCCATCTAGCTGAAAAGTCAACCTTATTTTGCTTTCTAATAGCAATCATTTGAATCTTAGGATGTGATCTACTCAAGAAGTAGAGAATGGATTTACTGTTCGAAGCGCTAGCCACCCATATCTCTCATGAATGAAGGCGAATATACGCATGTGTCTCAGGATAATCTTGCAGGATCCAGTCTGGGACATTCACCAGGACCAGATGGTTAGTCTTCTGAGCTTTTGGACTTGTGCTGGAACCCATCCTCAGGGAACATCTTTTTACCGGAATGTGGGCTTTGGGCTATTCTGGTGCCTGGTTGAGTCTGGCTTCTTATTGGTTGATTGGGGTGTTGATGGCCAGCTACTAAGTCATTGGCTGTTTTCTTGTGCTGCCAAGTTCTCAGCTCCCAAGTACTTGATACGTTGGTGGTAAATCAGCACTCTTGTTGACTGTTTCCCAGGCTTCAGTCACTGGCTATCTTTGTACCTGCTCAGCCAACAACTACAGATGAAGGTAAATATACGTGTCCCAGGTTAACATTGCCAATTTGGGTGGGTCACCGGGACCATAGGTTTAGTCTTCCAAGCTTTTGGACTTGTGCTGGAGCCCATCTTCAGAGAACTTCTCTCTAGTAGAGCATATTTACTCCTCAGAAAGCTACAGATAGTTCCTCATCAATGGGTAACTCTAGAGACAGGAGTAAATTCCACAGGATGGTATCTAACCCAGATAGTTCATGTATTCAAGATGGACAATGACTAATAGTTATATGTTACTTATATGTAAGGGTGTAGGTCTATACATTTAAGTGTGTGTTATGTATGTGTACACTTTAAGAGGAAGCAACTAAATTTCATTTTTAATGTGTGCCATTGTGCCCACAGTAAAAAATGATGGTAAAGGTTGGTCTGTCTGTCTGTCTGTCTGTCTGTCTGTCTGTCTGTCTTTCTATCTATCTATCTATCTATCTATCTATCTATCTATCTATCTATCTATCTATCTATCTATCTATTTCTATCTATCTATCTATCTATCTATCTATCTATCTATCTATCTATCTCTATCTATGTCTATCTCTCTATCTCTCTATCTCTCTATCTCTATCTCTCTATCTATCTCTATCTATCTATCTATCTATCTATCTATCTATCTATCTATCTATCTATCTATCTATCTATCTGCATATCTCCATCTCCATCTCTATCATCTCTATATCTATCTATCTATCTATCTATCTATCTATCTATCTATCTATCTATCTATCTTTTTATCTATCTATCTATCTATCATCTATCTATCTATCTATCTATCTATCTATCTATCTATCTATCTATCTATCTATCTATCTACTCAAGAACTTCCACTAGTCCTTTATCGTGTCGTCATGTGATACTAGCAGCCATTTCTGAATAGCGTTGAAGAGTGAAATGCCCTTTCAGGATGGTGTCCAAAGATCCCCTCTGTGAGGAGATGGGGAGAGATCTTTCCAGAATTAGGATTTGAGAGGCTGAGGAATCTCAGGCAGTCTTTGTACACTGTCAAAACAGAAGCCAGCTCAGTGGTTTTTCCACTGGATTGTTTCCATTCCCGTTTCCAGCCCACCTCACAGTTTCTCGAAGGGAGCAGAGGAAAGCTCATAAAGTTTTTAATGCTTTATTTATTTCATTCGCCAGTACTGTATATTACTGTAGGCACACAGCACGTATTTCTATTAGGAAGAGCAGACTGGCAGGTGTCCGGTATATTTCTCTTTCTCTCTCTAGAGGGAAATGTCTCCTAGGGCTGTTTTCTGTTGACAAAGCTAGCTTGCTTATTTATTTATTCAGATTAATGGAGGTCCAGTTGTGCACTGTCTGTTTCTTTATATCACTATTAAAAGGACAACAACAACAAAAAGAAAAAGAAACTTGGAAAGAAGGAGCTACCCTTTGCTTCAAATGTGTCTCAGCCATAAAGGGTGATAAGTAGAGCATTGTTTAGTGTGCTTCGAAAACATTGCCCCTTTGAGCTAAGTAACACACTGTGCTAAACCATCGTATGTCTTGCTGGGCATTGGGTTAAGTGTGTTATAAAAGTCCAGTCAGTTGTGGTTTAATCGATATACCATGTTGAAGCAAACCTTGGCTTGCTTGTGTCCTGATCAGTGCACGTTCAAGGACCTCATGGCTACAGAACAGAACACAATGAATGTTGCTAGTTTCTGGGCAAGATTCGTTTAAGTTGTACATATTTTATATTTTTAATTTTATACCCACATGGCATACCTTATTTTAATTTGTAATGCTTCAGTGGAGCAACCTGCCTCCAGAGGTTGGGAATGCTCCAACACTGGAAGTCTTTAAGAAGAGATTGGACTACTGTTTGTCTGAAATGGTATAGGGTTTCCTGCCTGAGCAGGGGGTTGGATTAGATGACCTCCAAGGTCCCTTCCATTCCATTCCATTCCATTCCATTCCATTCCATTCCATTCCATTCCATTCTATTCTATTCTATTCTATTCTATTCTATTCTATTCTATTCTATTCTATTCTATTCTATTCTTCCCATTCTCTCTTCTCTTCTCTTCTCTTCTCTTCTCTTCTCTTCTCTTCTCTTCTCTTCTCTTCTACCCTACCCTACCCTACCCTACCCTACCCTACCCTACCCTACCCTACCCTACATTCTATTCTATTCTATTCTATTCTATTCTATTCTATTCTATTCTATTCTATTCTATTCTATTCTATTCTATTCTATTCTATTCTATTCTATTCTATTCTATTCTATTCTACCAAATAAACGATAGGTTAAACCCATGGAATTCTAAGACTGGGTTTAGACTGAGATGTTCCCTTAGCAAATACTGGGGATTCCTGTATTTGTCTGGAAATCTATTTTTTGGTATTTTGAACTCCACCACTTCCTGGGGCCTGTTTGAACATCATGAGACATGATAGTAATGAATTTCCCCCACAGGGTTCACATATCTGAAAACCAATCATTGGATAAGATAACAAGATCTGCTTAGTGGCATTCCAGGAATATAATCTCTGGCTTTGACAAAACAAGATACATATATCGTCTTTTTTAATAAAACCAAATCTCGGTTTTAGAGGCTCAGAATTCCTCATAAGCAAAATTCAACCTCACCAGCTTGGTTATCATCTGGTTATAAGTGAATGGCAACTTCTAGAACTCCAGGGAGCATTTGAGCTAAGAATGCTGGGAATTGTGGCCCAAGACACCTGGCAAGCGAAAGACAAAGCTGCCATGGCTGAAATAACAGCATCTGCTATTGGCTGTTGACTGTCCTTCATGCTCATTTCCATCTCCACCAATAAGAGACAATCCTGAGTCCCCTCTCTTTGCCCCTTCATTGCAGAATGGAATGTATTCCTCTAGACCAGGGGTCAGCAACATGAAACAGTGAAAGAGCCACTCGGAACCGGTTCCCTCACAAAAGGAAAAACTGGGAGCCGCAAAAAATGTGTGCACATGTGCGTACATGCGCACATGCGCAGAACAGGATTTGACTGAAGAGGAGCCAAGGCGAGATATGCACCTACCCTGCATATTTGAATTGATTGGTTGAACTTTTTTAGTCCCACTTTTTTTTTGGACTGCACATAGCAGAGGACTGGGAGCCGCAGGAGACGGCTGAAAGAGCCACATGCGGCTCCGGAGCCGCGGGTTGCAGACCTGTGCTCTAGACTGTACAATAACATGATGTCCCATTAGGTGGCAGGACATGGCTGATCTTGGATCATCTCAGAAAGCAAACCAATACTTAGAAATCTCCTAGCAAGAAATAGGAAGAAAGCGCTGTTGAACTACATAGACAGTGCACCAAAGAAGTCACCAGGAGTCAAGCTTGTCTTGACATCAGCATTATCCCTTTCACATTAAAATGGTAGACTTTGCAAAGGCCTCATTGAAAAAAAAAGAGTTTGAGGGTCCCAACTGGCTTGAAGATGACCTGGCTGCCTTTTGTTGGAGTCAGAAAACATCCTAGGTTAAGATGTGATGGGCCAGTTTGTCATGCAATAAGCTATATGGTTCAATCAGTGTAGCATGAATATATTACAAAGTGCTGTATGAATCCAGACAGTTGAGGCAATCTAGAAAGCCAGATTCATCTAACTGTGCTTTAGTATGTTGCATGGACACAGTCAGTGGCTGTACTGCTTTGAACATCCAGAAGAAGGCTATGTTCATGCAACATGCAAGGGTATGTGTTTTTTAAATCATGATTTATGGGGGGGGGGAACCGTTAACTCTTTGTGTTTGTGCAACCCACAAAGCCACACACACAAAAGCAAATATAAAATCTTGGCAGCGTATGTGAATCAGCCCACAAGCAGGCATTTTTAAAAGGTTCAAGGGAAACGAGAAAGAAAGGAACGGAGGGAGGAAGTGCAGAAAGAAATGCAAGATATACTCTTGCAGATGTGAACTTGCTCGCTTCAGTTTAGTACGTTCCCCTACTTTTTTCCTCTAGTCTGGTACTTGAAGTGGCTTCTCCTTGCCCTTAATTGCTTGGCTCCCAGATAGCATTGGCCTGTTTGCCTCACAGGCCTACTTCTGGCTTTAAATGGAAACATTCATAAAGGTGACTGTGAGAAACATTCATTTCATAATTTTGCAGGCAGGGACTGGGCTGAATTCAATACAAGGGTGATTTGAAATAAGCCCCCTCGGGGCAGGGAGAAGTAGACAACATGGCTGTCATGACCTCAATATTAATTCCATCATACCTGGAAAAACCGGAAAGGAGATCCAGGAATAATACCTTCTTATGCCGTTAATAATTTTATATTTGAGCCTGTACTCTGCTCTTACTCCAAGACGTTCGGAGCAATCTAGAATGTTAACTTCTTGAGTTGCAGCACAGTCTTTTCAAGTGCAAAAGAGGGGAAAAAATATTCCAGGCTTTCAAGGATATCATAGTGAGATATTGGAGGGAAAAAAGTCCTTGGAAGAGTTGCTAAACACCCCGAGGAGTAACTGATAAGAGACAATTGGATTGACTCCTGACTTGATTTCGGTCAAAGTTGCTCTTCTTCTCAGCACGCACAATCACAACCAATTGTTAGCCCTTCTTTCCTTTCTCAGGAACAGACCCATTGTACGAGACATGCTTGGTGGTTCTTCCTTAAACCACGGATCAAGCTCGGCGCATCAACAAAGCAGCCCTTCTTCCTTTGACTGCATAATGATGTTTGCTGGTATTAAAACATCAGCTCAGCAATGGGTGGTTCCAATTATCCATCACTGGCAAAAAGCTCTGAGAATAATAGCTCTGTGACACAGTGCTAATATTTGCTGAGTAGAAGAACTGGATGCAAATGGCATAGAATTCCCCCTCCCGTACACACATCCCTTTCGAGAGTGAGAGACTTCTAATTCCAGAAAAGGAAGCATGGCTTTGCTGCTGAACAGAAGGCTCTGAATTTTTAAAGTTAAAAATAATAGAGTGATCACTCTTGTGCCCCGAATATGAAGATTTGAATATAAATATTTGATTATGAATATTTATTGTACACTGCTTCAAGTTCCCCTTTGAGGGAAATGGGCCGTTTAGAAATGTGAAACATAAATAATAAGATTAAGTTCAGAGAACACACCGAGCTGAAATATTGGAGGGTTAATTGCCTAGAACAGGGGTTCCCAACCCCCAGGTCCTTGGACCGGTACCGGGCCGCAGCATGCCAATAGCTGGTCCACACAAACAAGGAAAGCCTCATCCGTGGGATGCAGACAGCACACAAAACCACGCACTCTCCAGTCCATGGAAAAAAATCTCTCTCCATGGCACCAATCCCTGGTACCCAAAAGAATGTGTTTAAAGTGGAAGTGAAAAAAATGTGTTCTTTTTCAACATACTGGGGTTAAACAAACTGATTTAGATTATGATTATGTGTTTGCAACAAACCATGGGTAAGGAAATTGTGATTCAGAATGATGGTGTGCAAACATAGTCTCTCTCTCTCTCTCTCTCTCTCTCTCTCTTTCTCTCTCTCTCTCTCTCTCTCTCTCTCTCTCTCTCTCTCTCTCTATATATATATATATATATATATATATATATATATATATATATATATATATATATATATATATTTAAACAAAAGAAAGGACACTGGGATGAGGTGTTTTCCTGGTGAGGTGCTAAAAATGGGAGGAACTAAATCAACGTAGATATCACATATGTTGAAAGGACTGCAGAAGAAACATTTGTATTTATCCATGTTTATAACTGAACCATGGAATAATTTTTTTAAAAAAAAATATTTTATTTATTAATTTTAAATAACTGGAAGCATATGCACTCATTTGGTGTTTTTTCTTTTTTGCTTTTCTTTTGTTTCACAAAGATCCTTCATCACTTTTAAGAACACCTTCCCAGAAGAATTCATTTGCTTTGGCTTAGTGTGCTGTGTAAACCAGTGAACTGGGGTTTATTTAGTAATCCAAAGCAGAGAGAAGTTATAAAATCAGGCCCCAGAATCTACTCTGTAAAATTATTAAGGAATTACATCAATTAAATGTAAATTAAAAAGCTACATCTTTATCCCACTTGAAAAAAAATAGAACTTGGTTGGATTGTGAGCCATCTTTAAAACAAGAAAGAAAGAAAAAGTGCTTTTTTAAAATTTATTTTATTTTATTTTATTTTAATTTAAGGAGATGTTGATCCAAAGCCTAAATAGCACATCTTCAGCAGAACGGATCCTTTCACTATACATACCTGGATGGAGATATTCTGAGTTTCCCATGACACAGGAGCTGAGGTCAGTGGAGACATGGACATTGTTTATTAACCATTTATTTATTTTTGGTGGCCACCATCTTATGATGGGTTGGTTGATTCCACTTTGAAAGGCTTTTGGAAGCCGAAGTGAGCTCAACTTTTTGGTTAATATTAAATATTTATCTGTAGCAAACTCTAATCCACTCAAATAGGTGAGGGAAGCTTGTTCAGTCTACTTGGCGCCTCTGTTGATATGTAAACCAGCTCTTCCTCTTATTTCTTTCCAAGATAGGGAGTAGGTGTTTTGTCTAGTAACCTTGAATCTAAATTTCTTTAAAGATGATAAAAGGACAGTGGCCTTCTGCTACCCAAACGTTTGATCCAAAGGCCATCCAGTCATCTGAAGATAAGATGTTGAGAAGTGTATTGAAAATACCCCAAATCCAGCAATCCATCTAAGGACCTGGAATGGCCTTTCCAGACTGAAGTCTTCCAGGGGTTGAATTTCACTGACTCTCATGGAAGCAATGAGGCAATGCCATCAGCAAGCTTATCAATGGTAAACTTGAGGACAGCTTACTGATTAGCTAAATGTTCACACCCTCTTTAAAACTAAACAAGCAAGCTGGCTTTACACAGTAGATGTCAGATTAAAATATTAGTTGGTGGTTCAGGGGCTTGGGAACTCATCCATAATTTAGCACACTGGCTGTTTAGGGGTGGCCTTTGCAAAGCTCCAAGGCAAAGCTTGTAAATGAATACAGAATGCAGAATAGAATACAGAATAACAGAGTTGGAAGCGACTTGTAGGTCATCTAGTCCAGGGGTCCCCAACCCCCGGTCCGTGCACCAGTACCAGGCCGCAGCATGCCAGCAACCAGTCCACACAAACAAGCAAAGCCCCATCTGTGGGATGCAGGCAGCACACAAAAACACGCACCCTTAGGTCCATGGACAAACTTCTCTCCACCTAACCAGTCCCTGGTGCCCAAAAGGTTGAGGACCTCTGATCTAGTCCAGCTCCCTGGTCAAACAGATTACTCTATACCATTTCTGACAAGTGGCTATCCAGTCTCTTCTTGAAAGCTTCCAGTGATGAAGCACACACCACTTCTGAAGACAAGCTGTTCCATTCATTAATTGTTTTCACTGTCAGAAAATTTCTCATTTCTAGGTTGAATCTCTCCTTGATCAGTTTCCATCCATTGTTCCTTGTCTGGCCTTTGGGTGCTTTGTGACTGCCTTCAAATATCAGAACACGGCTATCATGTCACTCCTGGTCCTTCTCTTCATTAGACTAGCCATTCCCAGGTCCAGCCACCGTTCTTCATATGTTTTAGCCTCCAGCCTCCTAATCATCTCTGTTGCTCTTCTCTGCACTCTTTCTAGAATCTCATCATCTTTTTTATATTGTGGTGGCCAAAACTGGATGCGGTATCACAAACTGATTTTATGCCATACACTAAAGCTAAATGAGTTATAATAGTATCGCTTTGTGAACCATTCTGGTGTCCTCAACTTCTGTTTCCATGAAAATATGCATTTGAAGTTGGATTATATCAAATTATGGGGGATGAGAATGGCTACTGAGAGAACTTTGCAAACCACTACCTGACGTGGTCATTCCTTTGTTGGCTTAGCTGGCTGCTTTGATATAATAATAGTAATAGTAATAATAGTAATAGTAATAATAGTAATAGTAATAATAATAAGAGGAAGTAGAAGTTGGGAGGGACCTTGGAGGTCATCTAGTCCAACCCCCTGCTCAGGCAGAAAACCTGTTCCATTTTGGACAAATGGCTGTCCAGTCTCTTCTTAAAAACTTCCAGTGTTGGAGCATTCACCACCTCTGGAGGCAGGTGGTTCCACTGGTTAGTTGTTCTAACTGTCAGGAAGTTTCTCCTTAGTTCTAGGTTGCTTCTCTCCTTGACTAGTTTCCATCTGTTGCTTCTTGTCCTGCCTTTGGGTGCTTTGGAGAATAGCTTGAGTCCCTCCTCTTTGTGGCAACCCCTGAGATATTGGAACACTGCTATCATGTCCCCCCTCATCCTTCTCTTCATTAAACTAGACATACCCAATTCCAGCAACCGTTCCTTATATGTTTTAGTCTCCAGTCCCCTGATCATCTTTGCTGCTCTTCTCTGTACTCTTTCTAGAGTCCCCACATCTTTTTTACATCGTGGTGACTAAAACTGGATGCAGAGTTCCAAGTGTGACCTTACCAAGGCATTGTAAAGTGGTATTAATACTTCATGTGATCTTGATTCTATGACTTGCAAGACTCTGGGATTTAATGGCTGAATCTGAAGAGGATAGAGGTTCATGCTTGCTGTGATCCTTCCCCCCGCCCACCCACCCACCCAAGGGACTGGGTCCCAGAAATAATGAAGGAGCATGTGGTTCATTCTCTGGATTTTGTATCCCAGTTTGTTCCGTCTTGTCTCCCATGACTTTTGTTGTTGTATGGGACCTCTGGTATAGGTTCTTCAGAGATCTGGATGGTCCTGATAGGACACCAATGTGATGTAGTTATTAAGATATTATATTGGGAATATTTTGAGTCTGCCCTGAATTATGCAAGATCACTTGAGTTAGTTACTATGGAGATGGTTACTCTCCTGGGGCAACTCGGGAAAAGAGAGAAGGGGACAGAGCTATAAACTTTGCCTTGCACTCTTGGAAGGAAATCAGGATATAAATTAAACTAATATAAATTTAGAAGAGATAGGACAACCGTTTGTCTGAATTGGTATATAATTAGAGTATGTTCTCCCCTCCGAGTCCTCATTCCAAAGAGGGAACTCTTGACTTCAATCACACATCACACCGAGATAGAACGCCATTTGCCTTTAGAGCTTAGCACGTTGGATAAATCCACGTGCAATCAGCATTTATTAAATAACGCAAGGTTATACAAACGACAGGATAGCCCCGATGGGAAGTCAGCTAAAGACTATTGGCAATAAGGCTGTCTGCAGGAGGAAAGAATTACAAAAGTCACAATAGCCTCACGTGACTGACATCCTGCCCCCCCCTTTACATATGCAACATAATGAAAAAGAGAAAGTGTTTTGGTTGGATCGTTGCGGCCACCCTTTTGACTTTTTTGACCCACTCGGCAGATACCCAAGAGATCACGGTCTTTATATCAGCCTCGTGATCTTTTATCAGCTTGCCCTGGAAATTCTGGGGTTCAGCTTGGAACTTCACAATTGCAAACCTACCTCCTGCAAAGCAATGGCAACCGTTTGCTCACTTTTTTTTGGGGGGGGGAAGAACTGCAAAGTCCTTTTAAAAGGTGTACAGGTAGTAGTCCTCGGCTTATGATCCCAATTGAGCCAAAATATCTGTTGCTAAATGAGACGTTTGCTAAGTGAATTTTGCCCCATTTTACCACCTTCCCTGCTACAATTATTAAGTGAATCAGTGCAGTTATTAAATCAGTCACACGCTCGTTAAGGGAATCTGACTCCCCCATTGACTTTGCTTGTCAGAAGGTCACAAAAAGGGATCACACATGACCCCGGGACAGTGTAACTGTTGTAAATCTGAATCAGTTGCCAAGTGTCCCAATTTTGGCCACCTGACCACGGGGATGCAGCAATGGTTGTAAGTGTGAAAAACGGTCATAAGTCACTTCCCCCCCCACCCCCGTGCTGCTGTAACTTTGAATGCTCATTAAATGAACTGTGGTTAAGTCAAGGACTTGTTGTTGTTGTTAGTTGCGAAGTCGTGTCCGACCCATCGCGACCCTATGGACAATGTTCCTCCAGGCTTTCCTGTCCTCTACCATCTACCTGTATTTAAATGCTTAGGGGATTCCTTGCTTGAGGATTCAGATAACGTTTGCTGTCCTTTGCTGTCCAAATAACAGCAAATCTATGCCAGGCTGTTGTTTTATTATAAGATTTCCACGGACAAAGTTGTGTTGGCTTTGCACTGGGAGAGCCGTGTTAATCTTTGGCAGCAACAACTAGCACACGGGAGACACCTTAAAGGCAAAACAAATTTATTATTACAAGCTTCTATTGCAATACATTGTTACTTCTTTTAGGAAGCCACCAGAGTCTTGTTATTACGTTAGGGAGGCTGTATGTTTTAGCTTTAAAGTGCACTTTGGTTTTATGACTTCAAAAACCCACAGAAAGGAGTTATTTATCCGGACAACTCAAGGTCACAGAGTAAAAGCTTTAAGCAGAACCCAGAACCTTTTATGAAGCAAAATGGAAACTTAAAAAAAAACAAAACAAAACACAGAGAGAAAGAGAGAAAGGTGAAGGAAAGCAAGACTGCTGGCGTTTGGAATAATTTGGTTGCCTATTTTATCCCACCGTCAACTTGGTCCAAGTAGACGTCAGAACGTACAAAGCCCGGTCTACACAACCACGGCGCCGAGGCACGCAGAATCAATATTTGTAAACTGAAATAAATAGGAGGAAAAGTATTTAATTGAACATCCCTTGGGCGTCTCTGGGAAAGGCCAGGGAGAAGGGAAAGGGGGAAAAAAGGCGGTAGCGGGAAGGGATGCGGGGCTTCCCGCCCTCCCCGTCCCCCAAGATGAAATTGCCGGCGAAGCCTTCCGCGAACCAAAGCTTAAACGTTCCGCCTTTTCTTGCTCAAAGCCCGGGCGGGCAAGCCACGTTTGCTCGAGTCAGCCCGGTCGGCTGAGTTTGCAAAAGCCCCCGGCAGACCGACCGACCGACCAGAGAAGGCGAGGATAGGCTTGGGGAGTTTGCCGTTGTGGTGCACGCCAAACCCAACCACAAACAGCCCGGCTTTCGTGGGTTCGCCTGGCCCGGAGCTCTCCAAGAGGCGGCGGCGGTGTCAAGCAGCCTTGGGGCTCCGTTGGAACTGCGCCGGCTTCGGGGCCAACGGCTCCGGCTGGCTGGCGGGCCAAAGGCAGGATGTCAGCAGCAGAAGCCGATGCCCGGCCTCTTTCTTGGCTGCAGCATCCTTGGCACCGACTCCAAGCCGCCGCCGCCGCCGAAGAGCTGCGAGGAACGACCTCCGGTGCGCAGACGGGACCCCGGGCACGCAGCAAGGCACCCGCGCGGGGGAAGCCAGCCAGCCAGCCCTCCCCCCCCTACACACACACACAACACACACACACACTTCCCAGCCCGGCCTCCACCCCTCCCTCCCTCCCGCGTCCGCCTTAAGAGGTGGAGGCTCCACCCACCGGCGGGCTAAGGCAAGCCGGTCTCCCGGTCCGCGTTTCGCTTCTGGCCGGGCTTTGGCAAGCGGTCTCTCCTCTCGCGCGCTCCGCTTCGCCCGCCGGGCTTCTTCGGCGCGTCCAGCTCGGGCCTCCGCCATGCGCTCTTTGCAAAGCTGCCTGCTCCTGCTGGCGGCGCTGCCGGCTTGCCTGCCGGCCAGGCGCTCCCGGAGCGTCTACTACACCAACCATTGGGCCGTGCGCTTGCAGGGGGGCGCCGGCGAGGCGGAGCGGCTGGCCTCGGCTTACGGCTACCTGAACCTCGGGCAGGTGAGGCGCGCAACTTTCGCGGGGCTGGGGGAGTCGAGGGAGGGAGGGAGGGAGAGAGGGAGGGGATGGTGTGTGTGTGTGTGGGGGGGGGAAGCGTGGGGAGGGGTGTCGGGGCGAGGGGAGAGATCGCACCCCCCCACACACACACATCCACCCGGTTTCTCTCCCCCCCACACACACCTCGCCTTTCCTGCACTTGCCCCGCGCCCTGCGCTCCGGCAAGAAACTTTCCCCACTCGTGGGGCGCCGCGTGTTCTCCAGAGCCCCCCCTTCTCCTTCGCGCGGAGTGGAAAGCGGCGCAAAGCCTCCCGATCCGGTTTGGAGGCAAAGCGCCCTGAGTCTTCGGAGAAGGGCGGGATATAAATGGAATTAAAATAAAATAAAAATAAATCAATAAACCGAAGGCAGTTCGCTCTCCTTCCTTGGCGAGGGAGAACTAGGTCGCTCGTCCGAGGCTGAGATTTTTTTTTCCCCACTTTTTTTTTTTTTTGGCTAAGTCTGGCCAGGCGACGCCTGTCAGGTTAACCTGGGCGCGGCGGGATCCTGACCGAAGCCGACTCGGTGAGGTCCAGCCGCTCCATCAACCGGCGCCGCTTACTTCTGAGCAGGCACGGAGAGGATGGCGCGACGGGCTGGGCTTCTTCCATCGCTCCCCAACGTGCGGTCCCAGCCGGGTCGATTCCCCCATTGATTTCAAGCGCGGAGGGAGGCGGGGGGGGTCTGTTGCCTTGCAAGCCGGGCGGACTCTCCTCGACTGGATCGGGTGCCTTGAAGACATTGGTAGCAGATATTCCTTTGGGCTGAAGCCCAGCGCCTCCCACCCGCCCCTTGCCCGCTGGAAGGGGGCTTTTTAGCTTAGGAAAACATCCAGCACCCCATTCAGCTTGCTTGACTTTAAAAAAAAAACAGTGGCAGATCCCTTCCCCCCCCCCCTTTTTTTTTTGCACCGATCTGCTGAGGTGTTATCTTACAGATGAGATGCCCAGGCACCTTGTGGTGTATTGACCGGGATAACGCTAGGCAGATGAAAGAGCGTCGGTTCTCCATTTCTGCCTTGAATGCCTTGGACTAAGGACCCCTTCCAGACTGGCCAAATGCCACCTTTAGATTTTCTAGTGAGTGCACCAACCACATTGAGAGTCCGGACCTCAATTTGTTCCTCCAGCGCAGGGAAATTCGTGGCTGGCTTGAAGAAGAGAGGCTGGGATTTTGAACTCACCTCCTCTGTGGCCAAACCTAGGTTATTTCTCCGGGCTGTTTCCCCGGATGGGTGTCCCATTCTCCCTCCAGCAAAAAGTTTGAAGGAGGGCTCTGCTGATTCTGGAGATGCTCCCACACCCAGATCGTGGTTGCCCCAAAGGTGCTTTTCCGAAAGGCAATTGGACGTTGTTGTTGTTTTTTTGAACCAAGAATCATCATCTTCAATTCTCAGTTAGAACTGAGGAAGCTTCTTGAATTAGAAGTGAAACGTTTTTTGAAGGGGAAAAAAAAGAAAGTCAAGTTGCCTTTTGGAAAAGCACCTTTAGGAGGGCTCTGTTGGTTTTTAGGAACAATGAGAGTGAAGCTATTGTCTACTTTGGCTAAACTGCCCCGGAATCCCTCCTACATATGCACCCACTACCACACCCATCATCCACCTCCTTGGCTGAATTTGTGACTCTTCCGACGTTTCTCCCCCACCCCCTCTCATATATATCTCTAACCTTTTTTCAACCATTCTTCCTCATCTTGGCTCAGGGCCAATTAACTTTTAATCTCCACCCTCAACTTTTTGCAGAGGACTTTTGTGTCCGAGGGACTAGGAGTGGAATTGTGCAAAAACAGAGGACACAAAAGGTAATTACTTAGCAAGAACACGACAGCTGAAAGAAAAGGGCAGGAAAAAAACACACAAAACCCCAGAAAAATAACCGGAGAAGGATTCCAGAGGGGACTAGCCTGTTGGAAATGAATCAATATTTAATTTTTACCCAGCAAAACATGCCCTTATCAATTTAATACCATTTATAAAGCTATTTATATATTTCTTCCCAGCTGCAATATATATATAAGATTAATTGATTTCTCTGTGGGTGTCTTTATTTATTTATTTATTGGGAGGGTTGGGGCAGAAGGAAATGAACAGAGGAGGAAGGCTTTGAAATGTCTGCAAAGCTGGAACTTTTGAGATTCTTGACAGTATTTTATCCCGCTTGGTGATCGTACCTGGCAGATTTATAAGATTTTAATCATGTCTCTTTTTTACTCCATCCCATTTCGGAGTTAAACAGGATCCTTTGGACTAGGGAGTCTGTTAATACAAAGGTAAAGCCACTGGCTGCATTCATACTGAAACCCAAGCTAACCAAACATATAGATGTATTAGCTTAGCTGAGCTTGGTTTTTTTTTTAATTTTAAATCAATCCATGCAGCTAGGGTATGGTTTACTATAGGCTTCCTGGCTTAAACCACGGCTAATCATAGGTGAAATACATTGTGCAGACCCACCTTAAAAATAATAGGTGGTTTATGCAGTAGCTTAAGTCATGAGGACCCTTGTTGGTTAGTCTTGGTAAATTGGGTGAATCAGTGCAGTTGTTGTTGTTGTTAGTTGCGAAGTCGTGTCCGACCCATCGCGACCCTATGGACAACGTTTCTCCAGGCCTTCCTGTCCTCTACCATCTTCTGGAATCCCTTTAAGCTCATGCCTACTGCTTCAGTGACTCCATCCAGCCACCTCATTCTCTGTCGTCCCCTTCTTCTCTTGCCCTCAATCTTTCCCGGCATGAGGCTCTTCTCCAGTGAGTCCTTCCTTCTCATTAGGTGGCCAAAGTATTTGAGTTTTAGCTTCAGGATCTGGCCTTCTAAAAAGCAGTCAGGGTTGATCTCTAGGACTGACCGGTTTGATCGCCTTGCAGTCCAAGGGACTCGCAGGAGTCTTCTCCAGCACCAAAGTTCAAAGGCCTCAATTCTTTGGCGCTCAGCCTTTCTTATGGTCCAGCTTTCACTGCCATACATTGCAACTGGGAAGACCATAGCCTTGACTATACGCACTTTTGTTGACAGGGTGACGTCTCTGCTTTTTAGTGTGCTGTCTAGATTTGCCATGGCTTTCTTCCCAAGGAGCAAGCGTCTTTTAATTTCTTGGCTACAGTCCCCATCTGCAGTGATCTTGGAGCCCAGGAAAATAAAATCTGTCACTACCTCCATTTCTTCCCCATCTATTTGCCAGGAATTGAGAGGGCCAGATGCCATGATCTTGGTTTTCTTAATGTTTAGTTTCAACCCAAGTTTTGCACTCTCCTTCTTCACCCGCAACATGGTTAAGGAATATAGTGCTAGCCTAATTATCAAAATACGGAGGTCCACTGTCTTCCCTAATGAATGAACCTCAGGAAGGGAGATGCATTGCTTCAAAAGGCATGGACCCCTGGATTAAGTGAAAGAAATTTCTAAGAGGTGAGGGTACCATACCAGGGAGGAGATTGGCAAGTCGGCCTGTACTCGGGAGTATGATGAGGAGATACCCAACATCTAAGGCAGGATAGCCGTGAATAGCGATACATCGGCAATATGAGCAGGTGGGCACTGTTCTTCGTTAATATCCTTTGTGGAAGCCTTCCATCAGCTTCTGGTTAATGGTTGTAAGAAGATGATGTTGGCTTTGGGCCAGGGCTGATGGGGGTTGTAGTCCCTTACTTATAGTCCAAGAGGAGAGTCGGGGAGATTTGTTTTAGGTTATATTGTGTTTGCGTCTGGCTCTGATGGAGCCTCCCATTCTGCAGATTATGAATTTCTGGTATCATCTTTGGTTTGCAAGTCGAAGAAAGGATTCTTGGCACATGACTGTGGAGATTCTCAACCACCCAGGTCACAGTTGTCTCAAAGATGCTTTTTCACAAAGCAACTGGACTGTTTTTTTTTCTTTCCATTTTTTTTTGTTTTTGAGGAAGGAGAATAAGACATTTTGCTTTTCATCCAAGAAGCTTCATCAGTTGTAACCATCCACCAAAAGTGATGAAGCTTCCTGGATGAGAAGCGAAACACTGTTGACTTCTTCCTCCAAAAGCAGTCCAGTTTCCTTTTGAAAAACCACCTTTGAGTTTCTTAGCACAACTTTTAATTATTCTGGTGGTGGTAGACTAGGAATAGATAGTGCTGCTCGAGACTATGAGGTGCTCATGTGATTGAATTAATGACTGCATCTTCTTCCATGCAGGTTAAAAGTGAACTGGTCAAGGAGAAGCGGAATGTACAGTATGGTTCCCTAGCATGCTTATGATGTCTGAACCGAGCTTGTGTAGATTGATAAGCCAAACTGTGGCTTGCTTGCTTGTTGAGTGTGTTGTTTGAACCCATCCATTATCTGTCAGTCATGGCTGTTTATCAGTTGTATGAACCCACGGCTTAAGCCAACATGATCACGGCTGTGGTCTAGACGTGATACAGCTAAGACAGAAGGGCAAGGAGGAATTCAGTTCAGACAAAGGCACTTTGATCAGTGGCTGGAATCAGGCATAACATTAAGCCTTAAGGTAGCTTGTTTGTGGTTTAGCCATTGCGATTTATGGTTTCACACAAGGGGAAAACTCAACTGCTTTAGTATTCATTGCAGGTTTTAGAACGATGAGAGTCCAGCTAACTTCACTGGGCTAAAGTTTCTTGATTTATTTATTGGGCAGTTTGTGTTGGAGGTCCTCTCTGTCACTTTTTCATTTCTTGCAGGACTGCTTTACCCCATGTTCTGATCCAGCGTCCACCTTGTTGACTTTTTTTTCTTCTTCTGGAGATCATCTCCAGGTATTTTTTTGGGTAACCTCTGGAATGAGCACAGTATGTTGGACATAGCCTGTGCAAAAAAAAAAAAAAAAGAATTTAAAAGATTGAGTTCTTTTATCAAGGACATTGGTAAGTTATCAGGGGTTATGATGTACATGATTTCCCCACGTGATTAGTAGGAAGCTGGAAAAGAAGGGAACATTGTTAGCAAATATCTAAGCAATCAGTTCGAGTTTAAAGAATTCTTCAAACCATAATGCTGTGCAGTTTCCCACCTGGAAGACTTGTTGCTGTCTGGGAGAGGATTAAGTGCCATGGATTTTTTTTTATTTTTTTATTTTAATTCCATTTATATCCCGCCCTTCTCCGAAGACTCAGGGCGGCTTACAAGCTTAGCAGTAGCCTTCATTCTATGTATATGCCTGCTTATTAGGGCTTTCACACACACACCCCCAAGCGGCATTATTACAAAGTCAGCTTATTGCCCCCAACAATCTGGGTCCTCATTTTACCTACCTCGGAAGGATGGAAGGCTGAGTCAACCTTGAGCCTGGTGGGACTCGAACCTGCACTAATTGCAGGCAGCTGGTGTTACTTAAGGAGGCATTAGCCCACTGCTCCACCAAGGCTCTTCCATTTAAATGGAAGCTTTGGCTGCACCGCGTATCTTTGGGCCAATAATAATTACAGAAAGGTGCTTTTGATGTTTTGCAGAGAATTCTCTCCTGTGCGAGAGACTGAATTCTTACATAGTCCATAAGGCACAACATGACAGCAAAACTAATGTTTGCAAAAACAAGTCGACAGCGGTGCTCAGAAAGGGCCAGGTTATGTCTTAAGTGGGGCAGAAGGAAAAAGATATGCCAGAGATCTTAAATACTTTTCGGCTTTTTCTTAAAATACAGTCATTGCTTAGGGCTTCCTACTTTCTTAAAAAAAACCATATATATATATATATATATATATATATATATATATATATATATATATATATATATATATATATATATATATATTTACCAGAATTAGGGGGGAGTTTGCCTGACCGGTACAATTCTCTCTGTGGGCTGAAGCTTGACATTTTGTCTCTGTGTGTCAATGGACAGAAGTTCACATTGGTCAAAACCCCTGAAAGAAGCTTGTCCATCTGAAAACTCTTTCCAGCCTTTGAGTTTTCATTACGATGACCTCTGCTGAACTTTGATTCTCTCCGGATGTCCTGCAGTCTCTTTTTTCTCCCTGTGTTCTTCAGCTGCAGAGAAGGTTTTGATTTGATTTTATTTATGTTTTAATCCTTGCATATTGCTTTCTGTGCTGGCTCAAAGAGCCTTGGTGGAGCAGTGGGCTAATGCCTCCTTAAGCAACACCAGCTGCCTGCAATTAGTGCAGGTTCGAGTCCCACCAGGCTCAAGGTTGACTCAGCCTTCCATCCTTCCGAGGTAGGTAAAATGAGGAGCCAGATTGTTGGGGGCCATAAGCTGACTTTGTAATAATGCCACTTGGGGGGGGGGGCAAAAGCCCTAATAAGCAGGCATATACATAGAATGAAGGCTATTGCTAAGCACATTGATTTGTGCTTTAAATTGTAAGCCACCCTGAGTCTTCGGAGAAGGGCCGGATATAAATGGGATTAAAATAAATAAATAAATACTGTTTCTTGGTTCGCTGCTTCTGTCTCTCCTGGTAGCAAGGCAATTTGGGTGCTAAAAAGACTGGTGATAAATTCTAACTTAACCTCAGTCTAGGTAAGCCAACAAGCTCCGATTCAGTTAAATATTTAATGTGCCTGGGGGCAAAAAGGGGAAGATTGAATTGACTGACATGCAGTCAGATAAATGTCCTGTAATCAATAGCTACGGTCTACTCTAAGGCTATGCAAACTTATGGTGGATTCACACAATCCACTAAACCCAAAATTAACCATGTGACAGGTTTTATGCAATAGACTGAACCAGAATCCAGCCAAACATAGTGTAGCTTTCTTTTACAAGCCATTGCATATCAGCCTCTTAAGAGGTTGTAATGTAGATTAATTTCATAACTCGATTTAGAGTTCTTCCAAGCAGTACTACTTGAAGACCGGGTCACACAATATAATACACAGTATAATATTTTGGCCCCGGTGTGTTAGCCAAACCCAGTCATCTGCATTAATTTAATCCATTTTGAGACCTAGGATAAGTTAACATGATGGGTGAATCACCTCCAGAA
The DNA here is from genome assembly GCF_947247035.1 of Vipera ursinii. NCBI lineage: Eukaryota > Metazoa > Chordata > Lepidosauria > Squamata > Viperidae > Vipera > Vipera ursinii. The sequence goes on along the minus strand of NC_139524.1, from coordinate 9,474,693 downwards.
GCATTTAGTCTCCCTTGAGCTACAAATCTATTATAAGTTTAGTTAGACTTTCAATTGGTCCACATCAATTGTGTTATTGTTGTATTTGCCTGATAATATCAGTGTGCACAGGTCATCGTTTTGGCATTATCATGACGGGTGACAGAGGCTACCAGGAGCCCCAGTGGCACAATGGTTAGAATGCAGTATTGCTGGCTAACTCTGCCCACAGTCTGGAGTTCGATCCTGATGGATCTCAAGGTTGATTCAGACTTCCATCCTTCCGAGGTTGATAAAATGTGGACCCAGATTGTTGGGGGCAATAGGCTAACATTTGTAAACTGCTCAGAGAATGCTGTAAAGCAGGGATCCCTAACCCCTGGAGACTGCCCCTACATTAAACAAGCCTGACTTTTAAAAAAGAAAAACAAAACCAAACCCTGATTTGTTTTATAAGTCTTACGGCTTGGGTTCCCGTGCCACAATATGTGAAACCCAACCACACGAAAACTGTTCCAAGCTCATCTGTAATAGAAAAGCTTGCAGCTCTTTTGGTGATATAGTTTTCAAAGGTCTCTTTAATGAGATGACTCGGAAATGTTTTATTGAACACTTGAAAACTCCTGCCAGATTAAAGGTAAAGGTAAAGGTTCCCCCACACATGTGTGCTAGTCATTTCCAACTCTCCAACTTCTGGTGCTCATCTCCATTTCAAAGCCGAAGAGCCAGCGCTTGTCCGAGGACGTCTCCGTGGTCATGTGGCTGGCATGACTAGACGCCAAAGGCGCACGGAACGCTGTTACCTTCCCACCGTAGTGGTCCCTATTTTTCTACTTGCATTTTTACGTGCTTTCGAACTGCTAGGTTGGCAGAAGCTGGGACGAGTAACAGGCGCTCACTCTGTTACGTGGCACTCGGGATTCGACCCGCCAAACTGCCGATCTTTTGATTGACAAGCTCAGCGTCCTAACCCACTGAGCCACTGCCTCCCTGCCAGATTAGATAGCCCTAATCTAAACGGGCTATTAGTTAGACTAACAACCAGCTGAAGTTATTGAAAACAATTGGCGTGCTAGGGAGAGAAGATTCCAAGCAGAGTTTGGAAATAATTCCAGCTGGGTTTCTCACATGCTTTTTCTCAGTGTTGTAAGAAGCCTTCCTTGAATTAGTTCTTCATTTGTTTATTAAAACAGGGGTCTTTTTGCAAACATCTGTGCCCGAAGGAAACCCTGTTTCTGTGATGCTGTATCTTTTTCTTTGGCCTTCAAATTTATTTATTTTTTTATCCTCTTTGGGCCTCTCCAGCTGCTTATTTTCTTGCACTTTTTTTTGTTAGTGATGCATTTTCATTCTTGCATTTAGAACTTAGCCCTGACAACTACAGAGAACCGCGTATCTCTTTGCGGGTGGTAGAGAATGTGAACACTTCCTTTGCCTTGATTGTTTATGAATTTAATTTATACTAAAAATGAAGACCCCGGGGATTGCAGATTAGAACTAGATTTAGAGTTTAGAACTAAATGAACATAATAAAGACCGGAAAATGTAAACTCTTATCAGCAGGGGATCAGGAAGGTAATACCGCAGAAATAAATTACTAACAAAACAGACAAGAGAAGAGCCATTGCAAGAACAGGCTTACGTGGGTTATATGTACACAAACATAGTAATGTATGTTGTCTAAAAAAAAGATAACTCATTCCTGATGTCACGCTGGAGAGGAATTTACTGATACATGTGGACACTCAGATTTCCCATGGCCTTACAAAGCATGAAGCTCACCCTGTGCAAAGCAAAAACGATTACAGCTGCAAGCACATGCGGTGTCATCTCCACAGAACTTCTAACATTGGCTCCTGTGAGCTTTGTGGTGGTGGAAATGACTTTCTTCAACCTGCTGAGACAAGTTGGGAAAGGCAGGGATGGTGCTTGTCTCCTGAAACACAGGAGCAAGCCAGAATGCAAAGGAGCCAAGGAGGAGGATGACTGCAGACAAGTATGTAACTGGCTTTACAAGGCTGGGGCTCCCTTGTAAACTGCCTCGTAAACTGGCTTCCACTGTGACCAGTAGCTGACCCTTTACTGACCATTCCTTTCAAAATACATTGCTGCTAAGACTGAACCTTCTTTCCACCTGAGATGAAAACAGAAGCTGTGCATTACTCAGCTGAACTATTTGGGTGGTTTGCTAGCTTTGGGCTTAATTTATTCTAACCCAGCTGCTTAAGCCGCTTGCTATCTTACTTTTGACTCTGCCCAGTTGTGTTTTGTTTGTTTTTTTTTCCCTGGAGGAGATGTAAACATTTAATTTTGCAGATTCCCACATATAGTTTGTGGCAGACCTGTGCAACCGGTACAGGGGGAAAAGACAGAATGTGAGTTGCGTGGTGCCCATTTGTCATTTTAGACATTTTAAAAACAACAACAACAACAACAACAAAAACCCTGGTTCCCTTAATATACTGCTCCATTTGGAATTGAAAGCTGGAAGATTGCTGAACAGGATATGGGAGAATCAATCGAAAGCCAAGGGTAGCTAACTTCCTAACAAAGCAAATGGGAGCAGATATGGGAGAACTAACAAGGAGAAGCTGCTGAGATTTAACAAGGAATTTTAAAAAAAAAACCCCACTAGGGAGCTAATTTAACCACAACTGCTTGAACATCAGGGTCTTTTAGGACTTTGGAGAATTCCATTGGCTGCCCACAGAACCCCAGACAAACACGGTTTTACTAAACGTTTTCACAGTGTAATTTCTACCAAAAATGCAAACTTAGAATGAGGGACCATTTGAATGCAGTCATGAGGTTGTGACCAGGTGATCTCCAGGTGTTCTGTTTGCTCTTAGGATGCTAACTCCAAATAGCAGCATTCAGGTCTCTGATGCTTGCTGGTTCCTTCAAGTAGTCCTAGGTGGGACATTCCTCCAAACAAAGGGTGGTTCTGCTGATCTTGCATCCTCCTTTACATTAACAATATGTTGATTTTTTAAAAAAGCTATTACAATGGGGACACCATTTCCCCATCTATTTTTGAATGTGGGTTAGATGCCAGGCTTTTAATCCTTGCTAAACCAAACACAGGGATGCGGGGGCAAAGTGGGTTAGGACGTTGAGCTTGTTGATCAGAAGGTCGGCAGTTTGGTGGGTCGAATCCCAAGTGCCGCGTAACAGAGTTACTCGTCCCAGCTTCTGCCAACCTAGCAGTCGGAAACCATGTAAAAATGCAAGTAGAAAAATACTCCGGTGGGAAGGTAACAGCGTTCCATGCGCCTTTGGCATCTAGTCATGCCAGCCACATGACCAAGGAGACGTCCTCGGACAAGCGCTGGCTCTTCGGCTTTGAAATGGAGATGACCACCAGCCTCTAGAGTTGGAAACGACTAGCACACATGTGCAGGGGAACATTTACCTTTTACCGTTTAAACCAAACACATTCTCATTGTTCTGGATGAAGGAATGACCCACTTGTATAAGCTGAAGCATGTTTTCTAGTATAAACAGCTGATGTGGCAGCTCATTCAGCCCAGGTTGAAACAGAAAAGGTCCAGGGTTAAAGCTCTCCCACATAGATGTCTGACTTTAATTGAACCATGGTGGGGTGTTTTTTTTTAACCCATTTTTTGGGATGCTTACAACATACTGAATTACGGACCAACCATCTTCTGTAGTTTAGAACTGCACGATGTGGTTGGTTGGTTTACGGTTCAGTTGCATGAATGGAGGCATTGACATTTTGCTTTCTATAATTCATTTTGGGGTTTTGCTTTTTAGAGTGTGCTAGACACTATTCTGCAGGCTAAATATAGATGTGTATTTCTCTGCTTATTTATAACCTTTAGCTCCTGGGAGGGAGCAGCTAAGCAAGAATCAAACTTGCTTTTGGCACTCTTTTGAATGGTCTTGGAGGATTACAATTATATTCTGTCTGCACTTCTTTTAAAGGACAAACTCCAAGCTTAAAACAACTTTGATGGAGAGCAAAGTGCTACTTTTAAATTACATATGGCCCCTTAAAAGAAAAAGAAAAAAAGTGGGGGGGGGAGCAACGTTGTATGTCTATCCTCCACTTCTTCAGCCAAATTGGGGTGTCTATGTAGGATCTGCATGCTGCACAAAATCAAAAATGCATTGGGCAGATGTAACCCACTTCCATTTATTCAGCAAACCGTGGTTAAACAAATATGTTTTAGCTGATATGTTGGATTCTAATTCTTCTCATTACTAGCATTCGACATTTCATTATCCATAAGGGAGCAACAATCAGTTTTTCATTCAGGTATTAGTGGAATTGAACTGCTTCAGAAATAGGATGTAATTTTGTTAGTTTAATTCCCTAGATTGCATGAAAGCGATTGGGAAAGAGGGTATGTAGTACAAAACATCTGGAAGGTACCAGGCAGGTAATGACTAATGTCATGTAGGAATTGGAAGCAAGTGAGCATAGAACATAGAATAATAGAGTTGGAAGGGACCTTGGAGGTCTTCTAATCCAACCCCCTGTTTGAGCAGGAGGCCCTATACCATTTCAGACAAATGGTTGTCCAGTCTTTGTTGTTGTTGTTGTTGAAAGCCTCTAGTGATGGAGCACCCACAACTTCTGAAGGCAAGCTGTTCCATTGATTGATTGCTCTGTTAGGAAATTTCTCCTTAGTTCTAGGTTGCTTTTCTCCTTGATTATTATTTTTTTGTCTTGCCTTTTGATGCTTTGGAAAATTGTTTGACCCATTAAATATTGGAACACAGCTAACATGTGTCCCCTAAAGGTATGTGTGTGTGTGTGTGCGTGTGTGTGTTAAAGCATTTCCCTGACTGCCTTTTCTCCAGGATGCTATAAACCGTCAACATGACTGTGTTTGCCCATTGTGCTAACTTGGTTTGTTTACGTTTTGCTTTGCATGCTATAGGAAACCAACTACTAAACCTTAGTGTGTTGTGTGAACTAAATCAGTTGTGGTTTAGCTGATAAACAATGGCTTAACAAATGGTACTTTCATGCATTATGTAATTCCATCTTTCATCTACCTCCTTCTGCCCTCAGGACTATATGAAGGTGAAACCTGTTATGACATATGCGTTCATTATATATATAAAAATGAAACATCTGTTTTCCTTTTGTAGGAGTGTTATATTGATTCTGATATAGATTTATGCAGAAAGCCAGAGTCCCATCATGGAAACCTACGGAATTACTTTAAGCTAGTCACACTCTTTCAATCCACCCTGCCACAGGGTGGTGGAGGATTAAAATTGGAAGAAGGAAGTCTGGGGTTGCTGCCTTGAGCTTCTAAAGGAAATGCAAGATATAAATCTCTACCAATAAATAAATCATAAGAGTTCTAAAATGCAGTCTGATACACCTTCAATCAAAATTAAGAGCACCTTCCCTAGAGTGCTCACCTCTAAGAACTTTGTAGATTTGGTGATATTTCTAACTTGACCAAGCTGGGGACTGCTCTTCTCTCCTCTCCTCTCCTCTCCTCTCCATCACATAAAGTTGTGATGACATTTGTCCATGGAGATTCTCAATCATCCAGGTCATGGTTGTCCCAACGGTGCTTTTTCCAAAAGGCAACTGGACTTCCTTGGTTTTCTTTCCTTTGAAAATGTTTCACTTCTCACCCAAGAAGCTTTTTTTCCCAGTTCTCAGTTCTTCCTCCAAACTGAAGAAGCTTCTTGGATGAGAAGCTAAACATTTTCAAAGGAAAAAAAAACCCTCCAGAAAGTCCAATTGCCTTTTGGAAAAAGCACTTTGGGGATTGTGTGATGACGTTGTTTCAACCTTAAATGATCTGGAGCAGGGGTCTTCAAACCTGGCCCTTTTATGACTTGTGGACTTCAACTCCCAGAATTCCTCAGCCAGCCTGGCTGAGGAATTCTGGGAGTTGAAGTCCACAAGTCATAAAAGGGCCAAGTTTGAAGACCCCTGATCTGGAGGCTTCCTATGATTGCCTCTGCAGCTGTTGACCTGGGGAACATGAATGTTTCTGCAAGTAGTGGGCTGCTTGCTTTTTGCAACTCATTTTCTTGGAATAAGTGTGCATATCCTTGCAGCACCAGCAGAATAATCATGGCCTTTAGCTTCTTCTCAGATGGATGCACCTGTTAAGGGCCGATGGTTTGCTGAACATTTTGATTCCACGGTCTTCCTGCTTTAAAATTTTGGTAGCCATTTTTCAGGTTTCAGGTTTTTCAGCAGATTTTGTTGCTAGAACAAAGCTGGGAAACAACAAAGGTTGTATCGAGTGCTGAATTACTTCCCCTCCCCATTTCAGTTGGCTCATTTTTCTGGTAAGAGGCTAAAATGTTTAGTTTATCTATTCACATAAGCCTTTAACCAGAAGATTAGACAGATGGATCGTGCGTCTCTCTGTCTTGGTTCCAGTGGGACTCAGTTCTAGACAATCTGAGGAGATTAACTTAAAAGCGGTAGCAGAACTGATCTTTTGAGGCTCTGCAAATGTGAATATGCAGTCAAGCTGGGACAGGTAATCCTGCCATTGGGACAGAAGTGCCCAGAGAGAAAACAGCTCGTTCTCCAGAGTTCCTGGGTGATTGAAAAATTAGGCCATTAGAAATGCTTCCAAAGAAAACGTTGGCTTTTAGCAACTTGACATGAGGTATTTCTGTAAATACCTCTGGATTCTATGTGGCTCACAGAGAATCTTAAGAAGGAGCTGCAAACCCACATTTTAAGCATTCTCAATGCTCAAGACCAAAGTTCAAACAACTAATATATGGCAAGCAGATGCTATTGAAGAAGCTCAACTTTAAATGGTGGGGCTTCTCACGAGTGAAGGCATGAAGATGGCGGGGCTTCTCATGAATGAAGGCATGAGGATGGTGGGGCTTCTCATGAATGAAGGCATGAGGATGGTGGGGCTTCTCATGAATGAAGGCATGAGGATGGTGGGGCTTCTCATGAATGAAGGCATGAAGATGGTGGGCCCTCTCTTTGCAGAGTAGATGTTCCCCATTATCTCCTCACCCCCTGCACTTTCAACTCTGTGGAAAAAAATGGGTGGAAGGAACATGAAGGGTTATAAAAGAATAAGGGTGAGGATTCTGTAGAAGAAAGATATCTATTTTGTGGCATCCTTGGTGCTCTCTGAGCTTGGTTGTTTCTTTTCAAACAGCTCAGAAGCACCAAGAATCCCACAATTTAACCCTAAGTTACAAATATTTTCTTCTATTCATATGTGTTCTGTCGGACGGAGGCTATTTCCCCTTTAGTAAGGGAAATACAATTAGATTTCTATCACTCTCTTTAAATCTTTATGACGGTTGCCAGGATATTATAGGTACAGTTTTGTATTTGTCTCCATGTAGGAATTAAATCTCATTATGCATATTTTATTGTATGAACTTTTTACTAAATAAATATTTCAGTTCAAATTCTTGTCATCTAATATATATTAAATTAATATTAGGTACCTTTTTAAAAAACAAAACATTGGCTAAATATAAGTCTAATAATCATGCTTAATCTTTGTGGTGTCTAGCAGTTGAAAATGAGTAGATGGCATACAATTAATCAATCATACCTAATCAGGTCTTTCATTATTTAAAGGTAGCTTTTCCTAATCAGATCTCCTGCCAAATGTATTGTGGGTAGATGTCATCTATGTTCACACAACACCTTAATCTGGTGCTCTTCGTTTAATCAATTATCTTAGTTTGCACAAGAGATTGAATCATTAACTAACCAAGCATGTTGAGCTGAACTTAATTAAGCTTGTCAATAACCAAGCCTAAAATATCTGTGAATTATCTACTAAGTCTTTACTTGATGTGGTTAAGGCTGTTGGGTGGTCACAAGCATCTTAAATTTTCCTGGTTTTAAACTGCAAAGCTTTAAACTGGTTATGAGCTTTGGCTTGGTTTTGGTCTTCCTTCTTCCCCATCCTTTTATTTTTGGGTGCCAAAAATTCAAAATATTCAAATTCCAGACGAGCTATTCTGACTTAAGACGCCATGTTCAGATGCTGCTCCAACCTTGCTAGAAGTGTGCAAGATGACGGTTTAATGTTCTAAGCTGAAAGTCACCTTAAGCTTTTAGTTCAAAATACTGGGATGTCATCGGAACATTGCCTAGGAGATATAGTTTATTGGATTTCAAATTGAGCCCCAAACGGGGCACTTCAAGCTTAAACGTTTTTGCATTGTAATATGCAGAACACTGAGAATTTGAGAAGATTCAAACTTGAAATATTATGTTCCAACTTCAAGGCCACTTTCTGTCAGAAAGTGCTTGAGTGCTGTACCAATGCTTCTAGAAATGTTTAAGCTCAAAACAGACCCTTTCAAACTCAGTTTAAAACTGGAAACAGTGCTGTTTGAAACGTTTCTGGAAAAGTTGGAACAGCCCTGGAATACATCCAGTGTCACCCTTCCTGGGTAGACCAGACAGGAAATACAACCCAATGAGCTAATTCTATTTTATTGTAAGGCCGCATTGACAAAATCTTGCAAGTCTGAAAGTAGAAATCTCCTGCCATCTCTTTGACAACCTGAAAAGCTGATGGGAGGTCCCTTCTCAGCCTCTTTCATTGTGCATCGGTGGGTTATGCCTTCTCTTATCGGACCATTCCCTAAATAGCATTTCTTTGCTCTGTCTCTCAAGGTCTTCCACACATACCATTGCATCTGATGAGGCCAGATCAGATTGTTTTGAATTTGAAACAACTGTTTCAAGCTCAAAATATTTTTCACATGGCTAATTGTGTAGAGCAGTGGTTCTCAACCTTTTCTTCACCACCGACCCCCTTTAAATACCTCTTGTGGCCACGGACCCCCCCAGGAAAACTCAAGATTTAGAGCACTAGGCTTAAGAAACAATCCACTGACCCCCTGTGATAACATCGTGGCCCCCGCAGGTTGACAACCACTGGTGTAGACCTCTGTTCTTGGAGAATTAAAAATCTCACAAATTCTTTTGCGTTGCTCCTATTAAGGACGACAAAACTTTCACCCCACGTTCGTTCCCACACATTAGCATAGCTATAATTGTTTGTCGATGCTGTCTGGTAAGTCTACCATTGAGAGATCTGAAGATCACAAAGTCGAGAAAGGCTAATGGAAGGTATCAGAAAATATCCCATCTCAATATATTCAGTACCTCCTCTGTACCTTGAAGAAAGCGAATACTTGAATTGGTCAGTTTCCTGACTTGTTTCTGTACCTCGACTGTTATAGGTTGGGAGCTTGGAAGACTATTATCATTTCCATCACAGCAAGACCATTAAAAGATCAACCTTCAGCAGCAGGGGTCCACACAACTTCCTCAGAATGGATCCAAAGGTATGTGTGTCCAACACTGATATCGCCTCTCACAAAGGCCATCGCCAAGGTGGCCCCAGGTTCCCAAATGAAGTCAGCCAAGTAAGAAAAAAAATCTATGGAAGCCCAAAGCATACTCGATCGGTAATAGCTCTAATTTCATTTCCATGTATGTTACTTTCCTGGTTTTTATGTTGTGTGTTGTTGAAAGATATTCTAAAATGTGCTTACTCTGTGGCTCTGCTTTTCTTAAAAAAAGGCACTCTATGAATTGGTGGCTGTAGTGGAAACAAGGATGGTTTTTAAGGATAGAAAACTACAGAGAAGTAGCCTAAGCTAGTTTTGAGTGCCGCGTAACAGAGTGAGCGCCTGTTACTCATCCCAGCTTCTGCCAACCTAGCAGTTCGAAAGCACGTAAAAATGCAAGTAGAAAAATAGGGACCACCACGGTGGGAAGGTAACAGCGTTCCGTGCGCCTTTGGCGTCTAGTCATGCCGGCCACATGATCACGGAGACGTCCTCGGACAAGCGCTGGCTCTTCGGCTTTGAAACGGAGATGAGCATCGGCCCCTAGAGTCAGAAACGACTAGCACGCATGTGTGGGGGAACCTTTACCTTTACCTTTAAGCTAGTTTTAGCTTCCTCTCCTTCTTTTTTTCTTTTTCTTTTTTCCTTTTGCTTTTCCCTTTTCCTTTCCTTCCCTCCCCTTCTTTCCTTTCCTTGTTTCTCTCTTCCTCTCCTCTCCTCTCCCCTTCTCTGAGTTACCATTACATGTTCATGCATGTAATCTGTAAACCAAGGTTTATGGCTAAATACGTGTCGCAGATCCAGTCATTTGTACTTAATCCAATAAACCGATGGGTGGGGGGGAAAAAAACCCCAAACATCGTGCTGAGCGAAAATGCAAATGCAACTTAATTAATCAATAGGCTTGCCATCATGCACAGAATAGCCATGGCTAATTGTTTTTATCATCCATGACAGGCAAAGAGGCATCATTTCAAGTTGCTATTCGCTCTCCAGCCAAGGCTTTCCTTCACCTTTTCTTCTCTGTTGGCACTATCACTGAAGTGGGGAATGTGTCATTTCTCAGCTCTGCTCTTTCAGCTGAGAGCTTGGGAGGAATCTTTAATAAGAGGGCTGAATATTGCTTATTCTTTTTTCCCCCCCTAGCTGTCCTCCACCCTTCCTGTCTTCTTCTCCTTCTGCATAGGAGCTGATTCCGGCTCTTCTGGAGGAAAAGGTCTCACCAACCACACACTAGAAGAGGCTGCCAAATACCTCCATTCCTCTGCTTTCTCCCTCTTTTCCTGCCCTCTATTATCTGCCTGGGGAATTGTTCTTGACCCTCTGGCAGTTTCCCAGACAGACTTTCTAGGTAGTTCTTTTCTGAAGAACTTTTCCTTGGGCAGTAGTTCTTTGTGCCCTTAGTTATCAGCCTTGTGTGTCTGCTTTCTTTTTTTTTTAGGCCAAGTTCTTGAGAGAGCTGCCCTGTCAAATTGATTCCTTATTCTCATTATTGAATGGGCTCCTTGATCCATGTAAATCAGACAGGTCATTCATTCAGCTCAGAATGATACTGTGCTGACCCAAGTCCCAATGCTTTGCGGTGGCGCTGGTTCTTTTGGCCAAAACCTACTTTGCTATACATCTCCACCAAATAAGTTGCTGTCTGATTCTTGGGCATCACTGGCTGAGCATTGATTGGATTCAAGTCTTCTGTCATACTTATCTGGCAGGGAGATCTCTTTGTTCGCGATTCAAATCCTCTGCCTCCCATTCTTCTGCAGAATTGCATGTTGGTTTCAACATCAGGAACTTCCCTTATTGTAGCTGTCCTTCAGGAATCAGTCCTGGGTGCTGAAAATAATTGATTTTTCATATCAATATTATTACCCTGAGGAAACCCAGGTCTGTCAGTCTTCTGTCATCCATGATGATGATGCTGCATTATTACCTGTGATTCGGTATCTGAGGAGCCTTTTGTCTTAGTCTCAAGTTGCATAACACAAAAATGGTCTTTCCATCCTTGTTTGTGTCCTCCCCCCACCCGGGTTCCAGGCTCCTGGATTGTCCCAGTTTCCTCTGCCTGTGGTCTTGGGGGTCTGGTATGGTAATCAGCTGACTGTGATGCAAGTTCTCCTACAGGTTCACAGGATTAGGAGATGGGGATAGACGGTAGGGTATATTGTGTAGTGGGTTCAGGACCGCATGGAAACTCCAGACAGATGAGTACAGCAAACAGCTCTTTATTGTGGTTAGCACTGTACTGAACAAAGGGGCTTACCTGTACCCCTTATATACCTTGCCAGGTATGCTCTTGCCCAATCCGTTCATCTAAATCTCCCGCCGAAAGCTAACCAGCCAACCCGGTTATGGTACAGCACCACCTGGTGGTATTTGCAGAGCTGCTGCTTAGACCCCATACATAACAGGGTACATAGCTTCATTGAACATGCATTGATTGATTTATAAGATTATTACAATGGTCACCTGGTAGGTGTCCTCTCTCTAGCCTTAATCCTAGTCCAGAAGAGGACCTTTCTAGACCTTCCAGGTGATTCTCATATTTTATCACATTGCAGGACTCTATGTTGGTTCCCTGTTCAAGCTGTTTAAACTTCTAATGCTTTGGTTACAACCTTCCTTGATCTGTTGACCCATATTTCTCCCCTACAATCCTATTTGTTCCTTATGTCCCACTGGGCAGGGTCTTCTCTCTGTTCCCCATCACCATCTCCAGGCTTCCTGGCATCAGGGACATTGTCCTGGGACTGTGGGATCAACTCTCTCCTTATGGTCACTTCTGTCAAATTCCGATGACCTTTAAAAACAATTTTTTTTGTTTGACCAGTATATTAGAATGAGGCCCGTTTGTTTTACTCCAATCTAATTAAGTTCGTAGTTTTTCAAGTTAATATTTGCTTTGTATTAATTATGAATATATGTGTGCTCCGCTCTTTCATGGGGTGTTGTTTTAAACATTTATGACTGTTGAGTTTGACTTGGATTATAAATATCGGCTTTATAAGGCTGGCTGTTAAGTTATGAACTCATTTTATTGGACTGAATTGCATAACTATTGGGTTTCCTTCTGATTTGGATCATGCCTCAGTAAGGTATGTAACACTCATAAGAATACAAAGAAGTAGCTAGAGCACCAATAGCTGACGATGTTGTTTTTCCCCTTTTACTAATAATCACTAAATTTCTACATTTAGAGAGTTACTAAGAGACAGTGGAATATTTCCCAAACTGACCTGCTAAAGAAGCTTTCAGACTCTTCTTTAGGGTCATATGATAATTGCTGGAATATTTAATATTCCTTTCATTGATGAACAGGAGTTGTTTTCGTACTACTGTGGATTGGATTAAAAAGATGCTAATTAGATCTAATTGTCTTTGAAGAAAGAGGGTTATGATGTGCTCTACCAATTAAGTATTTTGTCCTTTGGGGTTTGTTTTTTTTTGGCTAGTCCATCATTCCTTTTTTTGGGGGGGATTGAATTATACTGTACATCCCTATGTCTTTGCTAAGGGATGTGGTGGCTCAGTGGGTTAGGACGCTGAACTTGTCAATCAGAAGGTCAGCAGTTTGGCGGGTCGAATCCCAAGTGCCACGTAACAGAGTGAGCGCCTGTTACTTGTCCCAGCTTCTGCCAACCTATTTCAAAAGCACGTGAAAATGCAAGTAGAAAAATAGGGACCACTACGGTGGGAAGGTAACAGCGTTCCGTGCGCCTTTGGCGTCTAGTCATGCCGGCCACATGACCACGGAGACGTCCTCGGACAAGCGCTGGCTCTTCGGCTTTGAAACGGAGATGAGCACCAGCCCCTAGAGTCGGAAATGACTAGCACGCATGTGTGGGGGGAACCTTTACCTTTACCTTTATGTCTTTGCTATAGGGCATTCCAACCTTGTGGTGGATTATTAACACAGAAGCAAATAGATAATACTGTATCTACTTCTTCCCTGTGATTTGCATGAAGATTTTGAAACGCACACACACAAAAATAATTTATTTTGATTCTGCTCGGTCAATAAAGCTTTGCCAATTGCTCATTCTTACCCTGCTCTTAATTGTGGGAGGTTTCCAAGAGCCCTGTTGAATTGCAAAGATGCCCTTACTAGAATATTATTTTTTTAAAAAGCAGTAGACTGAAAGGACAGATATCATGAACAGAGAAAGGAGAAGAAAAACCTTGTATTCTTTCTCCTGAGCAGATTGGGCATATTTTTCTTTTTTCTTTTTCTCCTCAAAGTCACTGATGAACTGTTGATGAGCATTAACAGTTTTCACTAGCGATCCATTTGGGGAGGAGAAAAGGAGAACAATCTGCTTCTGTTAGAACAGGGGTCTTCTAACCCTCAGCCAGCCCTGCCCTAACCCTAACCCTAGCCCTAACCCATTCCCCATATAATTGCAGGGTGAAATAGAATTGGAAATAGAATTTAAGATTTGAAGTCAAAAAATAATGTTGCAACTCTTTAAAGTAGCTGTGTCTTTTCCTTTCTGAGCTGTTCTCCATAGCTGCTACAGTCTTCAGTTCCAGGAGAAGATGCCTTTCATTTAAGAATATTTATTGCCTATCTCTATCTATCTGTCTGTCTGCCTGCCTGCCTGCCTGCCTGCCTGCCTGCCTGCCTGCCTGCCTGCCTGCCTGCCTATCTATCTATCTATCTATCTATCTATCTATCTATCTATCTATCTATCTATCTATCTATCTATCTATCTATCTATCTATCTATCTATCTATCTATCTATCTATTTCAATTATCTATCTATCTATCTGTCTATCTATCTATCTGTCTATCTATCTATCTATCTATCTATCTATCTATCTATCTATCTATCTATCTATCTATTTATCTATCTATCTATATCTTTCAATCGATCGATGCCATATCCTCTCCCTAAAAAAAACTTTTCACAGAAAAGTTTGTTCTCACACAAAAGGTTCTTCTAATGCTGCGCACAGAAATACACACAGAGTATATACCCAAAGCCTGTTTTGTTGGTTGTATCTCTCATGCAAGTAGACAATGCACTTTCATGGGTATTGCATTAAGAAGATCTTAAACTAGTCTCTCATAAAAAAAAACCAACCCTCTCAGTCTTCCAGCTGACCCCAAACTGTAAAAGTTCAAGTTTTCTATCACCTTTTGGAAAGTGTACTTTTGAAAAGCTCAAATAGGTCTTCAGTTCTGTAATTTGGTCTTATTCAGCAGCAAGAAACAATGGCAACTGACTGAAGGTCCTATCCCTTGGAAGAAAAATCTTTGTAAACTTTTCAGAGCACTATCATATTTCAAAGAGATGCAAAAGAGACTCTTGGTGCGAAAATAAATGATTTCTGCAATAGAACAGGTGTTTAAGTTATTTAGCAATGTGTTCAGTTAGTATTGACCTAAACATGCTGTCCAAAATTAGCCTGGCAGCATTCAGGACTTGGCTTTATTTTGATTTCATAATAAAGGAGTACATTTCTAGTTTATTTTAGGAGGATGGATCGCCCTTTGACTGTTCCATTTAATGTTACTGTGTGAATATGCAAATGATAGTGGCAGAGCCTTTACTTTCACTGACAAATAATGCCACCTGGAATTCAAATGGCAGAGAAAACACTGTGCAGTTCTTGAGAATTCTTACAAAGAAGGAGTTCGGGAGGGGAAAATGAAAAGATAAGTAAATTTCATGTCATCTAAATGAGCTGATGCTTTTCCAGCTGAGACTCTTTTTCCAATTTATGCAAGTGTTTTGTAGAAATTTGCATTCCAAAAGCTCCCTGAAATCTGCCAGTGTAATTAGTAAATCTACTGCCCTTTTGCTCATATTGAGCAGATTGTCCTGTTCAACCTGACGGTACGGTCTTAGATGGGTGTGCAATGAACTCTTCCCAACTGCTCAGCAGCAATTTGAAGAGGAGGCACCACCAGCTTTTCTGCCATCAACCTTGCCCCATTCAGAACAGGGACAAGAGACACCATGCACTGGAGAAACGTCTCTCATCTCCAATCTGGGCCAATGAGAAATAAAATAGCACTTGCACTACCACTTAGACTTATATACCGCTTCATAATGCTTTATAGAACTCTCTAAGCAGTTTACAGAGTCAGCCTATTGCCCCCCCCAACAATCTGGGCCCTCCATTTTATCGTCCTCGGAAGGATGGCAAGCTGAGTCCATCTTGAACCGGTCAGGAGCAAACTCTTGACAAGGGGCAGAGTTAGCCTGCAGTACTGCATTCTAACCACTGTGCCATCAGGGCTAATCAATTGCTTGAAGCCTTGGACTACAGAAGTCCTTTCTGTTCCATGCTTTATGTATTTATTGGAGTATACACACACACACACAAATATCTAAGCGTTTCCTAGAACAGGGGTAGGGAACCTTGGTTCTTCAACTTCAACTCCTAGAATTCCTGAGTCAGCATGGCTGGTTCAGGAATTCTGGGTATTGAAGTCCACAAGTCATAAAAGAGCCAAGGTTCCCTACCCATGTCCTAGGAGGAAGAGCTTCCAAGCCACCATTCCCTTGCAAAGCCTTCTGCATTGCCAATTCCAAAGAGGGGAGGAGTACGAAAGAAGAGGTCCTGCTAATGGAGAAACAGACTACTTGCAAACTCATCATCCTGGAGCACTGTAAAGAATACCTGAAGTTAAAATTCAAATACCCAATAACTGAATCAGAAATAAACCCATTTCTCTCTCTAAAACACAGGAACTCCAAGGCTTGCCATCTGTAAGAGAGTTTGGGAAAGGCTAGGCTGGAGTGTGATTTTTCAGCTAATATTCTAAAACGAATTTGCCTGGGTAATTTTTTATTCTCTTTTCACAACTTGCACATCTCTTGGCCTCTGTCATGTCATTTAGACAGGATTAAAAATAGCCTCGCAATCAGCATCCAATTAACCACATGAGGGTTTGTGCATATTTGGGGGGACATGATGGATTTTTAAAGGAAATAAATGCGCTGAAATGTTGATAAAAATGCCGTTTTAAAAAAAATGGAGAGGAAAAGCACTTTTTCGCCACACACTGTGTGCGTAGCCTGAATCCCAAGGTGGTGTATTTCCGTGGTTGGATTGGACAACCTCTGCAGCCTTTCAGAGATTGGTGGATTACAACTCCCATCATTTCTCACTGTTGCCCATGGTGCTATGTGTGACCCATGGAAAGCAACATAGCCTAAAATCTGGAAAAACCAGTATATGAATAATAGCATTTAAATATTTTAGATGAATAAATCCATGGTGGATTTATTAGTGGAGGTCCACAGAATTGGAAAATTACTTAAAAACATGTCTGGGGAAGGATCAAATGTATTATTTGTCGTAACAAAAATCAGTTATGGGGTCCTTGATGCTCTCTGAGCTTGGTGGTTTTCTTGCAGATACTTTGTTACCCAAGTATGTAACATCATCACTGGGCGCTGATGACGATACCTAATTTGGTAATGAAATGTCTCCAAGAAAACCACCAAGCGCAGAGGGCACCAAGGACCCCACAGTTCAACTATGAACTACAAATATTCTCTTCTATCAGAAATTCTCTTCTATCAGAAGCATCAACTTCCCTCTGCCCAATACGCTCCCACAGAGAGGGTCTCCTCAGGGTGCCACCGGTCAAAGAATGCTGACTGGTGGCCCCCAGGGGGAGGGCGTTCTCTGTGGGCGCGCCGGATTTCTGGAACCGTCTTCCGGTTGAGCTCCGGATGGTGCCCGACCTTCGCTCCTTCCGGCGCGATCTAAAGACGTATCTCTTTGAACAAGCTGGCCTGGCCTGATGGGATGGGGTTGGGTTTTTATTACTTTTAAATGTGTTTTAACTTATTTAAGAGTTCTGGGCACTTTGTTTAATCTTTTTTTAATTTTTGTATTCTGTCTTTTTAATCATGTATTGCCCTGTTCACCGCCCTGAGTCCTTCGGGAGAAGGGCGGTATACAAATAAAATTAATAATAATAATAATAATTACTTTTTGGTGACCGTCTTGAGACCCCAATCATAAAACTACAGGGAATTCTTCACCAGGAAAGGACACTGAGAGACCATGATGTACCATATTTGGTAGTTCTTCTGGATTCCTACAGAGGAGTCTTCAATGAGTTGATTTGGCCATAGGGCTGCATCTTCAGCATGCTGTATTCTATCTTTAACTAGCTTGGAACAAACTTATTTTGTCTCCACACTACCGACCAGCTTGATAGAAACGGCATAGCAAGGCATTCATCAGGACCAGCTCTCCTCAAACCTAGGTGGTTTCTGGCTACTCCAGCATCCTCAGCAGTAGCCATGGTGGCTGGGGAATTCTGGACGTTACTGCCTTCATCTCAAGAAGGATTGCTTAGGTGAAGGGATGATTGTTTTAAAATGTGTCCTACTTTTTTAAGCCCCTCATCATGAACCACACTACATGAAAGCCAGCCTGTTTGAGAAAAACAGCCCAGGCAAAGGTTTTTAATATCTTTAAGGTTCTGAGGCTAAAGATGTTTGATGATCTTATGAACAATTACTCAGGAATCCGTTGAGCACACATTAAACATCTGGTGATGTTCCGTGCAGTTGCTAAACAGGCGCTGTTTGAAAAGGTCAGAGTTGTCATTCCCCCCCCCCCTCCTCAGAACTTCTATTTATTACTATCAAAATGTGAGGCTTAAGCTATATATATATAAGATTCTCATTTTCTGAGATTCTGTGTTCCTTTGGGGATTCTGCTTACCTTGGCGCTTAATCCCAGATTTCATGGTTGTTTTCTCTGATGCTGGGAAGGGAAAAACAACAACAACAACACCTATTTCCTTTCTCCACTTGTGCGGTGAAGATCACATCATTTCCAAGTTTTATTATGGTAAACTTGGTCAGTTTATAATGGATAAACAATATTTAGCCTCCCATTTTCAACGTGCAGGAGATTTATAATTTATTTTGTTAGTGTGTGAACAGGAGTCTCCAGCTGCAGAGCAGCTGTTGTAGCAACGCTGCACAGCAGGAGCTATAGAAGTATTATTTTGACTTTGATGAAAAGGGACGGAAATTATTTTAACAGGGAAAATCGTTTTTTGTTTTGTAGCATCGATTTGATTTGTTGCTGTGGTTTGGTCTCAGGCAGGCTAAAGACTAAAGATGGCGCTTCTTGTTTCTCAAATGTGTTGTGTGTTAGAAAATAAGACCTACAGTATATAAGAGGAAGAGAGCCAGGTGTAGTGGCTAAGGCACCAGGAGGCTGTGAATTCTAGTCCTACCGAAAGCACAAAACCTGCTTGGGTGACTTTTGGACAGTATCTCTCTCAGCCCTAGGAACAAGTAGGCAAGGGACAAAACGTTCCTGAAAATGTTTCCAAAAAAACTGCAGGGATTCATGCAGGCCAGACATCAACACTGACTCAACAGCAAAAAGAAGGGAAGTAAGAAAAATTGAAGCCCACAAGTCGTTGCCAAGTTTTGAAGACCCTTGGTTTAAGGGGTTGCCCGTTGATGCTATGGAGGTGCCTAGTTTGCTTCCCACCACCCTTGGGTCCTGGCATATTCTGTAGCATGGTTCCCCTTTTTGAATCTAAAACACTACACAGTCTTCTTAAGCCCCTTGTTTTGTAACTTTCTATCTACTAGGTAAGAGTGACAGTTGAGTGCTAAGTAGAAAAGCAGGGCTGTGAACTGCAGAATAAAGAATGGGATTCTTCATATAACAAGGTGTTTTACGAGGACAAGAACCTTGCCTGGGATGGCCCCTAGTTTCTAGAGTCCTTATCTCAAGAATCCCACCGGAGATTTTTCTCTGTCTCTTTTTTCAAAGACCTGAGCTACTGCTGGTGACTCTGGGGATTTGGTTTTACTGGTTAACGAGAGTCACTTTTATCTTTTAATGTCCCTGTTTGTTGTTGTTCAATTATCTTAACGGAGAGCCATTGAGGAGGCATCCCAGGAGCCAGAAGTCAAAAACTGAGCTGTCAAATACCCTGCTCTAAGGAAGCAGCTCTTTAAGAGAGAAAGCAAAAGGGATAAATGCAACTATTTTATCATCCTCCAGGTAAAGTGGGTGCAGCAGCAAGAAGTTAAACCAAGAGTCAAAAGGAGAGTCCGACACAACCACCGCTTCATTTCATTCAATGACCCATCTTGGCCTGAAATGTGGTACATGGTAACTATACATTTTGTGTGTGTGTGTGTGTGCGTCTCTCTCTCTGCGTGTGTGTAAAGAGCAGCTATTGCCATAGGAAGCTTAAGATGCCCCAATCTTGGAATGATGTCACAAGGATGTCGTTTCATTCTTTATGGTTGATTTATTTCGTCTTCGCTTTGTTTTATTTGGCTCTCCTTTGCTTCTCATGTGTACAAATTGCAACTGTCTTTATAGTGGTTTTATTGGCTCTTACTGTATTTGATCCTGCTTGAATGGGTTGTTTTAGTGTTGCAGCTACTTTGCTAGTCATGGACAACAAAAATAATAATGGTAGGAAAGATTTAATAGTCGGACAGAAATGGTAAACCCTGCCTAAACATCTGACTGTCTGGGTAAGCAAAAACCATATTGGTGTATCTGCTCAGGTACATGCAGATGGGCAATAAAATTAATTGTTGGGTAACAGAGACTGAGAACCCCTGTTTGGTATGATGAACTGTAAGTTTACCTATGGTGAATTCAGCTTGCAGGTGAATCGTCCTGTCTATCTTTGTGGGTTGCTAGAAGAACCAAGCCAGAAGTGCTCCTCTTGAGCAGGGGTCTTCAAACTTGGCCCTTTTATGACTTGTGGACTTCAACTCCCAGAATCCCTCAGCCAGGCCTGCGTGCCTGCGTGCCTGGCTGAGGGATTCTGGCAGTTGAAGTCCACAAGTCATAAACGGGCCAAGTTTGAAGACCCCTGCTCAAGAGAAACAAGTTCTACAGACGAGGGTTTCATTCTCTGTATTTATTAAGCATTTTCATATACTAAAAGACTAATTAAAAAGGGAAAGAAAGAAAGAAAAAGAGATAAATAACGTTAAGAAATATATAAACGACTCCCCACCTTCTTGCCTCCACTTTCATGAGGCCTGGCTCTAGTCTCTGGGTGGTATTAGAGACCTATTTTGAGGTCTGTGTGGCTGATCTTAAAAATTTGGACTGTGCAAATTCGAAGGCTCCAAAATTGGAGAAGGGGCCAAGTTGTGCCTGATAAGGACAGTGTGCTATTGGCTTGGCTTCCAATAATTTGAGGTCTGCAGGTGACTTCTTGTCTCAAGTACCATATACCTGTGGTTCTCAGCCTGTGGTCTGTGGACCCTTGAGGGGTCATGATATCGTCAAAGGGGGTCCGTGAAGGTTTGATGCACTAGTACTTTAAATCTTGAGGTTTGGTAGTCGGTGGCCAATACTCCATGGCCACAAAAGGTATTTACAGGAGGACCGTGGTGAAGAAAAGGTTGACAACCACTGCCACATACAATATCAATCGACCACAAATCTTTTCTAACTGATTTTCTATAAGTCCCCACAAAAAGAGAGAGTTTGATTCTCTCTGGTTTCCACCTACCCCCAAAACAGCAAGAGAAGTTGGAGAGGAAGGCTCTGAGAATTACACAACACACAGGCAGACTGATACAAGAGCAGACATTCATTCAGAGGTGTGGGGTTTTGTTTT
This sequence comes from Vipera ursinii, assembly GCF_947247035.1. Classification (NCBI taxonomy): domain Eukaryota; kingdom Metazoa; phylum Chordata; class Lepidosauria; order Squamata; family Viperidae; genus Vipera; species Vipera ursinii. The sequence goes on along the minus strand of NC_139524.1, from coordinate 9,453,815 downwards.
TTTTCCTCGAGTCCCACGCTGTGAAAGACATTTGCTGGTGTGAAAACCACCTTGGAAATGGTCAGGGTGTTCCCGAAAGTCTTAAAATAACAGCAAAAACAGGTTCCTCAGTGGTTTGCTTGTTGAATAGCTGAAGCGGAGCTGCTGTATGTTGGAACAGGCTGCAACTTCTGAACAGCCTACAAGGGAAGTTTCACATCTAATGCTTTCCAGTAGCTGGTCTTGCCAGCTGCCAGCAGAAAAGGAACATAGCTGTGGTCAAGTTGTTTCTGTCTGGTTCAGGCTGCAGCTACAGCATCAGGTTAAATCCAGGAAAAGGATTGGAAGTGAAAAAAGCTTGATCTTGGAAATCAAACGAGCTCTCCTCATTCAGCAACCAGTGCCAGAACCCGGCCTGTATTGGAACTAATGCAGTAATTCTTTCCTAACCAAGAGAATGGCTATTTCATATTCAAATAGGGTTCATGTAACGCACCAAAGGATTGATTAGGAAGGTTTAAACTTCTACTAAACCTCCGGTATCTCAATTCTGCATTCACAAAGTTCTTGCTTAACACTTGATGACCATTTGAAGTTATGGCAGACCCCTCAAAAGGTAGTTAATGACCCCGTTCCAGGGTTCCAACGGCTGCACACATAAACACCAGGCAATCCTATGACCACATTTTGGGCACTTAGCAACTGACTCACTTTTATGGCCAAGTGCAGCATGTGACTGGGATTTACAAGGTTTGTGGGGGTTTTTTTTTTGCCTTTTTGCCCAGTTTCTGGCTTAAACTGTCCATAGGAATGAATGGACTTGCTTTGTGACTGCCAATGTTATAACAGAGTTGGAAGGGACCGTGGAGGTCTTCTAGTCCAACTCTCTGCTCAGGCAGGAAGCCCTATACCATTTCAGACAAACAGTTGTCCAATCTCTTTTTAAAATCTTCCAGTGTTGAGTATTCTGGAGGCAAGAGCCTTCTCTGTGGGAGCGCCAGCCCTGTGGAACCAGCTCCCCACTGAGCTTCGGATGGCCCCAGATCTCCAGTCCTTTCTCCGCGGCCTCCAAACACTCTTTTTCCACCTGGCTGACCTGGACTGTGGCAGGGATTTTAATTATGTTTATAATTTTTAACTCTAATTTTTAATTTATTTTAATTTTAATTTATTGTACAGAGGCCTTTAATTTTAATTTTATCTTAATTTCTGTATTTATTGTATTGTATTTATTGTTGTTAGCCGCCCTGAGTCCTTCGGGAGATAGGGTGGGATATAAGTCCCAATAATAAATAAATAAGTTGTTCCACTGATTAATTGTTCTAACTGTCAAGAAATTTCTCCTTAGTTCTAGGTTGCTTCTCTCTTTGATTAGTTTCCATCCATTGCTTCTTGTCCTGCCTTCAGATTGTGGCAACCCCTGAGATATTGAAACACTGCTACCATGTTACCCCTAGTCCTTCTCTTCATTAAACTAGACATACCCAATTCCAGCAACCGTTTTTATACGTTTTAGCCTCCAGTCCCCTAATCATCTTTGTTGCTTTTCTCTGTACTCTTTCTAGATTCTCAACATCTTTTTTATGTTGTGGTGACCAAAACTGGATGCAATATTCCAACTGTGGCCTTACCAAGGCATTGTAAAGTGGTATTAACACTTCACGTGATTTTGATTTTATCCCTCTGTTGATGCAGCCTAGGACTGCTTTGGCTTTTTTGGCAGTTGCAGCACACTGCTGGCTCATATTTAGGTGATTGTCCACTAGGACTCCAAGAGCCCTCTCACAGTTATTACTATTGAGCCAGGTAGCACCTATGTTTGCCTTACAACTGCCACTTCCGCTTAGCAATTGCCATAAAAAGACTCATAAAATCAGGCCAGTCACATGATGGCCTCAATTTACAACTGTCATGGCTGATGATGGATATTCTGGGCTCCATTATAGCCATAAGTCAAGGATCACTGTATAGAAGCCAACCAGGTTGGGCCTTGAAGGTTATCTCCCCATTCCCAATGGGATATAGTTTTTATAACAGACTGAGCGCAAAGATAAATGTGGGACACACAAATCTCTCCAAGAAATGGGAAGGGCAGAGGACTTGAGAGGGGCAGCTGACAATTGTTTCTACTGCCTGGGGCAATGGCTTCCTCTATCTCCGTGGTGGTGAACCTATGGCACACATGCCACAGATGGCACGCAGAGCCCTCTCAGTGGGCACGCGCGCCATCGGCCCAGTCCAAGGCCTTCAGCTGGGTTTTATAAAACCTTTTCACTTTAGGCCTCCGCCGCTGTGTACAAAAAAAATAGGTTCAATCAATCAATTTCAACTTCTTGCGGGAAAAAAAAAGATCTTGCAAAGTTGGACTTGACTGATTGAACTTTTTAGTCCCACCCAGTCTGCCGTTGCCACCACAGCCACGGCCACCCAATGGGCCACACCCACCCAGCACCCGACGATACATAAGTGGGTTTTGGGTTGCAGTTTGGGCACTCAGTCTCTAAAAGATTCAGAATCACTGCTCTATCTAATCCAGGGCTGGTCCTATCATTTTCAAACTCAGCGTAGCTACTGGAAGCCCATCTTTCTGATTGAGTGTGACAGGTATGGAAAGGAAAGCAACACAGCTCACTCATTGCTGTCTTTGTTCTCAGCATTGTGAAGACAACAACAGCGAATGCAGGTCTGAAATGAATGTTCTGGGAGCTTGGCAAAGAGGATACACTGGCAAAGGTGTTGTAGTGACTATCCTTGATGACGGCATAGAGAGGAATCACCCCGATCTTGTACAGAACTACGTAAGTAAAGATGGAAATGATTTGGCACATGTTTTTGGTTGTCTACTTGTACAACATAGGGGAAAGAAGCAAGGAAGTTTGCTACACTCTGCTATGACGTCAGCTGACTTCGCAATATCTCAGCAGAAAAATAATCAAGGCAGTTATTCTGGAAGTGAATGAACATAAATATACCCATCCCAGGATAGTGTTGCAGGATCCAATCTTGACTCGTTCACTGGGACCAAAGGTTTAGTCTACCAAGCTGTTGGGCTTGTGCTGGAGCCCATCATCAGAGATTTTCTCTGTCTCCAGAATATTCTGGTAGTCTCCATAACAGAAGGAGAAACGGAGTAGGATCTCACCTGCAAATGGTCCATAGGTTTCTTCTGTCACCTGGTAGGCAACTGTGTTCCCATAAGAAAGGGTGGGAGAAAAATTACTTTAAGAGTTCCTGAGTTTGGAGTTTTGCCCCCTTTTCTTTTTTTTTCCCCTCGGATGATGTGCAGAGGGAGGCCATCTTTGGATGCAAAGCAAGCATCTGATATGGGCTCACCCCCTCCATACATTCTTGTTTGAGTTAAGGAGATGGCAACAGGACAGCAATACAACACACAACCGCTGGTTACCTCTGTAATGTCTCTGAAGCAAGTATTTTCTTGAGCTTGGACAGCTGAAAGTCCGGGAAAAGGCACCATTCTTTGTGAAAGAGCTGGTGACTGGCAGAGAGAGACGGTCCACATCAGCCCCAAAGGACTTAACCTGCTTTTGATTCCAGCACTACACACCTCTTGTGTTGTTCTTCTAGCTTGGATATTTGAGAGTGGTGAACTTCTCTGAGAGCCTCTTTCAGCTCAAGAAATCGCTTTTCTTTTTACAAAATACTTGGAGCCAGTGAATAAAGCCAGCCAAAGATTGCTCTCTTGAGAATTGACTCGTCCTGTTGAATGCAGGAGAAAGTTACTTTTAAGTAATCCAGTGTAGGTTTATGGGTCTGAACAGGCTTCGATGCAGAGATGGGATTCCCACAGAAACCTTCGGAGATCTTTGGAGGAGGAGCAAGTTTTTATAAGAGAGTGAAAAAGAATCCAATCCTAAAATTTTAACAGAACGCAGAATAACCAAGTTGGAAGGGAGCTTGGCGGTCTTCTAGTCCAATTCCCTGATCAAGCAGGAGACTATTCCGGACAAATGGCTACCCAATCTTTTCTTTAAAACCTCCAGTGAGGTTCTGAAGGCAATTTCTGAAGGCATGCAGAACAATCGTTCTCACTATCAGGAAATTTCTCCATCGTTCTAGGCTAAATCTCATTTGATAAACTTCCATCCATGACTTCTTGTGTCTTGTTTTCGATTTGTTTTGTTTTTTTTAGTTGTGCTTTAGGTTATTTTTTTTTCTTTCCTTAGGACCCCCAAGCAAGCTATGATGTCAATGGAAATGATGAAGACCCAACTCCACGCTATGATCCAAGCAATGAAAATAAGTGTGTTCCATTTTTTCTCTCTCTCATTCTCTCTCTCCTGTCACTCCCAGTTAAGAATGGAATTGGGCTGCCTTTTACTTTGCTCCTCTGTTTTTCAAGTTAACTAGTGAAGCATTTGCCTGTCAACCTGAAAAACAGCTATATATTAGATAACCTTTATTGTGATTGTGTTACTGTGGGCACAACGGCACACATTAAAGATGAAATGTAGTTGCTTGCTCTCCAAGTGTACACATACATAACACACATTTAAAACATACTATATGTAACATATTTATAGACCTACGCCCTTACATATAAGTAACATATGACCATTAATCACTGTCCATCTTGAATAGATAACGGAAGGTGGAGGCTTTAGAACTTTACTATATCCTTACCATGCTCCCTGCTGAAATAGCCTGTGGTTCAAAAGCCTCATCCAAAGGAGAGTTTTGCCCGTAAAAGGAACATTCCAAATTTGGCTAAAGGGTGAGTGGGTGGGAGAATGCAAAGCAGATTATCTTACATCTGTTTTGCATGTCGCAGCCATGTGACCCTCTGTGGCTTGCCAAGCTGAAAGGTTTAGCTAATGTGGGACTTTTACAAGGACCTGGGAGGAAAAAAAAAATGGGAGGGGGCAATCAATCAGTTTTCAGGTTGCCATTTTTTATTTTTTTAAGCAAGGCTCATTAGTTTTTAACAACTATGGATCAAGCAAGAGATCCCTTTGCTCATTTCTCACTGATTGGACCTCTTGCGTGTTAGACTGTTCCAGTAAAGTTTTCATACTCCATTACCAGGAAAAGGTGGTGACCCTATTCTTAGACTAGGGTCTACAGCCATTAGGGAATCTGTTCAGATATGATCTAGCTGTCATGGTTCCGACAGATGTAACTCTTCAAAGAACTTCGAGGCATTGTTTACCTTAAAGGATCTTTATTTGAGTAGCATAATATTGGCACTTACATAATCAAAGCCAAAAACTGATTTCCCCTCCCCTGGACACATAGTAAAAGGTAAAGGTAAAGGTTCCCCCGCACATGCGTGCTAGTCGTTTCCAACTCTAGGGGCCGGTGCTCATCTCCGTTTGAAAGCCGAAGAGCCAGCACTTGTCCGAGGACGTCTCCGTGGTCATGTGGCCGGCATGACTAGACGCCAAAGGCGCACGGAACGCTGTTACCTTCCCACCGGAGTGGTCCCTATTTTTCTACTTGCATTTTTACATGCTTTCGAACTGCTAGGTTGGCAGAAGCTGGAACACATAGTATCAAAGCACAATTCCCTCCTCCAATTTCCAGTCATAAATCACATTCCCCAATTAGCTTGAAGCGGGGGCTTCCTCTCCAGCTCTCCAATTCTTTATCAGATCTGATTTCAATAACCTTGATTCCCACACTAAGCTCAGTGTTGTTATGTCTAGCTGGACTCTCATTCACATCCCACTCCCAAGCATCATCTAACTCTAAAAGCGAAAGGTAAAAAAAAATGGCTACATTCCCATCCGTTGTCAATGCAATGTCAGCTGCCTTGACAGTCAGCATTAGATAATGCTAGTTGCGCTATCTAAGGGCACAATCTTGTGCAAAGAAGAAAGATTGCTATTTAGCCCTTAAGGGGGCTTGCGGTAATGAAAGGAGACACAAGAAAGAAAGACAGTGGAAGGAAGAGAAGTAGTAGGGCATCCAAGGGAGTCCTCATTTAGCGACCATTCACAAGCTTCCTGAACTTTCAAACAGGAATGCACACCAAGGTGTAAAGTTATGGGCATCGGTGGGCCCATTTCGAATGTGAGAATGCGAATTGGGTTCTGGGGAAGGTCTCACCCACACATATAACACAGCTGCTCTCTGGGCCATAACCAGCTGCAAAATACCTATTTAGCAGTTTAGTCTCTGCTCCTCTCCTGCAAGACGATGTAATGATAGGCGGAAAAGGTCTTGGGAAAATGGGCAAAGAGATGCTGAGAAAGGTCAGATAAGAGAGGACACAGCCCTCAGCTGCTTAATGGGTACAGCGAGAGGCTCAGAAGGGATCCTCCTTAGTTTTTTAGGCTGTAAAAAAAGACATAAGGAGAACTGTACTTTCAGACCCGTTAGATTCTTTTATTGTAGCTTTACAACAAAGTAGAATTAACCTATCTGGTCATGTTTCCGGTTTGGTCTACCTGGTAAGGCTGGCAGATGCTTCTTCCTAATTCTCCTTTTGCCTTTTTTCTGGAGAAGGGAACATAAGTCCAAGATAAAGCTCCGGTTGCAGTATACTCAACATCTTTATCAAGAAAGTTCACAGAGGCCATGCAAATGTTATTTGCTTTGCAACTTGCTAGCTCACCATTTTTCTTTTAAAAAAAGTTAAATATATTAAAAAGTAGGGAGCCAAGGGCATTTAGCTGCTCCTGAATGTCTGCATTCAATCCTTCTCTCTCACACTCACTCACTGCTTAGCATTTCTGTTTCTTAAAAGCAATTCTGGAAGCCGATCAGCCATTGGAACAATAGTTTTCAGTCAGGGCACCCAGCCAAACTATAGTTGAGCCTCATTAACCATAGTTTGGCATGCGATCAGAAATAAGATGCTACAGTTGCTTAATAAAGTGTAGAGAGGCAATTCCCTAGGCTGGATTGGGGTGGGATGGGGATGATGTTATTTGTGTTGAGTTCTGCAGCTGTTTGGCTACCCTGCAAATATTATTCCTCCAGGCTTGCGGGACTCAGCTTGGGTATGAACACTGTCTTTCTAAGATCAGCTTTTCTCTCTTCTAATGATAGTAATCCTCTGAGCACTTCATTAATTGACGGGTTTAATTGTTAAAAACTTCGATGCGCTTTTGAAACTTTTCCAAACACAAGCTGCCGTAGAGTAGAGTTCTACCAGAAGCTGCCGTAGAGTAGAGTTCTACCAGAAGGGAGAAAGGTAATAGTAATTCCCTGGGCGTGCTTGTCCTTGATTTGCATAGAGTGCCTTTGCCCATCAGAAATTTACTTCACCTCTGTCAAATGCTCTAGCCTTATTTATATTATTTTATTTTATTTTAATTCCATTTATATCCCGCCCTTCTCCGAAGACTCAGGGCGGCTTACAAGCTTAAGCAGTAGCCTTCATTCTATGTATATGCCTGCTTATTAGGGCTTTCGCGCCCCCCCAAGCGGCATTATTACAAAGTCAGCTTATTGCCCCCAACAATCTGGGTCCTCATTTTACCTACCTCGGAAGGATGGAAGGCTGAGTCAACCTTGAGCCTGGTGGGATGCGAACCTGCACTAATTGCAGGCAGCTGGTGTTACTTAAGGAGGCATTAGCCCACTGCTCCACCAAGGCTCTATAATACATGTTGTGGTAATAAAGAGTAGCACTGAATCAGAGTCCAAAGTGGCTGTATTTACCTAATACCCGGAACCCAAACAGTTTAGCACAGCACACTGTGAGAGCCCCAGTGTAGGAGATGAGCATGCTGAGCTGGAGAGTGGGGTTAAATGTGTCATCAGTTTGGAATCAATGTGCAGCCATACGAGACGTGAGTCCAAGCCCCCTCTGTGAATTCCATTGACCTTTATCTAATGCCAATTTGACTTAACCGTTTAGTAGACCAGATTCTTGTGAATATGTACAGTAGCTGAAAAGAAAACTCCTTAAGTGCTTTGAAATAAATTACCATTCCTGGTTTCTTTAGTCTTGACATCTCTTTGTATATTCTAAGAACCAAACCAATTGAATTAATTTGGCAAACCACGCAAAGGTATTTTACCAACACAGCAATTGCAAACTAGTTTCTCTGGAGTCCTGGTTTTCTTCCCTTGGACTACCTGAAAAGTCCGGCTAATAGGGTGGATTTTTCATGCATACATAGAATCTTAAACTAAATACATGATTTTTTTGCACCTAAAAAGGTAAACCTTGAAAGATCTAGGCTAGCTTCCATGCTGTCTTCTATAGGCATGGCGCTGAACTTTCCATTATATATTTAGGAGGATTTCAGAGGGTGAAGGATTATAGTCTGGGGCTAAATGTGTGTTCGATGCATTATTAAAAGCAATAGTAATGCCAAGTGAATGATGAGCCCATTAAGACAAATCCAGGTGTCTTTTTAAGGATGGGGGAAGCACTTGCAGCCTTAGCATGCCTTGAACAAACAAGGCCCCCATGCAACAGAGATTCCTTCTCCTGCATTTCCCATCTCATATAAAGCTTGCAAAGAATAACAGGAGAAAAAAATACTCTGGTGGCAACTTATAAATTGTCCTATAAGGAGGAATAACCATCAAACTAGTAACCAGTCCTAGTTTCTTGCCTTAGTGAGATCCAAATCTTAAGTCAGTTCTCGGTGGCTAAATTTATGCAGGTCCATTTCTCTCTCTCTCTCCCCCCCTTCTCTGTCTGTCTGTCTGTCTGTCTGTCTTTCCTTCTCTCTCTGTCTCTCCTCTTTTCTCCTCCTCCTCCTCCTCTTCTTCTTCTTTTCTCTCTCTCTCTTAAGGTTTCTACTGAATTCTAAAATCTTTCTGGGAATTCTCTTCCTAGGCATGGCACCCGCTGCGCTGGTGAAGTGGCAGCATCAGCAAACAACTCCAACTGCATTGTGGGTATTGCATACAATGCGAGAATTGGAGGTAAGGAAGACGATTCTTACAATATTTACTTATTATTTATTAATTACATTTATTTGCCACCCATCCTGTTTCAGCGTCACTCTGTTCAACTTGGCAGGTACAGCTGATCTTTGAAGAAGACTGTTTTACAAAATCAGTTGAAAATGTAATGTCACTTTACTATACTACTTTATTATACTTTACTATATATTTACTTTACTATATACTTTACTATATATTCCTTTACTATATATTTGTCTCACCTTCTACCTCTTTGACACTTAGCCTTGTCATTTTGGGGGTTCCAGAAACCAAATCTGGTTCAGTTGTTGCCATTTTTGTTAACCCGTGCTATTTATGTTTTACAGTTTTTGCTAAACCAGCTTAGAAATATAAATAGAGGGGGTTTTTTTTCTGTCTATGCCTCCTGTCTCTTGCCCAATTTTATAACCCACTAGACAATTCCTTCTGCTTCCTCCTATTTTATTTAAGGGGATGCAACTCCAGTGATACTTACTGGTGTGATAGCCTACAAGTGGTGAGTTGCCAGTTTAGAGAGAAAGAAAATGTCCCTTTGTTTCAATATACATGTCTTTTTAGTCCTCAGAAAGGAGCGCTATTATTGTTGTTTTATATAGTGAGTCAAATCCCAGCTTAAACACACAGGTCAAATATCAAATATAGCTTGATATAGCTTGGCTGTCATTCACAAAATCTTACAAAATGCAGTTGGATGTTAGATTCCCTCCAGAGAATAGGACAACTGCTTAGGAAGTATTTCTTTATTGTACATAGGCTACACTGATCAGCTGATGGATTCTGAATGGGTGGAAGAAATGCTAAGGGATTATATCCAATCATGCTTCACCTCCTTTTTCTGCGTGGACCCTATGAAGAGAGGTCTTCTGCTGCCCTTTCTCACTTGCCCTCATCCTGTCTGTTGGAGATTATAGCAGGGTGGGGTCCTTGGTGCTCTCTGAGCTGGGTGGTTTTCTTGCAGATGTTTCATTACCCAACTAGGTAACATCATCAGTGCTAGAAGAGAATGGGGTGTGCAGAGAGGAGGAGGAAGAGGAGGAGGAGGAGGAGTATGGGGTCCTTGGTATTCTCTGAGCTTGGTAGTTTTCTTGAAGATGTTTCACTACCCAAACCTAGTAGCATCAGCTTTGGTAGCAAGAAAACAGCCAAGCTCAAAGAACACCAAGGACCCCTCATTCCAATCCTGACCTACAAATAGTCTCCTTTATTGGTACAGTAGCATGTTTACATTCTCTACATTCTTTTTCTCCAGTCTAGATAATTCCACAAGTTAGTCTGGGATTTTCCTCCAGCCAAAGGAGCCCTGATGCTTGGAGCAAGTCACACATGAATTGACCCTGTGTTCTTGTTCTTGAAAGTATCAGTTCTCGGTGGGACAGATTAATAGGCTTTACACTGTGCCTGGTGATAGCCGAGACTCCTCTGCCCTGTTGAATAGAACATATTTGTGTACTGCCATTCAGAACCGGCTTGCTTTTTAGGTGGTTTTACAGCAACTAAAAATTATTTTATTTCAGGTCCGTCAAATTTCAGACTGACCTTTGGCCCCCCTCTTTTACTCAAATTGAAACTCGGAAGGTGAAGTTTGGGGTTGTGCTAGCAGGGAAACTGCCTTCCAGTCATTGTTTAAAGCTGTTGGAAATTTGATAATTTTGGCCTATCTAATCCTCTTGTTCTATAGCCCACTGTTGAACGAGTGGCTGCAAGATGGTGGTGGGCAGAGTCATACAATCATGGAATCATAGGGTTGGAAATCTTCTAGTCCAATCCCTGCTCAAGGCAAGACTCCTTATACCATCCTGGTGGCGCAGTGGTTAGAGTGCAGTACTGCAGGCTACATTGCTGACTCCTGGCTGTCAGCAGTTTGGCAGTTCGAGTCTCACCGGGCTCAAGGTTGACTCAGCCTTCCATTCTTCCGAGGTCAGTAAAATGAGGATTCAGATTGTTAGGGACAACATGCTGACTGTAAACTGCTTAGAGAGGGCTGTAAAGCACCATGAAGCGGTATATAAGTCTAAGTGCTATTGCTATTAGTATTGTAGGCTGATTCTACCCACTGCCAGCAGTTCAATCTTGACCAACTCAACGTAGACTCAGCCTTCCATCCTTCTGAGGTCAATAAAATGAGGACTCAGATTGTTTGGGGGCAACATGTTGACTCTGTAAACTCTGTAAACTGCTTAGAGAGGGTTGTAAAGCACTGTGAAGCGGTATATAAGTCCAAGTGCTATTTTTTGTGACCTTCCAACAAGCAGAGACGATGGGAAAGTCAGATTCATTTAACAGCCGTGTTACTAGCTTAACCACTGCAGTGATTCCCTTAACAACTGTGGCAAGAAAGGTTGCAAAATGGGACAAAGCTCACTTAACAACTGTCTTCCTTAGCAACAGAAATTTTGGGCTCAATCATGGCCATGATTCAACGACTGCCCGTACTGAGCTCCAAAGCACCTGAAGGCAGGACAAGTAGCAACGGATGGAAACTAAACAAGGAGAGAAATTACCTAGAGAACACTAAGGAAGAATTTCCTGACAGTGAGGACAATTAACCAGTGGAACGGCTTGCCTTCAGAGGTTGTGGGTGCTCCATCACTTTTAAGAAGCGTATGGACAATCATTTGTCCAAATGGTATAGAGCGGGGGTCCCCAACCTACAATCTCCAGCCCGCTATTGGTTTGTGGCCCCTTGGGAACCAGGCTGCGCAAGTGGCAGGTGAGCGCGCGAGGCTCCATTTGCACAAGCGGCAGGAGCACATGCAAAACTATCCCCTCTCTGCCCCCCCCCACCGTGCCACCATCACTAGTCCACAGAGCCAGAAAGGTTAGGGATCTCTGCTTTCCTGCCTGAGCAGGGACTTGGACTAGAAGACCTCTAAGATCCTTCCAGCTCTGTTCTTCTGTTAACAATCATGTTATTAACTTAGATTTCCACAGTTACAACTGGGGCAAAACTCATTTGACAGCTGTCTCGCTTAGCAATGGAAATCTTGAGCTCAGTCACGGTCATAAGGCTGATGTGGTGGGATTCAGCCAGTTTGCACCAGTTTGGCAAAACCGATAGCTAATTTTTGGTTGCCCAGGCCCAGAATGGACTTCCAGAAGCGGCATCCACACAGAGAACCAGTTGTTCACATATTTGAATCCCACCACTGGTCATAAGTCAGTACTTCGGTTTATGTTGTGGTTTGTAAACACCGGCGGCTTTAAGCTAAGACCAATCCAGAATATGTCTTGCATTGTAGCTTTTTTCTTTTCTGAGAAAGAAGTCAGTGGGGGGTGGAAATGTTCTTGTTTTCTTTGCTACCCAGCTTTCATGGCTTGCCCAAGGGATGCCCATTCTGAAACCTCCAGTCCGAGACCCTGTCTCTTCTGATGTCTTCTACAAAGAGGTCTGCTCTTTGAAGTGGCCATCCCAAAAACACGATGGTTTTATAGCTATGGCAAAGTGGAGGGTGGGGTGTTCTACGGAGGCCAGCATACCTTTATCCCATGCGCAGTTCTATGCGCCTTAAAGACTAACAGATTTATGGCGACATCGGTTCGTGCAGCCAACAGCCCCATTTTGTCTGGCTGAGAGCAGCGCTTTAAAGTTTAATCTGTGCAAGCTGAGGCTGCAATAAATCTGGCATTGTTGAAGGGCCTGTGTTGGCTTGCCTGATAAGGGAGTCCCTTGTGGAATTGTTGTCTTTGTAGGTGTCAAGAGTAACCAAACATTAAAGCCGGCCTTATCTTAACTGATGGAGATCATCCTAGTTTGGGCAAAGTGTAGGAAGCCTTCTACTTCTTTTAAGTCATCACACTTGTGCCAAAAGAGACCCGCTGGAAATCCAGTTGTTGAGGACTGGGCTCTGCTTGGTGGCAAGCCATGTCCATCATGCTCCTAAAGCTCCAATCTCTCTCTCTCTCTCTTTTTAACGTTCTGCCCTTTCATTGCCTTCATATTTCCGTTGTCTTCTGTTGTTCTTTTTTGCCCAGAGCTGAGTACATTTACCGTTCAATAAACACGAAGAGGATACTAATCCATCCTTCCTGTTTTCCCCATCTCTTGAAAGCTGTGAGCCATCAGACGTTTTTATGGCTTACACTGTGGGAAGTGGCTGATTTATTCCTTCTCTTTTCCTTTTCCTTTTTTTTTTTGGAACTTCAACTTCTCCCTGATAATCTATCAATTCCCTTTTTAGCTTGGCGGAAGGTTTCTCAAGCCTTACTGGAATTGTAAGGTCTGCTTTGAGCTGCTGGGGAGTTCAGATAATGGCAGGGATGTATGCAAAGGAGGGATTTAAAACAAAAGTCAGGATGAGAGTCACAGACACGGATTCCCTTGACTTTTCAGCCACAACTGGGACCGGAATTTAGGTGGCTAAGCAAGGCAGTTCAATGTTGTTGTTAGTTGTGAAGTCGTGTCTGACCCGTCGTGACCCCATGGACAATGTTCCTCCAGGCCTTCCTGTCCTCTACCATCTTTTGGAGTCCATTTAAGCTCATGCCTACTGCTTCAGTGACTCCATCCAGCCACCTCATTCTCTGTCCTCCCCTTCTTCTCTTGCCCTCAACCTTTCCCAGCATTAGGCTCTTCTCCAGTGAGTCCTTCCTTCTCATTAGGTGGCCAAAGTATTTGAGTTTCAACTTCAGGATCTGGCCTTCTAAAGAGCAGTCAGGGTTGAACTCCTCTAGGACTGACCGGTTTGATCGCCTTGCAGTCCAAGGGACTCGCAGGAGGCTTCTCCAGCACCATAGTTCAAAGGCTTCAATTCTTTGGCACTCAACTTTTCTTATGGTCCAACTTTCACTGCCATACATTGCAACTGGGAAGACCATAACCTTGACTATATGCACTTTTGTTGACAGGGTGATGTCTCTGCTTTTTAGTATGCTATCTAGATTTGCCATGGCTTTCCTCCCCAGGAGCAAGCATCTTTTAATTTCTTGGCTGCAGTCCCCATCTGTGGTGATCTTGGAGCCCAGGAAAGTAAAATCTGTCACTACCTCCATTTCTTCCCCATCTATTTGCCAGGAATTGAGAGGGCCAGATGCCATGATCTTGGTTTTCTTAATGTTTAGTTTCAGCATCCAATTTTGTGCCCCCCTTTTTTATATATACCATGGTTGTTAAACGAATTATTACAGTTGTTAAAATTGTTACATTTGTTAAAATCAAAGCTCCCCCTTTGATTTTGCTGGAAGGTTGGAATGGCAACCGCATGACTCCAGGATTCTGCAACCATCATAAATACACACAGGGTTGCCAAGCAAACAAATTTTAATCATATGGCCCTGTGGATGTTGCAACAGTTGTATGTGAGAGGACCAGTTGTAAGTCACTTTTTATGGCTGTTGTAACTTTGAACAATTGTTGAAAGTCAAATACTACCTCTAATTGGGGGCTGCCCTCCCCCCCCAAAATACGCTTCTCCCCTATATGTCCCCAGTTCAAAAAAGTTGGCTCACAGTGCCTTAACTCCAAGCAGGGGTTCTTGCGTATGGATCACAGTTTGTGTGATTTGTAAACTATGATTTGTGGTTTAGGGTACAGATGTACAACTTGAGGCCCAGGAAAGGAAAAATATGAATGCACTGGAAATAATCCTATGAATTTATTTGCTTAATGTAATATACTTATGGTGGTGGTAAGTGCGCCATGGGAAGACCTGAAAAAGCAGGTCTTTTGTTGAAATCATCAGGGGGAAAATTCATTTAAGAGCTGATAATGACTTCCTAGCACCTAATCAATCAATCAATCAATTGCATGAGATAGCTACACTGCCTTGTTACTGTGCTTTTAAACCCAACCCAATTAGGATGTCAACAATGGTTCAATAATCCTAGATTTATTGTGCAATGTAACCATGACCTTTAGATGTTTCAGAGAAAGTGAAGTAAAGAAGATGGGGGTGTTCTGAATTTAATCCACCCTGTGGAGGTGAAAGGAGAAGGAAAAAGCTAATTCTTCTCCTTGTCAGACTCTCCTCTTTGCCATCTAGTCAGAAAAAAAGTTAATTCAAATAATAAGAATCTAAGAGCTCTAATTAACAGTTTTTATCAGAAGGAAAGTTATGCTTGCAGCACAAGAATTACAGTAAGTACTCTTATTTTCAAATGAGGAATCAAGCTTAATGTAAAAGAGAGTTTTGACTTTTCTGTTGGCAATTTATCAATCAAGGATGCTTTCAGACCCAAAGCTTTTTGTATTGATACGAATTGAGAGAAAGTAATGGCTACGAATCCCCACTTTTTTTTTTAATTGATAAAGGCAGGGATTCTTAACCGTAACTTTCTCTCAGTCCATATTTGTTTCTTTCGGTGGAGGGTTACAGTATTGCATTTTTTGTCTCTGCTCAATGTCATAATTTTATTTGCTTTTTATTGTGTTTCAAATATAAATTCTTTAATCCTTTTACACAGTTGGTTATCTTGATCTGAACCAAGTTCAGTGCTGGTTGAATTCTGATCAGTGAATGGCAGTGAAGACTGCTACAATTCTCGCTGAATGAGTTTCGGACAGTTGCGTATTTTTGACTGATCACCAAAAACTAAGGATCAAACCTGGAGAGCATTTTGATGAGAGATTATCAAGAAATACCGGGGCTATAGATAGACCAAAATATCCTGGAGGAAAACATTTGCCAACCAGTTCCTCCTTGTTGCTGAGAAAACGGCAAAGACCTGCCCTTGAAATCAATGAGAGTTGAGCTCAACTGGAAAGAGAATTAGCTAAAATGGGTTTGGCATGTTTTTGAGCAGCACGATTAATCGCGAATTCAGAAGTTTGGTTTCCGGGAGAGACGTTATGCTAAAGTTCGACACAAATTTTGTTTTGTGCATCCTAATATTGGAGAATCTCAGCATTGGGGTTGTTTATAACCAGAGATCTTCTTGTGTAACCAGTCCTTACAAACCTGTGTTCTATTAGCAGACCAAGTAGTTCTGCCTTACTTGTAGCGGAAGATCTAAATTTTCTAAGATCCGTTTAGCTTATTACTTGGTTCGCTGCAAGCTTTTCCAGTTTTTCCATTACTATGAGGTCTAGAGCCCTTCATTAAATGAGACAAAACCACAACTCCCAACTCCCAACTGCAGACTTTTGCAACCCCGTTAGCTTTATTTATGTCTACGTACTTTTATTTCCTAATGGGTGAATGTAGATGCGTTTGTGTTTAGTGAGTTGAAACTGTCTGGTATGTTTCTTTTTACCCAACCAATTATGTTCAGAGGAACATAGACTCTGGCCTTGAACCTCTGGCAGCAATTATAGAAGTAAGGCTTCTGCACAATGTTGGTTTGAATTCAGCTCAGAGGAAGGTTTTACTTTTGGGTTGTTTTTTTTTTGTTTTTTTGCAAAACTATATTCATTCTGTACTAGGGGGATAATGTAGTAAAGCTGTGGCTGTAATTAACTTTTTCTTTTGATTATTTTTTTCTTGAGGAAAACTATGTGTCGAAAGAAAAAAAATGAAATCTTTTAAAACTAAGCATTGGCCTTTGCACTTAAAACAACATTACGACTAAGATTACCCTTGGCTGCCCTTTCTCCTAAAAGTGCTGCCACCCGTGCCAACCCTCTAAACTGTGATAAATAATCAGTCGTTCCTCTGTATAGAAAAAAAAATGAATCAAGCTGCTAGAATTTTCTGAGACTGGTTCATGTATATTTATTTCTTCCTTCCTTCATTCAAGGCTAAGCGCTTTCTTTTTAATATTATAGTATCTGTCAGTTGGGCTGCATTGTTCTCTATAAAAAAAAATCATCATAAATTCAAGGAGGACTTTGGCCCTGATCCAGCAGGCTAAGCTGTTGCCTGGTTCCCATTTCATTTGGAAGAGACCCGGGCAGCTTTCTGGTGGACGTTGTCCCTGCTTATTCCTTTCCAGGAGAGTCCCGTCAGCTATAATATAATATAATAACAAACCTTTATTGTCAAAGTACAACATGTGTACATTGAAATTAGCTGAGCCTTCCCCCCCCCCCCCGTGCTCTCTCCCCCCAACACACAGTGACAACAAACCCTCCATCCTACCACACCATGTGAACCAACTACAACACACACCGGCCTCCCAAGTCAATTCCGCATAAGTTCACAGAGATTATGTCCCATTTAAATGCCTAACAGCCCACGGATAAAAGCTATTTTTCAGCCTGTTGGTATGGCTGGCTATACTCCTATATCTCCTACCGGATGGTAGGAGAGTAAAGAGTTACCGTCCAGGGTGTGAGTCATCCCTGAGAATCTTCCTCACTCTTCCAAGGCAACGAGCCATGTCATCCAGTGTCCAGACTTATCAGAAGAAAGTAATTCACCCCATATATTTCCATAACCAACTTATGCCTCGCTGTGAAAATGTTCCATCTGCCTTTGGGCTTGTAATGTATTCCCTCCCCTCCTCCTCCTCCCCCCCACCTTTGTTTATTTTGCAAGGTGTTGCCTGCAGTGTGCCAGAATTACGCACAAAACAATCCTCTCCTCTTAGAGACAGCTCCATCTCATTACAGTCCAGCTGTGGACTTGGCCCGATATGAGTATCCATGGCTTGGTAACTTTCCAGTTGCGCTATCGTAATGTTTTGTATCTTGAGGCCAATCCTGAAGGTAAGGCGGAAGCACCAGCTGGTTCAGGATTCATTCCGATGTGGATTGATTTTGTCCTGGATAGTTATCTAGGTTATCTCAGTGACCAATCCCTCCAAAAACAGCCATTCACGCTCCGGGCATCACTTTGAACTAAAGCCTTTTTGATTGCTGTCCTTTGCACCTGTACAAAGAGCCGTCCCGCCAACCCATTTCTTTTGTTCTTCGTTTTTTAAACCTCTTGGTGGATTCCCTTTTAGGCATCCGTATGCTAGATGGTGACGTGACGGATGTGGTGGAAGCCAAAGCGATCGGTGCCAAGCCAGACTATATCCATGTCTACAGTGCTAGTTGGGGTCCAGATGACGATGGCCGCACGGTGGATGGACCTGGTCCTTTGGCCAAGCAAGCATTTGAACACGGCATTAAAAAGGTGTGGGGAAAATGCGATGTGGTGTAGCCTACCTTTCCCCCCCCTCTTCTTATGAGTGGGGGAGCTTTATTGCGCTTCTCCAGGTTCTGTTCACCGTTTCGCATCCAACGATACGATCCAATGATAGAAATCAACCTTCTTAAAACCAGAGCTAGACATCCCGCAACCTCCTTCATTTCTCTCCTGCAATTTTGAACGTAGATGTGGAATCCAAAACCTGTTGCTCCTTTTCCTGTCTGTGGCCAATCCACTCAGTTTTCTTGTGGGACGAAGGCTTGAGATGGTAGTATCTCCAAGCATGGCCTTTGAGAGGCAGAGCCTTGGTGGAGCAGTGGGCTGATGCCTCCTTAAGTAACACCAGCTGCCTGCAATTAGTGCAGGTTCGAGTCCCACCAGGCTCAAGGTTGACTCAGCCTTCCATCCTTCCGAGGTAGGTAAAATGAGGACTCAGATTGTTGGGGGCAATTAAGCTGACTTTGTAATAATGCCGCTGGGGGGGGGGAAAGCCCTAATAAGCAGGCATATACATAGAATGAAGGCTATTGCTAAGCGCATTGATTTGTGCTTTAAATTGTAAGCCGCCCTGAGTCTTCGGAGAAGGGCGGGATATAAATGGGATTTTTTAAAAAAAGTCCCACTGCACACAATAAAAAATTCCTTAGGTTCAGTCACATGTATTTGTGCCACCCTGGTGACAGTGGGAATGTGATCATTTGCACAAGTTGTACAGGGAGAATAAAACTTGGCAAATGCTTCTTCCCTGAAGTTAAGTTCAGTGAACATTGTTCGTACTTGATAAGAGATTTAGTAATCCAGGTGAAGCTGTCAGTTCCCTTCCCAACCCTTTTTCTTCCTTCCCAATGCCTTAGGGCCGTGGAGGACGAGGTTCTATTTTTGTCTGGGCTTCTGGAAATGGTGGCCGAGAAGGGGACCATTGCTCTTGTGATGGATACACCAACAGCATCTACACTGTCTCTGTTAGTAGTACCACCGAGAATGGGAACAAGCCATGGTATTTGGAGGAGTGCGCCTCTACCCTTGCTACAACCTATAGCAGTGGGGCCTTCTATGAACGGCAGATTGTAAGTAAACAGAATAAAACTCGGAAGGAGGACTTTGCTTGGCTTCTGTTTTGCAAAGCCATGCAGTCTCCTACTTGTAAAGAATGAAACTTTGCACTGTTTATGTGATATAAGAGCCTTGGTGGAGCAGTGGGCTAATGCCTCCTTAAGTAACACCAGCTGCCTGCAATTAGTGCAGGTTCGAGTCCCACCAGGCTCAAGGTTGACTCAGCCTTCCATCCTTCCGAGGTAGGTAAAATGAGGACCCAGATTGTTGGGGGCAATTAAGCTGACTTTGTAATAATGCCGCTTGGGGTGTGTGTGAAAGCCCTAATAAGCAGGCATATACATAGAATGAAGGCTATTGCTAAGCTTGTAAGCCACCCTGAGTCTTCGGAGAAGGGCGGGATATAAATGGAATTAAAATAAATAAATAAATAAATAAAAATATTACGTGGACGGTCCAGTAACAGAAAAAGCTTCTGCATGCATGTTGGGTACATCGTCCAGCTGGTGAATGACTATGGAAGCAACACAGAGCACACTGATGAGTTAAATTGCATATGTGCCACAACTGAACAATATTAATAGTGTTGCCTTTGCTGTGGGAAGCCAAAATTCAGTAAAAAAAATATTTTACACAAGAATATGGAGTCACCATGCTTCTAGACTCCATAACTGCTTAAAGAGAATTTATTTTGGGGGGGGGGATTACTCAGGTCCATGTTAGTCCTCCTTGTTGACAGTCAGATCATAGAGGAAAAGACTAGTTCCGATTTCTTTTCCACATTTTTGCTCTGTGGACACCCAGTCTTACTAAACCTCAGTTCAGATTGTTTCATGTGCCCCACATTTTGTTTTTTAAAAAAGAAAGAATGAAAAGACCTACTAAGGAAGCCAAAGAGCCATTGCTATCTTCTTGAGCCTGGCCATTTATGGTTGCACAAAATCTGGGCTACACAATGCGATTTGAATGTTGTTTCTCCCTTTTCAGTTCAACCGATAGTTACATTAGCTTTCTTCTTAGGTGACCACAGATCTGAAGAAACATTGCACAGATGGCCACACGGGGACTTCTGTTTCTGCCCCTATGGTAGCCGGGATCATTGCTCTAGCCCTGGAAGCCAAGTAAGGATTCAATTCACCCTCTTGTCTAGACATTACTTGTTAAAGGTAGAAAAGATAAGAAGACATTATGTTAAGGAATGCCGGCGAGTTATTCCCAGGGGAAGGGCATTCTCTGTGGGTGCGCCTGCCCTACGGAACCAACTACCCACGGAACTTAGGACTGCCCCCAACCTTCGCTCATTTCGCCGGGACCTGAAAACTTGGCTCTTTGATCTGTTTGGTCCAGACTGTGGGGTTGTTAATTTAACTGGGTTTTAGATTTACTCTTGGGGCTTGAATTTAATTTAATTGTTTTAATTGATTTTAATTTTTGTATTTCATGGTTTTAACTGCCCTGTAAACCGCCCTGAGTCCTACGGGAATAGGGCGGTATACAAATTCAATAAAATAAATAAAAATAAATAAATAATCCAGGTTCTGGATGGTAGAGAGGCCTGCTGAGCTGGTCCCCTATAAACATTTTTAGAATGAGTTCTCTGCCATTCTCTCTCTCTCTCTCTCTCTCTCTCTCTCTCTCTCTCTCTCTCTCTCTCTCATTTGAATGTGTTATTTCTTGCAAAGGCAATTTCCTTCTTTGTTTGCTCAATATCTTCTGATATTCAAAGAAATGCACTCTGTAATCTTGATAACAGCAGAGATTCATATTTGCTCATAGCCTGAAGTTGTCTTGGAAGTCATAAGATGAGGGCATAAGAATCTTGTTTCAAGATAGCAGTGATGGTTTTTCTCTGACCTGAGGTCTTCCAGATATACTGGGACTACCATTCTCAGATTTCTGGAAGTTGAAGTCCACTACATTTGGAAAACGCCAGACTGAAAAAGGTGGCTTCCTCCAGGCTAAGCAGAAGAGGGCTGGCGTGCACCTTAGATATCTAAATTAAACATAAGCCTTTTCTTAAAATAAAAATGGGCAAAATCTCATGAGATCCTGGAATCTGGAATCTTTGCATGAGGTTTTGGATGAGACTGATGACATCCACAGAGATTTGGAGGCATTTTTAAATGTTTCTTGAAGTTTTGGTCCATGCCTTTCCTGCTGTGAGACATTAACCAGTGATAATGGAACGTACTGGAACGATACCTCGAGATAATTGTCTTGACCGAGAAACTCATGATCTTGCATTAGCTAAGCTTGTGAGGAGCCCCTAAAAACCTGGGTGAGACTGCCTTGTCCCTCACTTTCCATGGAAATGAGTTTCTATGATTATATTAAAACTTAGTCGCTTTTGTTTAGGCTCAAACTTTTTCACCTTGTTTTATTTTAAAGAGGAAGGGGAAGAGAATGATCTCCAAGCTATCTCTGCTAACTGTTTTTAATACTTCCATGCTGTGACTTTGGCTTTCAGTGCTAATGCATTGTTAATTGCTGTGACTCACAGTGGCAGAGATGGGTACATTGGTTTGTTTGTTTCGCGTTATAATATCGAAGATGGGAATTTCCCCCCCCCCCACTATTACGATGAAAGAAATTGAATTGTCTCACAAGTATAAGCACAAGCACTGGCACCTTGGGTTTTAAGATTGGAATTTTCAAAACTTGATGCGTGTCTAGGACACACGGGGACCTCCAGATTGCTTGCAAATAAGATGGGGGAATCTAGGTCTGTAAATGTTGAAATGATTTAGGCCTTTGATGTAAAACACTCCATTAAATGCTCAATAACAAATACGTTATAGCAATGTTACATGTTCAGTGTTTCCTCTTTTTTTTTGCCAGAGAGACAATCAGCAGGCATTTTGTTCTTAATGCTCTGATTCTTAAAAACCCGTATATATGTATTTATGTACATAACGCATAGGTGCATAGGAGACATTTTAAGAAAGGCCTGCAAGGGAAATGCAATAACCAAAATGGCTTTTTACCCCAGATATTATTTTATTTATTTGCTTAAAAGACTTCTATTGCTGCCTGTATTCCAGCCACAACCCTGCGTGGCTCATGAAATACTAAAACCAGCAAAGAATTCCAAACAATCACAATAAAAACCTATGGCACCCTGGGGCAACACTCTCCACCATATCAAAGTAACATCTGACCAAGCTCCAGGCTAACATTGCCCAAATGCCTGGGTGAAGAGCCAGGTGTTTCAAGGTTTCCCAGAAGCAAGGAAGCTGGGGGCTAGTCAGATTTCAGGAAGAAGGATGTTCCACATGGCAGGGGTAGTAGCTATGGAGAAAGTGGGTTTTTTAGATTCCAATAATGGCAACATTTAGAGAGTGTTAATACAGAGGGAGGAAGGAAGGAAGGAAGGAAGGAAGAACAGAGGAAGGGAGAGGTTAATAACAGGAAGGGAGGGAGATGGAAAGAAGGAAAGAAGGACAAAGGGATAGAGAGGGAGGGAGGGAGGGAGGGAGGGAAGGAAGGAAGGAAGGAAGGAAGGAAGGAAGGAAGGAAGGAAGGAAGGAAGGAAGGAAGGAAGGTATAGCTTGCCCATCCTATCTAACCAGGTAGACTTTGGCTTTTATGTCCACTTACTCAACACCTTCTGAACTCTTAGTTTATTTTCTGTCACCTTAAGGAGTTTGCTGAAGTCCAAATCTGTTCAAGAAGAGCACCCGTCGTACTTAGCCATTAGTTGGCTGAAAATGATTGGTTTTGTAATGCAATGTTTGATTTTTTTGTTTGCTTGCTTATTTTATTGATTTGTGACCTATCTTCCTGTTCATATAGTGAAGAGGAATATACTAACGAGAGAGAGAGAGAGAGAGAGGGGGGGGGGGAGAGAGAGACCTTTTTTAGATGTTTTGAACCAACCTTTTGAAATTATGAGTTTGCAACTACCTTCAAGAAGTGATGAATGAACAGTTTCTTGAAGTCCTTTCGGAGTTGCCCCCTGAGCCTGTTGCGAACGTGGCTGCAATGTAATGCTCTTCAGTGACAGGGTGCATGATGTTAATTTGCCACAAATCAGCATTCCTGCTCAAGGAAACAATGCAGCATTTTGTATGTGGTTTGTCTGCAGTGGACAGCCAAAGCTTTTAAGTGCCTCTGTTTCTACCCACTTTCCTACAAATAAAAAACTAGTCTGTGAGGTTGTGCTTTTGTCAGATTTCTTTTCCTTAAGCACACACACACACACACACACACACACACACACCTCTAGGGCATTTTTATATAGAGGAAGATTTAGGATGTCAGAACGCGCTCTACCTGTGATGCATCTCCTTCTGTTGTCATCTCAGGACTGTTTTTATTCCTCTGTAATCAGGACTCCAGCTTACAGCATCCTAGTCGCTGCAGGGAAGGGTTTTTTTTTCAGCTCATTGACCAGAAGCTTTTAGATAGCTATTGGCTGAAATTGAATAATATTTCTGCCCCAGTGCTTCGCTTTGGCTGAATCCTTCTAGAAGTCTACCTCTAGAATCTGCAAGATATGACCTGAATTCTACCTGTACATTTATTTCTCTGTCTTTTTTTGGTGTGCTTTTTTAGCCCTTTGCTGACATGGCGAGATGTGCAGCACCTGCTTGTGAAAACATGCCGGCCGGTCCACCTCTTGGCTCCTGACTGGAAAACAAATGGAGCTGGACGGCGAGGTGAGATTTCGGATAGATTGTGGGTTGGATGGTATTTGGTTTACTTGAGCAAAAAGGGAAGGTGAGGTTCATTCCGCTCTTGAAAGGGAGCCACTAGGAATTAGACATGCTTAGCCTACAAGGAGAAGGCCTAGGGCAGCCAAGATAACATCATCCAGTCTTTGAAGGGTTGCCACGGGGAAGAGAGAGTTGATTTATTCGCCATAACACCTGAAGGCAGGACAAAAAGCAATGAGGAGGGAAGCTCCTCAGAGGAAGACCCAAGCTGGAACTAAGGAGGAATTTCCTGAGAGGGAGAACGATTAATCAGTGGGATAGCTTGTCTCCCAGAGTTGTGGATGCTCCATCACTGAAAGTTTTCAAGAAGAGACTGGACAACCATTAACCTGAATGGTATAGGGCAGGGGTGGGGAACCTCGGCTCTTTTATGACTTGTGGACTTCAACTCCCAGAATTCCTGAGCCAACATGGCTGGCTCAGGAATTCTGGGAGTGGTGAACCTTGGCTGTTTTATGACTTGTGGACTTCAACTCCCAGAATTCCTGAGCCAACATGGCTGGCTCAGGAATTCTGGGAGTGGTGAACCTTGGCTGTTTTATGACTTGTGGACTTCAATTCTGGGAGTTGAAGTCCACAAGTCATAAAAGAGCCAAGGTTCCCCGCCCAAGGTAGGATATCCTGCTTTGGGCCAGGGATTGAACTACCTTTCAGTGGCACTGGAAAAAAAGTGAGGTACACCCAATTCTTGTCACAGCATCCTCACAGTCACATGACAGCGCTTGGCAATCAGCATGTAGTTATGACACTTCAGCATCCCAGGGTCACAGGATCACCATTTATGAATACCAGCTTTTTTCTGACAAGCAAAGCCAATGGGGGGAAGCCAGGTTTGTTAACCTCCCTATGATACATCTAAGAGTTCCACAACATGACAAAAAAAAGGTCGTAAAAATAGGCACAACCCACTTTGCTTAGCAGCAAAGATTCCGGTCGTAAGTTGAGACTACATAGTGATGAAGGGGAACTCATGTTCTAATCTAACCCCAGAAATTTCCCCGGCTGATTCTGAATCTTCATTCTGTCTCAACACAACCCATCTGACAGGTTGTTCCAGTGTTGGGATTCAGATAGGGGAACAATTGGTTCTCTGCGTGGATGCCACTTCCGGAAGTCCATTATGGGCCTGGGCAACAAAAAAATAGCTACTGGTTCTGTCGAAGTGGTACGAATTGGATGAATCCCACCACTGGGTTGTTCTGGAAAAAAAAATATATCCAAGGCAAGGAGGGCTACCTTCATCTCCTGAAGGAAAGGTGGGCAATAAATTGTCAGAAATGATAAATGAATTGCAGTATTCATATGAAGGGAGGGGGGCGTAGGAGGCGAAAGCACATAGCTGTGCGTTTCTTAAGGAAATCACAGGAGACGGGGAAGGAAATGAAGTTGAAAAGCAGTTTGATTAATTTGCACGATGCAGGGCCGTATTCTTATACCATAAAAGAAAATATCGAAGGACCACAGAATCCCACTGTTATTCCCAAAGTTCCTAATAGCCCTCCTGGAGTGTGTGTGTGTGGGGGGGAGGCTGTTTTGGCTTCCCTGAGGCCAGGAACACACAGGGATATTTTTTTCCTTGAGGCGAAAAGCTAGCTATTTCAGTACAGCTGCCCTGATCTTCCCCCCTGCGATGGACTTATTAAATTACTTTTTTTTTTTTGCAGAAAGGGAATTCTAACCACATAGCACACAATGGTGGCTCACTGGGGTGGGGGCATGATCTGCATTTGCTTTGCTTTGATGGATGGGTGGATTGCTTTTCCACTGAAGAAAGAAAAGAAAAGAGGACAAGAACTTTTTTAAAAAAAGTTAAATCTAAAACAGGACCCTTCCCCACTTCAAAGTCAAAAGAGAGACTCAAAATAAATATTTGAGGACGGAGCTACTACCCACACATACAGATGGTCCCCGACTTACCACAGTTCATTTAATGACCGTCCAAAGTTACAACGGCACCGGAAAAGTGACTTATGACCGTTTTTCACCTTTACAAACCGTTGCAGCATCCCCCGTGATCACATGAACAAAATTCGGATGCTTGGCAACTGACTCGTACTTATGTCGGTTGCATTATCCCGGGGTCATGTGTTCCCCTTTTGAGACCTTCTGACAAGCAAGGTCAATGGGGAAGCTGAATTCACTTAACAACCATGTTACTGACTTAACAGGTGCAGTGACTAACTTAACAACAGTGGGAAGAAATGTCATAAAATGGGGCAAAGTTTGCTTAACAAGTGTTTCACTTACCAACAAAAAAGTTGGGCTCAGTTGTGGTTGTAAGTCAAGGACTACCTGTATATCTAGCCAGTTGTGGGATTCAAATACTGAATAACCGGTTCTCCTATTGAATGCAGGCCTGGGCCTCTGAGGCCTAGAACAAACTCTGGAAGTGGCATCCATGCACTTCTGGCAGACTATCCTAGGGATGGGATGGTTGGGGTAGGCTTGGTCCCCTCCTCAAGAAGCTGGAAGGTCTGACTGAACTTTTTTTAGTTCCACAAATTCTGTTGAAAAAAGGTGCCGGAATGCCGTTTTGTGCGTTCTATGACAAAAAAAAGTCCTGGAAAGAGGTATTCTAATTTCCCAGGGTTTTGTAATAACAAGCCTGGCTACAGGAATCTGTTTGGTTTCTTACATGTCTTTGGAAGTAGGAACAATAAACCCGCAGGATTTATTGTGAAACAAGTTTGAGGAGATTTTTCCCCATTTCTTCAAAAACACGCAGGTTTACAATCAATGTAAACATCCCTCGGTGGTTTAGAGACATAGAATTACAAAAATTGTAGAGTTGGAAGCAGTCCTAAGGATTTTTGACTTCATCGCTTTAAAACATAGACTGACAGGCTGGAAGGGACATTGAAGGTCTTCTAGTCAAACCTCCTTCAAGGAGAAGGGAAATTAATTCAACCATCCATGAGAATTGGCTGTCTAATCTCTTCTTACAAAGTTCCAAAATGGAGAAAACACAACTTCTGGAAGTAGACTGCTCCGTTGCTGTACATATCTTATCATCAGGAAGAATAGTTAAAAGGAATGATAGTAGAAAAACTACTGAATTTTATATATGTATATGTATATGTATATATGCATGTGTATATATATATATATATATATATATATATATATATATATATATATATATATATATATATATATATGTATATATATATATGTATATATATATATATATATATATATATATATATATATATATATATATATATATATATATATATATATAAAATGTTAAATGCTTGTTAACTATTTAGATTACCTCGCTAGGCCCCAAACATGGGACAAATCTTTATTTCCTGTTTCGGCCTAACCAAAGGCCATCCACAGGCAGTGACAGCTCATATTTGTGTAAATTTTAGATTGCTAACAAAGAATTAAAGGGAGACTGATATGCATTTCAAACTTGTTTGTTTTCATCAGTCAGCCATACCCTTCTGAGATTCGAACCTGGGCTGATTGCACATTAGGCAGTTGTTTTAACCTCTAGGCCACAAGCTCTATGTCACTTTGTTAGCTGAGAAGCAAGGGAGATATGTGTCAAATGCTTGTTAACTATTTAGATTACCTTGCTAGGCCCCAAACATGTATATATACATATATATGTATGTGTTAAGAATATATATGTATGTAATCTAAATAGTTAACAAGCATTTAACACATATCTCCCTTGCTTCTCAGCTAACAAAGTGAGATAGAGCTTGTGGCCTAGAGGTTAAAACAACTGTCTAATGTGCAATCAGCCCTGGTTCGAATCTCAGAAGGGTATGGCTGACTGATGAAAACAAATAAGTTTGAAATGCATATCAGTCTTCCTTTAATTCTTTGTTAGCAATCTAATTTTTTTTTACATATATACATATATATGTGTGTGTGTGTGTGTGTGTGTGTGTTTGTGTAAATTTTTTGATTGCTAACAAAGAATTAAAGGGAGACTTTAATTGGATGGCCTTGGGTTAGGCTGAAGCAGGCAATAAGATTTGTCCCGTGTTTGGGTCCTAGCAAGGTATTCTAAAATACTTAACAAACACTTCACACACACACACACACACACACACACACACACACACACATATGCAGGGTGGGCTCATGTTATAAAAAACAACACAAATACAACACAAAAAAATAGAAACACACGAGAATAAACAACATGGCAAATCCAGACTACCCTATCCAAACACATTTGACATATGAGAAACATATCTAACAACGGGGTTCTATCCAACCTACCCCAAAGTCTGGGAGGACCGCCAGGTCTTTTAGGATTTCTGGAATGTCAACCGTGGGAGTCATCTGGATTTGGGGGGGTGGGGGGAACCTTATTCCAGAAGGCAGGCATCACAACAGAGAATATGTTGCTTCTTACTTGTCGTGACTCTTTAAAGTAGGGGTGCTCAATTCCAAAAACTTTGTGGTCAGGACAAAAACAGAATGTCAGATAATTAACTGTAAACATACATTTAAATAAAATTACACTCAATGTAAAACATGTCATTAGTCTGACTACTCTCTGGGGGTATTTAATAAGATTTCCCTCCATGACTTTAGAAATTACCATTTGATGGGAACTTTTTTTGGGGAGGGATGGGGAAGCTGTAACTAAAGCTTTTGTGGGGGGTCTCCTAAGTGGTTTAAAGCCAGCTGAAGAAATTGCAAAGGCTTTTACTGCTGCAGCTCTGTGCAAAAGGAGCATCATGGAGTCAAGCGCGTTTCCGACGAGAGAGCTGAGCTGGTGGAACAAACTCCATTTTTATTCCTCATTTGTATTTCACCCTAAATCTCAGGATCGGATTCTTGAATTCCTTGGAGGCTTCTGATTCGAAAGCCACTCCGCTCCTCCCCAGCCCCTCTGGTGTTTTCCGGCATTAGAAGGCCACATCAGAATCCCTGTAGGTTTTTGCAGCCAGAGGTCTTGCGCATCCGTGATGTGTGGTAGGCCTACCAAGATCCTTCATGCTTCTGAGGACTGCTAATCCTCTTAGAGCCAAGCTTTAATCGGGGGGATATTTACAAGCACCCGTCTGTTTCAGCAGGCAAAAATAGCATTCGGAGACGGCTTAACTTTCTCTGAATTGATTTCTCTAACTTGATCTGAGAAATTCCTCTGCCTTTCCCCCACTCTCCCTTTTGTTGTTTTTCTTAGCTTTAGTTTTTTTTGCTGGAACCTTGACATTGTCCAGGTTCAGAATAAGCCCTTTGTCAAAATTACCTTCTGTGTTTATTTTCAGCGACTTTACAGTAATCCTTTAGTAAAACTATTCCAGGCTTCCGAGCAAGAATAGCCAGCTGATCCTGAAGGTTTTGACGACAAATGGAAGCAGACGGGCCTGTGGAGATAGGGAGTTGGGTGATGGATGCCCAGGAAAGAACTTTGCAAATATTTTCTAATGGATACGAAAGGCATGATTGTGCTACAGTTTGCTTTAAAAAAAATGAAAATTCTCCAGGTGGTTTTTTTTTGGACATTTGTTTGTCTTTAACATGAAGAAACATGACCAAAACAAGACATGCATTCACTTTAAACAACAGAATTGACCAATGGTGGGATTCAAATATGTGAACCACCGGTTCTCTGCATGGATGCCACTTCCGGAAGTCCATTCTAGGCCTGGACTTCAACAAAAAAATTAGCTACCGGTTCCGCTGAAGTGGTACGAACCGGCTGAATCCCACCACTGGAATTGACCCAGTTCAGGTTATTATTATGCTATTTTACTTTTCCCCGAGCTGGTGTTCTTCAGATTCATGATAATTCCTAGAATTTCTAGCTCAGCATAGTCTTTCCAGTGTGGAAAGTTTCTAATCATTTGTTAAGTATCTAAGCACAGTGTAAGAACGGCTTTGGCCTCACCACCACAATCCTAAGAGAGAAGGACAAGCAAATTGTCCCACTCTCTGTGGCTGAAGGTGGACTAGAACTTGGGTTTCACTACACCTAGTCTAAAAGGGACGCGGTGGCTCAGTGGGTTGGGACGCTGACCTTGTCGATCAGAAGGTCGGCAGTTTGGCAGGTCGAATCCTGAGTGCCGCATAGCAGAGTGAGTGCCTGTTACTCGTCCCAGCTTCTGCCAACCTAGCAGTTCGAAAGCACGTAAAAATGCAAGTAGAAAAATAGGGACCACTGCGGTGGGAATGTAACAGCGTTCCGTGCGCCTTTGGCGTCTAGTCATGACCACGGAGACGTCCTCGGACAAGCGCCGGCTCTTCGGCTTTGAAACGGAGATGAGCACCGGCCCCTGGAGTTGGAAACGACTAGCACGCATGTGCAGGGGAACCTTTACCTTTACATCTAATCTAGCACCTTCATCGTTACACCAAATTGGCTGTTGAGTTGATGGGCTGAGATTGGCCCAAAGTCATCCAATGTGTTTCTGTGGTTAAGAGTGGTTTAAAACCTGGATTTCTCTTCTTCTAGTTCAACACTTTCACCACTGGCA
The DNA here is from genome assembly GCF_947247035.1 of Vipera ursinii. Taxonomy (NCBI): domain Eukaryota; kingdom Metazoa; phylum Chordata; class Lepidosauria; order Squamata; family Viperidae; genus Vipera; species Vipera ursinii. Next base: position 9,423,743 of record NC_139524.1, on the reverse strand, counting down.
TTTGGTTTTGGCAGAGAATTTAAGGAGTTGGAGGTCCAGCATATTCAGAGGAGACCTGTTTAGGAATTGCTGACTCATTTAATTTAGTATATAAACATGCAGAATAAATGATAGTAGTCAGCACAGCTGTCCAGAAAAAAACAAAAACAATAACATCCCAAATTATGAGTCACTTGGCATCATGTACACAATATATATTTTAAAACTAGCCTGTGGTTGCAAATGAGAGAGAGAGAGAGAGCAAACACCAAGGACTGCATAGTTAAATCCAAGGCTACATATATATTCTCTTCTATTGGATTCCTCATTTTGTTCATTTTTGAACTTCTCTTGCGATCATATGATCAATCCAATTTGTTTTGTACAGAGGTGGGAAATCTGAGGCCCTTTAGATCAGGGGTCTTCAAACTTAGCCCTTTTATGATTTGTGGACTTCAACTCCCAGAATTCCTCAGCCAGGCAAGCTGGCTGAGGAATTCTGGGAATTGAAGTCCACAAGTCATAAAAGGACCAAGTTTGAAGACCCCTGCTTTAGATATTGCTGAACTATATCTCCATTGGCCAGGCTAGCTAAGGATGCTTGAATTATAATACATTAACATCTGAGGGGTGTGGGCTGCATATTAAATATTCAGGATGTTTTTTTCCCCTTTACTGTTTAACAACATGACTTGTCAGAGGTTGAGATACTGTGCAAATAAAGCTTATTGCATGTGGAGAAGAAAGAAAAACCTTGAAACCAGAATGATATGGAAAATCGGGATACAAAAGGGAAAGGATCAAGAGAACATCTATAGAAAGAGATTCTCTCTAAAAAAAAACCTGCACAAAGCTCTTTCGTATTTGCAGATGAAATCCTTTCTTTACAAAACTGAAAAAATATATATTTCTTTTCTCAAAAAAACCAGTGAATCTCTGAGACACTTTTTTCTTTCCAGTTAGCCATTTGTATGGATTTGGCCTGGTAGATGCAGAATCTCTGGTTGTGGAAGCAAAGAGATGGAAAACCGTTCCTGCCCAGCACATCTGTGTGGGAACCTCAAATAAGAAACCTTGGTGAGTGTCACAAGAGTGCTCACATCTGGATGGATTGACTCTTTGATTATTTGCCCTTGTGTCAGTGCCAAGGGGCATAGCATCCTGCCCTCGGTGCGACTGCCGAGTCCCACGTCAAACTGTAGATCACAGTTTGTGACTGTGACTGGCTGTAAGTTGAGACCACAAACCGAGTAACGGAAAGGTGAGAAAGAAAGAAAAAAAAAGAGGGGAGAGGAAGCAGGGTGTGAAATAAACATAAACCTGCCCTAAGCACGTTTACCTTGCCATGTTTTGCAGGCAGGTCTCAGTTGTCAGTAACGAAATTGACACGACCTGGGAAATTGCAGGCTCTTTTAAATGCACACCTGTATCAAGTGGGCTGGAAATGTACTAGCAAGAAATGAAATGCCCCACACCTTTGTGGGATTTTTATTTATTTATTTATTTATTTATTTTATTTTAATTCCATTTATATCCCGCCCTTCTCCGAAGACTCAGGGCGGCTTACAAGCTTAGCAGTAGCCTTCATTCTATGTATATGCCTGCTTATTAGGGCTTTCACACACACCCCCAAGCGGCATTATTACAAAGTCAGCTTAATTGCCCCCAACAATCTGGGTCCTCATTTTACCTACCTCGGAAGGATAGAAGGCTGAGTCAACCTTGAGCCTGGTGGGATGCGAACCTACACTAATTGCAGGCAGCTGGTGTTACTTAAGGAGGCATTAGCCTACTGCTCCACCAAGTTCCTGCAAGTAGGTCCCTTTTCTTTTTAGCTCAAATGTAATTGCCTGGGCGTGGGACTGCTTTATGAGGTTGCTTTAACTCAGGGGTCTTCAGACTTGGCCCTTTTATGACACGTGGACTTCATCTCCCAGAATTCCTCAGCCAGTGTGCCTGGATGAGGTATTCTGGGAGTTGAAATCTGCAAGTCATAAGAGTGCCAAGTTTTTAAGACCCCCCTGCTTTAACTTGTTTCTTGGAAGGCTACACACAGAGAGACATGTCCCTCGATTTTCTTGAACTCTTCCAAACCCTTCTGTTGCTGCAGCTGTTGTTTTTTCTTTTCTCCTGATTTAGTTTGGCGTGGCTTTTTCTGATGGCAAGAAGTACTAATTACCGAACTCTGCAAAACTTTTTCTGAACCCAGAGATGGCTGAAAGTTAATTCACTTTAGCCTTGCTCGTAATTCCATGCACGTACAAACAATTCTTCTCCTCCTGTTCTGGGGTGAGGATGCATTACAAAGGAAAATATTGAGTTATTAGATGTAGCTAAACAGAGCTTCAGTTTTGCATCAGAACTGCATAAATTACTTCCCTCGCCTGTTTTCAGAATCAGTGCAGTGAACATACTTACTGGACGCCTTCGTGGCCATGAGACTTTGGATCAATCTCACCCACTAAGCTTACGCTACTTCATAACAGAAGTGTTGCGAATGTGCAAGTAAGAAAGGACCATGACCTCTTGGAAAAGGGGAAAAACTAAACGGATAGTAAACATTTGATAACAATTCCTTATTTGTAAGGAGGCAAGAATTGCTTTGCATGGTGCAGGGTAAATGTCAACACGGGAATAGAAAACAGGAAAGAAATTAAAATGAATACATGCTTGCCATTTAAATATTTGATATTGATTTGTATTCCCGGAGCAGCTATAGGACTATTTGCACGTGCACACACACACACACACACACACACACACTGTGCAACATATTATTAAGTAAATGACTTCAGCAATTTACATTTGACCTCTGATTTGACATGTGATGTTTTGGAGAAGTTGGAAGAAACAAGTCCCAGATTTCAACCCCTGGACAGTTGTAACACGCCACACCTGCCCTTGCTTTCGTGGTTCATCAGGAGACAGTATTAGTTCTCTTCGTCATCAAGTTTCCCTTCCACAATTGTTTCCCTTCCTTGAGTGCTTCAATTTGTACAGCTGTGCAGTTGCCAGAGTTGTCAATTCAATCCATCCATGCCCTTTAGGCATTTGGGTGGGGCGCTGGCTACATCAATTACCTAGCCATCTTCTTTAGATGATTAGACTCAGATGGGTAGAGTCTTCTATAGAGGCATGGGAAAATAAGGTGGCATAGGGCTCAATTTAGACTCTATGAAGGTAACTGGACCAATGGCTTATAGGAGCTTGCTTCTTCAATTCATTCTTTGCCCTCTAACTTACTGAGTGCTTATCTTTTGCTCAGCTGTTCATTTTACCGGCATAAGATCCAGTCTTATTTGGTGCATGGGAGCTGCTCAGCTAGAACCAAACAGCACAGAAATGTCTCCTGCCAGCTTATGTAGTGACCTGGTAGGAAGCCAGGAAGAAACCAGTTTTGGACTGCAGGCTGAGCAAAGAATTGGCTTTCCTTTGATCAAGGAAGTCTGTCCAGGTCATCCTTCACCTGGCTTTCATGGTGTTCCCCGTGATTTACGATCTGAGCTGCCGCTTGGTTGCTCTCCCCTAAGCAGTTGCTCAACTCCATCTGAGGAACTGAAGCAAGGCTTCCAAACAATTGGGAGCATTCAGTAAAAGGGTATGGTTTCCCCACTTCTGCTAGCATCCAGTGGCAACCACGATGTCTGTGTTTGGCCTTGGCTCTTAATTTTCTTTTGTCCTTCTAATACTTTTAATTTTCATATGCTGCTTTTTAAAAGGTATTTTGTTTCCCCCCCCCCTCAATCCATCAATGTAGTGCTGTGATGCACACATGGGGAAATGGTTACAAAGCTCATAACAGAATAACAGTGTTGGAAAGGATCTTGGAGGTCTTCTAGTCCAGCCCCCTGCTCAGGCAGGAAACTCTACACCATTTTCAGACAAATCGTTGTCCAGTCTTCTCTTTAAAAACTTCCAGTGTTGAAGCACCCACAACTTCTGGAGACAAGTTGTTCCACTGATTAATTGTTCTAACTGTCAGGAAATTTCTTCTTAGTTCGTTGCTTCTCTCCTTGGTTAGTTTCCATCTGTTGCTTCTTGTCCTGCCTTCAGGTGCTTTGGAGAATAATGTGCCCCCCTCTTCTTTGTGGCAGGCCCTCAGATACTGGAATACTGCTATCATATCACAGGAATCTTTCTTTTCCCAATCCCAGTAACCGTTCTTTATAAGTTTTAGCCTCCAGTCCCCTAATCATCTTTGTTGCTCTTCTCTGCACTCTTTCTAGATTCTTTCTGTACTAAGAACAGAAGACTAATAGATTGGAGTCCTAAGATGTTTGAAGTCATAATGTATTTAGCATTAAAAAAAATCCTCATTAAGAATAGCACCGTTGCAATAATCTGAAAAGGGAGACTTCAGCATACCATCAATATGTCAAAAGCCCCTTGGATACCACCTCTTATATTCTGTATATGAATGGCCCCATGTAGTTTGTTGTCGCACCCCAATCAGTGTCTCCAACACCGTTTGCAAATCAGAGTGGACATATGCAGCTGAATTCAAATACGCCTAGAAGAAAATGATGTGTTTTTTCCAAGGGCACCACTTTGAACTGAGCTTGCCAACTTAGTGGAAGCCAGGAAAGTTCCTTTATGGAGTTAGATATGAGAGTTCCCATCTGTACACTGAATATTTTGCTTGAATTTCCCCATTCCTTCGAGCAAAGGAAGGTAGATTTGTATTTCTTTTACATTCACAGCTGAGCTCGCTTTTATTGCAGAGAGCATGCTGTCCGGTGGGTTGCATTGTATCTCCAGCTTTCAATTTTAAAAGACTGGCTGGGACTGTATAAATGCACAGATGTTAAGCAGTTGGTTTGGACTTAAGGTAGCCTTCTCCAATCTGTGCACTTTTCAGCTACTATTTTCAAAGGTCTTAAACATTTCTGTGTCACTGGGGATTACTGGAAATATCTGATCTAGGTGCATTTGGTTAAGGCTGGCTTAATATGCCAACAGTATTAATGAATAAACCATAGTTAATCTTAGCACACTGAATCACAGAGATAAGCTATTATTGTTTGTCATGTCTGGAAAAAAAACAACCCCTTCTGTCTTCTTCAACAAACTGATAGAAACAAGTAAAAAATGTCACCTGGTATCCAAACGCAAATACCACCCTGCCATAGGATTGGATTTCCTAGGAAACCTTGATTTCTTTGTCCTTTAGTCCTCTCTTTGGCATCAGCGCATTGGCGCTGGCGACTGCTTCAACTGCACATTGAGGACAACTGAGCAGAACAGCCTTTAGAAAATGAAATCATGCTGCATGCAAGTAATGTTTTGAAGTTCACTTACAAAGACCTTTTCCTCTCCAAGGAATGACGTCACTGCTTATGGTTTTCATAGACTCTCCCTTTATGAGTAAAGCCAAAGTAAAAGAGCAGCAACATAATCCTCGAGAGAATCCTTCACCAGATGCTCAAAAGCCTATCCATAGAGCAAATCTGGAACCAATGAGCAGAAGCTCTCCCTGTAAATTAGACATTAGCAATATGTTTTGGATTCTAAGTGAGGAGTTGATTTATTGCTGGTGGCAATACAGCAGAATCAATGCCCACCCACCCCCCAAACGCGGAACCCTTCACTTGAAAGAGAACCCAGAATGCCGTTGATTGTCTTTTTCTTCTAAAGAGAAACAATTAGGAACAGTTGTAGGATTAATGTTGGAAGCTGCCCTGTGCTAAATCATGCCATTGGTTTAATCTGGCTCAATTTGTTCCACGGTGAGTGACAACGACCCTCGGGAGCCACAGACAGAATTGGGATGTTTGGTACCTTGGGATGACTTGGGAATGGTTGGGATGGTTTACACCTTATATTTATCTGAATCTAGAGGAGATGGCTGTCAACAAAAGTGCTTATAGTCAAGGCTATGGTCTTCCCAGTTGCAATGTATGCCAGTGAAAGTTGGACCATAAGAAAGGCTGAGTGCCAAAGAATTGAGGCCTTTGAACTATGGTGCTGGAGAAGACTCCTGTGAGTCCCTTGGACTGCAAAGCGTTCAAACCGGTCAGATCAACCCTGACTGCTCTTTAGAAGGCCACATCCTGAAGTTGAAACTCAAATACTTTAGCCACCTAATGAGAAGGAAGGACTCATTGGAGAAGAGCCTAATGTTGGGAAAGATTGAGGGCAAGAGAAGAAGGGGACAACAGAGAATGAGGTGGCTGGATGGCGTCCCTGAAGCAGTAGGCGTGAGCTTACATGGACTCCAGAAGATGGTAGAGGACAGGAAGGCCTGGAGGAACATTGTCCATGGGGTCGCGAGGGGTCGGACACGACTTCGCAGATAACAACAAAAGAGGAGATGGGTTTGAGTTAATCTTGAGAATTGCTTTTTTGCATGCCTTTCCCGTGCGGATTCTGCTACTTTTGAGAGATGATGGTGGGCTTCTCTTTATTTCTTTGTTTGGGTTATTTCCAATCACGCAGGTTCATCCCTGCCAATAAAACAATCCGGACTACGACTCTAACCAGCGCCTGTGCTGACAACTCAGAGCATCATGTGGTCTATTTGGAGCATGTGGTTGTACGAATTTCCATTGCGCATCCTCGGCGGGGAGATCTACAAATATACCTAACTTCTCCTTCTGGAACCAAGTCCCAGTTGCTGGCAAGGAGGTGAGTGGCGCTGCATTTCGGCCACAACACAATTGGGATCCCGACACAATTGGGATTTTGGGATAGCTCCACTGTTTCACCAAGGAACTCCTGGGGAGGGAGGGACAAGTTTCTGATCTTGCCAGAAGGCAACCAGTGGTGTCGTCCAAAGAGTCAGTCAAGGGAACAAGATGGAGAATTGTAGAAGGTGGCTTTGATCCAGTAAGGCACTGAGCTTGTGAGTTGCTGAAAATAATCTGGAAGGAAGAGATATGTCCTATGAAAGATGCCTTAAGTAACAGGCATCTTCGTTCCAGGTTAGGCCTCAGTTGGGTCAAACTTTGAGGGTTTCTCAGACGTAATGGAGGGGGTTGGTCTAGAAGACCTTCAAGGTCCCTTCCAACTCTATTATTCTGTATCTGGTTTTTTGACATGGGCTGGTCATCAACTGATAACAAGCGGCTTTACTGAAGACTCAAGCGTAGATATAGGGAGAGAAAGGCTTTAAGGGACTGACTTTATCTTCCATCTTTTTCCCCCTCTAACGTTCCACCCTTATCTAGTTTTCCTGGATGGATCCTAGTTGTATCTCAGCCTTTTCTTCTTTTGAACTCCCAGAGACACAAGAGGACTTGGGTGACATGATCTGTAATGATTGGGTTGTTCACCTTTTATGCTAAACAAGAAAGAAGCAGGCCACTTTACAGCTTCCCAGTGCATATAGGGACCCAGCCAGCTGAAAAGTTCAATTGTAGCTTGCCAGTTACCCCAGCACATTTTATGGAGCCTCTGATTATTGGTCTCCTTCAGCCCATCAGCTTTTTGTATAATTATATCTTTGTAACTGCCCTTTCAGCTGTTCTGTTTCATTTTCATATTCCTGCTCGGTGATTTGAAAAACAGAGATCCAGTGGAGAGAAAAAATAAAAGCAGGTTGTACGGAATAAGATTCTTCCTCCTTCATATATATATATATATATATGATGATTAAGACCCCTTGTTCATGTTCCTGGCAAATGAAATCGTATAAAGGTGGATACCGTTTCCCTGGCCATGTCAGGGTTGGCTGATCTGCAAAGCAGCAGTGCCCTTTTGATACAAATCATTGGACAGCAGCGGAGTTGAAGCGGAGCGAAGTTAAAGCTGTTTTGGGCCGCGTGTTGGCAAGAACCAGCGGAGGAAAGCTGGGAGCACACACACGTGCATTAAAATTGAAATGTATGTCTCTTTTCCAGCTCACTTTGTCAGCTGTAAATTTTGATGACAGGTGTTTGTCAGTCATTTTAGGACAAAAACGTGCCTGTCATTCAGTTGGATGAGACGGCGGGTGCCGAATCGGTCATTTTAAAAGTCACATTCGGTTTTTTAATTCTTGCCTTAAAATTTAACATCCAAACTTTGTAATCTGGATTTTTGTGTTGATTTGCTCTGGAGATATTATATCATACTCTTATACGAAAGTGAAAAGTTAAGGTTTTATATTATGGTCTTATTCTATTGGACCCAAAGGAGTCAGAAGTCTATGCTTCCCCCCCCCTTTCCCCCCCCTACCCTGCCCTTTCCTCTCTTCCCCTTTTTCCTCCCCTTATTTTACCTTTTTCCTTTTTTTATACACTTTTGTATCTTGTGCTTTGTTAAAATTGGCAACATTTGAAACTGTGGAGATATAACTTTTGCAAATGCATATCTGGTGTAGGTCTCAAAATGGAAAATTACTTCAAACTATTTCTTGGTTTCAGAATCGGAATACAAAAGAGGTCTTGGAAGGGCTGCAGTTGGTTAGGTGATAAATATAATACCTATATCAGAGCTAGTTGGTGGGTTTGCTACGGCAAGGGTACAGATATTTCTTGAACCAGTTATCAGAGAATTTATATTTAATTTTATTTACTGTCCAATCCCTCAAATTGTTGACTTGTTTGTGGTTTCCTCTGAATTACCTTCTATGAAGATTTTAAAAGCGAAAGACTGTTGCCAGCTGGTGTTGTATTTTAATGTATTTTACCCATCAATATCACTTCTCATAACAGGGGGCAACTAATTATTTAGTTGCTAAAATGTGATTCAAGGGAGACATTGAAACTCACATGGATAAGGAATATCTTTATGAGATAGAAATCCAAACTTTACTTCCAGCTTGACGTTATAAGTTTAATGGCCCTTAAGCCTCAGATGTGGTTTGGAGCATAATTAGATGCTGTTGGAAAATAAAGAAATGAGGACATGATTCACTGAAATATGGTTGGCTAGTTCTTCCACTATGATTAAGCTTCTTATATACAACACATAAGCTTGGTTAGATAAAGCTTCACGAGGACAATTGTGTTAAAAGCAGACATGATAGCTATTTCTTAGTCTAGGAAAGCACAAGAGCTCCCTTTCCTTTCCTTTCCTTTCCTTTCCTTTCCTTTCCTTTCCTTTCCTTTCCTTTCCTTTCCTTTCCTTTCCTTTCCTTTCCTTTCCTTTCCTTTCCTTTCCTTTCCTTTCCTTCCCTTTCCTTCCCCTCCCTTCCCTTACCTTCCCTTCAGAATGAACTCTTGATGCTGGTATCTCATTAACAGACAGCATGATGAGTCTAATGAAGGCTTCAAACACTGGGAATTCATGACTGTCCACTGCTGGGGTGAAAGGGCAGCTGGAGAATGGACACTGGAGATCCAGGATAAGCCCTATCATGTTCGCAGCCCAGACGTACAAGGTAAGCATGTAAAAACATTTGCAGTGTTTTTACAGTGACTGGAGTCATACTTTGTGCCAAGCCATAACTTGTACAATCACAGCTGACTTAACTGAGCTACAATTGGCTATGCTTACATGGCACTCTTGGCCATAAATTGTGGCTTGTGCTCTGCAGTGGCTAGAGTCATGCTCAGTTAAGCTGAAACCAAACCAACCACATTGCAGTTCCTGCTGCCAAGTCATAATTCTGTCGTCCTTGCTTAATATATACCAAGATTTTTGCTGATTGCTTCCAAAGGTTAGTTACAAGCTGATTCCTAAGAAATCCATCTCTTCTTGGTTCTATGTTGACTTGCACTTGAGTTCTTTTTGAAGACAAGAGGAAGTGAAGCACCAACTCCATGGTGCCCAGATTCCAGGAAGGACCCCTACCCTAACAAGTAGAGAGTTTCCATGGAGATTTTCAACCACAAATGCCTAATTATATCTTTGTTGAACTGGTTCAGTGAGTCATCATTTGATGGATAAATGAGTGAGAATTCTCATAATGAAGAAAAGGAGAGAGTTCTCATGAATGAATTCTCATTCTCATGAGAAGATCTCATTCATCTTGGGGAATGTGATGACTCAGAGGTTAAAGAAGTTGAGCTTGTCAACTGGAAAGCTGACAGCCCGGGTTCAAGACCTGAGCACAGTACGACGGGGTGAGCTCCCGCTACTTGCCTCAGTTCCTTTCCACCTATCAGTTCACAAGCATGGGAATGCAAGTAGATAAATAGGTACCACTTTAGTGGGAAGGTAACAGTGTTCTGTGTACCTTGGTGAAGAGCCATGCTGGCCACATGACCATGGAAGCATCTTCAGACAGTGCTGGCTCCCTCAGCTAAGAAATGGAGATGAGCACTACTCCCTAGAGTCAGACATAGATGAAGTCTTTATTTATTTATTTTTCTCATCATGTTCAAACAGGTTCAGATACCTGTCTAGGTTAGTGTCCGGAAGGAGCAATTATCAAGAGACAAGAAGGAATGCTTGTAAAAAATGTCCTCTGGTTTGCAAGATTCATTGGCAACAGTGACAAGACTGTCACCCTAAAAACCTTTCCTCTCCTATCCTCAAATTTGTTGATGTATTGGAACTCAATAAAGAAAAGATTTCTTTTCTGGCACATTTTAAAAATGCATTTGTGTGCTGGACAGACTTTGTATTTATCAAAGCAAATGTCTGCTCTATATCACTGTCCTTTATTATAGCTTGCAGTCTTTCCGAGACTGACAGTAATGACTGGTGATGAATTGGTGTTTGAGAAGAAGGCCTCATTGCTCCATGGAGTCTTCTTTCTGACTGGTCTCTGGTCTCTTTCCCTAACAGAACTATAAAGTATGTTCAGAAGCATCCCCCACCCCACCACCCCACCCCCAGTCTTTACAAGAGGCTAAAAAGCAACAGATATCTCCAATACAAATTCCATTAGAAAGCATCGAATTAATTTGTGCTGACAGGCAGATGCAAAAAAGCTATGTTGAAATGTAGGATTTTGTTTTGTGTTTTTTTTTAAAAAAAATGGTTTCTGGGCTTCCAGATCTTGGCAGTGGAAATTAAAAGGTGTAATTGCCCTTTAAGCTTCATGCAAACTATGCCAGGGCTTTGCAGTGGCACCGAAGGAGTTGAAATCCAGAACAATCATAACTTTGCCAGTGGTTCACTCAGACAGCTAGAAGTATAAGCAAACAAGGTGAAGTAGATCGAAAAAGGGGGCAGACCAGAACAAATGGAAAAGCTGGATAGAGCCCTGGAGGCTTTTCAAGAGCATACATTTCTCATTCTTCTATAGCATAGCCTTTCCCGATCTGATATTTTTTCAGAGTCCATAGGATTATATCTCCCAGAGTCCCAAGTACCACACCTCTGATGCAGGCAGCTCACTTGTAAGGACCCATGCATTTGTATGGTGGTGATGGAGATACTTCCACTTGTCACCTCCAAATGACTTCCCTTCTTTCCATACAGTGATCCCTCCAACAGCTGCTGGTGTCACAGATTTCCTAACTTATCTGCCCATGTATAATTGCTGAAGAGAACTGCTCTTCAAAGAGCCCTTTTTCTGAAGTACAGAATAAGTGTGTACATTGGTTGCAAATCACTTTCCTTCCGTGCTGTTGTAGTTTCAAACAGTCACTAAAAGTAAGTAAGGCCAGGACTGCATGTACTGAAGAATCTCCAGGGCTTTCCAGGAAAGATCTAAAGATGGGCTTTAATAAATATCAGACAACTTATGCGTACACAACTCCTTTGCATTAAAAGGCTGTCACAGGGAAATAGGGGTCAACCTATTCTCCAAAGTAGAACAAGTAAGGGATGGAAACCTATCAAGGAGAGAACCAGAATTAAGGAGAAATTGCCTGACAACGCGAACAATTCACCAATGAAGACATGTCAAACACAAGGCCCGGGGGGCGGATCCGGCCCGCGAAGTGGTTTCATGCGGCCTGCGAAGCCATCCTGGAAAAAGTGAGGGAACAGCCCCCACTGCCTTGGCCCTGGCCCAGAGACCCTTCTTCTGCCAGAGACCCTCAGATCTGTCCCACTCCTGCCCAGGCCCCCATAGGCACTCTTGAAGCGAACGATGTAGAGCTGGCCACACCCACCCAGTAGGCCATGCCCACCCAGGCCATACCCACCCGGCCCCTTGAGGGCAACCGCAATGCTGATGCGGCCCTCAATGAAATTGAGTTTGACACCCCTGCACCAGTGGAACAACTTGCCTCCAGAAGTTTTGGGTGCTCCAACGCTGGAGGTTTTCAAAAATAGACTGGACACCCACTGGTCTGCAAGTATAGTATAGGTGCCTAGAAGACTAGAAGACCTCCAAGGTCCCTTCCAACACTGTTGTTCTGTGATTCTGACCCTGTACCATTTTGCATCTCTTTTAATGGGTTATTCATTCACTAACAGAGAGGACCTCTCAACCAAAATTACTGCTCATTGAGGAAAGTAACATTAACTTTTAATCTTTCCCAGGGAAGTTGAAAGAATGGAGCCTCATTTTATATGGAACGGCTGAGCATCCTTCCTCTAATGTTAGTACCCAGCACTTTAGGTCAACAATGCTGGACCTGCCATCTTTGGAAATGGAGCCCTCAAAAGTTGCTTTCTTCCAAAATCAGATGGAGATACCAGAGGAAGAAGACGAATATACAGGTAAAATGCCCCCAACCATTTATTTCTTCTTTCTAGCTGTGCCTCTGTGCACAAGGAGCTAACCATTGTTTCTTTTCTTTGAAAAACTAGAACAGGCAGTCTAGGAACACCGAGGATGTTTATTTCATGATTGAGCAATCACCCACAAAGCTAAGCTTGGAAATTCTCTTCTATAAATGTCCAAGAAGTTGTCTCTCTTACAAAATAATTAAAACCAGCACTAGGGCATTCCCTTTCTTCCCTTGGAACCACAAAATGCAAATTTGGATAAAATGAGATCTCTTTCAGATTTCCAAAAATCTTTGTTTTAATTTAAACCATAGGGAAGTCAAAAGGTTCTAGCATTGTGGGGGCCTGCATTGTTAGGCTTGGGAAGGAATGGGAAGGATTTTTTGAATTACAGGAGCATCTGAAGTTGATTTCCGATAGTCACAGCACCACAGTACTTCTTGTGTCTCCTGGTGGCTGCCTTGTTCAGGAGAGTGGAGACAGCACTTCAAAAAGAAAAACAAACAAACAAATAAATGTCCTTCATTTTTATACAAAGCACAGTCTTTTCCTTTTCCTTCTGGCAAAGAAAATGATCAAACCACAACTGTTGGGAAATAGAATTGCATCTGATGTAAAATGTCATTATTGTGACAGAACCACATGACAGGGCCAAAGTAATTAAGGGTCTTCTGAAAATTAGCCACTGTCTCTGTGTGAGTTGTGATCAATCTAGCACTAAACACACAAGCCTGGTAGTATGTTGACAGTGTCCCAATCCTGCAAAAGGAGAGCGGGGTGGGTGGGGGGGAGGACCCAAAATGCAATGGTGTTTTTCATGTTGCTCCAAGGAGAAACTTGGAGGCAGTGTGTTCCAGGAAAGACAGTCTTCTTCTTAACCCCTATACGTAATGATTATCAGAGGCATATCCTTGGTTTTCCAATGGAACAGTTGGTCTGTCCAAGTGTCTCCTGACCTTCCTGATGCAAAGGTATCCCTATAGAATTGAGTTCTTGTGGGTGAAGGCTCGTTCTTTGAGCTTGTGGGTTGGTTTCCAAACGTTTCATTACCAGGCTAGGTAACATATTCAGTGGAGTTTAGGAGATGTCAGTGTCAATGTTCTTCTGTTTATAAGGGCTTCATGTAGTCAGTAGGTCTTGTGGAACCACCAAGCTTGGAGAACAAAGTTTCACCCTCATCCTACTCCTGAGCTACGGATATTCGCCACTGTTGCAAATTGAGCTCTTCTCCTGCAGAGAAGAACACACTAAAATTGTCTGAGGCTGCCAGGCAGGGTGTGAAAGTACCCCTAGGCCTAGACCAGGGATCCCCAACCCCCAGTCTATGGACCAGTACCGGGCTGCGGCCTGCCAGCAACCAGTCTGCACAAACAAGCAACCCCATTTGCAGGATGCAGGCAGAACGCAAAACCATGCACCCTCTGGTCCGTGGAAAAACCTCTCTCCATGCAACTGGTCCCTGGTGCCCAAAAGGTTGGGGACCTCTGGCCTAGAGCATCAACTTGCTAAGAAGATTCTCAAAAGCTAATTCTTCAGGTTTAGCTCAAGTCTGCAAAGGGTCTAGGACAGGGGTCTGCAATCTTGAGACTTGTAGACTTCAGCTCCCAGAATTCCTCAGTCCAAAAGTCTTAAAGTTGTCAAGTTTGCAGACCCCTGGTCTAGGACAACTCGCCACAGCCAACATGCCATGGCCATCTCACCGTGGCCAACTCGACGCAGGACAAGAGTTGCACTAATATCAAAAAATGGTGAAATAGAATCATTAAAGAAAGGATGCCAAAGGAAGGACAAAATGACAGGTGAATGACAAAAATTAAAATATTTTTAAAATTATTTTAAATAATTGAATTGTTGAGTTATCCTGTGGTGAGTTGTCCCATGGTAAGTTGACCATGGCACATTAGCTGGGCAAGTTGGTCACAGCGAGTTGTCCCATTCTGTCTACAGAACCTCATAGACACAACCAAATCTTTTTTTTCTTTTTTTTTTGCAATGACAGAGAAGTTGTTTGATCTTTTTTTTCTGGGATTTTTAAAAAATTATTCCCAGTCTAGTATATATTTTAGTATTTTCTACTGATATCCTACCAAGCTCTTCCAGGCCAGATCTTGATTAGCTTGTTCTGAAAATCCTTCATCCATCCTTAAACACTGATGAGATAGATAATCAGTGGGAAGGCAAGCAATAAAATTTAACTACCTTATTACTGCCAGGAAAAAAAAATCCTTCTTCAGGTTTTTGCTGTAGATATATTTAGATAAATAGATTCTTTAAAAATCTATGACACAGGTTTAGCCACAGTTGATGGTGCCAATGGCAATGATGATGCCAAGCATCAAACAGAGCAAGCCACTCTTATCCTTGGATCAGCTCAGATAAATGTTATTGTTTACCAAAGATGAGAGTCCTGCTTGCCCCATTTCATGCACAGATAAGTGCTCACTCTTAACTTCCATACAGGAAGACTGATACGGATCTTTCTTCCATCTAGAACAGCAGGTGAGTGGAGAGAGTGCATGATAGGTAGGCTGTGGGGCACACCAACAGATTTGTTGCCTCAAAGAGAAGCGTAGCTTTGAGATGCAAAAGAAATGGAGCTAAAGGAGCTAAAACTGCAAGAGGTTTTTAAAAGGGCAGGGATAGGTTCAGGTCCCATAAACAGAAAACCCTTATTCATTAATCCTGAATTGTCAACACTGTCGGCTCATAGGAAAAGTTTTCTACATTAGAAGTCAGACATGTTGCACACAGAACCTAATAGTTACCATAGAGTCATACTATTAGGACACAGGAGATTTTGTGGTCTCTTATTGATGTTATTTTGCAAGACAATAAACAGCTTAGCTGGAGCTGTGCAGCTTGTCAATTTAGCTAGCCAAAGGCTGCAGCTATGATAAAGCATTAGCATATAAAGGGGGTCCTTGGTGGTCTCTGAGCTTGGTTGTTTTCCTGCAGACGTTTCAGTAGGTAACATCAACGGGGCAAACCCCCACCCCCTTTGAGCACTGATGATGTTCCCTTGTTTGGTAATGAAATGTCTGGAAGAAAACAACCAAGCTCAGAGAGCACCAAGGACCCCAGATTTGAACCCTGAGCTACAAATATTCTCCTTTATGGCCATTAGCATATAACCCAGCTGTCCCTGTCATTAGGTGGGGTAAAGCAAATGACTCAGGCCACAGATGTTTTGTGGGGAGATGGCATCGAGACCGTGGCATGGTTTTCCAGATATGTGGTGCTGGATGCCATTGTGTAGGTTGAACTAGGAAGAGTTTTATATCTCTTCTTTCAACAGATCTATCTGTCTCCCTAAGGTCTGTGTCATAGGGAATGTGGCGACCAAGGATGCGATGGTCCCAATGCTGATCAGTGCCTGAATTGTTTCCACTACAGCCTTGGAAGTGTTAAAACTGGCAGGTAATCAGCAGAAATGCCAGAAGAAGATGGGGTCGCTGGTGAGGGGTAGGCACAGAGAGGGTTCAATGTATTTTGCGCAATTAGTTCCACATGCTAAATTTCTAAAAACTAGCGACATGTTGTATGTCACCCATTCCCAACTGGTCCTCCAGATACATTGTGGCTATTAATTCCAGATTTTTGATAGTTAACATGTCTGCCACACAATGCCTTATCTTTTTTAAAAAAAACACCAGTAGCTTCCTCCTTCTCTCTGACTCTGGGGCCGGCCTGAGAAGGAATCAGATTGATAGAAAAAGCTACACTAAATTCTCTGGTTTCTCCTTTCTAACTCCATCTTTCCAAGGCAGATTTCCCCAACTTGATGTCCACCAGACAGGTCAAACCCTAACTCCCATAATTTTCAGCCCGTGAAGCCAAACATGGAGCTGATCCAATAACATCTGGAGGATATCAGGTTGGTCTTTGGTCCAAAATCCATTCTTGGGATCTTTGGTCCAAGATCCATTCAAGAAAGGGCATTAATGTTTATGATGGAAGACATCACAGAAATAATCTGAGAGCTACTTTGCTGCTCTTCTTTGTTCGGCAGCTCTTGCCATCCTGGGTCACCTTTTGGTCTAATCTGGAACATTTGTGGACTTTTTCCAGGAAGTGTGTGAACTCCTGCCCTCCTGGCTACTTTGGGGACAGTCTGCAACGCAAGTGCCGCAGATGTCACAGGGGCTGTGAAGCATGTTTGGGCAGAAGCCAGAACTTATGCACAGCCTGCAAGCGTGGTTATTATCACCACCAAGAGACAAACACTTGTGTGATGCTGTGTCCAGCTGGATTTTACTCTGATGACGGTAAGGAAGGGGGGTGGAAATGTTTTTTTCTTCTTCCCTGAGGTGACATGTACAGTACAATCTACAATGCTTTCTCTCCTATTATAACATTTTTAGGTATCTTTTCATGAAGATGGCATGAATGAGTCCTGCACTGTCTCTGTTTTCCTTCTTTCCTTCTTTCCTTCTTTCCTTCTTTCCTTCTTTCCTTCTTTCCTTCTTTCCTTCCTTCCTGCCTTCCTGCCTTCCTGCCTTCGTCCCTCCCTCCCACCGTCCCAATTATTTTTATGTATTTTTAATTGCATTCATCTTAGTGTACTTTAGTTGATCTCTTGCAAAACAATTCTAGAGTTACAATCATTAGCAGCAATATAAAAACACATTAACTAAGAGCCGTAATAGTTTTAAATCAAATAATTTGTCTTTTAATTGATTTCACATTTTTCAGATTGCCAAAGCTACCCCCGAAGCTCTCATAAAATTGAAGGAAGAGCATAAGACTTTCCAGCGCATTAAACAGAAGCTCCAAGTCTTTGTAGCAACTTTGGCTTGAAGAAGCGGTTTTGCTTTCATCCTTCCCTGAAACTGAAATAGCTTCTAAAACCTTTAATGCCTGCACTCAATCTGTAGTTCCCCTAATTGACTGTTGTCCTGCTTAGGGAGGGAAAAATCAATCAATTTTGCTTTTGCTACATTGTAGGAGGGAAACATGTCAGTCTATGGTGACCAAAAGTAGGAGTCTTTTCCAAGTACAGGTAATCCTTGACGTAACAGCCCATTTAGTGACCATTCAAAGTTACATCGTCACTGGAAAAAGTGAGTTATGGTCATTTTTCACAGTTACGACTTTTGTAGCATCCCCATGATCACGTGATCAAAATTCAGACAGCAACTGGTTCATGGTTATGAGGGCTGCAGTGTCCCGGGTTCAGGTGATTCCCCTTTTGCAACCTTCTGATAAGCAAAGTCAATGGGGAAGCCAGATTCACTGAACAACCACGTTACTAACTTATCAACTGCAGCGATTCGCTTAACAACTTCGGCAAGAGAGATCGTAAAGGAGGGTAAAATTCACTTAACAAATTCTGTCACGTTGCAACATAAATTTTGGGCTCAATTGTGGTTGTAAGCCGAGGACTATCTATAACATTTTTTTTTCAAAAAAAGGGATAAGCTTTCATGATCTACATTTCATCTCACCGGATTTATGGAGTAGCTAGATTGATGTAGGATCTACATTGGGGTGAGATTGGCAGATGAATGAATGGATAGGTGGATGGATGGCTGGGTGGGTGGGTGGATGGATGGATAGGGTAGGGTAGGGTAGATGGTTGAATGGATGGATAGGGTGGATGGATGGATATGTTCTGTACCAGCCTGCTACCGGCCCTGCAGCAAAAGCAGGGACAACCCCTTTACAAACGGCAAGAGGCTGGAATAAAGCCTGCCAAATTTATTAACATAAAACAGAGCAAGACAAGACACCAACCATGAAACAGGAACTATCCAAGCGGTTGCCTTCAGCAAACCAGCCCTCCCACACATTCCCCTTAAATACAGTTCAGGGCGTGGCCTCTCTCTGCCTCCTTCCGAGGTGCCCCATTGCCTTCCTCTGTTTACTCCTAATTGACTGCCTCCTGCGTTGGGCGTCCTTGAACAGGGCCAGCTGTGGGTCATCTTCATCCACGTTGTCAGGCTCACACAGCTGGGTCTCCGTCGTGACCAAGTGGGAGGGGCCCGGCTGAGGGCTCTGCGGAGCCTCAAGGCCATCATCAGCAAGCTCTTCAACACCCCCCTCCTCCTCCTCTGAGTCATCCGACCCAACTGCCGAACCCACAGGCTGACCCTGAATCACAACAGGATAGGGTAGATGGATGGATGGATGGGTGGGTGGATGGATGGACGGACGGATAAACAGACAGATGGACAGGCAGAGGGCAAGACAGGTTGGCTATGCATATGTAACCTACATTGAGAGCCAGTTTGGTCTAGTGGTTAAAGCACAAGCTAAAAACTTGGAGACTGAGTTCTAGTCCTTCCTTAGATATTAAAGCCAGTTGAATGACTTTGGGCCAATCACCAGGAGATGGTGAGTTCTAGTCCCGCCTTAGGCATGAAAGCTGCCTTGAGCCAATTACCAGACGACTTGTGAGCTCTAGTCCCGCCTTATGCACAAAAACCGGCTGGGCCAGTCGCTCCCTCTCAGCCCAACTCAACTCACAGGGTTGTTTGTTGGAGGGAATATAAGAGGAGGAAGGAGGATTAAGTATCACCGCCACTTTGAATTATATATAAAAATAATAATGTCTTCCTCTCCTTCACACCACCTGCCCTCACTCATCCCAACGTACATCTCACATCCGTCTAGCTCAGGGGTAGGCAACCTTGGCTCTTTTATGACTCGTGGACTTCAACTCCCAGAATTCCTGAGCCAGCATGGCTCAGCTTGGAAACCTCTCCCTTTTCCCTCAGCATGGCTGGCTCAGGAATTCTGGGAGTTGAAGTCCACGAGTCATAAAAGAGCCAAGGTTGCCTACCCCTGGTCTAGCTATTCCATGCATTTGATAAACTGAGCTGTCCCTTATTTCTTCAGCTGATGCCTTTTAATGCGTAGCTGGAAAAGCTGCTCCTTTTTTGAGGCTTTGTGACATGTTT
This sequence comes from Vipera ursinii, assembly GCF_947247035.1. Lineage (NCBI taxonomy): Eukaryota > Metazoa > Chordata > Lepidosauria > Squamata > Viperidae > Vipera > Vipera ursinii. The sequence goes on along the minus strand of NC_139524.1, from coordinate 9,404,373 downwards.
CCCTTTTCCCATCTGAAACTAATTTTGTTCCAGGTCTGAATCACTTTCCTTTTTCGTTTTGTTTTGTTTTTTTCTGCCAGCACAAAGGGCAGTTTCTATTTATTTAGTGCTTTTGCAAGCAATTTTCCCTAATGTGCACAATTTGGACAGGCGAAGTGCTTTGACAACGTTGCGAGAAATGCACATATTGTTGCAGAAGTGTGTTTTAGCTAGCATGTTGGGTTAACCTGGGCAGTTTTCCCTCCCACAATTGTTCCTCACTGATTAAAATAGGAGATTTTGGGGACTGATCAAGGAGAACTATGGCTGATTGATTGACATGCTGCAGGACTGCATTTACTGAATCCAGCATTTAAATAAATGCTATTTCTAACTGCAAGTGAAGAATTCCAAATGATGCACCTAGACTAATTTAAACAATGGAATTGAATAGTACCGTGGATTTGATGCCAAAAAGATGGCTTGCAGGGATGTCAATACATAATATCTATATGCAGCTTTTTAAAGTATATTCTGAGGAAAAATGCAGCTCCTTTAAAGAGTTGCATATCCACCATCCGTGTCCTTGTGTGCTATGCAGAAACGGGCTGGATTCAGGTAGAAAGTATTGCTTAACCTTATTAATCAAGACATTGATTTAATCTCCTGCCAGTCTGAGATGGGATGAGGAATGTTTCTGAAACTTTGCAATAGAATCTGAAAAGCATCAATGGTTTTAAAACCAGCATTTTAAATTAATTGACTTGGGTTTTGAACATTTAAGATAGGCTTGCCAAAGTTTAGAATTTCTCCAAGATGAAAAGGTCTAGGAAGTGATATATTTTAAGCTGAAATGACTAGTTAGTTATTTCTGTCATCCAGCCTAATTTTTTTTTTAAAAAGTACCCTTATTGTTCAGTGCCAGATGGTTTAGCTTACCATTAAATACTGTGTAAGTAATAAATTTGACATCTGCAATTATGCGTTTCTAATTTCTGGAATTTCTTTTCACTATGGCCTCTTCTCCCTACCTTGAAAAGGTCAAAGACGTTGCCAGAAATGTCATCAAAACTGTAAGAAATGCTTTGGAGAAATGAACAAATGTTCTCTCTGCAAAGATGGATTCAGGTGAGTACTAGCTGGTGAAAAAAAACAATGCAAGGGTTTCAGAAGTTATTGTAACCCGTTGCTAGAAACTACAGTAACACTTCCATTTCAGCTGATTGATTAAAGAAAGGGAGAAGCTAAAAATTGTTATGGATTGTTGACCTCCTTGCTGGATCTCCTGTAAATATCGCAAAGGGTGTGTGGTGTGATTTCCAGTGTATGTGTTCCCATCATTTCAAATGTCAGCCTTGTCTAATCTCTCTTTCTAGTAATGTTGGATGAAATTCCCAGAATTCCTATTCACGTTTACAAGGAAATCTGGGAGCTGAAAATAGTTGCAGTATACAGATTATTCCAAAGAGGAAGATATGCTTTCCTCACTGCTGATAACATTTGTTGTAGGTTTTGGGTTGGGGACAATTTTCATCAGAAGACACAAAACGATTTACCGTATCTTTATATTTCCTGACTCTGATTGAGCCATTGATACATTCAGGTGTAAGAATAGAATAGAATAGAATAGAATAGAATAGAATAGAATAGAATAGAATAGAATAGAATAGAATAGAATAGAATAGAATAGAATAGAATAGAATAGAATAGAATAGAATTGCTCAGGCAGGAAGCCCTATATCATTTTGGACAAATGGTTGTGATTTGCTTAATATCTGCAGGGACTCAGCTAACAACCAGGTTAAGGTTGTAAACTCGAACACAACTCACCCAAGAACGGCTTTGAGTAGCAGTAGAAATTTGGGTCCCAATTGTCATAATTTGAGGACTGCCTTACTTTAAATCATTGCCATGTATCAATTTCACCTCACTGGGTCTGGGATATGGCAATATTATTTAATTTGGGGTGGTAAACATCTGTTCTCCTAATGTCAGTATAAGATAGTCCTTGAGTTACGACCACAATTGAGCACCCAAATTTCTGTGGCTAAGTGAGACATTTCCTAAGTGAGTTTTGCCCCATTTTACAACCTTTCTTGCCACCATTGTTAAGTGAAACACTGCAGTTGTTCAGTTAGTAACCTGGTTGTTAAGTGAATCTGGCTTCCCCCCATTGGCTTGGATGGTCAGAAGGTCGCAAAAGGGGCTCATGTGTCCCCGGGACACTGCCACCATCATAACTATGAGTCAGTTGCCAAGTGTCTGAATTTTGATCACATGACCACGGTCACAAGTGTGAAAAACAGTCGTAAGTCCCCTTTTTCAATGATGTTGTAATTTTGAACGGTCACTAAATGAGCCGTTGCAAGTCGAGGCCTGCCTGTATCTCAGATTCAAATGGTGTAGATGTTTCTGAAAAGAGGTCCAAGCAACTTAAAAGAGGGAAGGGAAGAAAGCCATACAAATACATGTTTGTTAGATCTTTCATAAAGGACTCATTTTCTGCTCAGTGTTGGATCTTCCCGGCTTGGCAAGGAGTCCTGTACAGCAGGGGTCCCCAACCCCAGGTCCCTGGACGAGTACCGGGCCGCGGCATGCCAGCAACCGGTCCGCACAAACAAGCGAAGCCCCATTTGCAGGATGCAGGCGGCACACAAAACCACGCACTCTCCGGTCCGTGGAAAAACCTCTCTCCACGGAACCGGTCCCTGGTGCCCAAAAGGTTGGGGACTACTGCTGTACAGGTTAATATTCTATCTAACCCAAACTGTGTTTGCTCACTGTGGGGCCAGCATTGACTGGCCAGGACCTTTACTTCTATTAATGGCACTTTTAAATAAGGAGACCTTTTAATTCCCCTGAGGTTTTTTTCTTTCTTTCGTTCTTCTGACTTGGGAATGGTTTTAAACTTTTATAGACAATTCCCAGCACCAAGTAACACATTTCTATAAAATAAGGGGAGTGCGATTTTTGCGCTATGTAAAGGGGCGTTCGAGAAGAACATTTTAGTAAGTAAAAATGGATGCGGAGGAACTTTGGCAGCCAGCTCCTATATATTTATTATTATTTTTTTATTATTTTTTTATTAATTTTATTTATATATGCCCTCTCTTTAGATGAGAGGACATTGCCGGTGCTTGAGGTGGCTTATGGGGGTGGGGAAGAGAGAGCGGGCTGATGGATGGAGGCAGGATAGGCATTGCTTATTTGTAGGAGTAGATTATCTTTTTTTTTTTGGATCGGTGTAAATTTAGTGGTTTGAAAGAAACTATTATGTGCATTCTCAGCAAATGGCCATTTAGGATGGCATAGCTAAATGCAAAATATCCATCTGCTGCGAGGGAGATTTTCTCAGCTGCTGCTAGCAGTTGGCTGACCTTGTCTGGTCTTGGAGACTAAGCAGGACTGGAGCCTAGGTGGTCAACAGAGCAGAGATGGAAATCAATTTCAGCTTTTCACAAACTCCGTTCCGCTTCCAGTAGGCAACTCAGGCTTAACCTACTTGACATTGATAGATAAGTTCGTCACTGCTGAGAAGAAAGAGGTATGCCGGTAGAAGATTGCCGGTGGAGAATACCCAGGGGGAGGGCCTTCTCTGTGGGTGCGCCTGCCCTCTGGAACCAGCTGCCCGTAGAGCTGACCAGCTGACCTTCGCTCATTCCGCCGGGACCTGAAGACTTGGCTCTTCGAGCTTTCTGGCCTGGACTGAGAGTATTAACTGGGGTTTTAATTGTATTTTTAATTGTAATTGGGGTTTTTAATTTAAGGTTAGTGTAATCATTTTAATTGTTTTTAATTTTTGTAACTTGTGTATTGTTTTAAAAAAAACACCTTGTGAACCGCCCTGAGTCCTACGGGAGAAGGGCAGTATATAAGTCTAATAAAATAAATAAATAAATAAAATATGCAGGTAGAAGATCTGCCCATTCAAAAAAAAAACAAACAAACCATGGAGGTCAAGCCATATATATATATCACTCCCAAGCTTTCAACCCTGGCTCTTTTCTTCTGTTGTTTTCAGCCAATGGGTCCTTGACTATTCTTGGGCTTCAGTGCTGGAGATATTTGCTTCAAGTTTACTTAATTGTTCTGCTTGGCCTGAGAATCATTGGTTTCTGTCTTGCCAACTTCACTTCTCTTGTTAGAACTTAGTCAGAAGACCATCAGGAAATCCCAAAAGAAGGCGATCGTGGTTTTTTTTAACTTCCCTACTGTTGCTAAGAAAACTGCATCCAGTGGTGCCCACCAGGAACCAGAACTAACAAGATGATGCCTTGCTAGATCTTCTCAGTCCCCATCTCTCCAGCTTCTGCTGGACATGGTGCCGAATGAGAACGTTCTGGGATGCAGCTCTCCACCATTTTTCTCATCTAGGAATGCTTCCCTCTTTAGAAGGGGAGCTTTTCATTGAAATTATTTTTAAATCACTGGGATGTGAAGCAACAAATTGAACAGGACACCTGATGGACACCAAGGAAGGCATATTAATACCTGCCTGCTCATTCCTTAATTATCTCCACAACCATTGGGGTTTTTCTTTCTTTCTGTGGGCAGGAATCAACTCCTGGCAGTGACTCCCATTTGTTCTGATGGACAAACTTGCCCTCCTGTTACATAGAGTAAAAGCTATTTTGGTTCACTCTTCTGATTGCTTTTATTGTATTTGTATTTATCTATCCAACCAACCAATCTTAGAATTCACAAATTATAGCTCAAGTATTCAGGAGTCTTCGTAAAATCATACAATACAATAAAAGCCATCATTACTATAGATTAAAAAACTGTGAGTACTCTAGCATCCTTTTTTTAAGAGCACTGAAATCTCTTTACTATGGGAAGAGGATACCAGAGACAGAATTTTATTTTTTATCCATGATTCCCCCTTAAAGTCCGAGTAATAAAGCTCCAAATTATTTTGGCTTAGCTTCAGAAACAAATAATGCAAGGCAACCCCAAATGAAACAAGGAAGATGAGATAGAAATATACATTTTTTCCCCAAGGGAAGAAATGAAGCAAAAAATGTCAGACACCAAAAGGCTGAAATGGAACAATTTGTTCAGCGGGAAGCCCAAAGCTTCTTTGCAGGATTCATTTAGAAGATAGTAATTGGACTGATGTGACTGCTTCAATAATGGCACTTGAGCAAAAGTTGAAAATTATAATTCAAAAGATGAACCAATGCACGGGAGTCAGTAGAAGTGGCTTCACTTGGCTGCAGTCTGCACAGTGTTCCCTTTTAACGTTCGCTCACTTTTCAAGCTTAGGAAGATTTTGCCAGCAATGTTCATGTCTTCTTTAAAAAAAAGAAAGCAGGTGGTTTGTCATGAGAATCAGCTGTCAATCACACATACTGTGGATGTGCCACGTGGATACATAAGGCATTTTTTTCCAGCTTTGCTTAATAACAATAGCACTTAAACTTATATATTACTTCATGGAGCTTTACACCCCTGTCTAAAAGTCAGCCTATTGCCCCCAACAATCTGGGTCCTCATTTTGCCAACCTTGGAAAGATACAAGCTGAGTTAACCTTGAGCTGGTCAGGATCGAATTGCTGGCAGTGGGCGGAATTAGCCTGCAATACTGCATTCTAACCACTGCAACACTCTTTTTAGGCAGATTTTTCCTAATTAAGGATCCTTCAAATGTGCTACACTAGCTAGGAAGCAGAAAATCCCAGTCTTTTGCACACTGGGAGCAGAGAATGTCAGCTGAGAAAGTTCTTAAAGTAATGACAGGCAGCTCTAGTCAAGAACATTTCCCTAAACCAATTGAGAAGCAATGACCTTGATGGAGGATCCACCTAAGATTAATGTTCAGCTCATGAGTGCAGACCAGCCTGTTGGTCTTGGGTTGTAAACTAGATGCAGCTTGTAATTTCAGATAGTGTAAGTGCTTGCAGAGTGGATGGTTGGGTTTATAGGTAAAGAGAGGGGCACAATGGCTCAGTGGTTAAAGACGCTCAGTTTTTCAGCTGGAAAGCTGACAGCCTGGGTTTGAGACATGAGCGCCACACGATGGGGTGAGCTCCCGTTCCAGCCTCAGCTCCTGCCTACCTAGCATGCAAATGTGAGTAGATAAATAGGTACCACTTTGGTGGGAAGATAACAGTATTCTGTGTGCCTTGGTGTATTGTCCTGCTGGCCACATGACCACAGAAATGTCTTTGGATAACGCTGGCTCCCTCAGCTAAAAAAAAACGGAGACAAATGCCATCTCCTAGAGACAGGAACAATTGGACAGGGGAAACCTTTACCATGTCTTTACTCTAGGCCAGGGGTAGGCAACCTTAAGACGCGCTAAGAGGCCCCTGATAAGATTCTTAGCCGGTTATTTTAAGAGGTTAGGGAGGGGGAGGGTGGGGAAGGAATCTATAACCGGCACTCAGTCTGGACCTGTTAGAGGTCCCGACGGGACGGGGTCGGGGGAGGTGGCTGCTGGCGCTGGGAATGTGGGGGTGGGGCATCGAATCCCCACGGCGATAGGGTATGGCAGCAGGTGTTTGCGCGGAGGGCCATATCAACATCTGGGATCGCGCCCCCGCTATCTCCGAGCGGTGGCGCGCTCCGACCCTCCGGTTAGCACCCTCCTACCCGGGGATGAGGGTGATCAGGCCCCTGAGCTCAGGTTGGTCTATTTTAACGCTAGATCCATAGTTAACAAAGCTCCCCTCATCCGTGACCTGATCGAGGAGGAATGTGCGGATCTAGCGTGCATCACGGAAACTTGGTTGGGTTCGGAGGGAGGGGTGCCTCTCACCGAGTTATGCCCGCCAGGTTTCCGGGTGCTGCACCAGCCACGGGCTCAGGGCAGGGGTGGTGGGGTGGCAGTGGTTATTCGGGAGACTTTGTGTCCTCGGGAGGCCACCATTGTCCAGATGGCCGGGAGTGAATCCCTCCTCTTGAGATGTGGTCCTCGGGTTCAGCTGGGCTTGTTGCTCACATACCTGGTGCCCAGCTGTGTGGCAACAGCCCTGCCTGAGCTGCTCGACACCCTCTCAGGGTTGGCGGTGGAGTTCCCCAGGCTTATAGTCCTGGGTGACTTCAACCTGCCATCACTGGGGGGGTCGTCGGAGTTAGCTCGGGAGTTCATGGCTTCCATGACAGCCATGGGCCTGACCCAGGTTATTGAGGGCCCTACTCACGAGGGGGATCATACTCTCGACCTGGTGTTCCTGTCTGGACAATGGTTGGATGATCTGGGAGGGGGTTCTCCGTCCATCACCCCTCTGTCATGGTCAGATCATTACCTCCTGAGGCTGGTTTTCCGTCATGCCATCCCCCGCCGCTGGGCGGCGGAACCGACCAGGTGGTTCCGCCCCAGGCGCCTAATGGACCCGGACCGGTTCCAGAGGGCGCTTGGGCCGATACCTATCACCCTTACCCACAGCCCAGTCGATGCTCTGGTGGAGGCCTGGGAAACGGCTGCCACCAGGGCACTCGACTGTGTTGTACCCATGCGACCTCTGACTCGGCGCAGATCCCGTTGGGCTCCATGGTTCTCTGTGGAGCTCCGGGAGATGAAGCGTCGGAGACGAGGTCTAGAGAGCGGTTGGAGATCCAGCCGATCCGAACCCGACCGATTGCAGTTAAGAACCTTCATAAGGTCTTATCTTGCGGCGATAAGGACGGCGAAGTCTAACTACTTTGCCGCCCTTATCGCGTCCGCAGATAATCGCCCGGCCGCCCTGTTTAGGGTGACTCGCTCCCTCCTTAACCAGGAGGTGAGGGAGGATCCCTTGCAGGGACGAGCCGAGGAGTTTAGTCATCATCTGACGGACAAAATCGCTCGGATCCGGACCGGCTTGGACTCTGACTGGGCAGAGTCTGATGTGGAGGAATCAGGCGGTCTTGAGCACGTTATCTGGACTGAGTTCGACCCTGTTTCCCCTGATGATGTGGACAGGATCATGGGGAGACTGAGCTCCACCACCTGTTTGTTGGATCCGTGCCCCTCCTGGCTAGCTTATGCGGCTCGGGAGGGAACACGAGGCTGGTTCCATGCAGTAATAACTGCTTCTTTGAAGGAGGGTGTCTTCCCTGCCGCCTTGAAGGAGGCGGTGGTGAGACCCCTCCTCAAGAAGCCTGCTTTGGACCCGGCTGTTTTAAACAACTATCGTCCAGTCTCCAACCTTCGCTTCCTGGCGAAGGTTGTTGAGAGTGTGGTGGCGCATCAGCTCCCTCTGTTCCTGGAGGAAACTGATTATCTGGACCCGTACCAATCGGGCTTCAGGCCTGGACACAGCACGGAGACGGCATTGGTCGCGCTGGTGAATGATCTCTGGAGGGCTAGGGACAGGGGTTGCTCCTCTGTCCTGGTCCTATTAGACCTCTCAGCGGCTTTCGATACCATCGACCATGGTATCCTGCTGCGGCGTCTCAGGGGGCTGGGAGTGGGAGGCACCGTTTTACGGTGGTTCTCCTCCTACCTCCGGGGCCGCTCGCAGTCGGTGTTGACAGGAGGGCAGAGATCCGCCCCGAGGTCTCTCATTTGTGGAGTCCCTCAGGGGTCGGTTCTCTCGCCCCTCCTGTTCAACATCTACATGAAGCCGCTGGGCGAGATCATTCGTGGTTTTGGGGTGGGGTATCACCAGTACGCTGATGATACCCAACTTTTTCTTTCCACCCCGAACCAACCCAGTGATGCCCTCTCCGTGATGTCCCGGTGCCTGGAGGCGGTTCAGGTCTGGATGGGGAGAAACAGGCTTCGTCTCAATCCCGCCAAGACTGAGTGGCTGTGCATATCGGCGTCTCGGGTTAACCAAGTTATTCCACCTCTAACGATGGGGGGTGAGGTGTTACCCCCCGTTGATAGGGCTCGCAACTTGGGCGTCCTCCTGGATTCACGGCTCAATTTTGAAGATCACATAGGAGCCGTGACCAGGGGGGCTTTTGCACAGGTTCGCCTGGTGCGCCAGTTGCGCCCCTATCTGGACCGAGACGCCCTACGCACAGTCACTCATGCGCTTGTGACCTCCCGTCTGGACTACTGCAACGCTCTCTACATGGGGCTGCCCTTGAAGACCACTCGGAGGCTTCAACTGGTGCAGAATGCGGCCGCGCGAGTTGTAATGGGGGTTTCCCGATACTCCCATGTAACACCTCTACTCCGCGAGCTGCATTGGCTTCCGGTTGCCCTCCGGGTGAAATTCAAGGTGCTGGTTATCACCTATAAAGCCCTACATGGCCTGGGTCCGGGTTATTTGAGGGAACACCTGCTGCCGGCATCAAATGCCCTTCGCCCAGTGCGCTCCCACAGGGAGGGTCTGCTCAGGGTTCCGCCGGTGAGAGATTGCCGGCGCGTGACACCCAGGGATAGGGCCTTCTCGGTGGGAGCGCCTGCCCTCTGGAACCAGCTGCCGGTAGAGCTGAGGACTGCTCCTGACCTCCGATCATTCCGCCGGGGCCTGAAGACCTGGCTCTTTGAGCTCTCGGGCCCAGGCTGAGGAGAAAATTTTAACTGGGGTTTTAATCTACAGGGTGAATTTAATGCTTTTTTAATTGGTTTTAACTTTTGTATGTTTCGATTTTAATTCCCTGTAAACCGCCCTGAGTCCTCAGGGAAAGGGCGGTATACAAATGCAAATATTAAATTAAATTAAATTAACCTTGGAGGCTACCTATGTTCACACCATACGCTTAACCTGATCACTCACCAGCCTAGCAATTACAGGTAGACCACACACAAAACCTGGTTAGTTTTAAGCATGGTTGGGGTGTGATTTGTGTTTTAGTTTCGTGAACCATTTGGTTAGCTTGTGGTTCCTTACGCAGGGATGGTGCAAGTCCAGCAAGTGGACCACGCCAACCGATGAGAAGATAAATCTGAGAGATGCTTTGAACAGACTGTCTCCTGATTGGTGAAAGAGCTCGTTGGATTAGCAGCTCCTCCTAACCTTTAGCTACTCTTTCTCCTAAGGATTTTCAGCTATCTAAGCTCTATTACTAAAACATGCTGGTTTCCCCCCCCCCTGTTTTGCTATCAATGTTTCCCATGCTTTCTTTTACAGCCTCATGGACAACTACTGCGTGTCAGGATGCCAGCAGGGCACGTATCTGAAAAAGGAACCTTTGCAATGTGATGGCTGCCAGTCGGACTGCAGGACTTGTACAGGTAGATTAACAACCACCTAGGTCAGGGGTAGGCCACCTTGGCTCTTTTATGACTCATGGACTTCAACTGCCAGAATTCCTGAGCCAGCATGGCTCAGCTTGGAAACCTCTCCCTTTTCCCTCAGCGTGGCTGGCTCAGGAATTCTGGGAGTTGAAGTCCACGAGTCATAAAAGAGCCAAGGTTGCCTATCCCTGACCTAGGTCTCTAGATACGCTTCATCTAAATCAATAACTAGCAGGTGAGGGAGAGGAGAAATAAGAAGGAATTAGGTAGGGTTTTTTCCCCACTAAAAGTCCCCAAACCAGGTGAGGTATACCTAGTCTGGTAATTAGGTTTTCATTCTGAGCGTGTCACGAAAATGTAGCCTTCACTAATCATTCTTGGTGGCAGATCCATCACGCCAGGATATCAGAATGTTCAAGTTGATTCGAGAGGCTGCCACAAAGAAGAGGGGTGATTTTCCTAAGCACTAGAAGGCAGGATAAGAAACAACGGAGGGAAACCAATCAAGGAGAGAAGCAACCTAGGACTTAAGGGGAAATTTCCTGACAGTAAAAACAATAAACCAGTGGACCAGCTTGTCTTCAGAAATTGTGGGTGCTCCGTCACTAGAGGCTTTTAAGAAAAGACTGGACAGCCACTTGTCTGGAATGGTATAGGGCAGACATGTCAAACACAAGGCCCAGGGGCTGGATCCGGCCCACGAAGTGGTTTCATGCGGCCCGCGAAGCCATCCTGGAAACAGTGAGGGAACGGCCCCCACCGCCTTGGCCCTGGCCCAGAGACCCTCCTCCTGCCAGAGACCCTCAGATCTGTCCCACTCCTGCCCAGGCCCCCATAGGCACCCTTGATGCGAATGACGTAGAGCTGGCCACGCCCACCCAGCAGGCCATATGCACTCTAGCCACGCCCACCCAGTAGGCCACGCCCACCCTGGCCATACCCACCCGGCCCCCTGAGGGCAACCGCAATGCTGATGCGGCCCTCAGTGAAATTGAGTTTGATACCCTTGGTATAGGGTCTCCTGCATGACTAGAAGACCTCCAAAGTCCTTTCTAACTCCGTTAATCTGTTATAATCACTTGGTCCAGGATTTATACTAGACTGCAAGAAAAAGAGAGAATTGTAAAATAAAGAAGAAGAGCCATATACATAGAACAACATCTGACATCATTTGCCCATCACATATACTTGTCTGAGATGTGAAAACAACTGCATTCATGACTGATAACAGCGCACTATGTATTAACTCAGCCAGTAGTGATTTATTCAACAAACTACAGTTAAAGCAACCCTGGCCTTAGCATATATTAATCCAGCTTATATCTTTTGAACTTAGTTTGTATCCAACAACTTGAGGCTGTTAGTGTCCTATCAACCCTCAGGGAAGAACAATTGATTCTTTATTACCTCTGACTTGTAAAGAAGATCTGGATTCTTTAAGCATTTTGTGGTACTTAAAGTATCTGTTCTGAGCATTACCTCAGTGAAATGGAACTTTTATTTCGGATTTTATTAGAGTGGTTCCTGGTATATGCTCTATCCAATTATGTTTACCAAATACTGGTTTTGTCTTTGTCTTTTTTATTATTTCAGAGTATTAAAGTTTGTACTTCTGCTTTAAAGAAAGAGGTCTTGCCTTTCCATGAGTCTCAATGGGCAGCCTTCAATGTGTGCAAGAAGTATAGTTCAAAAGAGCTGTTGAGTGTCAGAACTTCAATCTTACATGGCAAACATCTGCAGCCTTCTTTTCAAAATCCACCAGCAATACTTTAACATCAAATACGTGCAACCCTCAGGCAAGGTTGGACTTACTGAGAACTGGGTGTCCCCTCTCTCCAGGAAGTTTAGCCGTGGTCTAAAATAACTTCAGAAAAACTCTAAATTCCCAAGATTCAATCCCTATCAAATCCAAATTCTGACATGTCCCTGATTTTCATGTGTAAGTGGTTCCATATTCTCAAGCAGAATTATTATTTTTTCTGAAACACCAACTTCTGTTCGTTGCACCCTCATATCTTGTAGTTAGAGAAAGAACAGCAGATAATTAAAGAGGGGGTGATACTACTGTCAACCAGAGTCCTTCTGCCTTCACAGAATCAATTCGTTGTTGTTTTTTTCTTTTCTTAGTGTGAAGGGGAACGTCTCACCTCCCACTCAAACACTATTCTTCAAAATTATTCTTGGCCCTGTCCATATATAGGTGACATAGGTCTTTCTACTTAGTATCATCTTCTTGCTCACTCCAACCCTAGACCTCCAGATCTGCTAAGGGTAGCATTTAGCAGCTTTTCATTGCATTCTCTGGTGGGAAATAAAGCTGTTAAGAGTTTCTTTGCCTGCAGATGAGAAACTAAACAAGTCTTCCTTTTTCCATTTGGAAACAATGCCAACGATTGTAGCTCACGCTACATTTTGATGTTATCCCGCCAAAAATGCCTAGGCTGTTCATTGATGCACCTTCTTTTTAAAGAACGAATGTCTCACAAGTTGATACTTCTTGGCCACCAGTGGGACAGAGAGTCATATCAAAGCATATCAAATGGGAGAATCATGTCAAAGCAACCTAGAACCAAGGAGAAATTTCCTAATGGTGAGAGTAATCAACCAGTGGAATAGCTTGGCTCCAGAAGTTGTGAGTGCTCCATTGTTGGAGGCTTTTAAGAAGAGACTATTCAACCATTTGTCTGAAATGGTCAGATAGAGTCTCTTGTTTGAGCAGGGATTTGGACTAGAAGACCTCTGAGGTCCCTTTTGCTCTATTATTCTATGTTCTAAAGCAAGGGTCCGTAGACCAGTACCAGGCCGCGGCATGCCAGCAACCGGTCCGCACAAACAAGCAAAGCCCCATCCACAAGATACAGGCAGCACACAAAACCCTGTACTTTCCGGTCCGCGGACAAACCTCTCTCCATGGAACCGGTCCCTGGTGCCCAAAAGATTGGGGACCTCTGTTCTAAAGAATCTAGCAACTCCTACCCAGAATCGCTTTGCAGAACGAGATGGGTGGCATACATACATTTAATAAATAAATAAATAAAATTCCTCCCCCTTACCCACCCCTCACTTTGCACCTACACCTTCCCTGACTGGAGAACCATGTTTTTTTTTCCCCCATGATCCTTAGGGCCAAGCCATGAAGAATGTCTCCAGTGTGCCAAGAAGCTCCACGAATGGAGGTGTGTCTCAACGTGTGGAGAAGGCTATTACCACGACGAGCGGCTTGGATTGCCGTTTAGAGTCTGCCGAAGGTAATTATCTGCTTTGGCAGCCTGTTATGGAGGCTTTCAGAAAAGTGGTCTGGGAGTGAGACGGAACTCTCGCTGTGCAATCTGCTCTGACATGCTGCACACATAAATCTTCTGTCTTGACTATCCGAAATTGCTCCGATGTTGTGAGATTTACGGAGGGAGGGGAAAAAAAAAAAAGAAAAACAAGACCCTTAACTTCTCAGGTATTTTTTTTTTCCACAAGAAGGCCATTTAGCGTTTCTGCTGCAAATTTGGAATCTCGATTTTCCTTCTGGCCAGTTCTCCACGTGCTCATCAGCTTGATTTTGGCCCTCCTTAACTTCCTGCAACATCTGCTCCCAGAACAAAAGATGCAGGTGGAGGGAGGCGCTAGGCTGCTAAGGGATCTTTTATGAAATAAAAGGATAAAGGATGAAGCTCAGGGGTTTTGCGTCTTAAAGATTCCCATTTTCAGGCCCCCCCCCCAAAAAAAACCCTGAGAAGCTTAATCAGCACCTGGCTTGCAAATCTGAATGTTGGAATCCCAACCATTTGGTAGAGTAATGGTGCTTGGGAAAGACCATGGGAGATGAGGCAAAGAGAGGCTGCTAAGGAAATGGTCAGATAAGAAACAGCAGAGCCCCCTGCTGCATAATGGGTGGAGAAAGAGACTCAGAAGAAACCCTCCCTAGTACACCAGGCTGTAAATAGACAGGGGGAGGCGGTAAATTCATACTTGCAAGATTCTGTCAATGTAGTTTTACTATAAAATAGAATTGGCGCATCTTGTTGAGATTCCTACCTGGTTTCTCCTGCAAGGCCAACAGGTAAGACATCAGGTAGGGAAAGCTGGCGTAGACAGAAGGAACTGGTTTGCTTTAAAGTAACTTCCATTTTTTTTACCGGGGCATGTAGATAGAACCGTGGTGGCACAGTGGTTAGAATGCAGTATTGCAGGCAAAATTCTGCCCCACTGTCAGGAGTTCGATCCTGACCGGCTCAAGGTTGACTCAGCCTTCCATCCTTCTGAGGTTGGTAAAATGAGGACCCAGATTGTTTGGGGGCAATAGGCTGACACTGTAAACCGCTTAGAGAAGGCTGTAAAGCATTATGGGACAGTATATAAGTCTAAATGCTATTGCTATAGATCTGGGTGCTGAACTGTGTGCAGCTGGATACTTCTGAAGGGATTTTATTGTGCTTATGATTTTAGTATAAGTTTGACATTAGCAGCTATTTTATGTAGTAACCATTAGTAACCATTTTATACCCCTTCAGAACAAAGAGGTCTGGTCTTGGTACTAGGAACCAAAAGGTACAGAAAAATAATTCCTACATGATGACTCATACACGACAACCCAGGCTCCACCACAGCTCCTTTCCCCCCTCCCCTTTAACATGAGGCTTTTACTTTTCCAAAATACATAAAGCATCTGACTACAAAATAATGATTACAAAATAACAAAACAAATATCAATATAAAATGGTTACTAATGGTTGCTATATAAAAGAGCTGCTAATGTCAAACCTATACTAAAACCATAAGCACAATAAAATCCCTTCACTTCCTTCCATTACCAACACATTTTTCTAAATTAAATTACCATTGCAAATCATTTTATTAAAGTTAACAAACTCAAACAGAGATCTGTAAACTTCTTTACTTTCATCAAAATAGATCCTATTCTGGAACTTCAGCCCCCCAAATATTTCATTGCTGATCTGAAAGCGGCCTAAATACTTAGCCTAACTGATTCAGGTTTCTCAGAATATTCTCTTTTTTAAAAGTTGTATCAGAAAGTAGAAAACTTACTTAAGGCAATATCGGAAGAAAGAAATTTTAGAAATTTCTGACTGGGTTTCTGTACTGATCCAAGCCAAAATATGACTTAAACTTCTTTTGACTGCTCGTTATTTAAACTCAGCCACTTATTCATTCAATAAACTATAATTAAGCCAACCATATTTTACTGCAATGATTGAACCTAGCCTATATCCAGATAAAGACAGAGATACAAATAATAGTCAAAAAATTATGTAATGTATAGAAGAATAATAGGTGGAATTATGAAATGGGGATCAGTTACTCTTTGTTCATTGTTCTTCTAGGAATCTGTAACATATTATTTGCATAACCTAGTTTTTTTTAATAAACCACAATGATTGGGTTCAATACGCTAAGCAAAAATTAACTAGTATGGCTCTGAACTGTATAATGTGGCTTATTTTTGCTTAGCATGCACAGACCTAACCATTAAGCTTTGGTTTGTGCTTCAATTTGTTGCCAACGGTGGCTTATTGAACAAACCACAATTAAAGACATGTGTGATTCACACCCATCCTTAAATTAAAATTATATGTCTCACTAGTTATCAAATAGTTATCTTTTATTGTCAGGTGTGAAGATAACTGCTTAAGTTGTGATAGCTCTGGGGGAAACTGTTCCAAATGTAAAGAAGGATTTTATCTGCTGAGTGGCACGTGCATTGCTACTGACAGATGTCACAATGGTATGTATTTTTTATGGACTTTTAGTAAACAAAACAATGTCTGTTGGGCAGGTGGCTACAGGTAGTGGAATGTAAGAATAAGAGTAGCCATAAGAGGAAACGTTTTGAAAGGGGCCTAGGAAAACTCAGCACGGGCAACTCAGCAGAGCCAACTCGGCGTGGCCAACTTGAGCAGCTTGAGCAGGGGGCTGGACTAGAAGACCTCCAAGGTCCCTTCCAGCTCTCTTCTATTCTAATTCTAACTCATGGACAACTCGCCGTGGGACAATTTGCCACAAGACGAGAGTACCACTAATATCAAAGAAATGGTGGAATAGAATTGTCAAAGGAAGGATGGGAAAAGAAGGGAGAAAATGAAATGTGAATGACAAAACTTAAAATATTTTTTACAATTATTTTAAATACTTAAATTGAACTGTTGAATTGTCCCACAGCGAGTTGTTCCATGGTGAGTTGGGGTCGGTGAGTTGTCCCCTTCCCTTTTGAATGTGTGGGGTTTGGTGGTGAGCAACAGAGGGGGAAAAAAAAAAGAATGCTGCAGTTCCAACAGAATCAGAGGTTTAGTATCAAAATGAAGAGCAGATTGAGGGGGGGGATGTGTGAGGAGGAAATGAACTGGGGCTGTAAGAATTATCAGGCCATTACTAGATCTGCATGCCTCCATTCCCCAGAATCTCATCCTTTTCTTCAACCAGACGCTCCTCCTTCTTTTTCTTTCGTGCACCGAAGAGGAAGGCGATTTTAACTGCTTTTTGTGGCTGAAGTTTGGTATTTATGGAATGTATAGTGAAGCTTACTGGGATTAAATTGGGGTCAGAGGGACAGATTGAGAAGAATTGGTGATGTGAAAACAACCAGGTAGAGCTATCTGCACAACTTGTTTTGATGTCAAGTCTGTCCTGAGCTGCTGCTGAAGCTTCTGAAGGATGGGAATGATTTGCATATTCAAAGCCACACATGACATTAAATGTCAATTGCTCATTCTTAAACACAGTCCCTCTTTGCAGACTTGAGTGGCTGGAATCATGCTGCAGCAGTTACGAGGAATCTGCATTTTATTCTTTTACCCCACCTTCACTGCTGGGCTGGGTGGATAGAGTGATTATGTTTCAACCTGCTGCAGTGGCTTTGTAGTTTTTGTAATGCTGCAATACAATTATTATATGGGAGGGACCAGTAGCTCAGTAGGTAGAGCATCTGCTTTGTGTGCAGAAGGTCTAGTAGTTCAACCCCTTAGTATCCCAGTTGCTCTCCGGAAGCCCGACAACTGGGATAAGAATGTGTAGACCAAACTGAACTCATTGGGCCACCTTTGACAATGTATTCTCACTTCTTAAGTGGTGGGATCCCATCAGACCTTCCGAGAACAGTAGGAACTCATTTGGACTATGCCCACTTTTGACATTCTTCAGCGAAATGTCAGTTCCTCATCTTACGTTTTCCTCTTCGAGGGAGGCACAATGTTTTTCAGAGACTGCTGGCTGCCCTTGGCCTCTGAATGGTGTGCTGGAGATGTGTTCTCAAAATTAGACAAGGTTAGAGCCAGATGATAAAGAGCGAGAGAGAGAGAAAAGGAATTTTGCTTTGTTATATTTACCCTAAACCCTGTTCACATGTTTGCTCCCCAAATGTTTAATGATATTCCTTCTGTCATCTTAAAAATGATTGTTGGCTGGTAACTGGGGTGGAACTTTGAAAGATTGGTGGGGGGGGGTTGGGAAAGGGCTGGGACCCTACACTTCCTTCCTATTCCATGATTTTCTTCAGCTAGAACAACCTCAGAATATATACAAAGTTTGGCCAGGAGTGGGAAGGTGGTTTTGTGTACAGGTGGTGCTCAACTTACGACTATTCATTTAATAACCATTTAAAGCTACAACGGCATTGAAAGAAGTGACTTACACCCGTTTTCCCACACTTATGACCGCTACGACATCCCCATGGTCAGGTGATCAAAATCCACCCACTTGGCAACTGGCATGTATTTATGGCGGTTGCATGTCCCCAGAGTCACGTGATCACCTCTTGCGATCTTCTGACAAGCAAAGTCAAAGGGGATGCCAAATTCACCTAACAACCGTGTTACTATGATAACTGAACAAGTGCAATGATTCGCTTAGCAGCCATAGCAAGAAAAGTCATAAAGGGGGGGGCAAAATTCACTTGAGAACTGCCTTTTTTTGGGGGGGAGGTCAATAGCGGCCTTAGGTTGAGGACCACCTATACCGGAGATGGATGTCTTTTGAAAAGTAGACGTTAAAATAGTGGGACAATGTGTTCCTTTTAGTTCGTCCATCAGAATAGTTTTTTTCCCCCCACTCTTATAAATTCTGGTTTGTTCAACAGAAATGCTAATCTAATTTCTCCCTTCATGCTGTCTCCTTTTTTTTTTAAATCTCCCCCAGGTGACGAGGTGTTCTGTGAGATGGTGAAATCCAATAGGTTATGTGAACGCAAACCATTTATACAATTTTGCTGTCGGACATGCTTGTTGGCTGGCTAAGCCAGCATTTAATATCTGCCATCTGGAACTCCTAATGTGCCAGTTTCTTCCAGCAAAGTTTCCATCCCCCCCCTTTTTTTCTTTCCTTTTTTCCACTCCTACTCCCACCCTGGTCCTAACCTTCATCTAATGGTGGCTTCAGCCTCAGCCTGCAACTCAGATTCTTTCACCGTCACCGGCAAGTTTGGTCCCTACAGCGTACCTCAACTAAAGTCCTAGACAGCGTGATCACTTTGTTTGCTGCATCTTGACCAAAAGCAAATACGTAAAGGGCCAATGGCAATAGGAATCCTTCTCTGGCACGTCTTGCAAGTCGTCTCAGCTTCCCTCACGCTAGCCAACTTGTCATGCCGTGTCAGATAGGAATGCAGATGTACTGTGTGTTCTTTCTGCGTTTCCCCAAAAGAGAGGAAAAGTCGTTGTTTCTTCCTTCTCCCTCCTAAATCATTTAGAATAGTTTACAGATGCCTAGAACATCAGCCTTGGTTTTGCATACTCACCACCGCAACGTCCTGACGTGATACGATTCATTTCCACACCGTTGTGCTGGAAAATAGGCACATTCCCCCTTGTCTTTTGATGGGCTTAGCTTGACAGGGACCAAAGAAGGATTTCTTGAATTGGCAGGGGACAGTGATTCCCTACTTATCTCCAGGCATTCATCTCCCTGTGTGCTGATCTGAACAGTCAAACTCTGCTATAAATGATCAGGCGTGCTGCTGTCTACGACTCTGATCAACTGGATTTGAAGCCATTTCTGAGAAATAACTGGTATCATGCTAGACTCATGATTGCGGACATAGCTACAGTATTCCCTCCCTGCCCCAAATAGATCTCTGAGTTTTGACAGATGGCTTTGCTTCTCTTACCATATCTTGCCAGCACAATCTTCCTTAAAAAAAGGGGTGGTGGTGGTAAGAAAAATGACAGCCCAGTAATTTCAGGTGGCAAACCTTTCCAAAAGGTGCTTCATTTAGCCTGTCGAGAAGGAGAGAACGAAAAACAGCCAATTCTACCCAAATCACAGTGAACAAAATAACACATCTGAATGTATTTATAATATAATATATATATTATAGTTTGTCATGTGGTGTTTATATAATTGTGTTAAGATATATTTGACTATGTGGTCTTACAGATTTTTTTGAAAAAGAAGTAACTTATAATGCAGTCATTGCCTTCATAGAATTTTTTAATTATTTTCTACAGAGACATAACCTTTTTTAAAAGAAATATTACTTAAACATTGCCCTCCTTTCTAATGCTGCCTTTGTAAGCACTGACAGAGCTGTTTCTTTGTATTCAGACATATGTAAACAACTGTTTTTTTCCTTCTTATGCAGTACTAGCTGTTCTGACTCTCATTCTTAATAAGTTAAACCCTCCAGTCTGTGAAACGTGAAATTAGCAGTAAAATGTTAATTGGCAATCTGACAAAGTGGGTTTTCAAACTTTTGGGGTGGGGGAGGATGGGAAAAGAAAAATTAATTGATGTGTTCATACTGCTTGAACCCATGTACTGTCAAACTGGTGGAATGAATATTAACAACCGAGGTAGCATTTTATGATAAGCTGGCAAAATGACAACATGAATAAAATATTTATAGTCCCCATCAATTACTACGTATTTATTTCATGCTACTAAAGTACAGTCTATCCTTTTATTATGTAGAATGTCTTATGTCTTGTAATCATTTATAATATTTTTGGGAGAGACCTAAATATACATATTGGTAAGTAGCCCATGAGTAAAAATTCCCTGGGTGCAAAGTGCAACTTTTTTTTTTTTTGATTAGGCTACAACACACCCTTTTGGTAGACAAAAGTCCCACAACACAGTTTGGAGTATGTCTAATAAATCTGGCTTCAATTGTTTAATAAAAAGATATTAGATTTTATCTAATATTTGTAGCTCAGGACTGAAATGAGAGGTCCCGGGTGCTCTCTGAGCTTGGTGGTTTTCTTGCAGAGGTTTCATTATCCAAACCAGGTAACATCATCAGTGCTAGAAGGGAGGGGAATTTTTTTTTAATCCCATTTATATCCCGCCCTTCTCCGAAGACTCAGGGTGGCTTACAATCTAAAGCACAAATCAATGTGCTTAGCAATAGCCTTCATTCTATGTATATACCTGCTTATTAGGGCTTTCGGGGCCACCAAGCGGCATTTTTACAAAGTCAGCTTATTGCCCCCAACAATCTGGGTCCTCATTTTACCTACCTCGGAAGGATGGAAGGCTGAGTCAACCTTGAGCCTGGTGGGACTCGAACCAGCACTAATTGCAGGCAGCTGGTGTTACTTAAGGAGGCATTAGCCCACTGCTCCACCAAGACCCTTGAGGGAGGGGAAGGGAAGGGAAGGGAGGGGAGGAAGGGAAGAAGGAAGGGAAGGGAAGGGAAGGGAAGGGAAGGGAAGGAAGGAAGGAAGGAAGGAAGGAAGGAAGGAAGGAAGGAAGGAAGGAAGAAGGAATGAAGGACAGACTATGGGGTCCTGGGTGCTCTCTGAGCTTGGTTGTTTTCTTGCAGAGGTTTCATTACCCAAACTAGGTAACATCATCATGTTGATGATTTTACCTAATTTGGGTAATGAAACATCTGCAAGAAAACAACCAAGCTCTTGTATGTACATTTCAAAATGCAGAGATGAACAAGGCAACCCAGATCCTTTTTTTAAGCAGACCATCTCTAAGATGGAATGAGCTGTGATCCAGAAAACTTACTTGGGACATTTTTCCCCCCCTCTCCTAATACCAATTTCACCATGGATAGACATGGCCCATCTTCAGTGATCCCATTAGGTTTGCTTCAGCTGTCGCGGTCTTTCTGATTTTAGAAATGGGAGGATTAAAAAAGAGGAAGCTTGCTGAATGGGAATAAGCATCGTGGAGAATTCAAAACCCGTTTGCACTGTGAGATGGGATCTGTTGGTTAGTCAGATCATTTTCCTGCTGGCAAGTTTCCTTGTGAAGATGGTGGAGAAGCAATGGGCAAGAACAGATAAGGGAGACAGATAAACTTTTCTCTTGTGACCTCTTGGTATTTTCTTCACATGTTGCACCAACCATCAAGAGCTCTGTTTGAGTTGATGTAGCATGTCCGCTGAATTCTCCCATTGTGGTTTACAAGTCGTGGTTTATGTCTTAGCATGACTGAACCCAATTGTTTAGACCAGTGGTTCTCAACCTTCCTTTCGCTGCAGACCCCCTTTTAAATACCTTTTGTGGCCATGAACCATGGCCCCGGCCCCCCCAAGACTTAACTCAAGATTTAAATCATAACATTTCTTCAAGGCTTTGTGGACCCCCTGTGACGACATCACGGGCTCCCCAGGGGTCCGCAGACCACTGGTTAAGAACCACTGATTTAGACAAAAAAACCACACAATTGTAGTTAAGCATGACACAGGACTCTGCTTGACGAAAGAATCTCTCTCTTCCTCTCTCTCTGACTGTGACTCCAAAGTCCCAAAACTTTAGTAGGGAAATGACTAGATAAGCGATTATAAAGTTAATTCGCGCTGTGACTCATCACTGTAACAATTATAATAGAACGTCGTCAAAATGTTTACTTTTTCAGTGTCTGCCAGTCCCTGCCAGCAGGAAAGAAATGTCAGTACACAATAAGCAAATACCGCAGGGGTAAAGTTTAAATGGGTTCTGTCGTTACCTCATGAGAAAATGCTTGTGCCCAGCTCTAATGAATAAAGAAAATTGAATTGTATAAGGGTTTCTACCAGAGCAATCCCAGACGCCCCTGTTCAGAAGAGTAGGCCCATGAAATTTACAGGGACTTTCTTGCTGGTAAAATGGATAGAGCAACTTTCCCAGCCAGTGCAGTTTTTCAAGTTGTGGTGGTAGAGAATTAAAAGAAGGTTTAATTTAGCTGAAGCATTGGCTGACCTCTCAAACAGTAAAATGACATTTAAACTCTCTGTCGAAGCCCTGGAAGCAAAACACCTGCTCAAAAATGGTGAGTCGGGCTGTAATAGTCAAAGGAAGGTGTTTGCAAAGAATGGACGTACTCTTTCCTGAGGCTCAGTGTGTTGTGCAAACACGGCCTCTGGCTTAGCATAATGTTTAGTTTATAACAGCCTGAAAAGTAAATGGCGATTCAGTACATTCGGTGAACTTGCAAATTGCCTAATAGAATCTGGGCTATGTTGAATAATTGATGCAGCATGTTTTGGAGTCTAAATCTTTGGCATCCTTTGCATGATTCAGCCCTGTCCTGTTTGATTATGCTGTTGAGACTCCCAGCATGAGGCAAACTGAAGAAGTCTCCTTGTTTACTTGAAAGAAAATGCTACTGTCAACAGCACTTCGTCCTTGCTTTGTACAGAAGTTCTCGACTTAACAACAGTTCATATAGTGACCTTTCAAAGTCAGAACGGCCCTGAAAAATGTGACTTAATGAGCATTTTTCACACTTACGACACTTGAAGCACCCCCATAGTGAGGGGTTCAAAATTCAGATGACCCTTGCAGTATCCTGAGCCCAGGTGATCCCCCTTTGTGACCTTCTGAAGAGCAGAGTCAATGCAAAAACCGGATTCATTTAACAACCGTGTTACTAACTTAACAACTGCAGTGATTCACTTAACAATTGTGGCAAGGAAGTTTGTAAAATGGGGCAAAACTCATTTGACAAAGGTCCCACTTAACAACAGAAATGTTGGGCTCCATTGTTATCATAAGTCAAGGACTATCTGTATAAGGATTGTTGTTAAATGTATTCATCAGAGCTCGGAGATGGAAATTTAAGCCCAAACATGACTTAATTTGAGGAGATTTCAAAGAGAGGAAAACAGCAGTGCTGGCAAAAATTGGTAGACGCCACTGGAATAATCAAACTTTGGAAATGAGCCATGTCTCTAGCTTTCCATAAGTTAATCAAATATCACGTATTATATGCCTCCTGGATATCTGTGAGGCTCCCCTTTTAAAAGTTCCTTTTGTATTGACTTTTCTCATGCATGGTTATTTATGAAATATGATATTATGAAAGCGGGAGTCTATAAATTTGAGTAATAAATAATATGTAAATAAACCAGTTGATTGATAGGACTAAGCAAGCTCAATTATTATTATTATTTAATCTATTTTGGGCTGAGTATGGCGCACAGGCTGGTGCTTTCATAATAAATTTATTTCTTGGCAAAAGCTGACTCTTAGGTGTCCACCAAAACTTGTGTTTTTCACCAGATTATCTATTCGTCTGCATCTATTTATCTTCTATCCATATATCATCTCCGGGTGTATAAAACATTTTTCTTGTTATGTATGCAGTTAGTTATGAAGTAGACCCTTGGCATAATTTTTCCTAATGCTAGTATGCCACCTCGTGGTCTCCAGTGACAGGCACATAAGATTTAAAACCAGTTGTTGAAGTTCAGAAGGTGCCCAAGGAAGGAGAAAATATTAATTCTACTGACATATAGCTTTTTTTTCCTTCTTGGTTTCCTTCCAGCAAGCTTAAACAGAAAATGTGAGCTTTTTCCCAATAAACATGATAGATAGATGACAGAAGAGAGAGAGAGAGAGAAGAGAGAGAGAGAGAGAGAGAGAGAGAGAGAGAGAGAGAGAGAGAAAGAGAGAGAGAGAGAGAGAGGCAGAGTTGCCCTAAGCCAGAAACAATGGATGAACTTTAAACATTTGACAAACCTAAAAAAAGAACATTAGAAATGCCAGATCAATCCATTTTCCTTCAGTAGCAATGCAATACACGTCTGAAATAAAAATCATTAACATTGCATACATGCATACAGAGACAAAGCATCTGCAATAATGCCTGTTGTATGTCAACAATATTTATATACAGTAACTGTAATTTTTATCTTTTAACATTATTTGGAAAGGAGCTATGAACAGTGAGATAGCAATGACATTATACCATTACACAAAAATACACACCCAAGGTTTCCAGCAATTGTTTGTATTTTATATTATAATAACTTTAATTATTTCTAGGTATATTGAGAGTCCTTTCACATTTAAAAAAAAAAATTGCAAGAAAATGTACTTCTGTTATTTGATGTTCAATACCATATGAACCATTTCAGAAGATGGGATAACAGAAAAAAAATCATTTTGGGGGAGCTTCGGTTGTCCATTCCTATCAGACCTGTTTTTTCCACTTAATTTAGCTATTTGAAAATGTAAAAGGGCAATCAGATTTGTTCATGTTTCAACTTCTTCTGCTGAATCTTAAAATTAAGAAGCTGCAGTCCTAGTTACAAAATTTTTGACATTTTTCCCTACCAATCCTTAACATGATAATATGTCTTACTAGTTAATGGTACACTGCTCTAACTATGCTCTTCTGGATTGTTAAAATTTATTATCCTCATTGATGCATGCAGAAGGATATTTTGAGGACACTTCTTGGCTGATGAAGAACCCATAATATATAATTGCTAAGATATAAGCACCACTCCTGGCAATCTATAATGGATGGTCAAAGCTGGCTTGCATGCGTCAACATGCCTCTTCAAAAGACAAAGAGAAAATGTGCATAGTAAATTTTATACATCATGGCTTCTGTTAATTTAAGTGGAAATAAGTCATTGCTGTGTTTTAGACAAAAGACTGGGACCAAACTCTTTAAATCATGACCTGCCACCCTGTGTGATGTCTTAATGTTGCCCAGATGTTCTACCTTCAGTGTAGTTCAACCTGCAGTTGAAAAAAAGGACCAAGTTGTACACTTGCCTATGTGTAAGAGGAAATTTATGGGAAATCCTCAACCACTCTCTCGGGCTTTGAGAAGGTCATTACAACTGACTGCATTCATACAACATACTAGACTAAAATAGGCCATAATATAATGAATTTGTTTCACCTCATATGAAAACAGCCACTATGTTTGATTCATCTAGTATCAGATTTCTGATTCAGCAACCCAAAAGAGCCTTGGTGGAGCAGTGGGCTAATGCCTCCTTAAGTAACACCAGCTGCCTGCAATTAGTGCAGGTTCGCATCCCACCAGGCTCAAGGTTGACTCAGCCTTCCATCCTTCCGAGGTAGGTAAAATGAGGACCCAGATTGTTGGGGGCAATTAAGCTGACTTTGTAATAATGCCACTCGATGTGTGTGTGAAAGCCCTAATAAGCAGGCATATACACAGAATGAAGGCTACTGCTAAGCTTGTAAGCCGCCCTGAGTCTTCGAAGAAGGGCGGGATGTAAATGGAATTTTAAAAAAAATGAAAAAAAAATGAAAGCAATTAACCCCAAGGAAAATCACTCAGAGCTATGATTCTTAGTAAGTTTTAATTAAGGAAGTTAAAGTAACAACACAGGAATTCCAGCAAGGACTCTACTGTCTATATGGGAAGACTAATTTAGTTTCCCTTCCCCTAATTCTTTATGGGAAGGAAGGAAGGAAGGAAGGAAGGAAGGAAGGAAGGAAGGAAGGAAGGAAGGAAGGAAGGAAGGAAGTCTATTGTTCCTTTTTTTGCCTATCGACAGTGTTAAAATCTCATTCCTGAAAACATTTTGCTCATTGTGGATGTAGTTGATTGGTGCATCATCCTTGTGATTACATCATGTGTCCATAAATTTGAAGAAGTAACTGTTACCATCTATCAGTAAGCTTCATCTTAACACTTCTGAGGGAAGGAAAGAACACAGCACAGTCAAAATAGATGGAGATAACTGACTGACATATTGGACAAGCAAAAAAGGAACAAGAAATAGAAAAACAAACGGACCTGATAAATGGATATCATATTTTAAATACTTTGAGCTATATCTGTTTTATGTTCTTTAAAAAGTCATAATAAAGAATTTTTAACAAAATGGTTTGGAAGGGGCAACTAATGGAGATCCAAGGTGTTAAATAGCGGGTTCTTTGGCGCAGGAATGAAGACGCGTAACTGAGTACAGGGTAACTCATAGTTTATTTCGTGCAGAAACTGTACTGAGGAAATGGCTGCAACTAGCCGCAATATATAGTCTAGCCCCTAGGCAGCAGCCAATAGGTTTGAATCAACCATTGCCACCTGGAGATAGCCAATTGCAGCACAGGAGACTTGTAGTCTAGGTTGCTGGAGAGCCGTTAGCTGCTCCAGCAACCCACGTGGTATTCCTCAAGAGCCCAGTACATAACACAAGGTATATCTGATCTTCTAGCCTTTAGGTGGGCTATGAAGACCTAACTCTTCTCCCCAGCATTGGGCTACGATGGTGAAGTTGAGCTGGGAGGCCATTTGGTGTGGCACTTGGCTGGAAGGGTGCAGCCACCCACAATGGTAGTATGAGATAAGCAGCCATATAAGTCCTGTAAATAAATAATCTTATCGAGCTGAGAACCAGCTCTTCAGCTTTAGCCTGTTGGATGAACCTGCCATGATGTAGGGCATTCCATGAAATCTGTGTTTCTTGAATGTTTTGCTCTCAGGACCCCTTCTCACTTTTTAAAATTATAGGTAAAAGGTAAAGGTTCCCCCGCACATGCGTGCTAGTCGTTTCCAACTCTAGGGGCCGGTGCTCATCTCTGTTTCAAAGCCGAAGAGCCAGCGCTTGTCCGAGGACGTCTCCGTGGTCACGTGGCCGACATGACTAGATGCCAAAGGCGCATGGAACGCTGTTACCTTCCCACCGTAGTGGTCCCTATGTTTCTACATGCATTTTTACATGCTTTCGAACTGCTAGGTTGGCAGAAGCTGGGACAAGTAACAGGCGCTCACTCTGTTACGCGGCACTCGGGATTTGACCCGCCAAACTGCCGATCATCTGATTGACAAGCTCAGTGTCCTAACCCACTGAGCCACCGTGTCCCTTATGGAGGACTCTAAAAGAGCTTTTGTTTGTATGGTTATATTTATCAATATTTACCCTGTTAAAAATGAAAACCAATGCATTTGTAGAATATTTATTGAATTGTAAAAACCACGTTAAAACCATACAATATTAATGCTAGTAAAATATTTTTCACGATGAACCCTCCCTTCTTTTTTTGCAAATGAAAAAAAAAGAGAAGTGTGACAGTGCTTTAAATGTTTGCAAATTATCTTGATTGGGAGCTGCCAATCTGTGGCTAATTAAACGTTTTAAATAAATAAAATCTTCAATATCTGGTAAATCATTTTAAGAGAAGATCTTGGTGGAGTCATTGTACCATACTTTTAAGAAACGCTCATTCAATTCTCATTGGGCCTCGTTAAGGCATCTTCTCTGGACATAGCAATGATGTTTTGCCACCTATGCACTTCCATTATATTTGTATTTGTATTTATATTTACATTTATATTTATTTAACATTTATTGGGAGGGCGTCAGAGCATTTTCCCCGACCCTGCAAATCAAAAGCAACTCCAAGCCCCGCCCCCTTGAGAAGAGGCGAGCCTTCCACGCCGACAGCGTCAGCGTTACCATGGCGACGGAGCAAGCCCTGCGCAAAAAGCCTTCGGCGCTCGATAACTCGGCTTTCGGCTCTGGCCGCTCGGTAACTCAACTCCGCGGGCTGCGTCGAGCGTGGCCGCAACGCATGCGCACTCCCTTCAAGCCCCCCCTCTTTCGGCGCTGGTGCGTGTTTTGCGGAAGCCGCCGAGGAGGGAGAAGATGGTGAAGCTGACGGCGGAACTCATCGAGCAGGCGGCGCAGTACACCAGCGCCGTGCGAGACCGGGAGCTCGACCTCCGCGGTGAGAAGCCCCCTTGGGGGCGTTTTGCGTGCCGGGGGCGAGCTCGATCCCGTTCCACATTAGTAGGCCCGGGCTCCCCCGCGCAAAAGCGCTTTCCGAACGGGATGGTGGCCGCCGAGGGTCTAACTTTACTAAAAAGCGTTTGTGGAACGTTAGCGAGCAGGGGAGGAAGCTGCGTGGCTTTTAGGGCGCGTTTTAAAGGTTCCTCGGGATAATCCCAGGACTGGTGTCGGGAGGGGCTCGACCATCTTTGCACCCAAACCTGTTTCTCACCGTCTGTTCCAATTTGGCGTGGCCTGCAAGGATCTAGCATGGCTATCGGCGGCAGCAGCAGCAGCAGCAACCTAGATCAGGGGTCTTCAAACTTGGCCCTTTTAGGACTTGTGGACTTCAACTCCCAGAATTCCTCAGCCAGCCATGCTGGCTGAGGAATTCTGGGAGTTGAAGTCCACAAGTCCTAAAAGGGCCAAGTTTGAAGACCCCTGGCCTAGATTCTGATGCACGAACAGGCAAAAGAGCAGGCTTTGGATCTTCAGGCTTGGGTCCCAAAGAGAAGGCTTGACCCTTCTGTTCTAGCACGGCTATTTATTTATTTAGAGAATTTATATAGCTGCCCGACGCACTTTCAGTGACTCTAGGCAGCTTACAGAAAAGTAAAGCACTGGGGATGGAATAGAATTGAATCTTAGAAGAGAATATCGGAATAGAATGTTGGAATGAAATAGAATATTAGAATAGAATAGAATCTTTAGATGGAATGAAATGGAACGGTTGGAAGGGACCTTGGAGGTCTTCTAGTCCAACCCCCTGCTCACTTTGGGCAGTGAAGCATCTGCAAGGAAACAGCCGAGCTCGGAGAGAATCAAGCACCCCTCAGTTTCTGTTTTATCCTGTTCCTGGCTCCTTAGATAAGATAACCTTTATTGTCATTTTTTACTGTGGGCACACTGGCACACATCAAAAATGAAATTCTGTTGCCTGCTCTCAGAAGTGTACACATACATAAGACAGATATGAACATGCTATATACATATGTATATACATAAGCCCTTACATATAAATATTAATCACTGGCCATCTTGAATACATAGCGGAAAGAGAAAGCTTGAGAGTTCACAGAGATTGCCTTAAGTGAAAAATGCATTCTGTGGTTTGGCTGTAATCACCATGGGTGATAGCTCTTGGTCTTGCTGTAAGCACTCAGGGGTCCCTGCCCATTATTGGTGGGCCAGATTTGTATACTTTTTCCTCTGGCAGGAAACAAATCAACAGATTTGTTGATTATCGCTGATGGATTCATTCACTTTGTTAACAATCTTAAGTTAATAGAAGTCTAGAAGTTTACAAGTAAGTTAAAAAAACATGGATCTTTTGTTTTTGGTTCCCGACATTTGTTAAGGTACAGTTTTGTTACAAATATTGATAATGCTGTTTTTCATATACAATGGTTTTAGATCTAAAACCACTGAACAGCTTTATTTCACTAGGTAAGTATAAAGTCATAGAATGCTGTTTCAAAATGTTTCCTTCCGTCAGTGCCTGTTTCCATTCACTCTTGCAGA
Organism: Vipera ursinii; assembly: GCF_947247035.1. NCBI lineage: Eukaryota > Metazoa > Chordata > Lepidosauria > Squamata > Viperidae > Vipera > Vipera ursinii. Next base: position 9,374,835 of record NC_139524.1, on the reverse strand, counting down.
CTCCCCACATTCTCTTGTGAATGTACTCCATTTTACCAGGCCTTGTCAGATTTGTTGTAAGGAGTGCAGCAATGATAGTGTGCTGTTAAATCTGGATCAGATGTGTGCTCAGAATATGTATCTTTATATTTTTGTATCGCTCTGTGTTTTATCAGGATACAAGATTCCTGTAATTGAGAATTTGGGTGCCACATTGGACCAGTTTGATACGATTGATTTCTCAGACAATGAGATCCGGAAATTGGATGGCTTTCCACTGCTGAGAAGATTAAAAACATTGCTGATGAATAACAACAGATTAAGGTGAGTGCATTTCCAGCCACAGTTTTGAGGCCTGGAGTGTCTTAAATATAAATTTTAGATTGCTGTTTATTTCTGTTGCATATCTTAATGCAAATATAAAAGCAGATGATAATTGGTAAAGAAATTCTTTTCTACCAGATTTAGTTTATTAACTATTTACCCTCTCCTTTTTTAGTCGAATAGGTGAAGGACTTGAACAGTCTTTGCCAAATCTTACTGAACTCATCCTTATCAACAATAACATAATGGAATTGGTAAGTCAAATAAAGGAAATAAGTATCTCTTTGTGAATGCTAAGGTGACCGAGAGTTTGAAACTTATATTCACTTTTCTTCTTAGTACATAAACATTCTTAAAAATTGTGAACCCTTTAGTTGGGCACGCATAAAACTGGGAATTTTTATGGTAGTACTTAGATGAACATGTACATCATACTAAAACATAAACTAGAGATTACAAGAATATTGGCTGATTTATAAATCACTAAGCCAAAACCAAAATACAACCCATTTGAACACCATCTAGGCTGAATTACATGACTAAATGTCCTGATTGTTTTCTTTTGCTTTCTTTTGTTTCAATCTCAATAGCACTGCTATTTACATATGACTTTTTCTAATAAAGGGAGAAATTGGATGTTTTTGTGTTTAAAGCCTTTTTTCTTAGTTTTAGTATTATATCAATGGCTTATATAGGTTTATGTATGTGTCATTAATATAAACAGCATAAGACAGAAATTCTGTTCTCTAAATGTAGTTTGACAAAAACACAGGTAAACTCAGTTCCATTTTGTGTTTCTCTAATTTCAATCTGTGTGTTGTTCTGCCTTGTCAATGGCTTATGTTTATATCTGCAGAACATTATTGACCATATAATGCAGGGGTGTCAAACTCAATTTCATTGAGGGCTGCATCAGCATTGCGGTTGCCCTCAAGGGGCCGGGGTGGGTGTGGCCTACTGGGTGGGCGTGGCTAGAGTGGGTGTGGCCTAGTGGGTGGGCATGGCCAGCTCTACATCGTTCGCATTGAGGGTGCCTATGGGGGCCTGGGCAGGAGTGGGACAGATCTGAGGGTCTCTGGCAGAAGGAGGGTCTCTGGGCCAGGGCCAAGGCAGTGGGGGCCGTTCCCTCACTGTTTCCAGGATGGCTTCGTGGGCCGCATGAAACCACTTCGCGGGCCGGATCTGGCCCCCGGGCCTTGTGTTTGACATGTCTGATATAATGCATAAGCCTGGGAAGCTTTTCCTCATGTAATCTCCAAAAGATAATTGATTTCTTCCTTCCGGAAGAAAAAGTTATTGAGTTAATCTAGTTCAGAAAGATTACTATGCATCAAGCAGGCCAGATGTTTGGAGGTAGCCATTTTAAACTGTGCAGTTCAGAAAGCTTAACAACATGAAATGAAGTTTTATATATCGCATACATAAATATATGCTTGTTCTGTACGAAATCTTGCACTTCTTGAGGAAAACGGTGCACTAGGTACATAAGATGGTTTAAAATTAAGCAAATGTCTTATATTTTATCTTAGGGTGATCTCGATCCTTTGGCAACTATCAAATCCCTAACTTATCTCAGGTACAAAATCTTTATTTTTTAAACAGCAGTTTCTGATTGTTGGAAAAAGTGAGGCCATTGCTACTGCTGCTTAATAACAAGTTTATGTATCCACTTACCAGATTTATATTCCACTTTAGTTTGCACAACTAAAGGTAGCATTCATAACTTTCCTCTGTGAGGAAGTTGAGCTAACAGGAAATGACTGATCCAATGCCAGCCAGCTGGTTTTTATGCTAGAACTTTTCTTTTTTCTCAGAAAAAGACTATGATCATACATGGTGAAGAAAATTCAAAAAAATTCGCACACTTGTCACTTCTTTGGTTTTCATTGAATTTTAGATTTAAGTGGGGTTCTGTAACTCAAAGGCCAGAATGTAATTTACCAGTCTTAGAATGGGGCATTTTGACCTTGTAATGTTTTATATCTGTATAATACATTACGTTACTCAAGCCATATAGGGCAAACTTCTTGGTATGTATTTGAAAAGCCATTTTTATATGCAATTGCAGTGTTTACAAAACATAAGAATTCTTGATATAATAGCAGGGGTTTTTTGCACATGTAAATTTAGAACAATCTTAAGGGGTGTTTTTTTATCTGCAATCACTCATTAACAGATTGGTGTTGCAAACTCTTATCCTACCCAAAGAAGTGTTATTGCTTTTTCCTTTGGTAATTAGTTTATTGTAATTGTTCAAACGTGCATTCCCCTGATCTCTGGTTTCAGGATCACATTTTGTCTTGTAGTGTTCTTCTCTTAATTAGTTCCTTGTTTAAATGGTCTAAACACATTTTTCCTTTTGGAATTATGTGAATATCTTCCTTTTCCCTTTTTTAGTGTTTTGAGAAATCCTGTAACGAATAAGAAGCATTATAGGCTGTATATCATCCACAAGGTTCCCCAGGTCAGAGTGCTGGATTTCCAAAAAGTGAAATTAAAAGTAAGTCTTCTGACACTTTTGACTTACTGTTTCCTGACAACTATATTCATTTACTTAATTTGAGTTTTTCTCTTTAACCTAATTTTCTGGGTTAGCTTCTTGATTATGGCTGGATTGTTGCAAATGGAATTTGAACTGTAGTCTTGCAGTATGCTGGTCTTACGGAACCATACCACAAACACAGTCATATGGCTGGAAGTTTTAAAATGTATAGTTGTGTTCTAAAATTAAGAAGTAGTTAAGATAAAACTAGGAATCCTGGTACTGTGTGTGACCAGCAAATGATGGACCAAATGAAAATTTAGAATTCATTTTAAAAATGTTTTATGTTCTTTTAAACTGCAACATTTGGAGTAATTCATACAAACTTGGTTATTCCTTCTTAGATGGTTGGAGAAAGAAAGTCACTATCAGAGCAACCTCTAAAAGAAGGGTCTTGAAACTTGGCCCTTTTATGACTTGTGGACTTCAACTCCCAGAATTCCTCAACCAGCGTGGCTGGCTGAGGAATTCTAGGAGTTGAAGTCCACAAGTCATAAAAGGGCCAGGTTTCAAGACCCCTGATCTAAGCTAAATGAAATTTCCTGTATGTTCATGAACAATTCATGTGCTACTTTTGTCAGCAGTGCATTCCTTTTTAAAATAGAAACATCCAACAAAGTATGCAACTTTGGGGGAAGAATTGCAAGTTGAAATGCATAACGTTACTGTGCGTGTGCGCATTTATATATATTATTTCTTATCCTGCAACTTGCTTTTGGGCGGGGTGGGGGGGGGAGAACCATGCACAGTATGCCTGTTTCTGTTGATGTTGCATTAACTTTGTGTGTGTGGTGTTGCTGTAGGAGCGTCAGGAAGCAGAGAAAATGTTCAAGGGCAAGCAGGGTGCACAGCTTGCAAAGGATATTGCCAGGAGAGCCAAAACGTAAGATACGGATAACCACTTTAAACTCTTCAGAAACACCACAGGCAGATGAAAAGTAAGATGAAGAAGCAGTAGCTGTCACTAATTAGCAGTGCATTGCTTCATAGGCTTGAGAAGAAACAATTATGATTTTGTCACCGATCTGGTGGTTCAAAATTCAAGTCAGCAGCTTAACCTTCCTGTACCATTAATATTTTGCTTGGGACAATGTTTAAAAGGGTGGTTATTATTCAACGGTTTCCTGCTGGTGTTTCTGAAAGAGCTATTCTTTGATTATATCAGTTTGTTAACAAAGATAAGATACTACACTTGATTGAAATCTGGGCTTCTCTCGGGAAGTTCGAGAAGCAGATGAAGGCCTTTTAAAATTGAACTGTATGCTTCTTTCTTAAGTTTCAACCCAGGTGCTGGTTTACCTACTGACAAAAAGAAGGCTGGACCCTCCCCAGGAGATGTAGAAGCTATAAAGGTAATATTTTCAGACCCCCATTAAGAAAAACTGCTCACTTGGTCAAACCTAGCCAGAGATTTGATATGGAAGTACATGTTGCTGTTAATTTTCAGAACTTTTGTTTTATTTGCGGTTATAAGCTACTGTCGTGCATGACATAGCTTTCTCTTATTTCGCAGTTGACAAATAACAGATTCCTTACAAATTCATTGCCACGTTGTTACTGAAAATGTTGTCCTTTTAAGCAAATCATTTGTCTATTAAGTAGCTTTTAGGTTAATTTACAATTTGTCTTGTGATGTTTCTTTTCAAGAATGCCATTGCAAATGCCTCGACTCTAGCTGAAGTGGAGAGACTGAAAGGCTTGTTGCAAGCTGGTCAAATACCTGGCAGGGACCGTAAAACTGGTAAGAAATGTTCCATCTTCCAACATTTAGAAGGCATAGCTGACAAATTTCTTTTCAAAGAAGAGATGAGGTTTTTTTTATTGTTCCTAGACCAATTTAGGGTAATTGTGTAGGTAGAATGGTACATTTCAAGACTGAGGTATTTAAATTGCCATCGTATATTGTTTGAAATACAAAGACAATACAGAATTCAATATTTTGGGGCTACAGAATGTGGTAAGGTGTCCTTACTTGCAACTGGACGCAGGAAAGGTCAGTACTTGCAAGTAAGTTGAAGAAAGTTGCCAAATTAGTATGAAATATTTGTAACTTAAATCTTTCCAAATGGGGGAGGGGGGAGGGAACCTGACTCAGTACTTGTTTCTTTTGTAAGAATTTGATCTTTCACATCTCTGTTTGACAGAAATAAATTGTATTTTATTGTCTGTTAATTAGGTCCTTCGGATGAGGCTGAGGAAGAGATGGAGGAAGATACAGTTGCCAATGGATCTTAATAAATATTTTTTTTACATCTTGGATAATAATCTACAGTGTACTGTTGTTTGGTTGAGCTTTTTTTTCTCTTTCCAGATTTTTTTTTGTGTTAAGAAGCAACTATGAAAAAATGCAAATGGTAGTTTGTAAATTTGATACTGTACATTTGAAGTTAAATAAAACTGCCTTTTTTTGGAAATGCATCATACCATTGGGTGAACTTTTTACCATGTTTAAACTATATTCAACTGAATTAACAGCATAATAAACTAGCAGTGCTAGAATTGTTGGGGTCTCCCAGCTATATATTGTGCTGATCTGTCAAAAGTGACAAGCTCTGTTTGAGAATTTGTTTTTTTCAGATTTACAGACTCCTATTCAAATGAGATTTCATTTACTGCTGATTGAAAGTAGCCCCCCCAAAAAAGATGAAAAATGAACTGAGCAAAAAGAACAGCAGACTAGTTACCATGCAGTGCAAATGTGATATTAACTGGTGATGTTTATATTTTTAGTTGGCAGGGTTAAGACACTGATAATAATAAAAAAAGGACACTGTGACACCCAAGTTGCTGGAGTTGTAATGCCATGCAGATAAGCAGGAATCATGGCCACTTTGACTCCCAACATCTGTCAAACCGTGAAATAGACCTGTTGTACTTTTTTCATGATTTTTAAAAAAACTTATTATATGGCTCATGATAAACCAAATAAAGTATATATGTTTGGATTTGTCGTTGTTAGGAAAGCAATTTTCGATTTGCCTCTTGTGACAATACCTAACTGGTAGTGCACCCAGGAAAGAACTGAAATATCTGTCCTTAAAGCCCCATACTAGTAGAATGTGTGTGTATATCATTCCTATAAATGTGAATATCCTGTCTGAGAGACGTCTTGGTGCACAAAGTCTAAATGAGATCAAGAGACCAGGATGCATTGGTTGAATCTAGACAGGCCAGTAGTCCCTTTTAGAAATTTTCTGCCTATCCTGAAAAATAGGTTATGGGTGAGTTCGTCACAAGGAAAGTATTATATTTGCTATTTTACTATTTACTATTGTTTTACTATGTTGCTATTTCTATTAAATGTCTAATGCCTAGAAGTATGTGCACCCAGATGTGTGTATAAAAGAAAACAAAACACAAAATGCATGGCGATGTGCACACGTGGAGTTGCATTTTATACGCCCGGCTCACTGCATTGCCTGCCCAAAACGCCTCTCGGCCTGTTTACACCTTTTGCAAAGCGGACGTAAACTTCCCCTCCCTCCACCTCGTTGATAAGTTACAAGCAAAAGTCAAGGTTCCTGCCTTGGCCCCGCCTCCAAGGTAGCCCCGCCCCTTTGAGAAGCCGGCCTTTCCCCGTTCAGCCTAGTCATCTTAATCTGGCCCTTTCCCCTTTCTTCTGATTGGTTGAGACTTTGTCCCGCCTTCTCCTCTTCCGCCTCCGGATTGGCTCAATCTTATCGACGCCCTCATTGGGGGGAGGGACGGAATCCTGAAGTGCGGCGTTGTCATTGGCTAGCCGTCAGAGGAGCCAGGAACCCGGATGTGTGGCTTGAGAAGGTCCGGTTTCTGGCGGGATGGCGGGTAATGTGGCCCCGGGTCCCCAGGGGCCCCCCGAGGGACAGGAAGGCGTCCAGTTCCTCCTCCAAGCAGGTGAGAGCGAAGGCGTCCGGGTCCTCTCGAAGCAAGGGAGGCGCTGGGTGGGGGGGAAGCTTCCGTGGGAGGAGTTCCGAATCTAGGACTTTAAAATAGAGCCTCCATATTCAAGGGCAGTGTACCGTCTCTAGGGATTAGGTGGGCATAATAAACAGAGAGAGAGAGAGATTGCTGGCTGTGTTGTTGCGCTTGTAACACGTTTTGCAAAGATGATGAATCCAGTCTCTGCCAGCCTTCCTCTCCAGAGGAATTGGGACTGCAGTTCCCATCATCCTCAGGTGCGTGGGCTTCGAGTTTTTGGAAGCTGACGTCATAATGCGTGCAATGGTGATCAAGCGGAGGAGGGCTGTATTGCTTGCATAGATGAAGTGTGGTAATAACGAGTCGAGTTTGTCATATAAGTGCATCGTAGAATAGAATAGAATCAGCAATAGGAAATAGAATAGAATAGAATAGCCTATAGAAAAGAATTTAGAATAGAATTTAGAATAGAAATTAGAAAATATAGAATAGAAAATAAAAAAGAATTTAGAATAGAATAAGAGTAGAATAATAACTTTATGGTCACTTTAAATGTGTACAAATCGACATACATTAAAATGAGATTTTTGTTGCACACAGCTTCTCAAAGGGTATATATTCAATATATATTGTATAAGCATGACAAAAATAAATAAATTATGCACATACCCCACGTGCATCATAGTTGGGAGGAGACTGGAAGGCTCCTTCCAACTACTGAGCGGGATCCACTCTGAAAAGGTGGATTCCTTCCACTTCTCAACCAGGGCGTCACACTTGGGGATTAATATTGCCGCGATGCTCGTCTCAAGGGAGGAGCCTTGAAATGGCAGAGAAAAACAACAAATGATAAGAGGTCTAAAGAGTGAAATAATGAACAACTGAGGGAACAAGGTATGTCTAGCTATGGAAGAGAAGGATGTCGGGGGCCTGTTAACTGTCTTTCAATACTTAAGGGGCTGTCACAGAGAAGAGGGGGTGGGGCTCAACCTTTTCTCCAAAGTACCTGAGGGCAGGAAAAGAACTGACAGATGGAAGATTATCAAAGGGAGATTCATCCTAGAATTGAGGAGAAAGCCCCAATTGTTTGTGGTTAAGGAAAAGGTAAAGGTTCCCCCGCACATGTGTGCTAGTCGTTTCCGACTCTAGGGGCCGGTGCTCATCTCCGTTTCAAAGCCGAAGAGCCAGCGCTTGTCCGAGGACGTCTCCGTGGTCATGTGGCCGGCATGACTAGACGCCAAAGGTGCACGGAACGCTGCTACCTTCCCACCGGAGTGGTCCCTATTTTTCTACTTGCATTTTTACGTGCTTTCAAACTGCTAGGTTGGCAGAAGCTGGGACGAGTAACAGGCGCTCACTCTGTTACGCGGCACTCGGGATTCGAGCCGCCAAACTGCCGACCTTCTGATCGACAAGCTCAGCGTCCTAACCCACTGAGCCACCGCGTCCCTCTTGTTTGTGGTTACCACAGTGCATATTTTACACAGGCCTCTTTTAAGATGATAAGGGGTTTTTGCGTAAACCATATGATGAACGATTGAGGGAACTAGGTATGTCTAGTCTAATGAAGAGATGATACGATAGCGGTCTTCCAGTACTTGGAGGTGGTGGTGGTGGTGGGGCTCTCACAGACAAGAGGAGGTCAACCTATTCTCCAGAGCACCTGAGGGCAGGACAAGAAGTAACGGGTGGGAAGCTGTTAAAGACAGATCAAACCTAGAACTAAGGATAAATTTCCTATCAGTGGGATCAATTAATCAGTGGAACAGCTCGCCTCCAGAAGTTGTGGGTGCTCCCATCACTGGAGATTTTGAAGAACTAGAACAGGGGTAGGCAACCTTGGCTCTTTTATAACTGGTGGACTTCAACTCCCGGAATTCCTGAGCCAGACATGCTGAGGGAAAAGGGAGAGGTTTCCAAGCTGAGCCAGGCTGGCTCAGGAATTCTGGGAGTTGAAGTCCACGAGTCATCAAAGAGCCAAGGTTGCCTACCCCTGGACTAGAAGCATATCTGGATTGAAATATTGGGAATTACATTATATATATTTTTGTTTAAAAAATGACTCTTGGGGTTTTTGCTACTTATGTTTCATTTGGATGTCTCATTTTTAATTGTTTCTGTTCTTAGTTTTCTTGTTGCAAATATGTTTTGCTGTTTGAGGAAAATATTTTTTTGAAAAGTGGAAAAGAAATGGTTACAGTAATAGTTACCATTGTATCAATGGTATTCTATGACACCACAGTTTCATAGTTTCATTTACAAAGTGATACAACATGCAAATAAATTGTTCTTTGTAAATACAAAAAAGAGGTATTTCTTGAACTGAAAGTCAGCTACTCTTGCAAAGTGTGAGCAGAAGTTTGATGTGTTCTACTAGCAATGGGAGCAACTGGCTGTACATGATAAATTACTAGATATCTAACACCGTAGATTGTATTTTTAATTGGTCCTTTGCTAGCTTAACACAGCTGTATTTATTTCACTGCCATTGCGGCAGACTAAATCCCAAACTGTTCCTTGTTCTCTACCCAAATTAAATTCTTGCCTTGATTTCTCTTCCAGTAAATTCACTGTTCTCAGACTACGGCTGGTACATCTTTTTCAGTCTTATTGTTGTTTATCTACTCGTACAAAAACTCTCAAAAAATCTTCAAGGCGCTAAACAATCCAGCGTGCCCACAACTATAGGTATGTGTGAATAGTGCTCTTGACTGGCTATATGTGCACAACTTTAGATCTTTATGCACCAGCGCAGGATACATTATTACTACTGCTTAAAAAATGTAATGATTAGCATGAAGATGAATTTCTCTTCTTGAACAGAGTAGGTAAGCCTATGAAAACTGGGAAGATGATGTAAACTCCTCCCGTACATCTTTCCGTGTAGAATCTCCTTGGAGCAAGAATCTCCATTTTACTTAATTTATTCTGTAAAGCTGCCTGCCACAAAATTGCAGCAATTGCTTGTTAGTATTGTGCTGTCATCTGCAACTGTTGCTAATAGATAATGTGATCGTCGCCTTCACAGAAATAAGGATGAGGTATCCATCCTTCTGTGACTTGTGAGAAATAAAATATAATTCAAGAATCCCTGGTTCTTGAAATATCTTTATCTTACGGCTGGAAGAAGGAATGCACCTCATTTTTAGGTTTGTGGAATATGTGTCTGCTGGGATTGCCTCAGGAAAGTGGTTCCAGAGTCGTCTATGGGTAGAAGTAAACTTAAAATCTTCTGGGTCAGCCAGTGCTGCTTATCCCTTCCATTTTGATAAGAGAGACTTTCAGATTAATCTTTTTTATTATTATTCCAGAAGCTTAGCTTTGTTCAGTTTTTCCTGTTTTGGTTTAGCATTTTTGTCTTGAGGCTAAGAATAATGGAGATGGTTAACAACTTTTGGGTTGAATTATTCTGCTGAAATATTAAGATAGATAGATAGATAGATAGATAGATAGATAGATAGATAGATAGATAGATAACCTTTATTGTCATTTTTTTCCTGTGGGCACAAAGGCACACGTTAAAAATGAAATTTAGTTGCTTCCTCTCCGAGTGTACGCATAACACATTTAAAACATACTATATACAACATATGTATAGACCTACACCCTTACATATTAGTAACATATAAATATTATTCACTGTCCATCTTGAATACATAATGGAAGGAGGAAGCTTTAGAGTTCACAAGGTTAGAAGACATTAACTCTGAAACCTAAGCAACCAGTGGCAAATTAAATTAAGGCACGTTTCAGTGTCGGAAGAGATGAAAAGCGCAAGGCTGGGGCAGATGTATGATTTCTAGCAGAGTTTAAGCTTTTGATGACTCTCTCTTGTGATTGGTTCAGAACCAGACGATGTGGTTAAGCAACAAGAAGCCCTTCTAGCTGCCCGAATGAAAATGCAGGAGCAACTGAACGTCCAAGCGGAGAAGTTCAAGGAAAAGCAGAAGATGGTATGTCCCAACTGGATGGGTTCCAGATGCTAAAGCAGCTGTTCATAGAACTACTGCCTCCTGCAAAATTATACGACTGGCAGCTTCGAGGGCGCTTTTTATTCAAAAGCATGAGGAAAACATACAGATGATAGATTGGGAACCTGCATCTGAAAAAAAGCAAAAAAAAATCAGTACCATAAATAGAATCTAAAGATACAATTTGGGGTATTGGCTCTAAAAAGATAATTTAGAATTTGGCGCCGGAGTTTCCATTCTGTTGTGTTTGCGTACGGGTTTGCTCACGTTGCGATGAATTGGATCCACACACTGCACTAAACCATACAATGGCTTATTTGCTTGATGGTTACATGCAGTATGTGATGGTGGAATGTAAAACAGGCATAGTGGCTTAGGGTGGTGCGTGAACCAGGTTACTCTGGTTTGTCCAACAGATGTGCAAACCATAACTTAACGTAATATGTGAACCTGGTCTGTTTGGCTTGCTTGGTTGTAGCCTAATGGCTTGAAGTATTCAGAAAACATTGGAGGCCTGGGACATAGCACAATGTACATCCTTTCCCTTCTACAGAGCTGGAATAGCTGAAGTTTGCAAACCTGGGGGAAAATTAGCCAGCAATAAATCTAAACCTGCCAGGAGATGAAAAAAAAAAGTAAACTGTTCTCTCTCTGTTGATTTCATCAGATTATCTCAGCAACCGCTGAAATCATCCTTATCTTCCATTCCAAATAATTTCTTTAGGTATCTGGCCATGAAAATAACTCTTCCTGTGACATGAGTGTAAACTGGTTTACTTTTTCCTTTCTCCTCGTGTTGAAGGGAAAAGGTGCACTACGTTCTATTCTGCTTCAATAATTTCTCTAGGATTAACCACTGGGAGAATTCTTTCTATATCTGCAAAAGGCTAATTTGGCATAACATTTTAATGACCTTTCCAGCTACTCTGATTGCCTCGCTGGAAGCTTTTTCCTAGAAAAGCATTTCTTAGGCATAAAAAGGGGATGTGCTGTATGTCCTTTTGCACAGAGGCTGTTGTTGTATTTAACAACATTTAAATCTTCTCTCCTGATGCTAGTTCTTTCCTATCGGCCTACATCAAGCCTGTTCACTGGTTGCCGTAATTTCATGTTTTCTAGATAAGGTTGGACTTCATCTCTAGTAATTCCTTTAGTTATGCCGGCTGTCATTGTCAGAGTTGAAGTCTACCATATTTGAGAAGACCAGTCCAGTGGCGTAGCATGGGTTGTCAGCACCCGGGGCAAGGCAAGTAATTTGCGCCCCCTAACCGCACGCCTGGCACCCCCCCCTCCACAGTGGGTGGCGACCCGGCGGCTCGGATCGGATTCGCACAGCCAGCACTGCAGTGAGAGAGAGTGAGTGAGCCAGGCAGGGGCAGAGAGCTGCGAGTGCGAGCGCGCCCCCCCAGATGTTGCGCCCGGTGCGGCCGGCCCCCCCTGCACCCCCCACGCTACGCCACTGGACCAGTCACTCCGTTCTGTCAGTCTTTCTATTTTGCTTTGGGAAGCCCCTGTTCAGCCTGGAGGGGATGCCCAGATTCTGCAGTTCTGTCGAAAGATAATCCCCTTCTCATCTTCTTCCTGCACATTTTGCTCTTCAGCTTGAAGAGGAGAAGAGGAAGCAAAAGATAGCCATGTGGGAAAACATGCAGGAAGGAAAAAGCTACAAGGCGACTCTCCAACACAACCAGGTGGGTCCTTTCGGCTGAGTGAGGGAACTCTTCAGCTTTGAAAAGATGAGCTGGAATCCAGTCTCTGAATGATGAGTTTTTCATACAATTTCAGGAACCCAAGCCTGGCGCCTCCACATCAACAACCGTTGTAAAGCCAAAACCCAACAAAAAGCCCTTACGAAGTGATGGTAAGTTCTAAACTAAGAAGTGTGTGTGTGTGTGTGTGTGTCTTTTTTTTCCACAGTTCCTTTAATATACCACGAACTAACCAATGAAATATAAACATTTTTTCAAGTATTTAACATTTGTTATATCAGTCATGCTGTAGGTATTATATATCGCCATACATAAATACATACACGTAAGTTTGGGTGCTGCTCGTCCATTTCCCCTTTCACTGTATCCACCCTCCTTCTCTCTCTTCCCTCTTCTCTACTTTCTTTCTCCTTTCTTTCCTAAGAATTCATTAGTAAACTAAACATTTTTTCCCCATTGCATCGTGTTATAATAGAATTAGCTGGTGTGCATCTTCCTAAATAGCACTATTCCTATCTGAGGTGGGATTTCCAGTTGCCATTAAAATCGATCAGCCAAAGAATTTACTTGCCAAAAGAGGACAAAAAAAGCCCAGATCAATCACGTTAGACCTACGGACATTCAGTTCTAGCAGGAATTAAAGGAGAAAGCACCGATTTAATTTTAAGTGCTAGGCAGCCTCGTTTCTTGCAAACGTTTGCAGGCCCTTGTCATAAATGCGCGTGTGCATGCAGTCCGTATTCTTTTGATCCGTGTAAGGTTTCTGAGTGTACAGATGTCACTTTCCTTACACACACACAGGCTTATTTCTATATGAAGTTTTGTTTTGTTTCGCCTGGTTGCTGTGATAACTGGCTTGGGACAAATCCAGATTTGCTTTGACTTGGCTTTTTAACGTATGTCCTTCCCTTCCTTGTCCCCCGTGGAAAATCGTGTGACGGAATTCCTCTTTCTTCTCCCAGGTTATAACCCCTTGTCTGGAGAAGGTGGCGGGACGTGTTCGTGGAGACCAGGACGCCGAGGCCCGTCCTCGGGTGGATGAGGTTAATTCTCCCGGTGTCTTCCTTTGGCGCCGGAGGGCAGTAACTCTGCCTTGCAACCAGTGGCTGTCTGTGGGTTGCTTACTGTGGGGATTTTTTGGGGAGAAAGGGCAAGAAAGAAGATTGGTGATTATTATTATTATTTTTAATCTGCCATGCCCATCTGTGAGTAAGTTTGTCTGTAGAGTTTCAGTTCCCACCAAGTCACGGAAACCCATGCAAACGAAGTTCACTGCTGGTTCCCTGTAGCAACCCACTTTGGATGACGTGGCCCTTCTAAATGGTGAGCACACCACCGAGGGCAACTGAGATTAACAACCACTGAGCGGGGCAGTTCTCGCCATACTCTTTTCTTTTTTTTTTATCATTTCCGCTTTGTATAACAAAGGTACTGTACAGAGCCTTTGCAAGAGATCTGTTTCTTTAGCTTTTTTTTCTACAGAGAAAACTTAGGCGCTCTAGTTTAATAAACGTGTTTTAAGGCTGCAATCCTGTATGCGTCTAAATGGAGGCAAACCCTGCTGAAATGTGGATGGGAGACGGATTGAGGGTGCGTTGGATTCTTCTCTAAGCCAATAACAATAGCACTTAGACTTGTATACCGCTTCACACTGCTTGACAGCCCTCTCTAAGCGGTTTACAGAGTCAACCTATTGGCCCCGACAATCTGGGTCCTCGTTTTACTGACCGCGGAAGGACGGAAGGCTGAGTCAACCTTGAACTGGTCAGGATCGAACTCCTGGCAATGGGCAGAGTTAGCCTGCAATACTGCATTCTAATCACTGTATCATCATGACAATGGAATGGCAAAGCAAAAGCAAAGCAATAGCAATAGCGCATAGACTTATATACCGCTTTACAGTGTTTTACAGCCCTCTCTAAGCAGAGCCAGCCTATTGCCCCCAACAATCTGGGTCCTCATTTTACTGACCTTGGAAGGATGGAAGGCTGAGTCAACCTTGAGCTGGTCAGGACCGAACTGCCAACAGCCGGCAGTCCACAGAAGTAGCCTGCACGGCTGCATTCTAACCACTGCACTACCATGGCTCTTAAATGTTAAATGTATTTATCTAATCAATTTATAAACAATCTGAATCAACACAGCAACATTAGATGATGTATATAGGAAGTCCTCAATTTACAGCCATTCGTTTAATGACTGTTCAAAGTTGCAACACTGGAAAAAAGTGACTTTTGATCCATCCTCACCCTTGTGACCTGGCTTTGACCACGACTGCATCATTTCAATCATGTGAAAAGGGGCATATTTTTTTTTTGCTAAGCGTGAACCTATTGCAGGTTGGACCAGACTAAAATAAAATAAGATTGTAAAGTAAGGTCATCCTAGCAAAACACTAGTAACATTTTTACATCCTGTGGGTTTGTCAAGTAACTGCTTTCCGATTCAGTCGTGAGTCATTCACTAAAGGAAAGTTTAAACACATTTTAAGAGGGAAACTGTTCTTATATTAAAAAGCTGATTTCAATATGCCTTTTATACTTTATTTCTTTAATTGTTTATACAGTTCATGTTTAGTTATTGTACAAATCTTGACTAAATGTCTAGCTAGATATTTGTGGTTAGATAATCTGAGATAACACTTATTTTCTTTCCAAAATTGTAAATACGTTTATCAAGATAACATTCCTCAATTTGACAGACGCATGTAGAAAAGTCTTCCGGTGTGTGGACTGTCCATGCAACGTTTGTTCAAACCGAACCAAACCAAACCGTTAGTGTAAAAGAAATGGCCATTTTACAGAAGCTTGTTTATCTTAACAAATGTTCAAGGGTTTCTTGACTTTGACACCCTATATTTTGTGGTCCTGATTCTGTCGGTATCACGAAACACCAGGCAAAGGTCTGTTGGCCTGATTAATTGCTCCGTTTCTTCACAAGAACGTTTTGTACGTTTCATTTGTTTATGGGACCAGGTCCTTTTTCTTTGGAGGATTTTGGATGCTGATAGTCTTATCCAAGTTAGGTCAGGAAGGGTGTGTTCCTGTGCCACAAAAAAACCTAAAGTTATTGATGGTTGCCACTCCTTTCCAAGGTTGTTTTTCATGCATTTGATCTGCGTGTTTGCCCGTTGTAGCAATCAGTTTTATTTATATCCCAGGCTTACACATTACCCTAAATCACCCTTTGGCCCAAGAGTTCTTTCCAGGATGAGTAACAAGAGTATCTTAAGATGCTGGATTGGAGAAGATTCTGCTAAACAATGGATGACAGAATAAGTTACAATGACTGGGTTCATGTAAGTCAAAAGAAAACAACGGTGATTTATACTTTGGAATAAGATATGAACTTATCTCTGAGGAATTTAAAGCTACTTAATGTTCATAAAAGCTTTCGGTCTCATCTGGGCATATTCGGATGAAATTTAAATACTGAAGAATTAAAATTTGGAATGAGTTGAAGTGATTCAACCTTTCAGGAAGCTATTCTGAAAAATAGCAAGTTGCGAATTGCTTCCTGTTGTTGGTAGCTAAGAATGAAAGATGGCAAAAATTGTCTAGTTCACTATTGGTTGACAAAGAAGCCATCTTGGAGGCATCTGGTGGGGAAAAAAAATCACCTTTAAATTTCATCTGAGCTTCATCCATAGGGCTTTAGTCCCTGCTGTGCTGCTTGTAATGTGCACAAAAATGCAAGAGTCGGCTCGGTGCTCTGATGGAATTATTATGTGATTGACAGGTGAACAACATAGGAGAGCTGGACACATTTCAGGTCTGGGGTTTGTGAAAACTCTAGTTAACTGAAGTTTTCAATCCTTCAAGGTGCTAAATATGTGCCAAGGTACAAGTAGCTAGAGGCATTTTTCCTTTTAGATGCTGAGAAGACAAATTATTCCTCTGTTTGAAATTGAAATGGAAAACCTCAAGTTATCCTGTAGATCAGAGGTCCGCAACCTTTCCTGTTTGGTGGTCCAGAGAGAAAGCGAGGAGCAGAAAAATTTATGCGTTGTGCACCCACACACACGTGCGCAAACAGGCTGCTCGCGCCCCGGCAGCGCTAGCACCCCTGTGCATGTACAAACGGGGCTGCCACCGCTAGCCAGATTCACTTAACCATTTTAACTAACTTAACGCCTGCCGTGATTCACTTCATAACTGTGGCAAGAAAGGTCGTAAAACAGAGCAAAGCTCATTTAACAAATGTCTCTCTTAACAACAGAACTTTTGTGCTCAGTTGTGGTCATAAGTAAATAAAATGCTGTTTGGGGGAAATCTGGACCTTGAGAGATTTCCAATCCTAGATGGTCTTCTGGATCTCTCTTTTCCTCTTCTCAAATTTTTTTCATATTTCACAAAAGGATAGTAAGCATTTCTTTCACATAAATGAAACATGAGCCATGTTTTTCTTTTTCACCACCCTCACTGATAATTCTCGTTAAGAGTTCTAAATCTTTTTCCCTTGCTGTAGAGTTCTTGGAAATTCCAAGGCTTGCCACTTCTTTAAAAAAAACAAACCCTTAGTTGGTTTAAATAACGGATTTGGGACTTTTTTGCGATAGCTAAAATCTTTCCGTCTTCAAAATTGCAATCTGTCCTCGGCGCAAAGGGTTGTTGGAAGCCTCAGGAGGGCAGCATTGGGCTGAATTTCGATAAAGCTCCTCAGCGCCGCTCCCATGGCAAATTGGAGTGTGCAGGAAGCCGATTAATTCTTGCCAAAGGACACGTTTCCAGGGAGATTGAAAGTGGAGATTCCTTTCAACATCTGGCCTGAAAGAGCCCAATCTGAGAAAATTTGGGTGCTGGTAATTTGAATGGACTTGCAGGTCGTCTGCTTTCTCCCAAGAAAAACGTTGACAGGGACTGGAAGGAATTGTGATAAGGACTACATGCCTTTTTGCCTGGCGCAACTTCTCTACCGTGATTTCATTATTCGACTGTATCAAAATCCTGCATTTTTTTCCCCCTCCAGTCTCTACCGGATTTGAAACGCGTGCTTGAAACACCAGTTTCCAGAGGAAGGAACTGAGATCCGGTTTTCAGAACTGTGTTTGAAATAAAACATTGGAGGCGGGAGAGAAATTGGAACAGCTTGGAAGGGTCTTCCGATCACCGTGTTTTTATGGCAACACATCAAAATCTACATACTTTTTTTTAATCTGCCGCCTAGGCATTTTCACTCTCTCCTCCAGTCTTCTCTCGTCTGGCAATCTCAGAAATCCTATCTGACAGAGCAATTCACTGACGGAATACCTTGCTTCCTGGGATTGTGGGTACTCCATCCCTGGCGCTTTTCCAAAATAGACCGGACAACCCTTTTAACTGGGAATAGTCTAAAGCTCCTGTTTTTGAGCAGAGGGTTGGACTAGAAGACCTCTAAAGTCCCTTCCAGCTCTGTGATTCTATGATTAAGACAGTTTGATTCAAATGTCAGGTAGGGCAGGAACAAACATTCTGAAGCTTCGGGTTCTGAAATCCTTTTCTCAACCTTTTCTACTCCTTTGTTTCAACAAGTAGCAACCCCTGCCCAACCATGTCATGTAGACGAGAAAGTCAAAGAAAGATCTTGGGAAAAGTCACTGCCAAGAAAATTACAGAGTCATGTCCAAGTTGTCATCAGGATTTGACCTGCACCTGGACCTGGAGTTGGAAGAGGCTTTACTTTAGCTCAAAAGGGACGCGGTGGCTCAGTGGGTTAGGACGCTGAGCTTGTTGATCAGAAGGTCGGCAGTTTGGTGGGTCGATTCCTGAGTGCCGCGTAGTAGAGTGAGCGCCTGTTACGCGTCCCAGCTTCTGCCAACCTAGCAGTTCGAAAGCATGTAAAAATGCATGTAAAAATGCATGTAAAAATGCAAGTAGAAAAAAAGGGACCACTCCGGTGGAAAGGTAACAGCGGTCCGTGCGCCTTTGGCGTCTAGTCGTGCCGGCCACATGACCACAGAGACGTCCTTGGACAAGCGCTGGCTCTTCGGCTTTGAAACGGAAATGACTAGAGTCGGAAATGACTAGCACGCATGTGCGGGGGAACCTTTACCTTTACCTTACTTTAGCTCAGGGGTGTCAAACTGCCGGCCTGCGGGCCGGTTGCGTTATGCGGAGGCCACGCACACCCCAGCTCCGGCAATGCCAAAAAAAGTCGTGATACGTCGCGACATGTCATGTGATGCGGTGAGTTTGACACCCGTGCTCTAGCTAATGAATATATATATATATATAAAAACTAATCTCCCACATACATTTATAAGAAGTTAAAAGGCTGGGCATGTTGTCTTCCTTGTCTACATGGAAAATCCAGTTTGGTCCTGAAAAGGTCCCCTTATAATCACAATTCTTAGCCAGCAGGTCAACACACACAGGACGGACAGCAGTTGGGGAAAACAGGTGGCTCAAATATTGCACAAATCTGAAATGTAGTTTCCTTGGTTTAAGCTTAATGTGTTGTGAAAGCTTAGTCATTTGTACTGCACAATGGTATGCTTATGCTTATGTGGCAGATCTGGTAATGTGGAGGGAGAAAAGTGACTTTGTGAGTTGATTGTGCAACTGATCTTTGAATAAATACTAAAGAGTACAAGTTCTCTTTTGTTAACCAAACTCTTCTATGGGCTGATATAGAACAGCATTCTGGATGGCCTCAACCTTGTTAGCCTTTCATAAGTCTGTAAAGACCTGGGGGCTTATGTTTTAATCGTGGCATCTTGAACATGAACTATTAGGAAATCTTAGTTTAAAATCTTTGTAGGCTGCCCCAAATCATCACCGTAAGACAGGCAGTTTTATGTTTTGTTTAAATAAATACCTCTCTGCATCCCTTTGCCAGAAGGAGATAGCATTACTAGATAAGGAAGTTAGATCTTATGTTCTATTTATTCACCGCCCTACCTGTAAATCCTATTTGGAGGATCAATATAAAAAAAATGTTTGGATTGCAGATTCTTGAATTCATCGGGTTTCCCCCCTGTGTGAAACTAGAGAATGTAATGGAGCATCCAGGAAGAGGATATGGTCATCTAGTCAACCCCTTAAAAGGAATGTTCTCTGTTGCTGCAGATCTTCCTCTAATAATGCTTAGGTTATGACTGGGTGGGAATGGGAAAGGAAAGGAAAAGAAGAGAGAAAAAGAGAAAAGAGGAAAGGAAAGGAAAGAAACAGACACAAACGGTAACAGGAAAGGAAAGTTTAAGTCACGTTCTATGAAAGCAGGCTTCCAGTGAAGTTTGCATTTATGTGCTTCGAATCCCACCACGGCCATTGGAAAGGGGAAGCCAAGGCTGACAATGTGCAGAGTTTGAGAGGTGATTGAAGGACAGGCTGCCACGTTGAGCCAATGGCTTCGTTTTTGCTCAACAGGGACCTTAAGAAAGTGGGGAGTGGGGAGGATGTCATTCTGGGTTGGTAATGAAAGAAAGTGACCTCTTTTTAGGGCATTAAAAAAACTTGAATGAACCAATTTTGATTGAAAAAAAGAAAGCACTTCATCATCGGTTAGGATGACTAATAATAATAAAATTAAACCAGTTTTCCCCAACGTGTGCTTTCCAAATGGATTGGATTTTCAGCCAAACTGGCTGGGAATTCTGAGAGCATCTTTCTAGCTGCTTTTGAGGGATTTTTTTTTTCTCTCTCTTTTTTTTGGGGGGGGGGGTTTCTTCTCCGAGAGATGGTCAGATCCAATACCTATCTGGTATGTCTGTAGCAGATTAAAAGCTATTTATAATGCACACGTTCAATTGTTGAGTATTGCAGAGTGATGTACAATGCACATGAGAGGCACCCATCTGCTGAATGTTGAAATGTCATATGCAAACTGTATGTTGTCTTGTTAAAGCAGGGCCTCATTTGCAAAACCTATTAGGCTGGGCTGA
Organism: Vipera ursinii; assembly: GCF_947247035.1. Lineage (NCBI taxonomy): Eukaryota > Metazoa > Chordata > Lepidosauria > Squamata > Viperidae > Vipera > Vipera ursinii. Next base: position 9,354,552 of record NC_139524.1, on the reverse strand, counting down.
CGTGAGAACATAGTTTAACTTACATGGTAGCCTCCAGTGGAAACCTAATCATTGCCTTAGCACAGGGGTCTTCAAACTTGGCCCTTTTATGACTTGTGGACTTTAACCCATTATGAAAACCAGGGCGTATTATAGAATAATACCTCGAGTTTCCATAGTTTATTTGATGACTGTTCAGAGTTACAACAGCACTGAAAAAAGTGACTTATGACTTATGTTTTTTCACACTTAATGACCGCTGCAGCATCCCATGGTCAAGTGATCAAAATGGAGATGTTTTGGCAACTGACTCATATTTATGAGGGCAGTGTCCTGGGATCATGTGATCCCCTTTTGCCACCTTCTGACAAGCAAAGTCAATGGGGGAAGCCAGCTTCACTTAACAACCGTGTTACTTAACAACCGCAATGATTCACTTAACAACTGTGGCAAGAAAGGTGGCAAAATGGGGCAAAACTCACTTCGCAAATGTCTCACTTAGCAACATAATTTTGGACTCGCTTGTGGTCGTACGCTCGGGATGTTTGTTTGATTTGAACACGGCGGCTAAATTCCCTTCGCCTCGTTTTGTCCAGAACGCTACGCTTGACCCAATGATGCATCCGAAGTCAGCAAAACCAGAAGGATAAAATCTGAATACAAACCCCACACAATCTTTCCCCGCCCTCCGCAGGATCTCATCTAGCTTTATCGATTAACCAAGGGGGTGGTGGGGGGAACCTCTTCTTTGCTTCTATTGTCCTGCATGGAACTTTAGCCCTTCTTTTCAGAGGGGGTGGGAAACACAGGAGGGCTTTTGTGCCCTTAGACACAATAGCGTCTTAAGTCATAAAAGCAGGGCTTTTTTTTTGGTCATAGAACGCTCAGAACGGAGTTCCGGCACCTTTTTTGGATGGAACCTTGTAGGGTAGGCAAGGCGGGTTGTATGACATGCGTGAGTTCCTGGCACCTTTTTCTTTTACAAAAAAAGCACTGCATCAAAGGGCCAAGTTTGAAGACTTAGGAAAAAACCAGGGCGTATCATAGAATAATACCTCGACTTGCCACAGTTCATTTAATGGCTGGCATTTGAACGGGATTTTAAAAAGTTAATAAAAAAATAAATAAATAAATAAATGGCAAGAGCAGGAAGATTGCGGTTGGCCCAAAGGAGAGGAAGAGCCACGCGGAGCGGCGGGCCAGGACGTTGGCAAAGCCCCTACCTGGCCCTGCCACCGCCGGGCTCGTGCCTTGAGTTGGCAGATTGCCGATCGAGCCCGGGCCGAAGCCAGCTGCCCTCCGAGGAGCGCGGGGAGATGAGATGCTCCGGAGAGAACCCGACGCCACCTTTGCCCTGCCCGAGTCGGGGTTGGGAAGCGGCGGCCGCCCTTTGCCCGGCGGAGCTTTCCTCCCGATCCTTTCCTCCTACCCCGGTGGCGGATCCCCTCGGTCCAAGTCGATCCCCGCTCCTGCCCGCCTCCCCCCTCCGAGCCCCATCTCCGTCCGCTTTCCTCCCGATCCTTTCCTCCTACCCCGGGGGGGATCCCCTCGGTCCAAGTCGATCCCCGCTCCCCTCGGCTCCCCCCTTTCCTCCTACCCGGGGGGGGGATCCCGTCGGTCCAAGTCGATCCCCGCTCCTCCCCGCCCCCCCTCCGAGCCCCATCTCCGTCCGCTTTCCTCCCGATCCTTTCCTCCTGCCCCGGGGGGATCCCCTCGGTCCAAGTCGATCCCCGCTCCTCCCCACCCCCCCCCTCCGAGCCCCATCTCCGTCCGCTTTCCTCCCGATCCTTTCCTCCTGCCCCGGGGTGATCCCCTCGGTCCAAGTCGATCCCAGCTCCTCCCCACCCCCCCTCCGAGCCCCATCTCCGTCCGCTTTCCTCCCGATCCTTTCCTCCTGCCCCGGGGGGATCCCCTCGGTCCAAGTCGATCCCCGCTCCTCCCCACCCCCCCTCCGAGCCCCATCTCCGTCCGCTTTCCTCCCGATCCTTTCCTCCTGCCCCGGGGGGATCCCCTCGGTCCAAGTCGATCCCCGCTCCTCCCCCCCCCCTCCGAGCCCCATCTCCGTCCGCTTTCCTCCCGATCCTTTCCTCCTGCCCCGGGGGGATCCCCTCGGTCCAAGTCGATCCCCGCTCCTCCCCACCCCCCCTCCGAGCCCCATCTCCGTCCGCTTTCCTCCCGATCCTTTCCTCCTGCCCCGGGGGGATCCCCTCGGTCCAAGTCGATCCCCGCTCCTCCCCCCCCCCTCCGAGCCCCATCTCCGTCCGCTTTCCTCCCGATCCTTTCCTCCTGCCCCGGGGGGATCCCCTCGGTCCAAGTCGATCCCCGCTCCTCCCCACCCCCCCTCCGAGCCCCATCTCCGTCCGCTTTCCTCCCGATCCTTTCCTCCTGCCCCGGGGGGGGATCCCCTCGGTCCAAGTCGATCCCCGCTCCTCCCCGCCCTCCCCCCTGCCCTCCGAGCCCCATCTGCGTCCGCGGAGCCCTTCCTTCTCTCCAGGCCAGCCCCGGCGGCTCTTCTGCTTCGGCTCCTCCCGGGAAGCCGAGAACCGAAGCCCGAGGGGAGGGCGGGCGGGCCCCCGGGTCCTCCTTCCTTCCCTCCGCCCCGCCCCTCCCCTCCCGCCCCCGCCCCGCCGCGCTGAACTAAGCCGCGAAGAGATGCGCGGCCAGAGTCTTCGGCCCGGGCCCCGGCGGCGGCGGCGGCGGCAGCAGCGGCGAGTCCAGCCTCGGGAGCCGCAGCGGCCAGGCCGGGCGGAGCGAGCGGGCGGCGGCGGGGGGCTTCAGCCAGCCGAGCCACGGCGGCACTAGCGGCCGCGCAAGGAGGCGGAGCGGAGGCGGAGGCGTCCGAACAAAGCCCGCTTCCCCGGCTCGGCGGCGGCGGCGGCAGGAGGCGGAGGAGGAGGCGGAGCAGCAGCAGCAGCAGCAGCGCCCCCATGGCCGCGGCGCTCTCGCCCGCCAGGCTGCCTTGCCCTCCTTCCCCGCCGGAGAAGCTCAGCTGGGCCGGCTAGGGAAAGCCCGCGCGCCACAGCCCGGGGAACCAGCCTGTCCCCGGGGCGCGGGGCGCTCTCGGGCCGGGGCGCAGGCCCGGGACGGCAAGCAAAAAGCAGCAGCGGCAGCAAGACCAGCCCTACCCGTCCCGGCTGAGTTGGGGGCACTGCAAGGCGGGAGGCGGCCAGGAAGCCATTGCCGGGGGTCGCCCGAGGCACAAAAGAGCGGGCAGGGGCGGGGGACGGCGGAGGAGTGGCGGTCGGAACGCGGGCCTAGGTCTCGCCCTCGGCCGGCAGGACCTGGCGGAGGGAACGGGCGGCGGAGAGCAAAGAAGCGGCTTGAGCTGCGGCCGGAGGGGGTGGGTGGGTGGGCGGGTGGGAGTGGTCGGCCGGGGAACGAGCGAGCGAGCTAGCCGGGCCGGGCTTCCCGGGCGGAGAGTAGGGGGTGGGGGTCTTGGAGCCCGCGCGCCTTGTCTTTGCGGAGCCCCCGGGCGCGCGGAGCGAGGCGGTGGGGAATGGCTGGCCGAAGCCGCCGCTCCTGGCTCAGCGTCCTGCTCGGTCTGGTGCTGGGCTTCACCCTGGCTTCCCGCCTCGTCCTGCCCCGCGCCTCGGAGCTGAAGAACGTGGGACCCCGGCGCCGCGCCAGCCTGGAAGGCTGCAAAAGGCGAGGGGGCGGCGGGGGGCTGCTGCCCAACCGCGACTCCCGAGGGGCCCTGCTTTGGCCCTCGGACCCTGCCCAGCCTCGAAGCCAGAGCTCGCCGGCTACCAACTTCCTCTTCGTCGGGGTCATGACGGCCCAGAAGTACCTGGAGACCCGAGCCGTGGCAGCCTACAGGTGAGACCCTCCCCCGCGCCGCCCCATCGGGCCCCGACCCTGGAAATGCGGGGTGGTGTGTGTGTGTGTGGGGGTAAGGTTTGGGGGTCCCGTGATGCCCACTTTTCACCCTTCTGAACTGAGTGCCAAGGAGGGATGGATTCTTCTCTCCACATTTGCAAGCCATCTTTGGAGGGGGGGGGGGTCCCCAAAAGAATCATATGTCCCATGTAAGGCACTGTTCTCCTTTCCTCCTGGCTTCAGGCGCATCCTTTGGTGGGACTTTATAGTGCACAAAGGGTCTCCTTCAGTGGTGCTGTGTGTGTGTGTGTGTGTGTTAAGAAAACATGGGCTTGCATTAAGGGGGATTTTGAAGCTCCCTCAAGCCTATCACACCTCCTTGCAGGTTTCAAGGTGGCTGTGCCCCTGCCTGCTTTTTCTGCAAACCTATTTCATTAAGCAGGGATGCGATAATCCGATCTAGTCTGTCCTTACATCTGTGTTTTACGCTCATCCTTGCTGTATAGTTTTTTAATGGCCCCAAAATAAAAGGGATAAACTTCCTTTATATATATTCTTTTTTTTTTTAGTCAGTAGTTGATCCTTTAACAGGAGAGGAAACACTATACTTCCCGGACTACATTAAGTGAAACACTAAGAATAAAAATCCTTTGTGATCCAAACTTGGAAAACCAAGAGATTTAAATAAAATACATGTGCATGTGTCTGGCTATGCGGATAATCAACGGTGATTTCAGACCCCTGAAGTGTGAAGTTTTGTGTGGCCTGATGAACACACCCTTTGGCTCTTGTTTGACTGGATCCCTTCTTCCCTCTGCCAGCCCCAGCAAACTGGAGATCGTCTGCGTTTAAGGCATGCCCCAAGAGAATTAACTGAAGAGTTTTATGTGGGAAATGATGAAATTGGCTAGACACACAATATAACCTGGGAGGAGAAAGGGAGAGGGGCAGGGGAAAAAAATCATTCTGCTTAATGGTTCTTCTGGCCAAAACCAGGGTTAGTAATTAGTTCAGGGCCGTGCAATTCTTGTTTTAAGTTGCGCGTTCTCTTTCTCTTAAGGGAAAAGAAATAGTTCGTTTCATTTTGCTGGGAAAGAGAGTTCTGTTTCCTGAGCATATTATATATCAACTTTTGGCTGCTTGTTGCGCTCTAGAGATGTACATATGATTGGATTGGGAGAAGCTGGAGAGTTCCAGTCCATTTCCCAACCCAAAGCTGCAGAAGACAGAAGTACCTACGACAGCCCCCCCCCTCTCTCTGTTTGGATGTTCTCCAGATGTGTAGCTTTCAAATCCCAGATTCTGCAGCTGGAGTGACTCTTGATGAAGATTCTGGGAGTAATCCTATGCAGATCAAGATATGGAAGGCAATCCTGCAGCGTTGTTCTATAAACTTGATTGATTTATTTTATTTTTTATTTTTTTAAAAAAAGTCATCTGCCTTTATAGTGAAAACAGTTCCAAAGGGGAAGACTCCGTGTTCATCAGATCTATTCCATCTCCCTGAATTTGAAAGGTATTGTCAGCATGGATGGAGAATTTCAGGCTGGAGAAGACTACCTTAAAGGGGTCCCATAACCGGATGTTGCCTGGGTTTAGTGATGATGGGCAGATGTGTCCTTTGGTCCAAGGATGCCTCTAATCCCCATACTAGTAAGAGGAATGGTGATTTTTCATTTCGTGGAGACAAAGCAGGGGTCACACAGGAATTCTGTGGGTAGGAGCCTTGGCAAGTCATAATTTTTCCAACCTGAAGTTTGTCTTAGATTTTTTTTTCTTGGTTGAACCAAAGCTGGAGAATTAGCTGTTGCTTATGGTGGAAAAACAAGGTTTTGGACAAGAACATGAGTTTGGGGATCATGGAACTGATCTTAATTGCTTAGTTTTCTCCAGAACAACCAAACAGTTGTCTCTTTATTATTCTTGTTGACTTAATCAGCTAAATCGTCATTATGGAAAAGTGATCTTGAGCTACTTGAGGACCACAGTTTAAGATGCCTTGTTTGTACCTTGTGTCGTTTCTCCAAATCACTTTGGTGGCATCACTGTAGTCTCCTTGCTCCCTGCAAAGCTCTGAGCAATTAATGTTCATGTACTGAGTTGTGATTTATGGTGAGAATCTGTAATTGAAACCAGCCTATTCCCCCCCCCCCCACCCGCCTTTTTAACAGAGTGGAAGCTTTTAACTGAAGTTGGGAAATCACTGCTCTCTTTCTCTCCACCTCAACCCCTGCCCACCCCACCCGCCCACCATGAAAAATAAAAGGGGGAATTGATGGGGACTTCCTTTGCATTTAGATCAGGGACTTTAAATGCTCCCTAAGCAAATGCATAACCAGAGCATTGACGACATATATGCAGAGAGACAAGGGGACCTTGTTTAATGTCAGCCTATCTATCGAGCGCTCTCTTGGGATTGTTGGAAATTGGCGTTTGGCAGCAAACCAGGACCCCGTCTCTGGTCTGCTGTAACAAATAACAGTTCTTGGAGGTTGTAGGATCTCTTTTTCATTTCAGCTGTTTCAGTTTTCCCTCCGCTGGCAAAACCAGAGATTTGAATCCGTGGTGGGTCTGCGTACAGAGCAAATGTATGCTAGGATCAAAACATAACCATGGTTTGTTTAGTGGCTTGGTGGGTTGCACAAAACCCATTGCGATGGCTTTTAAAACCTGATTTGAGACCAGCAGGTTGGGTAAACTGAAGCGGTTGTATTTTAGCTAGTGAACAATGATGAATCTGATCCTGGAGTAATGTGTAACTCATACCACTAATTTATGGCTAATCAGGAAGCCTTTTGCCATCTGGCTGATAACTAAAAATTTCTTTGTTTTTCACCCTGTCTGCAGAATGCTCTGCCCTGCATGTCTGTCTGTCTGTCTGTCTGTCCATCCATCTCTCTCTCTTTCCATCTCTGTCTGTCTGTCTCATCTATCCATCCTGTCTTTGTCTGTCCATCTGTCTGTCTATCTATCTGTCTGTCTTCTATCTATCTTATTTATCTATCTATCTATCTATATCTGTCTTCTATCTGTCTGTCTGTCTGTCTTGTCTACCCATCCTGTCTGTCTATCTATCTATCTATCTATCTATCTATCTATCTATCTATCTATCATCTATCTATCTATGCATATTTGTATGCATGCACAGAAACACACACAAATGTCATGTCCTCGTTGCCTCATTTCAAAAATCACTGATATTGTGATTCAATAGCACCATCAAGGCTACTTGAAGAAAAAGTGTGCAAGGCCTTACAACGAACCTCTTGACTGTTTCTGCTCTCTTGTGACTTTCAAGCATAGAATTGTTCAAGGCAGAACATGGTGGCCCATCCTATGAGACCTAATCTGCGTTGGTGCCCCTTTTGGATGCTGGAATTAAGAAATCCAGTGACAAATACTCTAATTACTGTCATGCTTTTGAAAGGACCATTATTACGAGTCGACCATAACATGATAGCTTCTGCAACAGGTATGGTTCACCAAATGCTGCAGCATCTGTTGTTCAAGCTAAATCTTTCTTAATTTAAAGCCGTTTTGCCTCTCAATGAGACTCTATGGATAGTAGAAATATCACCTCTCCCAAGAGCTGGGCCACCCAAGACTTTGTGTCCTAGAGGCAATTGTGTATCACTTTAGTACTTTCCTCCTAGCTTGTTTATGTAATCAGAACTCTGTACAATATGATTCTGCTTTTGTTCAATAAAATACAAAGAAAACCAGATGGAGAGATAAACTGTTGCTGAAGATTCAGTAAGGGCAAAGAGAAAATAAAAGAATAATTATAAGAACTTACAAATATGGCCTTAACTAATTGGGATTTACATAGACTAAGGCAAAAAGCCACAATGTAAAAAAGATGTTGAGACTCTAGAAAGTGTGCAGAGAAGAACAACAAAGATGATCAGGGCACTGGAGGCTAAAACATATAAGGAACGATTGTTTGAATTGGGAATGTCTAGTTTAATGAAGAGAAGGACGAGGGGGGACATGATAGCAGCCTTCCAGTATCTCAGGGGCTGCCCCAAAGACGAGGGAGTCAAGCTATTCTCCAAAGCACCTGAAGGCAGGACAAGAAGCAACGAATGGAAACTAACCAAAGAGAGAAGCAACCTGGAACTAAGGGGAAACTTCCTGACAGTTAGAACAATTAATCAGTGGAACAACTTGCTTCCAGAAGCGGTGAATGCTCCAACACTGGAAGTTTTTAAGAAGAGACTGGATAGCCATTTGTTTGAAATGGTGTAGGGTTTCCTGCCTGAACGTGCCTGGCTGAGAAGTTCTGGGAATTGAAGTCCACAAGTCATAAAAGATCCAAGTTTGAAGACCCCTGACTTAGAGTCTTAGACCGTTTGTGGGAACGTAATGAGTCTAGACTGATGACTTTCTTAACTCCAGCCTCTAGCTCTGTCTGCTCTTCTCCTAAACCTTGTGCTTTAATTGCTGGGTTCCTCGGACCGAAAACAGACACACCATAATGTTATGGCATAGGTATGTCTTCCAGTAAGAATGAGGAACTTGTGGTTTTCCAAGACTTGCTACGGTTATTCCACCTCTTTGCAACTCCAGCTAATGTGAGGGGAAGTGCTTTTCCTTTGACAGGGCCAAATTCTTTAAGAGACAGAAACTTTGAAACTCAAACTGGCTGCTTTTGTTGAAACCAGCCAGTCGGCCAGATTTCTTACCATTTGTCATTTTGCAGTTAATCATTCATGGTGCGAAGAAGAGCAATTAACTGCTTCTCATGAATTGAAGTGATTAAATGGGAGTAGCCAGGAGAACCTAATCTTGCCACTTTATCAGATGGATCCCTCTGTGGAGGGGAAAGTGGCAGATCACTCTTGTAAAGTAGCACTGCAGCTGCATTATTTACAGGGAACCCAGGTTTAAAGAACAGCTGATTTTTTAAAAAAAAAAACCACACACACCACAGAGGCAAACGTAACACCGGATGTTGACTGTAGTTCTATACCCAGGGCTTGCAGTTTTGTTCAGCTTCTGCCTTGAGTTTCAGTTTGAAAGCTTATTATGATACCCTTTGATGAATTTGATCTGGTTAATGTCTCTTAATAGGAAGTTTCTCTTTAATTAGGAGAGAGGGGAAATGCAAGTTTCAGTGACCACAGAAGCAGTCTTGGTTGTTTTCCCCTCCTACTTTGTGCTACCCTCTTGCAAGACTTTAAACAAAACAAAACGAAACAGAAGAGCAATAGAAAAATAGCCTTTCACTTCTTCCCCAGAGTGGATTTTAGCGAGAGTTGCTTGCTTCTGCTTTCAAGAGAACATCCCACCTGGGTGTTCTTAAAAAAAAAAGGAGAAAAATCAGGAGCTAAAGGATTAGACGATGAATATTATGGTTTTACACAGCCGGCTCTACCGTTAGGCAGATGCTTCAAGCAACTGATGTAGGTTTTAAACCTGCCCTTTGATTGCCAAACTAGCCTTATGCTTGGGTGAATGGAAAACGCTCTTCCTGCACCAGTGCCTGAGAAATATTCTCCATCTTTTCAGAGAAATGATTGAGTCTGTTACTTATCCTTCTGTAACTGGTTTGTACGGCAACCCAACGGGACAAGTACAGACTCCAATGGATAGTTAAGGCTGCAGAAAGAACAATTGCAACCAGCCTGCTTTCAATAGAAAACCTGCACATTGCACGGGACAGAAGGAGGGCTGAGAAGCTGTCTACAGAGCCCTCACATCCTGGACATAAAATGTTTCAATTCCTCCCCTTGGGATGCCACAACTAGACACAGGGACAGTTTCTTCCTTCGTGCCATCACTCTAGTTCTCACAGTGCTGTCTAAGGCAGAGGTCCCCAACTTTTTGGGCACCAGGGACTGGTTACATGGAGAGAGGTTTTTCCATGTACCGGAGGGTGCGTGGTTTTGTGTGCTTGCCTGCATCCCACGGATGGGGCTTTGCTTGTTTGTGCGGCCCGGTTGGTGGCATGCCGTGGCCCGGTACCGGTCCATGGACCAGGGGTTGGGGACCCCTGGTCTAAGGTCTATGTGTACTTACCCATCTAGTGTGGTTGTAGTATTATTAATATTTATCCTAATTACCTTCTTTAGTCCCTGTTTTATTGGCATTATTTTTATTGGCATTATTATTCTGTTGCTTTTAGTACACACACTGCTTCTATACCTGAAGCAAATTCCATGTGTATTTAATCACACTTGGCCAAATAAAGCATTCAGTTCAGTTCAGTGTTGTCATCTTGCTTCAGAATGCTTGGAATTTTGTCTTGGGGGCACCTAAGGCTTGTTCTTCCCTTCGATCGTTCCCTTTGGTCCCTAACTTGTAGACATGGATGCTGCCTCTTATTATCGGCAGCTGTTTGGCGCTGTTAAGTTCCAGCCTCTAGATAGAATACTAGCCCACCTTACTCCTAAAGTTCTAAAATTGCTAGAACCTAATTCAGGAAACTAAAGTGACTAATTGATCTTCAATAAAATGGCTGGGTGAGCTATTTTAGCATTAAATAAAAGAAACGCCGAGGATTAAAAGCTCACTAAAATACCGTCACTTGGTAGCCATGTTGCTCCTGTGTTGTCATCTTCTTCATCATTCTGTGAATGTGGCCTAGGATTACAAGTAAATCTACCCCAAACAGAAACTTAGAAAGTAGCAGCAAACCCCTGAATTTTTGTGCCTTTTTTGGGGGGAGGCATTTTATTATTTTTATTTTATTATTTTATTTTATTTTATTTTATTTATTTTATTTTATTATTTTATTTTTTATTTTATTTTATTTTATTTTATTTTATTATTTTATTTTGTTTTGTTTTGTTTTGTTTTATTTTATTTTATTTTATTTATTATTTGCATTTTGATCTTGTGAGTCTCTTTGATGGTCTTTTGGACAGGATAACTAATAAACATTTAATAAAGAACTAATTGTAGGACAGGATCATCTCTGCCTGGATCATTTGTATGTGTGGGTGCCGAAAGCATGTTTCAGATTGAAATGACAAATCGTCGTCTTAGTCCTGATTTCTCTAAATATTTCCTATTGAATATTAATCGACTTAATATCGAAAGAAGTCCAGCAGACGGTTTTCTCGAACTAAGCTTAGGAGGTAAAGGAGCAGTGGCTTCAGCTTTTTCTTACTTTACAATGTAACACACACACACACACACCTTTAAAATATATTAGTTTATAATGTGTAAATTGTTTACGCATCTGTCAACATTGTAAGCTGCAGCTTCACTGAATTTATCCAGTCTTTTTCTCCCCTGTTACTTTTTAATGCATGAACAAAGCCATTTTTTTCATATAAAATTACCTGTGAATTGCTGATATAAAATAGCAGATACATCTTTTTTTAAAAAAATTCCATTTATATCCCGCCCTTCTCCGAAGACTCAGGGCGGCTTTACAAACTTAGCAGTAGCCTTCATTCTATGTATATGCCTGCTTATTAGGGCTTTCACACACACACCCCAAGCGGCATTATTACAAAGTCAGCTTATTGCCCCCAACAATCTGGGTCCTCATTTTACCTACCTGGGAAGGATGGAAGGCTGAGTCAACCTTGAGCCTGGTGGGACTCGAACCTGCACTAATTGCAGGCAGCTGGTGTTACCTAAGGAGGCATTAGCCCACTGCTCCACCAAGGCTCTTTAAGGAGCATTTTCTTTTCACACTTTGAGAACATTTTCTCCGCTCAGAATTAAGGCGCAGATTATGCTTGGAACAAGACTGTCTAATATGAGCAGGAAGCTGGTGAGTTTATTGCTCCTGAGCTGAGTAACACTTTTTCACACTTCTTCCTTTGAAAAATGCACATTTTATAGATGGAAATGTACACAGGGAGGATGGGGGGGTGGGTAATGGAAACTCCTCTGAAATGAGCTTGACTTTGTCATAGCCACATTTGTGTAGTTTCCTTGGCACAAATGAAGAAATGATTTTTTTTTTGTCATTGTGGTCTTGGATTGCCCAGCCTTGGCCTACACCCCTGGGATTTCATGATTTCTCATTCAGGCACTAAGCAGGTTGATTTGGGTTGGAATAGAGGCTATGTTCTTGCAACTCCTCCACAACCAGGCATGTCCAACTCACAGTCCATGGGCCACATAAGGCCCTAGACAGCTAGTAATGTGACCTCACAAGATATAATAAAATAAAGGAAGTTTGATATTTATATGCATGAAGTATATTAAATATGTTTATATGCAGCCCGAGACAAGTCCTCTTCACCCAGTGTGGCCCAGGCAAGTCAAAAGGTTGGACACCCATGGCCTAGATCCATCAGTTTTGCAAAATCAGACAAAGCCTGTTCTCTCTCTCTCTCCCTTCCTCCCTCCCTCCCTTCCGTGTATTTTATCTATCATCTGTTTTTCTGTCTGTCGGTCTGTGAATGAATGGAATGAATGACTGAATGAAGCTATCTAAATGAGGACTCTGTAAACCACTTAGAAAGGGCTGTAAAACACTGTGAAGTGGTATATAAGTCTAAGGGCTATTGCTAAGTGCTATTTTTATCTATCTATCTATCTATCTATCTATCTATCTATCTATCTATCTATCATCTATCTATCTATCTATCTATCTATCTATCTATCATCTATCTATCTATCATCTATCTATCTATCTATCTATCTATCTATCTATCTATCTATCTATCTATCTATCTTTTAAGCAATTGTTAGACTGAACAAGGAGGTAAAAAATAAAATAATGGGTTGGTGTTTTTTTTAACTTGGTTTTGGTTTCTTCCTCTCTAGAACGTGGTCCAGCACAATCCCTGGGAAGGTGGAGTTTTTTTCCAGCGAGGGCTCGGATACATCTCTTCCGATCCCCATCGTGTCACTACCTGGTGTAGATGACTCTTACCCACCGCAGAAGAAATCGTTCATGATGCTCAAGTACATGCATGACCACTATTTGGACAAATATGAGTGGTTCATGCGAGCGGATGATGATGTCTATGTGAAAGGAGACAAGCTGGAGAACTTCCTGCGGAGTTTGAATAGCAGCGAGCCCCTCTTCCTTGGGCAGACGGGACTAGGCACGACTGAAGAAATGGGGAAACTGGCCCTGGAGCCTGGAGAGAACTTCTGCATGGGGGGTCCAGGAGTAATCATGAGCCGAGAAGTGCTTCGGAGAATGGTCCCTCACATTCGGGAATGCCTTCGAGAGATGTATACCACCCATGAAGATGTGGAGATTGGCAGATGCGTACGAAGATTTGCAGGAGTGCAGTGTGTCTGGTCTTATGAGGTAGGCCAGGGTTGGGGCAGAGATGGATTTAAGCATCCAAAATGTCCTCCAGAGCTCTCTCTCTCTCTCTCTCTCTCTTTCTATCTATCTCTGTCTCTCTTCCTCTGTCTTTCTTTGTCATCCTCTTTCTCTCTCTCTCTCTCTCTCTCTCTCTCTCTCTCTCTTTCTTCCTCTCTCTTTCTTTGTCTTCTTCTTTCTCTCTCTCTCTGTCTCTCTGACACACACACACACACACGTGCATGCAATATTTTTGTGAAGAAGCAAAGGAAACTTTGAATTGGTTGCTAGATCATTTCAGGAGCTGAATAACTTATGAATGGAAATCTTACATTATCCATATTATACAATCATGTATGAGGCATGGAGGGAGATCTGTAAGGGGGAAAATCTGTTTTCCAATGACTCCTCTTGATCCATTTGTTGCCTTGAGCATTAAGAACCATTGAGCTCAGAAACAAAAGTGAAGAACAAAAGTTACCTAAGTTGTAACGTGCGTTTTCATAGCTGGTTGTTTTCCTATGTTTCACTAAGACGTGGCTTTTTAACCTTGACTTATAGATTTGTCCCATCCAGCCGAGCCGTGCATTCTGGTTTAAATGCCAGAATATCTCGTTGAACGTAGCTTCCAAAATGCAGTGGCTGGCCTTAAGGACTGTGCTATCTACCATGCTTTTGGCTCAGTCTGTTGGGTGACCCTAACTTTTGTGTATAATAGAAGTCTGAATTTCCCAGAAGTACAAGTTCTGTCCTCTTCAGCCAACTTGTCCTTGATAAATGAGTTTCCCCCCGCCCCTTTGTTACGATAAAAAAGCCACGATTATAAGACAGTGTGTTCTGTATTAGTCAGCACTGTTTCTTTAATTCTTGGTATCTTATGAATGACCTTCATATGGCATCCACGCAGAGAGAAGAGGTTGAACTCTACATTCAGTACATATATGGGGGTAGATGCCTGGAGAAAATGAGACATCGGCTTCAATTGGGATGTTCAGTGCTGATCTGCTTCTAGGTTGTCAGTCTTCTAGGCATCGAATATCTCTGCTATTTGGATCCAAGGGTATCATGACTGGGGATTACAAACCGACATGAGTTTTAGTGAGCCTACCGCAGGCAAATCGAAAAGACCATCATATTATTGGTTGAGTTCTCCAGAAAGCTGGGTTGTTGACTTTGTCGTGTGTGCCAACCATCTTCCTAATCCCAATCCAAAACACATATCCCAAATCAATCCCAAATCCATTACCAGGGGCATCATGATCCCATCAAAACTTTTCCCAAAGCAAGTAAGAAAAGTCCCCTCTGAGAGATAGGGAGAAACAGCTGTCACTCAACAACGTCTCTGAAATCGGAGGCATTCAGAGATGCCCAATAAATCCCAACCTTTTGAGCACCAGGGACCGGTTTCATGGAGAGAGGTTTCTCAATGGACCGGAGGGGGCATGGTTTCATGTGCTGCCTGCATCCCACGGTTGGGGCTTTGCTTGTTTGCACGGTCCAGTTTCTGGCATGCCGTGGACCAGTGCCGGTCTACGGACCAGGGTTTGGGGACTCCTGCAATAAACCCTTAAATCCTTCTATTGAATGTTCCTCTTTCCTTTCTCCCTCCCTGCCCCCTGGCATCTTTTTTCTCCCCTCTCTAAGTTCCCAAGAACCACCGTTCTGGAAACGGGTAAAACAGTGCCTTGAGAGAGAGGTTACAGCAATGTTTTTTCAAACTTGGCAATTTTAAGATGGGTGGATTTCTGGGACTCCCTAGCCAGCAAGGTTTCTCAGAATACTGGACAAGGAAATAATACCTTGTAGACTATGGAAGCAAGAGAAGGCAGCGGGATGGTTAAGGAAGGAAAGACTTGTTACAGAACCAATTCATAACTCCAGAAAAGAGGAAGGTGTGAAAAAGAGTAAAGTAAAAGGTAAAGGTTCCCCTGCACATGCATGCTAGTCGTTTCCGACTCTAGGGGCCGGTGCTCATTTCCGTTTCAAAGCCAAAGAGCCAGCGCTTGTCCAAGGACATCTCCGTGGTCACGTGGCCGGCATGACTAGACGCCAAAGGCGCACGGAACGCTGTTACCTTCCCAACGTAGTGGTTCCTATTTTTCTACTTGCTTTTTTACGTGCTTTCGAACTGCTAGGTTGGCAGAAGCTGGGACGAGTAACAGGCGCTCACTCTGCTACGCGGCACTCGGGATTTGACCCGCCAAACTGCCGATCTTCTGATCAACAAGCTCAGTGTCCTAACCCACTGAGTCACCGCATCCCTTGTGAAAAAGAGAAACATAGTTAATTCCCTCTTAAATCTGCTAGGTATAAGTCAGGAGTCTCCAAACCTGGCAACTTTTTTAAGACTTGTGGACATCGACTCCCAGAATTCCTCATGGTGGCTAGGGAATTCTGGGGGTTGAAGTCCACAAGTCTTAAAAGTTGCCAGGTTTGGAGGCCCCAGTATAGGATGAGCTGGAGAATTGTTTTGGCAGACTTTCAAGATTCTGTTATATTTCCTTTCTACTGGTGAGGATCTTTCCATAAATCCAACTGCTTCTTGTTTCCTGAATTTGCCGGCCTCTCAAGACTCGACAAGCAGACATATAGTTTTTTTAAAAAAAAAATATTGGAAATGAGCTTAAGCATTTATGATACACAGATCCACTTAGGGTTGTTTTTTTTTAAAAAAAAGTTAACAGCCTGATTTAAGGGGGTAGTGGAAATCTTACTGTCAAGTAACTGGGAGAGAAAAACTACTCAGCAGTGTGTTGCAAATAACGCACCGATAATGATGAGCTGGCTTGGAATTATTTTCAGTCGACGCTCTTGAATATATTCTTATTACCAACTCCTTGGATAATAAGAAATTGTGAGTCATTTCTTTTTCTTCACACTCTTGTGTGTTAAATCAACCAAGGGGTTGGTTTCTTCCTCTTTTTCTTGCTTGCTCGGTATCTTAGCAGTGTCTGCTTTTACAAGAATAGGGTTTTTTTTAAAGGTTCAGTAGGTATTTTGGGAACTGGAAACAATGGGCTGGTGCACGAA
This sequence comes from Vipera ursinii, assembly GCF_947247035.1. Classification (NCBI taxonomy): domain Eukaryota; kingdom Metazoa; phylum Chordata; class Lepidosauria; order Squamata; family Viperidae; genus Vipera; species Vipera ursinii. The sequence continues at coordinate 9,338,501 of NC_139524.1, read as the reverse complement.
GCCTCTTAAAATAAATCGTGTGGTTTACAAAGGTTTTCTGCAGCAAAGGTTTTCAATTTTGTGCACCTTTTTTTTCTGCACTAAAAGTGAAAGAAACCTTAGGGCTCAGATGGAAACTCACTTAGCAAATGTCTCACTTAGCAACAGAGATTTTGGGCTCAATTGTGGTCATAAGTCAAGGAACACACCAGAGATGGGGGTAAAACGTTCCTAAAACCCATTGTTATTTGCTTCCTGCAACGACTCCTTGGTTTGATGTATCTTGTGTTCGATGGCATTGAGTGTCCCAATGTTTCAGGTAGTAGCCCTTGACTTGCAACCATTTGTTTAGTGACTGTTCAAAGTTGCAATGGCACTGGAAAAAGTGATTGCTGGAACTTGTCCTTACAAATCATCATGGCATTGTCATGGTCATGTGATCAAAATTTGGGAGCTTGACCATTGGCATGTATTTATGACGTTTGCACTGTCCTGGATTCATGTGATCACCATTTGTGATCTTCCCAGCTGGCTTCCAGCCGGGAAAGTCAATGGAGCAAGCCAGATTTGCTTTGTTAAGTGTTATTATAGAATAGAATGGGATGGGATGAAATGGAAAAGAACAGAACAGAATAGAATAGACAGATTGTAGAATAGAATAGACAGATTGTAGAATAGAATAGACAGATTGTAGAATAGAATAGACAGATTGTAGAAGAGAGTAGAATAGAATAAGCAATAGGATATAGAATAGAATAGAATAGAATAGAATAGAATAGAATACAATACAATACAATACAATACAATACAATACAATACAATACAATACAATACAATACAATAAGCACTAGGATATAGAATAGAATAAGCAATAGGATAGAATAAGCAGTAAGATATAGAACAGAACAGAACAGAACAGAACAGAACAGAATAGAAAAGAGCTGGAAGGGGCCTTGGAGGTCTTCTACCCTAGTCCCCTGCTCAAGCAGGAGAACATATATACCATCTCAGACAGGTGAACGTCTAGTCTCTTCTTAAAAATCTCCAGTGATGGAGCACCCACTGGTTGATTGTCCTCACTGTAAGGAAGTTTCTCCTTAATTCCAGGTTGCTTCTCTCTTTGACCAGCTTTCACCCATTGTTTCTCGTCCTTCCCTCTGGCGCTTTGGTGAATAACGTGACCCCCCCCTCTTCTTTGTGGTAGCCCCTCAGATAGTGGAACACTGCTATCATGTCTCCCCTATTTCTGCTTTTCTTTAGACTAGATAAACCCAAGTCCCGCAGCCGTTCTTCGTATGTTTTAGTCTCCAGGCCTTTGATCATCTTAGTTGCTCTTGTTATTAACAACTGCGTTAATGTTATTAACAGTGCAAGTGATCATCCACTTAACAACCATGGTGACTAGGATTGCAAAATTGGGTGGGGCTCACCTGAACAACTGCCTTGCTTAACCACAGAAATTCTGGATTCAGTTGTGGTCGTAAGGCAAGGACTATCTGTAGCAGTTTCCGGTTGTCACTATGCTATTGCATACATGCTCCTCGGGTGACGTGTGCCAGTTTCTGCCCCTGAATTATGAACAGACTGGGAGTTAGTTGGCTCTCCTGCCAGCAATGCAGCCTCCTTTTTTCTACATCCTGCATTTGTGTGAGCTCATTTCCTGCCGTGGTTTTGCCGATGGGGTTCTTGACGATTGCCACGTCATGCAGCTTGGTGGCTGCCAGATCTGCTTGAAGTGTCAGCTTATGGAGTCTGGAGAGTGTCCAGCCAGCCAGCATTACTTGCTGGTTTTTTTTGTATGTTGCTCTTGTTTTAATGAGCCCAGTTAATTGAGTGGTGTTGTATTGTTCCCAAGCCACTGACTTCAGGCAGCCTGGGCTGATATTCATTGCATGAATAAAATGAATATGTAACAGTTATCTTTAAGAATCTATTTTTAATGCTGGGACAGTTCTCCGGTTTGGAGCTGATATATCTAGGGCAGTGTTTTGCAACCTTGGCAGCTTGAATATATGTGGATTTTAACTTTCAGAATTTCCCGGCCTGCATGATCTAGAACAGGGTTACCCAACCCCCGGGCCGTGGACTGGTAACGGGCTGCGGCATGCCAGCAACCAGTCCACGCAAACAAGCAAAGCCCCATCCGCGGGATGCAGGCAGCACACAAAACCATGCGCCCTCCGGTCCACGGAAAAGCCTCTTTCCACGGAACCGGTCCCTGATGCCCAAAATGTTGGGGACCTCTGATCTAGAACAAGAATTCCCCACTACTCAAATCCAGTGTGATTGGCTGAGCTGGCACAGAATGAGGAACTCAAAACACATTTGCAATTTGTCGGATGAGAAAAGGCTGTCTTATATCTATGGAGATATAAGTTTCCAAAACCTGGAAGCGTGGACGTGTTCCAGTTTTTGGTTCTGCAGAACTACTGGCTAAGTCAGAATGATTTGGCAGAGCTTCTTCAAGTCATCCAAGTCATGGTTGTCCCAAAGGTGCTTTTTCAAAAGGCACCTGGACTTTTTTTTTTGTCTTTGAAAACATTTTGCTTCTCATCCAAGAAGCTTCTTCAGCTCTGACTGAGTGGTGGAGGATGGAAAGATTTATATTCCTTGCAGTTAGCTGATTATTAGCATTCTTCCTCTCATAACTTAGTTATCCCACCCACTGATTAATTATACAGATGAATAGTTTTTTCTTCTATGAGCTTGCCTTGTGCAACTTAGGTTTTAGGAGGGACGCGGTGGCTCAATGGGTTAGGACGCTGAGCTTGTCGATCAGAAGGTCGGCAGTTTGGCGGGTCAAATCCCGACTGCTGCGTAACAGAGTGAGCACCTGTTACTTGTCCCAGCTTCTGCCAACCTAGCAGTTCGAAAGCACGTAAAAATGCAAGTAGAAAAATAGGGATCACTCCGGTGGGAAGGTAACAGCAAACGGTGGGAAGGTAACAGCATTCTGTGCGCCTTTGGCATCTAGTCTTGCTGACCACATGACCACGGAGACGTCCTCGGACAAGCGCTGGCTCTTCGGCTTTGAAACGGAGATGAGTCGGAAACGACTAGCACGCATGTGCAGGGGAACCTTTACTTTTACCTTTAGACAACATTTATTTATCTGTATCATTTGTACGGCTGCCTATTTCACACAAATGACGCTGGGCGGTTTACAAAATTAAAAACAGACCCCTCCCAAACAACCCACCCATCCCCAGTGCCCAAGGATAAACGATTAACTATGAATCCCCTATAGCAGCAGAGCTCATTTCTGCCTTGACCCAAAATCAACCTGGTCTTCAATGCCTTACAAAAGGCTAGCAAGGTTGGGGCCATCTGAATCTCCAGAGGGATGTTTTGTGCATGAAACATTCTGTCCGTGACATAACTGATTTTGGAGGGTACCTGCCCAGATCAAAAGATCAAGGAAGGAGGTTTGCGTGAGGGAAAGTCCAGGATATCTGTGGTTGGAGATACAGGGAAGGAAAAGAAGAGATTTGACTTGGAAAATGGGAGGTAAGTGGACCAGGTAGATCGTTGCGTAGGAAGCTGCTGAAGAAAAGAGGAGAAGGAGGGGGAGAGATCCCCCCAACTTTGCCTTCCTCTCCCCATCCAGATTTTGTTATGTCCAAAACCTGGAAGCGTGGAAGCATTCCAGTTTGTGGTTCTGCGGAACTCTAGCTGAGTCAAAATGATTTGGCCGAGCTTCTGCAATGCAGCGATTTGTTCCATCTATGATGAAACATAAGATTTCTCCACCCCCACCCCCCTTTTTTTTGCATTTCAAATTTTGGAGGACAAGAATGGACCTCAGTGATGTTGCAAATATGAGTAGGGAGCTTCTGCCAGCCAAAAATTTCTGGGACAAGGAAGCTGAAAGCTATTACAGATTATTGGCATTTGAGAAACATTTCTGAAAGTTTTCTTTCCCCGTGGGACTTTGTCCCATTGTATGGGACTGCAGCTCCCAGCAGTTTCCCTGACTGTGGGGCAAAGAAGACATGTACCAGTGAAAAAAGGGTCTCCTCACTCACTGGTTTCCCCCCCTCCCCGTCTTTCCCTCTTGCCTTTGTGACCTTCTCACCTAAATCATGTCTGGCCGCAGCATCTCTTGAAGTTCAAAATTACAACAAGGCTCTCCACTTAGCAACTTCCCTGCTTTGAACTTGACCTCAATTCTGGAAGCTTTTGTTGATCCATCATCTTTATTCAAGTTCCTGAGCTGACCTGTGCTAACCCTTCTGCCTCTAGGAGGTTTTTGAATTCTCCAATGTTCCCACTGGCAAAATAAGAGTTACTGCATGTACTAAAAAAAAAACACCCTAATGCAAGTCGAGAGCCTGTTCAATGTAGAGATTAGAGTGCTGGGCTTAGGAGCAAGAAGGCTGAGATTTTAGTCTTGCTTAAGGCACGAGAGCCAGCTGGATTGATTTTGGACCAGTCATTGTTTCAGCCTTAGAATCCGATATTAAAAAAAGCACCGATGATGTTACCTCGTTGGGTAATGAAACATCTGCTAGAAAACAACTAAAATCAGAGAGCTCCAAGGACCCCACAATAGCTGCCCTCCTCCTCCTCCTGCTGATGATATTACTTACTTGGGTCATGAAATGTCTGCAAGAAAACAGCCAAGCTCAGAGAGCACAGGATCCTTCATTTCAAACCTGAGCTATAAATAAATATATAAAAATCAATCCCATTCCCTTCTAGCAGTGATGATGTTACCTAATTTGGTAATGAAATCCCTGCAAGGAAACCAACAAGCTCAGAGAACCCAAGGATCTCACAGTTCTCCTCCTCCTCCTCCCCCTCCTCCTCCTCCTCCTCCTCCTCCTCCTCCTCGTGCTGATGATATTACTTAGTTGGGTCATGAAATGTCTGCAAGAAAACAGCCAAGCTCAGAGAGCACCAAGGACCCCACAACTGTCATCCTTTTCCTCCTCCTCTACCTCCTCTTCTTCACAAATCCCACCCCCTCCTAGCACTGATGATGTTACTTAGTTGGGTCATGAAATGTCTGCAAGAAAACAGCCAAGCTCAGAGAGCACCAAGGACCCTTCATTTTAAAGCTGAGTTACAAATATCCTCCTTTCCTGATAAAAAATAAATAAATCTACTCGTCTGTACAAAACCAGTCGATCCATAACCTTCAATGCTTTCATCCCGTACTAGATGAGTTCAGGTAGATGCCGCTGTTGTCAGTAATAATGGCAATTAATGTGGTGGGTTTATACTTCTGTCATTGTTGCCTCATAAATTGCAACCACCCCTTTCTCCCTTCAGCCTTGTTTCCGAAGAGCTTTTCTGGGTTCAGATTTATTCCTTCTCCTCCAAATGATGCTCTGAATAATAACTGCCAACAATATAAAAAGCTTGGATTTACTTCTCCACTGAGTAGACCTTTGTTCTTCAGCTTGCTTTGAGGCTTCTGATTATGGTGATGGGGCCAAAAAAAAAATCAAGTCCTGTCTCCAGAGAGGCTGGAAAAATCTGATTTCGTTTCCTTGGAGGCTTTGTTCAGAATGGCCATAATTTTTGGCCTTTTGGCTTCTGCTGTTCCGAAATTGCATGTGGGATTGTCTGAAGGAAGAAGAAGAAGAAGAAAAAGTGAGCTTGAAGGGCCCTCTGCTTTAAGAAGTACTTAGCTTTCCTGTTCTCTTTGTCCTCTTTTAAACCAAGGACGTCCTACCATCTTTGGGTTGTCAGGCATTTTTAGAATTTTGAGAATATACTGTGAGTTCTTTCATAAAATAGCTGGTGGTCGGGCTTCCCCATTCAGAAAATAATTGCAGTAGGGGGTGGAGGAGAGAGTGTGACTGTTTACAAAGCACTGATTTATTGGGATGTTACTTGCCCTTTTACGGGACACTTGGCATTCCTTCTGCTTATTCTTGATTTTTTTTTAATGGACAGGTTGGGCACGCTCCCAAGTAAAGCTCTGGACTGCAGCCATTCATCACTTTTACATTTTATGTAAGCTTGTGGCACCCCATCGGCGTTCTTGAAAATCAAGACGAGGCTGTTGCTTTTCAACAAGCCAGCTTACCATCTTCTTGTTAATTAAAAGAATGTTTTATTAAAAAAGTTAGGTAGGGGAAAGGAGCCTGTTTAGCTCCCAAATAAATGCCTCAAGAAACACTTATGCCCCTGGTGTTGACGTTGGTGGTGTTTAAGACCAAATCAATCAATGTTTGTGACTCTTGTTGGTAACTTTTACCTTGTTCACAATTCTGACACTGTTGAGGCTGGAATTGACCCCCAAGTAGTTTCAGAGGCTTTCTTGAGGGTGGGTGAGTTTTATCCACAGAGTTCACGTTTGTGAGGTGCTGCTGCTGTTCCCCATTGTTCTTTCTTTACCCTTTGAGAAAACCCCTCTCTGCATAAATAAGGTTCTAAATCTGGGATATTATGAAAGAGCGTCTTGACTCTCTTCCAAATAATTTAGACTACAGCTACCACAATCCATTGTTCTTGACCACAGTTACGGGGCGGATGGGATTTCAAGCTGAAATGTGAACAAGGTTGCTGATGTCTACCTGTACCCTGTTGAAAATTTGGTCATACATGCTTACATTCCAGAAATGAGCAGGGTCTGCAGGAAGACAGTAGCAGTTTTGCATACGAAGCTGTGCAAAACTCAAATTTTCTGGGCTCCTATTCAGGTATAGAGGCCCACACCAACTAGGTGTGCTTTAAGAGACAGTTGAGGCTGGACAAAACGTACTTCCTGTGCCAACATCTAGCAAGCTTAGTCCCGTTAAAACCACGTTCCAAAGTATAAACTTTGATTTCCTCCCATAAAAGTGATTGCAAGATTCCCCTTTTTGCATGGCAAAGAACCGAATTATGAGACGAGTATGAGAAACAAGGAAGGAGTATCTGGCTGGTATTTCCTCCCAAACATCTGGTTCTTTTTGATTAGTATGTGTAGAAAGAAAGATCTGTTGTTTGTTTTCTGGAGCTTCTCTGATCTCAGATTAAAAAAAAATAAATGCAGAAACCTGTTGCTTATAAGCTGCCATGTTTAACGTTAATTAAGCATTAAGTTGTCTCCTGTGTATCAGTAATTATTTCCTATGGGTAAAAACTTAACTTGTCTCTTATTACACTTGCATCATGGTGAGAAGTCCTTTGTTGCTGCTCCGATAAAACCATTGCCTCGATATCCAGCTGGCTAAAAGGGAAGAAATTATCTTAATACCCTGTCTGGGATGAAAATGATTTTTCAGTTCCCTACTTCAAAAGCCAGCATATCGCTAATGTTGTTTGAGCAGTTCCTTTTAAAAAATAATAATAATAAACATGAATTACTCCTTCAGTTTTAAACTCCGGTATCTGGTGTCTATTGGAATTATATTCAGTATCAAAGACCTGGTGTGTGGTTCTCTGTCCATGTATGAAAAGTTTACCCTTTCCTTCCTACTAGAACCACAGGCCAAATATCTCATTTTTGTAGCAACCAGATCTTGGCTTCTTCAGTGGCAAAAAACATTTTGCTAAGTCTTAAACTTTTGAAGTGTCAGGCACCAGGGAAAGTCAGGAGATCCAGGCAGTTTCAATGGGTATCATAAAAGTTTATTGTAAGCTTCACCTCTCTGCAAATCTGAACCACTGATGGCCAAAGGAAATTGGTGGGAGATGAGGGCAGATGGAAGTCAAGGTGGGCTGAACTTTGATCTCTTGTGCACATGAAGGGACTCATGACTGATGACCTACTAGACCCCTCACTTGGGCTCAGCCTGGTCATCTCCTACATCAGAGGTCCCCAACCTTTTGGGCACCAGGGACCGGTTCCATGGAGATAGGATTTTTTTTGCGGACCGGAGGGGGCGTGGTTTTGTGTGCTGCCTGCATCTCATGGATGGGGCTTTGCTTGTTTGTGTAGACCAGTTGCTGGCATGCCGTGGCCCGGTACTGGTCCACAGACCAGGGGTTGGGAACCCCAGTTGTACATGGTTTAAATTAGTAGGCTTTGCAAATTGGTTTCCTAATAGGTCAGGAGACTGCTAAGTATGTAATGGATGGATAAATAAAATAAAATAAAATAAAATAAAATAATAACACTAATAACAAACACTAACAATAACAGTAACAATAACAACATAGTATAATAATAATAATAATAATAATAATAATAATAATAATAATAATAATAATAATAATAATAATAATAATAATAATATAATGCAAGGGCTGACTGCTCCTAAAGGTGGATGGAAGGGATCAGGCTAGAAATAGAAATCAGGAGACTGTGAATTCTAGTCCCACATTAGTGTCTGTATACACACACACACACACACACACACACACACACACAGACAATGGGCTGATAAGGTCCTACTTTACCAACCATGCCATGGCACTCAGTATACCGTTTATGAAATGCACTATAGATTCTTTTATAGAAGTCATATACTCAGTACAGCTCCTTATTTTACCTGAAAGGAAAACATTTCTAAAAAATGCATTTATCTCTTTAAAAAAAATATTGCTCGCTCTTCTGCTTTATCTATGCCTTGTCCTTCTTTCCACAGTCATTGAAGTATTTTCCACTTCCAGCGGAAGCTTCCATTTCCTTCCTTCCACTTGGGTGAGGATCAACGGTCATGGAGTTACCGTACTCTTTTGCAATGCTTTGCAGCGTCTTAATTCCATAAAGCATATTGCACTAAGCTGGAAATGCAGTGTGTTTGATTGTTGTTGTTTTTTTGTTTTTTTAGTGTGTTGTTTGAACCCAGCTGTTGGGTTTATAAGCCACATGGATTATGACTTCATGTAGTGTGTGAACCTGACTAAGTGGCTTACGCACCAAGCCACGTTGATGCTAACTGCTGCTTAACATGTGTGAACACTGCCGCTGACCCTCAAGCCTTGGAAGAAGAAACCGCAATAGCTTTTCCCCCCCTGTCCTTGGATATATAAAATGCAAATATTTGTGTTTATCCTGAATTTGTACTGCTTTAAAGTAGCTAGATCGTTGTTAATGGCATATAACAGGGGTCTTCAAACTTGACTCATGGACTTCAACGCCCAGAATTCCTCAGCCAGCGTGCCTGTTCCAACTGTTTAATTGTTCTCACTGTTAGGGAGTTTCTCCTTAATTCCAACTTGCTTCTCTCCTTGATTAGTTTCCATCCCTTGTTTCTTATCCTGCCTTCAGGGGCTTTGGAAAATAAGTTTTTTTTTTAAAATTCCATTTATATCCCGCCCTTCTCCGAAGACTCAGGGCGGCTTACAAGCTTAGCAGTAGCCTTCATTCTATGTCAGACATGTCAAACACAAGGCCCGGGGGCCGGATCCGGCCCGTGAAGTCTTTTCATGTGGCCCGCAAAGCCATCCTGGAAACAGTGAGGGAACGGCCCCCACTGCCTTGGCCCTGGCCCAGAGACCCTCCTCCTGCCAGAGACCCCCAGATCTGTCCCACTCCTGCCCAGGCCCCCATAGGCACCCTTCATGTGAACGATGTAGGGCTGGCCATGCCCACCCAGTAGGCCATACGCACTCTAGCCACGCCCACCCAGTAGGTCACGCCCACCCTGGCCATACCCACCCGGCCCCCTGAGGGCAACCGCAATGCTGATGCGGCCCTCAATGAAATTGAGTTTGACACCCCTGTTCTATGTATATGCCTGCTTATTAGGGCTTTCACACACACCCCGAGCGGCATTATTACAAAGTCAGCTTAATTGCCCCCAACAATCTGGGTCCTCATTTTACCTACCTGGGAAGGATGGAAGGCTGAGTCAACCTTGAGCCTGGTGGGACTCGAACCTGCACTAATTGCAGGCAGCAGGCAGTTATCCATTACAGAGCACTTGAGGTGCATGGCACTGTTGCACTCTTTGTGGCAGCCCCTCAAATATTGCAACACTGCAATCATGTCACCCCCCCAGTGCTTCTTTTCTCTAGATTAGCCATACCCAATTCCTTCAACCCACCTTCATATGTTTTAGTCTCCATTAATCACTTTAATATCACTAAGCCTTGAATGTGGCTAGAATTAGGTCAACCTTGCAGAAGACCTTCCTGTCTCCTAGAAATGTCCAAAGATGGGGATAAGAGCTCTGCAGAGTTATTGCAAGTGCAGCCCGTGCTTAACATCTAATTAACAGCTCTTAAGTAAGAGAAGGAGCCTGGGCGTATCTCCTAATAAGGTTGCAATGCTTTTGACCCCCTAGATAAGAGCAGACCTAGTGGCGTTGGGTGTTTGATTTTTATTTTTAAAACCTTATCGTGCCAGTTCTCAATCTCAAGGCAGCTTCTATAATAAACCCACTGGAAACAGCTGGCAAACAGATCTGCCTGTTTATCTTTCCCCAGAAAACAATTTCTCACTAAAATCTTGAAGGCTGCAGGTACCTGGAAAACATGCCTGTATAAAAACGTTCTCTCTCCCTCTCTCTCTCTCTGTCTTTCTGTCTCTCTCTGTGTCTCTCTCCCTCTATCACTAGCTCTTTCTCTTGCCTCTTGTTTAGCTAAGAAGATGTTGCTTTTTTCCCCCTTTTGGCAAGCATTAAACTGAATATGAATGCAGGAAATGGTTTTTTTAAAAGGATTATATGCTTTTGGCCCTCCGTATTCTTCAATTTAGGGACGCGGTGGCTCAGTGGGTTAGGATGCTGAGCTTGTCGATCAGAAGGTCGGCAGTTTGGCGGGTCGAATCCCGAGTGCCGCGTAGCAGAGTGAGCGCCTGTTACTCGTCCCAGCTTCTGCCAACCTAGCAGTTCGAAAGCACGTAAAAATGCAAGTAGAAAAATAGGGACCACTCCGGTGGGAAGGTAACAGCGTTCCGTGCGCCTTTGGCGTCTAGTCATGCCGGCCACATGACCACGGAGACGTCCTCGGACAAGCGCTGGCTCTTCGGCTTTGAAACGGAGATGAGCACCGGCCCCTAGAGTCGGAAACGACTAGCACGCATCTGCGGGGGAAACTTTACCTTTTTTATTCTTCAATTTAGCCCTGAAAAGAAGCGCATGAGTATCCCTTGAGCGCTTTCCCTCCTAGCTGTGATAACATATTCAAAATGGGTAGATTGAATTGCCTGAGTAGACCCCCTTCTTTCTTCCTGACAATAGATCGCTTTAAGTGGGCAACAAGAAGTGAGAATCAACACAGGTAGTCCTTACCTTACAACCACCCACTGGGCCCAAAATATTCATTGCTAAGCAAGACCGTTGTTAAGTGAGTTTTGCCCCATTTTACAGCCTTTCTTGCCACCATTCTTAAGTGAATCTCTGCAGTTTGAGAAGTTAGTAACATGGTTGTTGTCGATCACTGGGGAGATCTGGAGATTCAGGCAGTTCAAATGAGCATAAAGATTTATCGCAAACTTAAGCTCTCTACAGGAGTCTGACCAACTGGCCATTAAGGGAGATGTGCAGGAGATAAGAGAGGCATTCAAGGTGGGCCGGATTTAGATCTCTTGTGGATGTGCAGGGACTCGTGACTTATGACGCGTTTGACCCCTCCCTCGGGCTCGGTCTGGTCACCTCCTAGAGTTGTTAAGTGAATCTGGCTTCCCATTGGCTTTGCTTGTCGGAACTTCACAAATGGTGATCTCATGACCTCAGACAATGCAACTGTCACGGGTACATGCCAGTTGCCAGGCATCTGAATTTTTGGTCACGTGACCACGAGGATGCTGCAGCGGTTGTAAGGGTGAGAACGGGTCCTAAGTCGCTTTTTTCAGTGCGGTTGTAACTTTGAACCATCACTAAATGAACTGTTGTAAGTCGAGGAAGTACCTGTACTTGAACTTTTCCCAACCTGGCAGGATGTTACGCATTGGAGAATTGCCAGGTTGGGAAGGCTGCAGTATTTACCCAGTTCCCCAGCCTAAATAATTATTCCTGAGTAGTGGAAATCAATAGCCATACCTCTGTTGAAAGCACTTCCATTCCCAGATGGTATTGGCTTGATGACCTGATACTAAGCCCTTGCCAAAAAAAAAATCACTCTTCCTAGGACTAAATCCAAACATTGTGACCGTTTGTCTCTTTCATCTTGCTTCTTTTCAATATAGGAAAGATAGCCTCACATTTGCTGAACTGTTTTTGTGTGACTAGTTTTGGGGTTTTTTTTGTTTTTTTTTTGGCTTTATTTTTTTTTGGAAGAGTTTGAATAGAATAGAGCTGGAAGGGACCTCGGAGGTCTTCTAGTCCAGCCCCCTGCTCAAGCAAGCGAACCTGTACCATCTATATGTATATATAAGGTCAATGAGATCACACACATTATGACATCATCATGCAAATGGCCCAAATTACATACATGATTGGCATGATGAAAGCAGGTGCGTGTGGTGGCAGTCCCGCACAAACCCCCCATGTCTTGCCAGTCTGTACAGCATTTCTGCAAGCATTGTAGTCCCCACATTACAGGTAGTTACTTCGAGGATGAATGGACTCAGATGATTCAACATCTGTTAATAGACCTTGCCTGAATTTGCAGTGCTTTATCATGGGTGTCTTTACAATAGCAACAACGAATGGCTTCTGACGATCTCTTCCATCTCTGATGCAAAGCATCATTATTTGAGCTCAGGATGACTCATTTCATTTGTACCTTGTCTCTGGCCCTTGGATTTCTAGTCAAAGACCATAATATGACTATGATGGTTTGCCCATAGCGCATTGCGTTGGATTTTATCCCAAGCTAAAGCTGGTTCTTCACCCAGTCCTTAATGAGCAAGCTTACAAGTATTACAAGGTTGACGTTGAATGTGGTCTCTTGCCTGTAAACCGTGTCCAAAATGTGAAGAGAAGCTGATTAAAGGGGCACCAGGTTGAGTTGGGACCTGTGTGTAGGATGTGTAGGGGAAGAAGGGATTTCAGAGGTAGCCTTAAAAATAAACAGAAGCTGCCCCAGGAAACTCTGTTTAGGCCACTGAGAGACCTCCCTCCCTTGCAAAAATAGCCTTGTTCCTTTGGGGTTGACACAAAGGAGATTTTGTACCTCTCTGTGTTGCACATCTATTGTGGTGCCACTGACTGACGGACACTCTGACTTATGAAGAGAGAACTTTTTTTTTATTTTTCCAAGGAAAAAAGCATTTGAAAATGTTTTATTTTTCCAGTGAACCTATGATCTTTTTTTTTTAAAGAAAGATAATAAATTTCAGGATATGATCTCAAGGCGCTATTCCTTTTTCTCTCTAGAGATTGATGTACCCAATGCAATTTATAAATCATAAATTCCCATTAAATTCATCTTGCACATACAGTCGCAAAGTGTAGATTTTGTTTCACTGTGTGTTTCATCAAAAATAATATAATTTAGGGGACCTTGGGTGTTCTTTGAGCGCAGGACTCCTCACTTCAACCCTGAGCTACAAATATTCTCTTTTATTGGTCATATAATTTGGTTTGGCACAGGTAATCTTGGATTGTGCCACCACAATTGAGCCAAAAACTTATGTTGTTAAGTGAGACGTTGGTTAAGTGAGTTTTGCCCCAGTAAACGACCTTTCTTGCCACAGTTGTTAAGTCGAAGCAGTGCAGTTGTTAAATTACTAATGTAGTTGTTAATTGAAGTTGGCTTCCCCATTGACCTTGCTTGTCAGAAGGTCATAAAAGGGGATCACACGACCCCAGGACACTGCAGCCATCATAAATATGAGTCAGTGGCCAAGCGGATGAATTTTTTTATTACATTTTATTGAATACAAAAATAAAAACATTGAACATGGTGTATCATCTTTGATATACATCTTTGTCTGATCATTCCATATCGATAACTTTGCATGTGGTACATAAAGAGAGTAAATGTTACATACTTATATACAGCTATACATTTCCAGTTAACTTTTTTCTACTTATGTCTATTCTATCAACTTCCTTCTTTTTTCCCCTCCATCTGTAAAATTTATTCCATACTATGTAATATTCTGTTTCATCCTGATCTTTTAATTCTTTTGTCATCTTATCCAGCGACTGAATTTTGATCATGTGACCTTGGGGATGCCGCAGCGTTCATGAGTGTGAAAAGTTATAAGCCACTTTTTTCAGTGCCATTGTATCTTCCACGTGGTCACTAAATGAAGCATTGCAACGTCTTAATTGGGCTAGCTGATCCATGTTGGATAGCCTTCTAATGTAACAGTAGGAGGCCCTTAAGAGTTAGTGGCATTTTTATTGCACCAAATCTAGTTATGTGCGTTGTATTGGTTTCGCCCAGTTCTCACTTCCCAGGCATTTATTTTGTGGACTGGGGAAGATATTTCCCACTTTTCTCCTATCACGCTGGGCCTTTGTGTAGTGTGCCAAGACCCCCTTCAGAAAAGTAGAAGTAGGTCTGGGGGGTGGGGGGGTGGGAGGAGAAATAAGAACAATCCCAATTTCATTTCCTTGCCTTCTCTTCTAATTAAAATGACTTGACTTCAATTAAAATGATCTCTTTCCGTGTGCGTCCTAGCGTTTCTATAATTAAAATTTAAAATTAAATCATTCTATGGAAGACGGAGGGCCTGCCTTGCTTGTGCCTGTCTCTTTTCCCTTATGGAAAGGCTCCGATCTAGAGGCTTTGGAGACAACTCAAAGACTGCAACTAATCCAAAGTTGGCGTGGTTACAGCAGAGGTCCCCAACCTTTTGAGCACCAGGGACCGGTTCCGTGGAGAGAAGTTTTCCCATGGACCAGAGGGGGCCTGGTTTCGTGTACTGCCTGCATCCCATGGATGGGGCTTCGCTTGTTTGTGCGGCCCGGTTTCTGACATGCCATGGCCTGGTGCCGATCCATGGACTGGAGGTTTGGGACTCCTGGGTTACAGGTAAGCCTCAACTTACAACAACATTATGGAACCCATAATGTCCATTGTTAAGCAAGCCAGTTGTTAAGTGAGCTATGTCCCCTACTACAATTTTTTTTGACACAGCTGTTAAGCAAGTCAGTGCAGTTGTTTGTTAACCGAATCACGCAGCAGCCGTTAAGCGAATGTGGATTCGCCCCCATTGACTTTGCTGGTTGGAAGCCAGCTGGGAAGGCTTAACTCTGCAGCAGGAGGCAGCTTTCTCTCTCTCTCTCTCTCTCCCTCTCTCTCTCTCTCTCTCTCTCTCTCTTTCCCTCCCTCTCTCCCTCTTCCCCCCTCTCTCTCTTTCCCTCCCTCCCTCTCCCTCTCCCCCCTCTCCCCCCCCTCTCTCCTATTTGGAGAAAGTAGGGTTGCCACTATGAGATGAGCCTCCAAACGCCAAGTTGAACAGCTGAGCGATGGATGGAGACTCCGGGAGGGGGTTGGAGGTGACGTGCAGAGAGGCAGGGATCCTCTGCAGAAAACCTGATCCTGGAGCTGAGAAATGAATACCGCTCCCCGTGGGATTTCTAGCGAAACTGATTTCTAGGAAAGTGAATACAAGAGGATCTTTGTCTCTGGCGGCTGCAAAGTCACGCCAGACCGTTGCAGTAGTGAAGGATGAATAAGAAGAACAGCGCTGTTACTATGCAAATCCCTCTCTGGCACTTTCTCAGAGCAAAAGCCTTGAATTCCAGCATCCATCAAGCTTTTCTTGATGAGCAAAAGGACTCCAGGTTTCGATGGCCTATTTTGCATGCGATTTCAGTCCGTTCTTCTGTCATCTCCACCGGTAAAATAAAATAAACGTGTGGCTGCAAAGCGGCGTAGGGGTCAGCTTTAAAATGAGAACGTTAAAAAGCACTGCAAGTTGAGTGACTTGAGTGATCCATTGTAAACTTTGTAGGAGTTGGGTTGAGCAAATTGCGTACTGTCCCAGGGTTTTTAGTTTAGTAAATCCAAGAAATAAAAATTAATAGTAAATATGCATCGAACCTCTCTCCCCTTTTAAACCAATGGTCCTAATGCAGTTTCTTTGGACATAGAACCAACTAAATAGGTTGAAGTTCAGCTCCCCTCATTCCCAGCCAATATGATGGAAGTTGTAGACTTACACATTTGTTCTACTGAATAGCATTTTAAGAAGAAAAAGATCAGTAACATGGATTTATGAGCCAGAATAAAACACATTGTATTTAGCTGTAATTAGGGTTGTGTTTTTTTTTCTGAGGGTTTAAATTTATTAAGTCAGAGGTCCCCAATTTTTTGGGCACCAGGGACCAGTTACATGGAGAGAGTTTTTTTCTGCAGACCGGAGAGTGCGTGGTTTTGTGTGCTGCCTGCTTGTTTGTGTGGACCGGTTGCTGGCATGCCACGGCCTGGTACCGGTCCACAGACCAGGGGTTGGGGACCCCTGTATTAAGTGACGTGACATTAGGAGAAAACATCTCCCATTGGGAGAAATTTTCCAACTACAATTTACTCTCAGTATTATTGCTGCATTGTAATGTCTTTTGTTGTTGTTAAATGCGAAGTCATGTCCGACCCCTCACGACCACATGGACAACGTTCTTCCAGGCCTTCCTGCCCTCTACCATCTTTTGGAGTCCCTTTGAGCTCACGCCTACTGCTTCAGTGACTCCATCCAGCCACCTCATTCTCTGTCGTCCCCTTCTTCTCTTGCCCTCAATCTTTCCCAGCATTAGGCTCTTCTCCAGTGAGTCCTTCCTTCTCATTAGGTGGCCAAAGTATTTGAGTTTCAACTTCAGGATCTGGCCTTCTAAAGAGCAGTCAGGGTTGATCTCTAAGACTGACTGGTTTGATCGCCTTGCAGTCCAAGGGACTCGCAGGAGTCTTCTCCAGCACCAAAGTTCAAAGGCCTCAATTCTTTGGCGCTCAGCCTTTTTTATGGTCCAACTTTCACAGCCATACATTGCAACTGGGAAGACCATAATCTTGACTATACACACTTTCATTGGCAGGGTGATGTCTCTGCTTTTTAGTGTGCTGTCTAGATTTGCCATGGCTTTCCTCCCCAGGAGCAAGCATCTTTTAATTTCTTGGCTGCAGTCCCCATCTGTGGTGATCTTGGAGCCCAGAAAATTAATCTGTCACTACCTATTTGCCAGGAATTGAGAGGGCCGGATGCCATGATCTTGGTTTTCCTAATGTTAAGTCTTTAGAAATTACTATACCATAAGTTTTATAATATAAATACTATAATGGATTTCCTTATAAGTATTGAGTTGTTGTTTTTTTTTAAAAAAAGCACTTTTCGTTGCTTCTGTCTCGGTGAGATTCTTTGACAGTGATGGTGGTGGAACTTAAGGCACAAAAATTTGAGAGCCACTGAACTATGTTATATTCTCCCGGTCTTCTGAGTAATTTGAGTTAAACAGATCGAGATATTTTACTTAATCATTAGGTCTGTATCTCAGCAGCATTCAATTTTGGATCATTTGCACACACAAAAATTGCTGCATATTATTGGCTTATTCTAATGTCTTCTTTTAAAGGATTGCCAGTCCTGAGCCATGATCCATGCACCTGTATATTTAATTAAAACTTCCCTGAGGACAGCAAATAAAAATAGCAGTATTGTAGGATTACACGGAGCTTAATAAGGATAGTGCTTTTTTGTCTTATATTGAGCCCTATTGATTGATGGACCTTGAATGTGATTAAGTAAACAAACATGTACTTTTGGGTCATTAAGTCATAAAAAGTAGTCGGCCTTATGTAATCGTTAACGGTCTATGTCTCTTCACTTTGCACTTTGGTTAAAAGGTTCTGTTAGATCATCATTTTGCTATACATTTTTTTTTGTAAAACCTTTGCTATTGAGTTTGAAACACTTTTGGTGCAGGGGAAGAGGAACATTCCCTTTTAAAAACTTAAAAGGTTAAAAAAAGGTAAGGGTTTCCCATGCCAGTCATGTCCAACTCCAGGGGGCGGTGCTTATCTCCATTTCTTAGCTGAGGGAGCCAGCGATGTCTGAAGATGCTTCCGAGTTCATGTGGCTGGCATGACTGTACGCCGAGGTGCACGGAACACTGTTACCTTTTCACCAAAGTGGTACCTATTTATCTACTTGCATTTGCATGCTTTCAAATTACTAGGTGGTCAGGAGCTGGGGCAAGGACAGGAGCTTTCCCCATTACATGATACTTGGGTCTCAACCTGCTGATCTTCTCGTTGATGAGCCCAGCGTCTTAACCATGCTCCTCTCAAACTTACCCTCCTCTTAAAAATATGGAAGTCATACAATCCAGCTTTCGCAACAGTAAATTCCCTAAACTTGTGATTCCATATTGGAGAGAACAATCTTCTAGCAATCTTTAGAAGGAGGAGATGCATTTCTTTCCCTGTTTTTAATCTTCTGCTTCCTTCTTTCTGGACTTCTTTCCATCTCATCCACAAATTCAGGTTGTTGTTTTTTTTCCTTTTCACACTTTGAATTTCCATGCCAGAAAGAGCGAGCCCGGTTTAGCGTTTAGACTTAAATTGCAGAGATCTGAGGTCAGCCACAATATTCCTTGCCACTATCAGATCAGCCACTTGAGCTCATCGTCTTGCTTTGAACCTTGTTTGCATGTCTCCGGGTGAACTGAAGAAGTACTTTGATCTTCTTAATCTAATCTACGCTTATTGCTAAGCGACAGGATCTAGACTGTAATGAGAGAATTAAACTGGGGAAGCAGCCATGGCATACAACTTTGGCAGTTTAATCAGCGACTAGTAATTAACAACAGTAAGAGCTGAACTTTAATTGCCCAACGAACTGAACTGCAGGGATAAAGTTTGAAGCTACCAACCATGTTAGCTTTCATGGAAAACCTAAAGAGGAAGACGAAGGTACTTAACAAAGTGTGGTCTACCACTTCAGACTCACTGGGAAGAATAGTTTTTAATGTCTGTGGAGAATGTCAGTCATCCAGGTCCTAGTTGTCTCAAAGGTGCGTTTTCAAAAGATCAAGATCACATAAAGTGTTAATACCACTTTACAATGCCTTGCTAAGGCCACACTTAGAATACCGCATTCAGCGTTGGTCACCATGATGTAAAAAAGATGTTGAGACTCTAGAAATAGTACAGAGAAGAGCAACAAAGATGATCAGGGGACTGGAGGCTAAAACATACAAGAAACGGTTGCTGGAATTGGGTATGTCTAGTTTAATGAAGAGAAGGATGAGGAGTGACATTATAGCAGTCTTCCAGTATCTCAGGGGCTGCCCCAAAGAAGAGGGAGTCAAGCATATTTTCCAAAGCACCTGAAGGCAGGACAAGAAGCAATGGATGGAAACTAAACCAAAGAGAGAAGCAACCTAGAACTAAGGAGAAATTTCCCAATAGTTAGAACAATTAACCAGTAGAACAACCTGCCTCCAGAAGCTGTGAATGCTCCAACACTGGAGGTTTTTAAGAAGAGACTGGATAGCCATTTGTCTGAAATGGTATAGGGTTTCCTGCCTGAGCAGGGGGTTGGACTAGAAGACCTCCATGTCCCTTCCAAGTATTATTATTATTATTGTTAGGGTTAGGGTTATTATTAGGCAGCTGGACTGGTTTTTTTTTCCTGGAGGAAGATGTTTTGCTTCTCATCCAAGAAGCTTCATCGGTTCTAGGAGACAGTGGTTCTGAACTGATGAAGCTTCTTGGATGCCAAGCAAAACATCTTCCTCAAGGAAAAAAAAGAATAGTCCAATTGCCTTTTGAAAAAGCATCTTTGAGTTTTTAATGTCCTTTACCACCGAATACAAGGCAGTGCGGCGCAGGTTAATGCAATATATTGCAATGTCACACCATGCCGTAAAGTGCAATACAATATTCATTGTAAGTAGAAAGCTAACCGTATTGGACCTTGAGTTTTTTGCTTCCTATATTAGTTTTGTGACAGCGGGGGTTTTGTTTCTATTTTTAAGAAGCTCCATCCCTCCCTTAATTTCTCCAGTCACCTCAATCTGCCGCGTAGATGAGTTTAAAGAAAAATCTTGGGTGTTCTGATCGACAATCAATTTAAAGAGAGCTGGATTTTATTCCCTGCGGTGTTTTTGGTTTTCTAGGAACTGATATTGTTTATTTTTGTTTCAGACACATTCCCAGTATCTTTCAGGAACCCATGATTATAGCTAGTGGGGCTCAGAATTGTCTTCTTCTGCATCCGTTTTTAGCCGAGTGGTGTTTAACGCCTGGCCACAGAAGACAAGTTGTGAAAGGCTTCCTTTAAAAAAAAAAAGTATATATATCAAACCCACAAGAGCAAAAACAAAAAACTCTCTGTGCACATTCACACCTCTCTGCTTGCTGTCTTTCAAGCTGCTTAATTCTGTCTAGACTTCAGAACAAAAAACTATTTTGGCACGTCAGGGACAGATAACTCTTTTAAAATGTTTATCCTTTCTTGTGTTTCTTTTTTAAAAAAATAATAGTAATAATAATCCGTGCAATATTCCAGTGATACGATCAGTAAACATTCAGGCCATCAGTAAAGGAGAACAATCTCTTAAGTCTTCTCCAGCCTGGTCCCTTTAGGTGTGTGTTAATACCACAAATCCATGGCTCTCGGTAAGTCTCTGTGCATTTTTGCATTGGCTGATTTCTCACTTGTATTCAAGACTGGAGAAAAGCTGTCATTTCTTTTTCCTTTCAACAGATTAACAGAGTTAATTAAACTAGAGATATCCAATATCCTGCAAACATTCCTTACATGTTTTAGCCTCCAGTCCCCTAATCATCTTTGTTGCTCTTCTCTGCACTCTTTCTAGAGTCTCAAGATCTTTTTTACATCGTGGTGACCAAAACTGGATGCAGTATTCCAAGTGTGGCCTTACCAAGGCATTGTAAAGTGGTATTAACACTTCACGTGGTCTTGATTCTATCTTGATTCTCTGTTAATGCAGCTTAGGACTGTGTTGGCTTTCTTGGCCACTGCAGCACCTTGCTGGCTCCTATTTAAGTGGTTGTCCACTAGGACTCCACACACTTGGAATATTGCATCCAGTTTTGATCCCACAATGTAAAAAAAGATCTTGAGACTCTAGAAAGGGTACAGAGAAGAGCAACAAAGATGATTAGGGGACTGGAGACTAAAACATATAAGGAACGGCTGCTGGAATTGGGTATGTCTATTTTAATGAAGAGAAGGATGAGGGGGGACATGATAATAGTGTTCCAATATCTCAGGGGTTGCCACAAAGAAGAGGGAGTCAAGCTATTCTCCACAATACCTGAAGGCAGGACAAGAAGCAACAGATGGAAACTAATCAAGGAGAGAAGCAACCTAGAACTAAGGAGAAACTTTCTGACAGTTAGAACAATTAACCAATGGAACAACCTGCCTCCAGAAGCTGTGAATGCTCCAACACTGGACGTTTTTAAGAAGAGACTGGACAGCCATTTGTCTGAAATGGTATAGGGATTCCTGCCTGAACAGGGGGTTGGACTAGATGACCTCTAAGGTCCCTTCCAACTATTATTATTATTATTATTATTATTATTATTATTATTATTACTATTATTATTACTACTACTACTACTACTACTACTACTACTACTACTACTACTACTCTGGGCTCAGGGGAGGAAAGGAAAGGATCTATTCTAACTGAGCAACCTGGAATATAATAAGCTTCTTCAGTTCTTAGACATTTAGCCTAAAGTGGGTTTGGGATTGCATGAACCAACCCATCATCTTAAATCATAATCTATCTACTGTGGAGTATCAGATTTTGGAGTACTGTATTATATCAGGGGTCCTCAATCTTGGCAACCTGACTTATGGACTTCAACTCCCAGAATTCTTCAGCCAGCCACAAGTCAAGTTGCCAAGGTTGGAGAAGACCCCTGTTTTAAATGAACCCTGCCATTCACAGCTTACTAAGTACTTAAAGCCTTGTCACGCTGTCTTCCCTCCCTTTTGGCTAATGTCTTCCAGAACCTTATAAAGTCTTATTTATTTAAAAGTTTTAACTTCAGGATCTTTTGAATGAAACTTTTTTTTCGGCGACAGCCGGAACGAGTTATTTGTCTACAGCTGCTTTTTCAGATATGTGTGATGCTTCTTCTCTAAACATTACATGTTGTTTTTTTAATAAACAGTAAGCATTGTCTAAGTTTTTCAAAAATGGGGAAGAGAGTGATTTTGAGTCAATGGAAGAAATGAGCAGGGGAGAAGAAGCATTTAGTTTCTGCAGTGAAATGACAAAGGTTCTGAATTTTCCAGATCCTGGAACTTGGTTGCCATCGCACTTGAGGTTTGGGCAGAGGTTGCAACTAGTAAGTAACTTAGGGAAGAAGCTAAAACCCCTACAAGCTTTGGTGTACACCTGCTTGGCCATCTTCTCTAAATATTGTGACTCCCTTTCTTTGTGACCGCTCTCTGCGTTTAAATGCACAGTGGTGGTGATCACACCTCCTGCATTTCTGTGAATTTCAAAGCTCATGTAGTGTTAATTTCTGCTATTTTTAATTTTTGTGTGCAAGCCTGGTGTGTAAAATTAGGGCATGACTTAACGTAGAGTGTGGAAACATGGAAAACAGAAAACGTTTGCTACGGAGCCCAAATCAAAAGGTGGAAAGCACTGATAAGCAGAACTGATCTCTCTCTTTTTACCTTGCCTGTGCAATAGCTGCACAGCATGGGTAATGTAGTCCATTTTTATTGCCTCACAACAAGAGACAAAGCATCAGGCAGCTTGCTTCAAGTTCCAGTTTTCTGTGGTTTAATATGGTTCTCATTCTGTCCAAATCGAGCAAATGAAATATTCCAAACCAATATAATGAAGGCAGCTGTTTTCTTACTAGGCTAAAAGCATTAATTTTAAAATCTCTCTCTCTTTCTCTCTTTCTATATATCCCTCCCTTCCTCTCTCCTTTCCTCTCACCTATCAAATATCATCTAATCATCTATTATCTATATCTCTTGTCTGTCTGTCTGTCTTGTCTGTCTGTCTGTCTCTCTATATATCCATATCTCTCTCTCTCTCTCTCTCTCTCTCTCTCTCTCTCTCTCTCTCTCTCTCTCTCTCTCTCTCTCTCTCTCTCTCTCTCTCTCTCTTATCTATCTATCCTATCCATCCATCCATCTTCTATCATATTTCTCTAACCATCCATTTCACACCCTGGAAACAATGTATAGACTTGGAATCATGCCACTTGCTAGAAGGATATAAATACATTTCAGGATTAGCTTTGTATCTGTCAGGGCTTGGAAAAATGAAATGATGTTCTCCTAGCAGCAGAATCCGAACTTGCTAGCGTTGTTGCCAGCTGACAAATTCATACTGTATAACATTTAATTTCTCAACTTTCTTATCTGTAGTGAATGCCTTTTTACATTCTGGTTTTGTTCACAGAAAACTTTCCTTGTTCTTTTTTGTTATTTACCCTGCCCTTTCACTTCTTTCTTGTTAGCTTTCTAAAGCTCAGAGGTCTATCTCTGGAGTATTTTGAAATGTAGCCTGGCATTTCTTATTTTAAATACCTGGATCATCAGTTGCAAGGACAAATACCATAAAAAATATAAGTTTGAAGGGCAAAGTTTATTAGCAAGTCAGCCTTTTTCTCCTTCTCTCTCTCTCTCTCCCTCCCTCCCTCTCTCCCTCTCATCTCTTTTGCCTTCTTACCTTCTGCCCTTCCCTTTAGCACTTGTAGAGTTCAGCTTGGAACATGTTTTCGCTTGAATGTGATTATACCATGGAAGATTAATGATCTGAGCTGATTCAATTCACTGTGATGGAGGTTCACTTCCTGTGAGTTCTGGGTGTGCAGCTGCCCTACAGCTACTAAGTCTTCTCCACAAGTTCTATTCCAGTCCTTCAAATGGGGAATTGTTGGGGACAAGCCCTGACAGCTGGTGGAAGTCGGACGTGTCTGAGTTTGCAAAGAAGGTAGCAACAAGAATCTTGTATGCCCTTTTTAAAAAAAGAAAAGAAAAGTAGAAGACCTCAATGTCCAGCAATGTGTGTTCAGTTTACAAATCCAGAGACCTCAAGCTCTTTGCAGAGGGGAGTCATTGTTGTCCCATAGTAATAAATGGGAAGCATAAATCTTAATTTACATTCTTGACGAGAGTCAAATTGGGCACCATTTGCTTCTGTCCAGATCAGATCAAATTATTTCTCTGAAGGGCCAAATCTATATTTTAACTATATTGTGTGGCTGTTGCTTAGCACTAATCTTTAGGATGTTCACTTAGGAGACCTCAAGGTCTCCTAAAAACTGTTACCAAACTCTAGTTGCTTGACCCAGATTCAGGCCAAAGGAGCAGAAGAATCTTAAACAACCCTGCAGATGCTAACATACCTTTCTTTGTCCTAATGCCCTGCAGATATATGGAACTTTAATGCCAGTAATTTCCAGCCAGCACAAAATTTCCTCTCCAGACTGAGAGGATTTTGTTTTTTGTTTGGATTTATTTTTTTTTGTTTTGCATTGACTAATCTACAAGTAGACTTTTGCACAGTGCAATCTGATCATGGGACCGAGCGGCTCTTTCATTTCAGATGCCAGGCGAACTAGATTGCTTGCATTTGTGGGAAGACGGCTCTAGGACTGACCGGTTTGATCGCCTTGCAGTCCAAGGGACTCGCAGGAGTCTTCTCCAGCACCATAGCTCAAAGGCCTCAATTTTTTGGCGCTCAGCCTTTCTTATCGTCCAACGTTCACTGCCATACATTGCAACTGGGAAGACCATAGCCTTGACTATACGCACTTTTGTTGACAGGGTGATGCCTCTGCTTTTTAGTGTGCTGTCTAGATTTGCCATGGCTTTCCTCCCAGGGAGCAAGCGTCTTTTAATTTCTTGGCTACAGTCCCCATCTGCAGTGATCTTGGAGCCCAGGAAAATAAAATCTGTCACTACCTCCATTTCTTCCCCATCTATTTGCCAGGAATTGAGAGGGCTGGATGCCATGATCTTGGTTTTCTTAATGTTAAGTTTCAACCCAACTTTTGCACTCTCCTTCTTCACCCGCAACAAGAGGCTCTTTAGTTCTTCTTCACCTTCTGCCATTAGAATCTCTTAATTAGATTTAAATAATGGTCCAGCACATTCATAGTATTTCACTATCTGTTTTTGGCAGTACACGTGCTAAGATGTGTTCCCTTCATATTAGTTGCCTGCAGCCATGTTCATGCTAAGTTTTACAGGAGGCTTGGAGAAGATCATCTTTCTAGCTGCTGTCCTCATTGCCGTGTCTTGCATGCCTTCTCCTGTAAGGTACAGTTTGAACAGCTGAAGACTTCAAGATGGACAGAAGAAGCTTCTGCTTCTCCTGAAGGGAAGGTCAAGTGTTGTAGTGACAAGGGCCAATTCATGCAGGCATTGGATCTAACCTGGGTCATCTCATGAAGCTCTCTGCTGAGAACCAAGTGTTCTTCAAGAACTGGTCCTGAGTAAACTGATTCTCCCTAAGGTAGTAGCCATTACTTTTATTAACCTAAATGGAGAAGGTTTCTGCTTGTGTCCTGATCTTACATAAATTGGTCTTCCCTTTGCCACCAGTTGTGCAAATCATTCTCTGACTGAGGAATCCTCTGGAGTGTTATCGTGTTATTTAACATGCATCTTCTTAAAGCCAACAAGTTAAGTCATTAGTAGGGTTAAAAGACTGTCACAGCTGGGATTAGATCCTTGCCTTCTCAGGAAGCATCTAAAACTTCTACCCACTAATTTCTTCTGCCATAGTCAAGGTTGAGTCATCCATGGATAGGAGAACTAGTTCCAATTACAGCTGTGCCTCTGATCAAGAAATTGAAATGAGTAGGAAAATAAAAATCATGTCCTGCTTACTCTTCTCTGGATGTGTGTGGCTGATTGCTGGTTGAAGTTGCATGTTGATTAGTCTGAGCTTTTGTCTACCACAGTCCATTCAATATTGAGAACCGGATCTACACATTTTGAGTCGATCTTCTCATACGCTCCCGCTGAGGTGTGTGTGTGTATGTGTGTGGCCTTTGTATAACTGCCTGCAGCACTTTCTTATTTCACATTAAAAATATTTGCATAGATAGAAGATGAGAGGGAGTCAGCCGTGGGCCACCCGAGACAAGTAAACAACTTATTTACATGGGTTTTCAATCTTTGTAAATACAGGGATTTGTGACTTTGGGAAATGGCAGTCTCCAGTCCATTCCTGATGGATGGCTTGGGAAGCGATATATCCATCTAATAAATCTGCCAGCAACTTTAATCCTCTTTCCAGAGCAGCAAGTACAGAAAATGGGTCATTCCGGGATCTCCTACAAAACTTTTAAAAAATTGCTTTGAGCCAACAAGAAAATGTCATGCTTTTGTTAAGTTTAAAGGCTTGAGGAAGCCATAACACTGCTGATTACTTGAACATAATTGAGCAAGCAGGAAAAGGCTACAGAATGATGTATTCCTTCCCCAGCCTCATGTCCTTTTGGGACCTCCCCCAGGCTACTGAAGCACCAATTTTCCAAAATGGGTTTAACAGCAATTCAGGACTTAACCATACATTATTTTTTAATGCAGAACTAAATAAAATTGGGCCATAGTTCAGTAGCAGAAGTTCCTTTTTTGTGTTAAAAGGCACCAGCTTCTATTTCTCAGATCTTCAGGTAGAGTTGAGAGACACTCTTGTCTGAAAATAATTATAGGTAATGCACTGAACAAGATGCAAAGTTAGATTTTTTTTTCTCATGGTTCCAGGCCATACTGTGTTTTGATCTGCTATTTCTGGGGATGGGAGACCAAGGCAAGGGACAATGATGCCCTTACAAGTGAGAGGATCTGATTTGGTGATAAACCTCTGTACCTTTTGAGTTTGTAGCCAGTCAAGTGAGGTTTGGCTTTGTGATTAAAGCACACTAACTAGTTTGAAAGGTTTTATACCCTTTGAGAATTGGCTTTCATGCCCAAAGTTGGGAGGAAATGACACTGCCTATGTTCAGCCATCTTTGATAAGATTTTATGGATGTTAACCAGGAGGCAGTGGACAGCCCAACATGAAACCCATCACTTTCCCATCCCTGGAGGAAGGTCAGAAATTCATGCCGTTTGCCCAAGCTTAAAATTTATTGTAAGCTATTTTGGAGATTCTGGCTTAAAAAAAAGTTGGAAGGGACCTTGGAGGTCTTCTAGTCCAACCCCTGCTCAAACAGGAAACCCTTTACCATTTCAGACAAATGGCTGTCCAATCTCTTCTTAAAGACTTCCAGTGTTGGAGCACCCACAACTTCTTGAAGGCAAGTCATTCCACTGATTAATTGTTCTAACTGTCAGGGGGGGGGGAAGTGTGTTCAGCTCATATATGAAGGCGATTTTATTTGGAAGGGAAATAGGAGAACAAAGGGGAAATTGTTCTCACATCTGCTTAACTTAGCCAAGTTGCAGATGTGTTTAAAGTTCAGGTGAGACAGAAGAAAGAACCAAATGATTTTTTTCTCCCTCTGCAGACATTGGCCCAGCTTCCTTTCCTTACCTTTACACTGCATTATGACCCAGTTCCACAGCTGATTGTATTGATCGATCGATTGATGTTGCCATACTGATTATGGTGGATTCACCAGCTAATGGAGAAGGGCAACTAAAAAGGCATTCTAGCATGGAATCACTATATGGGAGGAAAAAGCAGACCATTGAAGCCTTTATCTGGCTTGTTCCTAAAGGAATACAGTCAGCCTGGCAAAATTCTTGTAAAATAGGTGATCAGCAATAAAGAAATTGCTTTGCCCTATGATTAGAATTGGTCGGGTTGCTTGCGTGCCTGACACTGATGAAGGGAAAATGTCCTTTCAAAACTTGGAAATTAATTCAACTTCATTAAAAAAAAAGAATATTGCTGTAATCTGGGAACATTGAATCACTGTGTTACGCTATTTTAACTTAGATAAAGATATGCCTAGTGAGGTCTTAAACCTCTCATTAAACCATTTCGCAGATGACCAGATGGATTCTATATAAGTCGTCTTTCAGATTAAAAACTCTAAAATAACCCAAGCCATTTGCTCAGTTTGCATTTGCAGTCTGCAAAGCTCATGGTTTCTTAAAGACAAATTCATTTTGGATTGATTTTGGTTTATCTTGTAGTCCCTTGCATTGCATTCTGGTGTGTGATATCTTTCTCATCTTATTTCATCATAACTTAACTTTTATCTTCCTGTTCATGTTCTTACCTTATTTTTCCTTTGTTTTTATTTTGATATGTTTGGCGAATCTGTGACTTGTAATAAAGTATGCAGATTCTGCCACAAAGAGAAAATCACTAATGAGCAGTCTATGGAGATTCTCAATCCTCCAGGTCATGGTTGTCTCAAAAGGTGCTTTTCAAAAAGCAACTGGATTTTCTTGGTTTGTTTTCCTTTGAAAACATTTTGCTTCTCACCCATGAGAAGCAAAACATTTATTAAAAGGGAAAAAAACCAAGAAAGTCCAGTTGCCTTTTGGAAAAGCACCTTTGGGACACCAAGAGCCACTTCATCAATTGCTAAAGAGATCCTCACCAACCTTCAGACAGGAAGGTGGTGCAGAGAGTGGTGAGGACGGCAGAAAAGATTATTAGCAGTTCACTCCCTTCCATCCAGGACATGGCGTATAAGCAATGTTTGAGCAAGGTCCGTAAGATTGGCTGAGATGCTACACATCCTCTTCACGACCTGTTTTCTTTGTTACCTTCTGGGAGGAGTGGGCTCCGTGGTATCCGAAGCAGAACATCCAGATTCAGTCACAGTTTGTTCCATATAGCATCAGCCTTGTCAACTCTCAAGTTTCCTCCCTCCTCTATGTATTCAAAATGGACAGTGATCAACATATATGTGTCTATATATGCAATAGTGGCGAATATCAGTAGCTCGGGTGTAGGATGAGGGCGAAGATTCATTCTCCGAGCTTGTGGCTTGGTTTCCGAACGTTTCGTTACCAGGCTAGGAAACACCTTCAGTAGAATTTAGGGGAATCATCCCAC
Source organism: Vipera ursinii (assembly GCF_947247035.1). Taxonomy (NCBI): domain Eukaryota; kingdom Metazoa; phylum Chordata; class Lepidosauria; order Squamata; family Viperidae; genus Vipera; species Vipera ursinii. Next base: position 9,309,822 of record NC_139524.1, on the reverse strand, counting down.
AAGTTTGGAGAACAAACCCTCACCCTCATACATGTGTGTGTGTGTGTGTGTAAATTATTCAAATTGCTAATAAAGAATTAGGGAGGCTGATATGGCCATTTCGAACTTATTTTGTTCTCATCAGTCAGTCATACCCTTTATCTGAGATTCTAACCTGGGCTAATTATATATTAGGCAGTTGTTTTAACCCCTAGGCCATGGGCTCTTTCTCTCTTTATTAGCTAGGAAGCAAGGGGGATATATGTGTTAAGTATTTGTCAAGTCTTTTGAATACCTTGCTGGTTAAATCATCTTTCCTGTTTCAGCCTAACCCGAGGCTATCCGCAGGCTATAGTCACAACTTACGACATTTCATTATTTGTGTAAATTATTCAAATTGCTAATAAAGAATTAGGGAGGCTGATATGGGTAAATATATTCTTTCTTTTGACAACAGGCAACAGAATTTCATTTTTAATGTGTGCCAGTGTGCTCCCAGTAAAAAATGATAAAGTCTTTCTCTTTCTCTCTCTCTCCCTCCCTCCCCCTTCAGACGTATCAGTTTTTGCTTCAGGAGAGTAATTGCCCAATGGATCTGCAGGTTGCAGAACAGCTGTATTCTTGAGGTTTAACAGACGTTTTCCGAAAGCACCATTTAGAAACACTATGAAGCAATTAATGGTTTCATCAGGAGCTGCCTGGCAGTTGTTAAATTTTGCAGCTTTGCTGGCTAGCCTTTCGTATAACGCTGTCAATTATTTAAAAAATTGACATCAGCTAATTCAAATTATACCATAGCTTTAGAAGCCTTCCTGGCAGGATCCATTCTGTTCCCAGGGACCACATATTCATCCAACCTGCCTCTGTGAAGAAATTCTTTGTAGCTCTCTGCGTCCTGCCTCACTCTTGGAATGAGATGATGGGGATGTCTCAAAGGTGCTTTTTTCAAAAGGCACCTGGGCTATTTTTCCTTTGAGGAGGAAGAGGAGGAGGAGGAAGAGGAGGAAGAAGACCTTTTGCTTCTCATTCAAGAAGCCTCATCAGTTGCGAAGCTTCTTGGATGAGAAGTGAAATGCCTTTTTCTTCTTCCTCAAAGAAAAACAGTCCAATTGCCTTTTGAAAAAAAAAACCACCCTTTGAGACAACTATGACTTGGATAGCTAAGAATGTTCATAGAGATGATGGAGATGAATAACCAGACATGAAATTTCACAGCGATTCAAATTTGTGGATAATCTCAGACTCTGAGAGATTAAAAGTGACTATTTCCCACCAGGGTTTGCACTGTAGTATAAATGATTTACTGCAGCCATCCATTTTTGCTGACTAAGTCTTTTTTCTGATGTCAGCCTTAGAGATGAGGAAAGAGAAGAACTAAGGGGTTGTTGCTGTCTACAAGGAAACCACCAAGCTCAGAGGGCATCAAGGACTCTGCAGTTCAACCCTGAGCTACAAATATTCTCTTCTGTTAGTATCTTCACTATCACATTGTGAAGTGAAGACTGCTGGTGATCTAATCCATAGGTCCCCAATCCCTGGGCCACAGACTGGTACCGGTCCATGGCCTGTAAGGAACCAGGTTGCACAGCTAGAAGTGAGCGGTGGGTGAGCAAACCCTACTGCAACTGCACATGTGTGGGATCTAGCTTGCACACTCCTCTTCTCTCGCCTCTGTCTGTGGAAAAAATGTCTTCCATAAACCTGGTTCCTGGTACCAAAAAAGGTTAGGGGGACGATTAGATCAATGTCCCCGTAACCTTTTTGGAACCAGTTTCATGGAACTAAGCCATGAATGGTTTGGCTGAACATACTATCCCCGCTCAGGCTAGTGGAGTACATGAAGTATGATAAAACATCACTGTGACTTGTCACAAATTAGCTGATATGACATAGTCCATGGCTTCATTAATCTTTTAGCAAATGCCATGAGGTTCCAAAAAAAGCAGATCTAAAACAGAACTAACTTCCACAGCAGTATCTCTGTTACAGTCACTTTGTTTTTGCCCTGACACACATGTTTGAGATGAATCAGGGACACAGATCAGGGGAGATACAGCCACTGGTTTTCTTGTTGTTGTGTTTAAAAACAAAACAGGGATGGTCAGCAAGCCACTACAAAGGTTGATGGAATAAGATCTGGTAAGCATGGCTAACACTAAGTCATGCTTAGCATTGCTGTATAAACAAGATCAGTGCTTAAGTTTCGTTATTTTGCTGTTTCCAGGGTTTTTGCTTATTAGAGTGAAAAGTATACTTCTGAGATACAACCACCATAAAGGAAGCTAAGTCAGAAGCTGGGTGTTGTTGACCTCGGCTTTCACACACTTAGCATTTTCCAGATGTGGATGGAAGAAGCATCATCCTATAATTCTCAACTGTTAGGTTTTGCGCTGGTTCAGAATTCTCGGGGGTGCCGTCCCATGATTTGGAGGTGGTCAGATGTGTGAAATCTGATTTATTCAGTGGTGCAAATGCATGTATAGAGACATGCTAGTACAACATAAGGTTGTATAGTGTGGAGTAAAGCACTTTGACGGGGTATCAGTCTTTGTTACACAAGCTTCTTCTTTTGAATGCATGTTGTGTTTTGATGCCATTAAGTTATAGTCCTCCTCCCACATTTTAGTGTGCATCTGTTAAAGCATTTCCCAGTTCTTTTATTTTCAGCCTTCAAGCCTAAACTCTGAATTTGTTCCAACCGATGTAGAGCAAGTTTGTTCCAACTTTCTGCGATGCATTCTTTAGAGGGACAGGCAGAATAGGCGCATCAATGGAAGTCTTCTATTGAAACCATCCCTGTTTCCATTCATCTTCACACAGGCATTATGTATGATTTCACACTGAAAAACTATGGAAAAAATACAGTTCTGGGTCTAACGGTGCTAAGGTTCCCCCCCCCCACACACACACTTTGGGATTCTGTAAATTTGAAATTGGACAGAGATGTTTCCTCGCTGGAACTGTCAGCTGGACCACATCAAATTACAAGTAAAAACTTTCTTGAAGTGGTAGAAGAGTGGAAAATACTACGCCCAAGGGGGCGTAGTATTATTTATTCATTTATTTTTTATCATCTCCCCGAAGACTACAAGAACAGTAGATGGGACATATTTTTGCAAGTGGGTGAACCTTCTTCTTAAATATGTTACTTTTCTAACGATTGAGGGCTAGAGGGCTCATGGCGGTAGTGTCATCGGAGGGGACAGAGTCAAAATTTATATTACTGTTTTGGGAAAGTTGTGATTTTAACAGCAATAGACGTTTGTCAGCTGAACGTTGGGGGATCCACCCCTCTCATCTGGTGCTGAATTTCAATGACGTGGTTTTGGGGGACTCTATTTGTGCATCTCCAGCCTGACTTAGTGTAATTCCAAGGAGGATTAGGAAGAATTGCTTTTAGGACCTCTGGGAACGTGTCCGCTGTACCCACTAGGCCAGGGGTAGGCAACCTTGGTTCTTTTATGACTCGTGGACTTCAACTCCTAGAATTCTTGAGCCAGCATGGCTCAGCATGGAAACCTCTCCCTTTTCCCTCAGCATGGCTGGCTCAGGTATTCTCGGAGTTGAAGTACACGAGTCATAAAAGAGCCAAGGTTGCCTAGCCCTGCACTAGGCTTTTCCTTTTATGGAACCACCATTTCCAGTTTATCCCACTGACCATGGCTTACTCTACCCATGGGGTTCTACATTGCAAAAGGGAAATTTTTGATTTGTCTTAAACTTTCTCCCTCTCTGTCCACTGTCTGAAACCCTGTTTTGAAACTTCTCTAGATTCTCTTGATTTATTCTCTGGAGCTGTGGTGGCAAACCTATGGCACGCGTGCCGTCGCCTCTGTGGGCACGTTTGCCATCGCCCCAGTCCCAGGCCTTCAGCTGGGTTTTATAAAACCTTTTTGCTTTAGGCCTCCGCCGCTGTGTGCAAAAAAAAAAAAGGTTCAATCGATCAATCAATTTCAACTCGCGGGGAAAAAAAAGATCTCGCAAAGTTGGAATTGATTGATTGAACTTTTTAGTCCCGCCCAGTCTGTGTTACCACCGCAGCCACGCCCACCCAATGGGCCACACCCACCCAATGGGCCACGCCCACCAGGCACCTGACGATACATAAGTGGGTTTTGGGTTGCAGTTTGGGCACTCGGTCTCTAAAAGTTTTGCCATCTAGACTTTACTTTGGGCTCAAAACTAGTTGCCTAATGATTTGTGCGTTCTTAAGGGCGCCTTTTGAAATTGATTGTCTTCTCCTTCTTCCTCCTCTTCAAACGGAAAAAGTTTTTTTTTCCCCTCTTTTAATAGCTCTATCTTCAAGTCTTTTCATGATGGTCTTTGACAGACCTTTGCAATAAAAAGTACAGTAAGAAGGGGAAACAGCTTAACCTACATTTTACAATATGTCTATAATGTCAAAGTTAACCAAGAGAGTGTTGCCTGATATTTGGTCAAACTGCTGTTCTTGACATAAGCAAGCTTCTAGCATGTCTATCTTAAGCAATAAACAAGTGGGCTTAGTGCAAACTACAGGTTCTATGTTTGAATAAACTTTTTTTTACTTCAGAGAGGGGCAAAGGTATGTGCCAGTCCTTCAGTATTCCATCTGCAGTCATATCTTGTTCTCCCTTTCCATCTGGCTTCTGAGATTTTAGCAGATGATGCCCATCTGCTCTCCAAATTACCAAGATTGCAAAGAACCTTTTCTTTTAATGTTTAAAGAAAATCGTCAAGCCACTGAATGCCACATCTTGTAATGCAGTTGTGGGGGTTTTCCCTTTTGCTCTGTGTGAAATATCCAAAGAAGAGGGAGTGACAAAGAAGAGGGTGTCAAGCTATTCTCCAAAGCGCCTGAGGGCAGGACAAGAAGCAACGGATGGAAACTAATCAAGGAGAGGAGCAACCTCGAACTAAGGAGAAATTGCCTGACAGTTGGAACAATTAATTAGTGGAACAATCTGCCTCCAGAAGCGGTGAATGCTCCAACACTGGACTTTTTAAAGAAGAGACTGGACAGCCATTTGTCTGAAATGGTATAGGGTTTCTTGCCTGAGCATGGGTTGGACTAGATGACCTCCAGAGTCACTTCCAGTTCTATTCTATTCTATTCTATTCTATTCTATTCTATTCTATTCTATTCTATTCTATTCTATTCTATTCTATTCTATTCTATTCTATTCTATTCTATTCTGCATCTGGAGGCAGCTTTGCAAAATGGTAGGAGTGAAATAAGAAGTGTTTGGATAATTGTCTCTGAAAAAGTCAAGACTGACTTGCTGCTAAAATGCTTGAAATACAACGATTAAGACCATAGAAATGAGCCATAGGCTGGATTCTTAGTGGGTAACATTAGCTCTCAAACAATTCTAAGCCAGAAGTCAATTTGTCTCGTGTTTTTTTTTCCATTTAGTTTGTTATTTGGGGCTGTTTGGGCGTTGCTTCTCCTGGCTGCCTTGCCTAAAGTTGCAACCTTTGCCTCTTTCTTCAGTGATTATATCCTTCCAATGTACTCATCCTTGCTCTATAAACTCATTTAGAAGTGCCCTTGCATCTTCTTATTTTAAAAAGTTACTCTCAGGTCTCATATACACATGCCGACATACTGTTAAGTCTGCAAAGAATTACCACAGACCATTTTTTAAAAAAATATTTAGCCTAACAATTACTCCTTTCTACAACTTTCCCCATTTCAGTATATCCAACTTATGCCTGCATCTGCTGGAAATTTTATCCAGGCATTAGCCACTTGAGATCCCCTTTCATATCTGGACTGAAGCCTTCCTTCCCTTAGTATATATCAACTGGGTTGTCATGTCATACTTAGATGTCTTTTAATTAACCATAGTTTATTAAATCAGTTGTAAATGGTTGAAAAACTCAAACTGAACATTGACTGAAGGCCAAGGAGGTTTCCTTCCAGAAATTTGTAAACCACAATTTATAATTTAGCATACTTAGATTAGTATGATTCCAGAACATCCTCCAGACCCAATGTGGCAGCGTAGTTTGAATATGATGTTTGAGGTGTACAAGTTTTTGAACCAAATTCCTGTGTTAGAATCTCCCATGTCTGGCATGGGGGGAAAAATTCACATTCATCAGAAGCAATTTTTCTCTCTTTGTGGGTGAATGAACTCCTTGTCTCTGTTGGGCTGAGAGAGAGACATTGGCCCAAAGTCACCCAGCTGACTTTTTATGCTTAAGGCAGGACTAGAACCCACAGTCTCCTGGTGATTGGCCCAAAGTCACCCAGCTGGCTTTCATGCCCAAAATGGGTTTTGAATTCATGATTTTCTGATGTCAACTCTGGTGCCTTAGCCACTAGGCCAGATTGGCTCTCCTTTAATATTTATTTATTTTATTTTACTTTATTTGTCCATGGGCACTTTCTCAGGATACTTTTCCTTCCTTCCTTCCTTCCTTCCTCCCTCCCTCCCTCCCTCCCTCCCTCCCTCCTTTTCCTTCCCTCCCCCCTTCCTTCTTTCCTTTCTCCCTCCCTCTCTCCTTTTCCTTCCTCCCTCCCTTTCTCCCTCCTTTTCCCTTCCTCCCTCCCTCTTTCCTTTTCCTTCCTCCTTCCTTCCTTCCTCCCTCCTTTTCCTTCCTTCCTTCCTTCCTCCCCTCCCTTCCCTTCCTCCTTTGCTTCCTTCCTTCCTTCCTCCCTCCCTCCTTTTCCTTCCCTCCTCCCTTCCTTCTTTCCTTCCTCCCTCCCTCTCTTCTTTTCCTTCTTCCCTCCCTCCCTCCTTTTCCTTCCTCTCTCCCTCCCTTTCTCCCTCCTTTTCCCTTCCTCCCTCCCTCTCTCCGTTTCCTTCCTCCTTCCTTCCTTCCTTCCTTCCTTCCTTCCTTCCTTCCTTCCTTCCTTCCTTCCTTCCTTCCTTCCTTCCACCCTCCTTTTCCTTCCTTCCTTCCTCCCTCCCCTCCCTTCCTCCTTTGCTTCCTTCCTTCCTTCCTTCCTCCTTTTCCTCCCACCTCTTCTCTCCTTCCTTCCTCCCCCTCCCTCTCTCCCTCCCTCCCCCCTCCCTCCCCAAGCTTTCCTGCACTCTTTTCTTTAAACAACTGCTGCGAGAGATTATGAGTTGGAATGTTCTTTGCAGCTCTTGGCACTCTTTGCACGTCGGATCCAGCTGCCTCTCCCACCCTCTTTCCCTGTGTCTGAGGCTTTCACGCAAGGAAGGCTGAGGAGCATCGGATTGCTTCATTCTGTTCTGATCCCAATCAAGTTCTGAGACTTGTGGCTCAGGTTTTCCCCACGGACTCGGTGCCCACAAGCAAATATGCCATGCCACACGGGCATCTTTTGTAAATAGAAAATCGCAAAAATGAACTCGACACTATGTTACATTTTATAATAAGCAGCTTAAAGCAATCGCTCTGCATCCTTTGCCACTCATAATGCTGGCCTTTTGTTAATTACTTGGTTGACGTTGGGCTAAGGTAAGGCTTACTGTAACTTCTGGCTCTGGAGTGTCTCTCGTCTCCAATCTGGTTTTTCTCCAGATGTGTTGTGGTTTAATTGTCAGTGTCTACATTGGTTGGGAACAATGGCAATTGAAATTAACACATCTGGGGGGGGGCGTCAGGTTGGAGGAAGCTGAATTATATGAAAGCTGGCCAATCTTATTACACTAGTAAGTAAGTACTGGTGCTGCTAATTTCTGCTTGACTATGACTTAGTTCTTTTAAAACATTCGACTGCTGTATAGCAAAAGTGCTTTTTGAGGAGACATGTTCTTCTTTGAAGATGTTTTGCTTCTCATTCAAGAAGCTTCTTCAGGTCTGACTGGATGGTGGGGAATGGAGGGATTTATATTCCTTGCAGACAGCTGGTCATTTGCATTCATTTAGAGAGTCGTTGAGGCTGCTTGGAGGTTTATCTGTGCCTTCAAGGTCACCTGAGTGGTACAAATGGGTGTGGAGCCTCCTTGGAACTACTGAAAGGACTGTGTTGTAGACTGGAGATAGATCTATCTCCAGACTGCATGGAATGTAAAACCCTTCCATTCCCCACCATCCAGTCAGAGCTGAAGAAGCTTCTTGGATGAGAAACCCAAAGTTTTCAAAGAAAAACAAGAAAATCCAGTTGCCTCCTGAAAAAGCACCTTTGGGATACCCATGACCTGGATGACTGAGAATCTCCATAGACATATAATATAGGAGTTTGTGTCAAGACAAATAATAGCCTTGGGGGTGTCTACCAACTATTAAGTGATAAACTCTGTTTGATTTAATGTTCTACCACTGGTTACTTAGAATAATGATGTCTGCATTGAATCATTGAATGTGTGGATTCCTGTTAGGGCAGGGGTCTGCAGCCTTGACAACTTTTAAGACTTTTGGACTTCAGCTCCCAGAATTCCTCAGCCAGCTTCTGGGAGCTGAAGTCCACAAGTCTTAAAGTTGTCAGGGTTGCAGACCCCTGTGTTAGGGTATCTTAAATATGCCTTTGTGCTGTGCGATTGAAGGGGTTTGGGGATGGGGTCCAATAGGGAACTGCAGCCAGTGCATTGTCATCTGATTGCAAAAGGCAAGCCAATCAAAGACATAGCTCTAGCAATACAGGTTGTCCTCAACTTACAAGAGTCTGTTTAGTGACGGTTCAAAGTGACAAGGTCCCTGGAAAAAAGGACTTAAGGCCGTTTTTCACACTTACGACCATTGCAGTGTCCTGGGGTCATGTGATCAAAATTTGGCTGCTTTGCAACCGGCTCATATTGATGACCATTGCAGTGTCCCGGGGTCACGTGATCCCCTGTTGCAATCTTCTGACAAGCAAAGTCAGTGGGGCAGTCAGATTCACTTAGCAACCGGGTGACTAACTTAAAAGCTGCAGTGATCCACTTAACAACTGTGGCAAGCAAAGTCATACAAGGGGGCAAACCTCACTTAGCAAATGTCTCATTTAGTGACATAGGTTTTGGGCTCAATTGTGGACTACCTGTACAGTATAACATCCAAAACTCATCCAAGTTCAATCTCATTTTTAAAATTCAAGTGGATTGTGGAATCAGGTAACACGTCCACTGTGTGTATTATACTGATAGACTCTCTGTATAGAAACATTGCAAGATCAGGTTGCATCAGTTTAAACAAATTTAGCCTGATAATCTGTTGCGTCTAAAGCAGTCGCAGCATGCCCTGACTTTTGAATGTGTTTTTTCTTACTTTGCTCCATTTGTTTTGTCAAAGGGGATGCCCTGCAGGCAGAAAAAAGTTAGAATCACGTTAGAGTTAGGTGTGGTTTTGGCTTTCTGCTTAGAGAAAGTAATTCTTCACTTCTTTGAAGGTGAATAAATCAACCTGGGCAAAGCTGTATTCCTGGCTTTAAGACAGCCAGCACCATGTTGTGTCTAAATATTGATATTAATTACAGTGGTTTACCAAAATATCTCATTTTTGTCAACCTGGTTTGCCCACGGGAACCAAATTGTATCCATTGGTTAAGCTATTTTTAAAAAAGGGAGAAGAAAAAAGCCACTTTTAGGGTTTTCAGCAGGAAATTTTGAACATTGGACAACGCCTGTAATTAAAGGGAATAATTGCATTTGTGGTCTACTAATTAAAGCATTATTAAATTGCCCTTAAGACTGCCTTTTTTTAATGTTGCAGCAAGCAGAAATCTGGAAACCAAAGCATGCTTCTATTTAGGTTTTAATGGGTGCAATGGGAAGTTAGAATAGTTAAACTGTTCCGGATAACTTAACATGCCTCAGACTAAACGCACCATAATGTTAGTTTATTTGAAGTTGGCTTGATGCTTTTGTGAAGCTATCCATAGCTAAATAAACTATGGCTTATTGGCACTTGGTCACTATGATCCATAATGTTTCAAACTATTAGTTATGGTTTGAGGCTCATTGGTGCATGCTTTGTGCGGAGAACATCTTGGATTCAAGGTTTAACTCTTCTTCAAGGCAATAAGCAATAAAGGGAACCACGATAGCAATAGTGCTTAGACTTATATACCGCTTCACCAGACTTTACAGCTTTCTCTAAGTGGTTTACACAATCAGCATATTGCTCCCAACAATCTGTGTCTTCATTTCACCGACCTCAGAAAGATGGAAGGCTGAGTCAACCTTGAGCTGGTCAGGATTGAACTGGCAGTCGGCAGAATTAGCCTGCAATGTTGCATTTTAACAATATTCTAACCACTGTGCTACTATGGTTATCATGATAATGTAGTCGATAAAGATATGGCCAGTTCCTGTTAGCTCAAGGGCTGCATCCAGCTTTGCATGGAATATCAAGGGTCTAACTCTCCAAGGGGGACAAAGTTAGGATTAAATTTTCAAGGCTCTTAGGGATGACACAGGGTTTCTCAGCAATGCCTAATGCACCATTTCCCCCCGAGTCAAGTGTTTGCTCCCATGCAGCCTGTGGGGGGTCTTAGAAGCAGAGAGGCTGGTTGGCCACATCACCTTAAGGGACATTCCAGGTGTCCCAAACAGATTATAATAGTAATAAAGTTGGAAGGGGTCTTGGAAGTCATCTAGTCCAACCCACTGCTCAGGCAGGAAACCCTATACCATTTCGGACAAATGGCTGTCCAGTCTCTTCTTAAAAACTTCCAGTGTTGGAGCATTCACAGCTTCTGGAGGCAGGTTGTTCCATTGGTTAATTGTTCTAGCTGTCAGAAAGTTTCTCCTTAGTTCTAGGTTGCTTCTCTCCTTGATTAGTTTCCATCTGTTGCTTCTTGTCCTGCCTTCAGGCATTGTGGAGAATAGCTTGACTCCCTCTTCTTTGTGGCAACCCCTGAGATATTGGAGCACTGCTATCATGTCCCCCCTCATCCTTCTCTTCATTAAACTAGACATACCTAATTCCAGCAACCGTTCCTTATATGTTTTAGCCTCCAGTCCCCTTATGTTGGCCTGGATGCATTTGACATTCATCCCTGCTTTGCTGTCAATCTAGGCTGAAGTAGAAAATGGGAACAGTTGAAAACAATGGTTTTGTTGTTTTCTTGACTGCAGTTGTGGCTTAGGGCAATATGTGACTATGACACATGATTTGCTTATGATTATCCTGGCTGTTTGTGCTTCTCTGTGCGCTCCCAGTCCAAGGCATCAGTCAGTGCTCAGAGATCCAGAGTGAGAACATTGAAAGGAAACAAAAACAAATTGGCATTAGCCAACCGAAATGCCAAGCTATTGAAGTGGTCAGCAGAATCATCATCATCATCATCTTCATCATCATCATCATCATCATCATCATCATCATCATCATCAAAAAGAACCTTACTTAGAAGTCACATGTCTTATTTGCAGGTGATAAAATATTCCAGTCTTGGTGGGAATGGAGAAGTCATGAAGTTTCTTGGCCTGAAAGACAGGCATAATCGATTTAGCTTCAAAGTAGAGAAATCGATTGGAATCCCTTCTGTGTCAATTCATCTTGTTCAACATAGCAAATGAAATTTGCTATCCTCTTTGTTATCACATGTTCTCAGTCACAGTCTAGTTCAGTGCCTTTTTTTTTCATTCCTTACATGGCTTTTTATTTCCAGAATAACCCCCAGGGCTTAAACCATGTGCACGTCTCTTTGCAAAAAGTAGTCTTATGAGTTACAAATGACGTACATAAGAATGGGTTATCTTTGTAGTCTTTTATGTAGCAAGGGGGAAATTGGAAAAGCCCAGCTGAGTTCAAAGTTAAGTGCCTTTAATATAAGGCTGGAAAACCTGCCTGAAAGTCTAGAGAGCCATTGATCACCATCATTGACAACAATTATAGTAGCCCTCGACTTAAGACCACAACTGAGCCCAAACTTTATGTTGGTAAGTGAGAAATTTTGTTGAGTGAGTTTTGCTCCATTTTACCATTTTCCTTGCCACATTTGTTTTTTTTAATTGAAAAGTTTTACAGTACATTTTATTTTTACCAAAACAAAACAAAACCCCTCCCAACCCCCTCCCCTCTTCCCACCCCTCCCCAACATCTCCCTCCCTCCCCCTCCCCCCTACCCAACTTCCCAGAGCTAAATACAAGGTATAAAAATACAAACAATCCTAGTCTACCATATGCAAACAACAATAAAGTATTAAATCTATCGCACTTTAACTCTTATAAAATAACTACAAGCAATATAAATATCCCATCAATACTTATTCAAATGCTAAGTGAAACTTTTTAGTCCCATATTTATTCTGAATATAATCAATCCGTCTTCTCCACTCCACAATATATCTCTGTTGCGAATGGTCTTTCAAGTACGCTGAGATCTTTGCCATTTCCGCCAGGTTGGAAACTTTTAAAGTCCATTCTTCTATAGTCGGCAGTTCTTCCTTCTTCCAATATTGCCCTACTAAAAGTCTTGCTGCCGTAATTAAATTCAACATCACCTTAGTGTCCTTGCCACATTTGTTAAGTGAACCACTGCAGTTGTTAAATTAGGAACACCGTTATTAGGTCAATCAGGCTTCCCCACTGACTTTGCTTGTCAGAAGGTCGCAAAAGGGGATCACACAACTCTGGGACACTGCAATTGTCACAAGTACGAACCAGTTGCCAAGCATCTGAACGTAGGCATGCTGCAATGATCAGAAATGTGAAAAATGGTCATAAGTCACCTTTTTCAGGGCTGTTATAACTTTGAATGGTCACTAAACGAACCATTGTAAGTCAAGGACTATCTGTGTTAGACTGCGTGCCACTTTTCAGTATAGTTATGGTTAAAGTAACTTGAATTTAATTTCAACATATCGTCCCTGGTAGCTGCCATTGCTCTCCTTCCCATTTCTCATTTCACATTGGGCTTTGGGGAGGTTTAAAATCAGCAAGACAGATTCTCAATTTTTCTGAATGTCTTCGGGGAACTTCTATAAGGATGGCTCTTTTTATCAATATTTCTATAATGTTGGAGACCTTGAGAACAGAATCAAATTAATTTTGCTTCCAGGTTCTTTAATATTCATCGTTGACTTGGTGAAGTTTCTCAGCTTTATGCTTTCCACTGTGAAGTCTAAGGAGCCTCAATTTAATAATGTGAGTGTACAAGACAGATAATGAATACTAGAGGCAGGGTATAAATAAATGCCTAAGTAAAATAAAACAATATTTGAGATTTAAGAATATAACAAGAGATGGCGTTTGATCTCATCAGCATGCAAATACTTCTTTCCTATAAAACGATGGACATTTGACTGTCTAAAATGCTTTCATAGACACAGCCCAATATATAGGAATTCATTGTCTTACAGTGCTGGAAGTTGTTTGCTGCTTCTGCATTTGAGAACATTTGGAATCTAAATTTTCTGAGAATTTTTGTTGCCTTTGAAGGAAGGAAAAATTAATCTGCCAGCTGTTTCCTTGTGCAAGCTGACTATTCTGGTCCTTGAGTTGTATGGTCTGTGAATCACCCGCTGGGAGAGTGGTAATTTTGGATAACCAACAGACATAGCAAACTGCTAGTTTGATTTTGGTGACTTGCCCACCACCCTGCTGTAAGTGAAAAGGGCAAATTAAAGACAAAAATAGAAGTGAAGTGCTTCCCCCAAAGTAGGAAAACCTATAATCTTCTATAGTGCCAACTTTGACTGCATTGGTTAAATGGGGGAAAAAAGGAGGCCTTGAATAACATAATTTCTAATTTTTGAAAAATACCTTCAGGGTCTAATCATTTGTCCGGTAATGGGAAGCTCTGATGAGCCTGAAAGCCACAAATTGCTTAGCGCAGAAGGTATGCATAAATTTTTGACTTCAAAAGGAGACAGGAAAATCTGACATAAAATTGCAAGTTCTTCTTCTTTGTACATGTGGAGTTATGATGTCCATCCATTATTATAGGCTGCAAGGGAGACGGTGTTCTCACAGCGCATTCCAAATGGGCAGTTTTTAAGAAGAGACTGGACAGCTGTTTGTCTGAAATGGCGTAGGGTTTCCTGCCTGAGCAGGGGGTTGGACTAGATGACCTCCAAGGTCCCTTCCAACTTCTTCTTCTTCTTCTTCTTCTTCTTCTTCTTCTTCTTCTTCTTCTTCTTCTTCTTCTTCTTCTTCTTCTTCTTCTTCTTCTTATTATTATTATTATTATTATTATTATTATTATTATTATTATTATTAATTATTATTATTATTATTGATCATCGCACAGTCAGCCAGATGTTCAGACTGGATTTGGCATTTTTGTCTACCTATCGAGTCCTTACCAAGGATCTAGGATAGGCAGTTGTGGATGTTTGATGGTATTACATATATCGTCGCAGGATCGAAGCAGTTCCTAGTAAAGCCGCTTTTTGCAATTGACTAACGGTGAATTTGTCAATGCCAGTGGTGTTCAAGTGGTGCTCCAGTTGTTTTGGGATTGCACCCAAGGTGACTATTACTATTAGTACTGCCCTTGCTTGCCTTTGCCACAGTCTTTCTATTTCTATTTGTAGGTCTTTGTATTTTGTTATCTTCTCTAGTTCTCCAGTTCTTTCTGCTGTCTGCAGGCACTGCCACGTCCACTATCCAGACTTTTTTTGTCTTTCTTATCGAAAATTGTTAAGTCCGGGGTGTTATGTTGCAGATGCTTGTCTGTTTGAATTCTGAAGTCCCAGAGCAGATGATGATGATGATGATGATGATGATGATTTATTTATTTAATTTAATTTATATACCGCCTTTCTCCCGAAGGACTCAGGGCGGTGTACAGGGCAATACAATAAAATACAATATACAAAAGTTAAAAATATTAAATACTACAGCCCAATTCAATAAGTTGATTGATGATGATGATGACTGATGATGATGATTAGAGTTGAAAAATAAACCCAAGGTATTACAAACCAGATCCTGAGATTCATAAAGCAATGGTGGTTTCCCCCCCCCACTACTTTAATTTTGCTACCTGCAAACCATAACTTAACCATAGAACTACTTAAATTCAATCCTCCAATTCAAACCAGGTCATAGAAAGAGCTGAGTCTGAAGTCGTGCCTGGAATGCATTGGCAGTAAGTAGCCAGGCACCTCCAGGTACATGGGGCCCAGCCCTCTTGGCCATTGACCAGGGAAAACATCTGGATGACACTAAACTGCCTGTCTCTGGAGTAGGTAGTCTTGAGCTAGATGGATGTATTTCCTTATCTGGAGACAAATCTGGAGACAGGTGTTTGTTTTTTTACTTTGCAGTTGCTGTTCATCATCCAGGCTATACTACCCCAATTTGGTGAGAATTCCCAGTGTTGTTGGTCAGCATGTATTTGAAATTATGGGAGATGCTTTGTAAAGAGAGGGGCAGGGTGGAGTTAAACAAATCATCAGTTTCGAATCATTGCATTCCCACAAACAGTCCATCTCCAATCCTTCCTGAATTCCATTGACCCTTATCTGGTGCCAATTTAAGTATTGAACTTTAGTGGACCAGATTCTTGTGTATAGGCTTGACCAATAAATCCTTTTTGAACTGCAATTTAATGTACGGTCCTGATTCTTTGTCACTGACATTAATCTAGTCAACTCAAGTTCAATACTAAATTGGTGCCATAATAAGGGTCAGTGGAACTCAAGAGGGGTTGAACTTGGACCATTTGTGGGAACATGATGACTCTAAACTGATGACATGCTTAACTCCATCCTCCCAGCTCTGCCTGTTCTTCTACACGTATAGATCTTCAGATGTATAGATCTGAAGTACACAATGTTAGGGGAGATTGAAACGAAAACAAGCGCCCTCATCATGTGCGGTAGACATGGAGGCCCTTCAGATAGTGTCATACTACAGTTCTAACTTTTGTCACCGTCGGTCATGCCAGAATAACCTTCTGGAGGTTGGAATAAGAAAGAAAACATTGCAGGCTCCCAGTCCTGAATTATAGAAAAGGAAGAACTTAAAAGACAAAAGAACTACTTAGGAGTGTATTTGGGGTGATGGGTTCCATGCTCAGGAATATTTTTGGATTCTTGACAGCTTCCCCACGTTCTGCCCCGTGAATATAAACGCTTCAGGCTTGGCCTTTGCTGTTCTACATATGAGCAAATTCTGAATTCATATTTTTTAAAAAAGTAACTTCAAGCCGAGCTTGTTTCTTGTTGACCTTGTACGTACACTGATTTAGTGTCTTTGGCAATAATACAGAAATGTTTTCTTCTTGTCCACTTCTAGGGTGTTATTTTAACTTTTCAGCCTATCCCATATCCATAGAGTTTCCTGTAAGTTTTTGATCTAAGGATTAACCCAGTCTGATTCTGCTTAGCTTTTCAAGAACACCAAGGTCAGCGAGATGCTGCCATCTAGCTGGGCATCTGCTTTTGATTCATTCATTTAAATAATTGGTTTAATCTTAGCTTTTTTTGGGGGGGAGTGATTCTTCACTTAGGTTTTTGGTTGTTGTTTTTGTTTTTCCCCTAAAGTGATTTGTATCTTCCATCCTGCCCTCCGCTCCCACCCACCCACCCCCAAAAAAACCCTAGGGGAACCCAAGAAAACAAATGAGTTGGTGCTAAAATTGTGTGAGGTCGTGGTAATCCTGCAAGAACATCCCAGGAACTGCCTGCCTGTTTTTGTTCGGGAGCTGATCCATTGAGGAAGGAGGCAAAGCAAAGGGGGCTCACCGATTCGAAGGGAGCGGCGTTCTTTTGCTTTCCGATCCAGAGAAAATATTCCTTTGGTTGACTCCAAGTACGCCCGAGGAAAAGTCATTTTAAATATGGCACACAACCTTCAAAGGATTACTCTAGCTGATAATTTTGAGTGCCAGGTTGAGGGTTTGTTCTTCGCTCTTTCTCTCTCCTTTCCCCCTTTCATTTTTTCCCTTCTTTCCAGGCACATTGCCCCTTTTCTTTTTCTTTTCCCTTCCTTTCCTTTCCCTTCCCTTCCTTTTCTTCTCTTCTTTTTTCCTTTCCTTTCCTTTCCTTTCCTTTCCTTTCCTTTCCTTTCCTTTCCTTTCCTTTCCTTTCCTTTCCTTTCCTTTCCTTCTCCCCTTCCCTTCCCTTCCCTTTCCATTCCTTTTCTTCTCTTCTCTTCTCTTTTTCCTCCCCTCCTCCCCTTCCCCTCCCTCTTATCTTTTCTTTCCCCTCCCCCAGCATCCTTCCATTCTTTCCTGCTGGACAGTAGCTTCCCCCTCCTGGCTGAGTCAGACCTGAAAACTTCTAGTCAAGTATTTAATTTCCCCACAGTGACCAATAGGAGTCAGGTGGGATTGGGATCCTGGTGAATATCGTCAATACTTCATGCTTTCCATCATTTATACGTCCAAACAAGATTTTAAAGTTTAGATGCAGCCAGAGATCAAGAGCCTTGCTGATGCTTCAGGGCATAAATGCTCCTCCTTGTGATGGGAGTTGTGAGTGCTTTCTTTCTTTCGGCCTCTCTGTTCCAAGTGAATCAACGCCGTTTTTATTTCTTTCAATAAAAAAATGATCCATCTCTTTGCATCAGCGAGAGCAAGCGATGGGGGAGGAAGTTCTTAGATGATAAAAATAGTTTCCTAATCTTTCTACAGCTTTCTTTCCTGTGGTACATGCTGTCCTGTACATTTTTCACCCTCCAGTAAGCCAGTCCAAATGAGTTAAGTGCAAGGAGTCTTGCTGTTTGATTAATGTTAGCATTAAACCTGGCAAAGATTGCTATCTAAGCCTTTATCGGGGCTGATAATTCAGAGCCAACAGATAATGATCAATAATGTAAAGCAGAAGCATATATACATGCACAGTGTATATACTCTCTGTGTGTGTGCGTGCGTGCCAAAGTGTGCATGAGCGTGACAAGTTTTTCACTGCAATTTTTTGAATATCTGCCATGTACAGCCTGATTATTGCTTGTGCCATCAAATCATGATCAGCACTTAGCAACCATACAGATAGATTTTCGTCGGTCCCAAAACCTGGTCTTTCAGATCTTCCAGGGGTGAATGCAGGCTAAGTTGTTTGCCCCCTGTGCAAACACAGGTTGTCTTCGACTTATAACAGTGACCGTTCAAAGTTACAGCATCGTTGAAAAAAGTGACTTAGGACCGTTTCTCACCCTGATGACTGTTGCAGCATCCCCAGGGTCATTCGGATGCTTAGCAACTGAT
This sequence comes from Vipera ursinii, assembly GCF_947247035.1. Classification (NCBI taxonomy): domain Eukaryota; kingdom Metazoa; phylum Chordata; class Lepidosauria; order Squamata; family Viperidae; genus Vipera; species Vipera ursinii. The sequence continues at coordinate 9,291,866 of NC_139524.1, read as the reverse complement.
TCACATTTATGACAGTTGCCATGTCCCAGGCTCATGTGATCATTCCGTTTTGTGATCTTCTGACAGGCAGAGTCAGTGGACTGAATACCTGCATGTGGCAAATTGTGTGATTAAAAAAATGTGCCGCTTGTGCTGGTTTGTTTTTGTTGAAGTAAGCAAAGAATTAGAATTAAGACCTGTTACTCGTCCCTGCTTCTGCCAACCTAGCAGTTGGAAAGCACGCAAAAATGCAAGTAGAAAAATAGGGACCACTACAGTGGGAATGTAACAACTTTCCGTGCGCCTTTGGCGTCTAGTCATGCCGGACACATGACCACGGAGACGTCCTCGAACAAGCGCTGGCTCTTCGGCTTTGAAACGGAGATGAGCACCGGCCCCTAGAGTCGGAAACGACTAGCACGCATGTGCGGGGAGAACCTTTACCTTTTTTATAGAATTTTACAAGTTTATAATCTTGAGAAGGTGTGGCTTCATCTGATTTACGTGCTATTTCCAAGCGAGTGCATTTTACCTTTGCAGATTAGAAATGGCTTTGACTTGATTTGGGGCCCAGGTAGCTGAAATCCAAACCATCCATCCATTTGGTGGTAATAATAATAATAATAATAATAATAATAATAATAATAATAATAATAACAACAACAACAACAACAACAACAACAACAATAACAACAATAACAATAACAAACAATTACTGCTAATAATAACAACAACTAAAATATGGCTACTATTATGAAGCCCATATTCTGAGCTAGAGCATCAATTCTTCTTCCAGAAAAAAGGAAAGCCAGAACAAGAATGGAATGATAGGAAATGAGAGCAATCACCTTTCCCTTCTGACACTGATGATGTTACCTAGTTTGGTAATGAAACGTCTGCAAGAGAACAAAGTCAGAGGACCCTATGGTTAGTTCTCTCTCGTAACCGTTGCTTCCTAGTCCCCAATCATCCTTACCGCTCTTGAATCTGTTCTATTTTGTCTCCGTTATTTTTGAAGTATTCAGAACTGAACAGTTACTGAGGTAAAATCTTGACAGAATAGAACCGTTACTTCCCATAATACCTTATTGAGTAGGTATGGCAGATTTCTGACAAAAGCTATTGCCAGTTATAACGCTGAGTTTATTCGAAAAGCAGCATATCAATCCTACTTAGGGGTGAAACTCTGTTCGTTCTTATTTGGGAATCAGCCCTAGTGAAGTCAGGCAGATTTAATGTTTATATGGCAGGCATCGAATTGCACAACACGTCATTTATAGATTTTAATTTCCTTATAAAATATTTCTGTTCAGTTACTTTAGGCTGCTGGAAACACTTTTGAGGAATTTATACAATCCCATAAAGTTAATACAGCATGCAGTGTGATTTTTTTTTTAAAAAAAGCTTCACTTATAAATGAAATTACAGTACTAAATTCTCTGTTGACGTAGAAGAGCATTCAAATTCTGTCTCCGTCATCCAATCAAAGGCATTTTTTTTTTGGAGGAACCTTTCTGAAGTTGATGGGACTTTAGTCCCGGCCCTAAATCCCATCAATTTCAACAGGCAGAACGTCTTCTGAATGAGAAGTTCACGGAGATGAAAGCTAGTTCAGTTCAGCTGAAATACCAATTGACTGGGTTTGCTGATGCCATTGTGTTTCAGATGGACTTTTGGATTCGGAGGGATGATTTCAAATGGGTTCTAAAAAAGAGACAGGTTTGATAAAGCTAGAGAAATTCTGTGTTCCTCTGTGCTACAGAACCACATCATTGCTGCAATCCTTTCAACACCTGTCAGTTGATGCTGTCATTTCTGCATAGTGAAGATTGAAGAAAGGGCAGGCTTAGGAAAGATTCTTGCTTTAAGTTGGTTCAGAATGCCGCACGTGACCTTGATGGAGCCCACAAAACCTTGGATAAAACCTCTTAGAGCCCTTGGGGAAATTGCCCCAGAATTATAGTATTTAATGAGCTACCTGTAGAAAGCCACACGGGGAAGTATAACGTACTGAGTGAATTACATTGAATATAATTTTAATTCTGATTAAAGCTGGTTTTAAGTTTTTTCCTATCCCCATTCTCCACTTTGTCCTGGCTGTGATGTGAGAAGAAAAATCAGTTCATCAAATAAAGTTTCCACTTTATTATTTTCTGCCCTGGAATTGCTGGTGCAAACATCAGCTGTTGAACGCCCATCCGTCTTTAGTAACATGATTAATATTGAGGATAGCTGGAAGTTTTAGATGAAAACATCTGGAGGGTATGAAGTTGAAGAGAAGACTTAGGGATGACATGATAACTGTCTTCCAGTACTTGAGAGTCAGAGAAGGAAAGGGTTGGCTTTCCAAAATACTTGATGGAAGGACAAAAATGGAATGGAATGGAATGGAATGGAATGGAGAGAGAGAGAGAAAACTAGTCTGTAATTTGCGATTAGTAATATAAAATTCATTATCTCAATCTTGAAATATTCCTTCAGGCATCTGAGTAGATAACAGTCCGGTTATCATTAGCATTATAAAGGCAAAAGGTCACAGGGGATATAAAAGGCAATCCTCTTTTAACTGCTTGTAGCAAGTAAGTACAATTTCCAGCTAACCTGTTCCCTCCTTCAAAGGACGTCGACTCTTCCCTGATAAATGTGAATGAAAGCAAAAGTGCTGGAGGGGATGGGCCCATCCTACGTGGGAACTCAAAAGTATTGCCCATTAACCAAGGAATTCAAACAATGGCTTTATCATACAGGTGGTCCTTGACTTAGGACCACAACTGAGCCCTAAATTTCTGTTGCTAAGTGAGACATTTGTTAATAGAATAGAATGGAATGGAATGGAATGGAATGGCATAGAATAGAATAGAATAGAATAGAATAGAATAGAATAGAATAGAATAGAATAGAATAGAATAGAATTCAGAATAGAATAGAATAGAATATGGAATGGAATGGAATGAATAGAATAGAATAGAATAGAATAGAATAGAATAGAATAGAATAGAATAGAATAGAATAGAATAGAATAGAATAGAATAGAATAATATATGGAATGGAATGGAATAGATTCCTATGGGAGAAGTGACTGGGCAATAGCTTGAAATGATACCAACTGCTCCATCTTAAGTCCCCTCCCTTCTGGTCATGTGATCCAGTGCTTTCCAGGGCACAGCTAAACACAAACGTGGTCAATCGAGACTCAAGAGAACCCATTACTTCATTACATAATGCATCTATAGAAATAGATACGGTCATTTTGGGGAAGGGTCCTGAAAAGAATCCCTGAATCCGGTTCTGCATGGTTTAGATGTAGTTACCCCAAGCTTCACTTGAGTCATGCAAGGAGAAAAGGAGGTTGTGACCATCTGGGTTTGGTCTGGCCTACTTTACAGTTCCTTCAAGCAGATTTATAACCGTTGCTGGAGCTTAGGTGTTCAACTACCAAACAGGGGGAAATTAGTATAAGTTGCCTGATACAGAAGAGTTTTAAGCTCCCTTCCTGGCCCAAATATTCCTGAAAATAAAATTAAAATCGAGGAGCACTTTTCTGAGCAACCCTAATTAAAAATTACCATAAGATCAACACTAATAAAGCCAAAATAAAAAGATTTAATTTAATTTAATTTAATAATATTTGTATACCGCCCTTCTCCCTGAGGACTCAGGGCGGTTCACAGGGCAGAATAAAATACTACATACAAACGTTAAAACAAGATTAAATAATTGCCCATATTAAAACAGTTGGAATAAAATTCTAAAACAACAATTTAAAATTAAAACAAAAAATTAAAAAAAAACCCCACCAATCCCCATCAGGCTAGGCCGGCTTGTACAAACAGAAACGTCTTGAGGTCGCGGCGAAAGGAGCGAAGATCGGGCGCCATCCGGAGCTCTACCGGCAGCTGGTTCCACAGCTCCGGAGCGCCCACAGAGAAGGATCTCCCCCTGGGGGCCACCAATCGACATTCCCTGATCGGTGGCACCCTGAGGAGGCCCTCTCTGTGGGAACGCACAGGGCGCAGGGAGCTTGATGCCGGCAGCAGATGTTCCCTAAGGTACTCCGGCCCCATGCCATGAAGGGCTTTAAACACTGTTACCAGTACCTTGAATCTCACCCGGAAGACAACTGGCAACCAATGCAGCTCACGGAGCAGCGGTGTAACGTGGGAGTATCGGGAGACTCCCAACACAACTCTCGCGGCTGCATTCTGTACCAGTTGGAGCTTCCGGGTGGTCCTCAAGGGCAGCCCCATGTAGAGAGCGTTGCAGTAGTCCAGACGAGAAGACACGAGCGCATGAGTGACCGTGCACAAATCATCCCGGCTAAGATAGGGCCGCAACTGGCGCACCAGGCGAAGATAAAGGTAAAGCTTTTTCCTGTCCAGTCGTGCCTGACTCTAGATTTCCATGGTCATGTGGCCAGCATGACTATATGCCAAAGTTTTCATGGAACGCTGCTAACTTCCCACCGAAGTGGTACCTATTAATCTACTTGCATTTGCTTGCTTTCAAACTGCTGGGTGGGCAGGAGCTGGAGCAAGGAACGGGAACTCAAACCTGGCTGTCAGCTGAGCCATCGCACCCCTCAATAAAAAATAGTAAGTCCCCAACTAAAGCAAAAAATACAAAATGAAAAAGTAAAGGATTTATTAAAAGAAGACAGATGATTGCATTCTACAGGAGTGCTGCAAAAAAAACCCCACAAAAAAAAAATCCAACCTCACATTTCCGAGTTGTCGCTGTCCTTTTGAATTTAATTAAGAAAGAATGATAGCTGTTGTTAAATGTATTTTTTTTCCTTTTGTTTGGACTCCTCACTTCTAGAAGAAAGTAAATATCCATACTACCATATGGATGCAAATGTGTGGCTCCTGGTTGGAGAAACTGGTGCTGTCTTCTCCCCTCAGGGGTAGAGGAGGAAGGCCAGCAGATAATTATTCTGTATTTATACTGCGTTCAGCATTAAGAGGTTAATCACAGTGTGGGTTTATCTGAATTCCCTTGGGAAAAGATTAATGTTACCTAGCAACCAAAAGCAGTTCACTATTAGAGGTAAGATGCTTTGCTTTTTTTCCTTTTTTTTCCTCCAGTCCCTAAGTAAAAGCTTTGTAGTGTGTTTGTCCTTATCTTGATTTCCTGTTGCTAGTAAAAGTTAGATGAAAGTATTAATATACAAATACCTTATTAATTAATACCTCTATGTTAAAAGGGACGTGGTTAGGATGCTGAGCTTGTCGATCAGAAGGTCGGCAGTTTGGCGGGTTGAATCCCGAGTGCCGCGTAACAGAGTGAGCGCCTGTTACTCGTCCCAGCTTCTGCCAACCTAGCAGTTCGAAAGCACGTAAAAATGCAAGTAGGGACCACTACGGTGGGAAGGTAACAGCGCCTTTGGCATCTAGTCATGCCGGCCACATGTCTACGGCGACATCCTCGGACAAGCGCTGGCTCTTCGGCTTTGAAACGGAGATGAGCACCGGCCCCTAGAGTCGGAAACGACTAGCACGCATGTGCGGGGGAACTAAGTGCAATAGCACTTAGGCTTGTATACCGCTTCACAGTGCTTTACAGCCCTCTCTAGACAGCTTAAGAGTCAGCATATTGCCCCCAACAATCTGGGTATATACGCGTACATGAATATAGACAAGCAGGTAGACCTCATTGTATAACTACAAATGCACCAGAATTTCCACGGATAAACAAAGCAATTGTTAAGAAAGTCACACCTGATTTTACGTCTGGTTGTTAAGCGAAGCTTTACAGTTCTTAAGTGAATTGTTGGGTCGTTAAACAAATCCGGCTTCTCCCCATTGAATTTGCTTGTCAGAAGCTGGTTGGGAAGGTCTCAAAGGGAGATCAAGTGACTCTAGGATGCTGCAACCATTGTAATGTACATGCTAGTTGTCAGGCGCCTGAATTTTGATCCCATGGACCGAGGAGAGGCTGTGATGCTTGCCTGAGGACTAAGCTTAAGTCTCTCTCTCTCTATTTTTTTTCCAGTGCTTTCATAATTTTGAAAGGTGGCAATGCAAGGGTGGGGGCAGTTGCATCTGAGCAGCGTTGGTTCCCATGAGAGTGTTCCATCCCAAGGACACATCGAGCAGGTGGACTAGCATGGTTCGCTGGTTTCCCATAACAATATGAACAGAAGCGATTGGTGGACGTAATGGACTGTGGGTGGCCCACAGGGAAAGTGGGGGAGTGAACTATGCTGGCTTTTGTGTGGGAAACCCAGAGCTGGTTTTGCTTTGTCTGTGCCAATACGATTTATTCAGTAAAGTTTATACTCTTGGTAAAATAAGGAGTTTCTTTTTTCTGGATCCACCAACTGGACAGTTGACATTAAACCAGCTCTGGGTTTCCTGCACATAAGTGGATCAGTTGACAATGTCACATAGATACACATTTATTTATTTTAATTCCATTTATATCCCGCCCTTCTCCGAAGACTCAGGGCGGCTTACAAGCTTAGCAGTAGCCTTCATTCTATGTATATGCCTGCTTATTATTATTATTATTACATGCATACACATTTTGGAATAGGCCATTATCCTCAAAACAACTTATCTTATGTGCGGCCAGAATTTGAAAAATAACATTTAACACAGCACAGTACTTAAGCAAAATTGTCCAGTTGGGATCTGCATATGTAGGACTGATTGGGGTAGATTGCAGGGGTGACACCAAAATATAATTTTATCATATTTTATCTATATCTTAAATTCTATTCTATTTCAGTTTCATTTTAGACTGTATTTTATCCCAATTTTGTTTTTATTTTACTCCAGTTTCATTTTAAATTGTATTTTATCTTATTCCGTTTTAAATTGCTTTTATCAAATCTTAGTAATAATTTGTTTCTGAAACTTTGCACTTTGATATGGCCCAAGGGCTAATCAATCAATCAATCAATCAATCAATTAAAATACATCTGGAGGTTCAAGGTTTTCCAGCATCCTCTTAAGAACAGTTCATACTGGTCCAGGCTCTTTTTTAATGACTGGGAAAGTGCTCTTGCTAATGATGACTCTGCTCTAAAACCCACCATGCTCTTGGAATAACTATTGCATTGTAAAGCTTGTGGTAGACTGTGCGGTTCCAGTCCAAGTACGGTATGTTTCCCGACACAACATAGGAGGTGGTGTGTGGTTTGTTGTTTTTTTTCCTCCCTTGCAGCTCTGAGCAACAGTCAAGCAATGGTTCTGTCAGGCCTCCTTTTTCAAAGTCACGCTCCAGTTGGTAGCCAAACTTCACGAAATCATTCATCTGGTTCCTCTCTCGTGGAATCAGCTCTGTAGCGTAGGCATCAATGTAGAACTGAGTTTCTCCCTCTCTTTCCTCTACCTTCCCATCTACCCTCCCACCACTCCTTAGTTGCATTGTTATATATTTGTTTGTGAATCAGGATTTTGTTGTTTTTTTCAGATTTACACATTTTTGTAAATTTTACAAAATTGTGCAGGTTTTTGCAGAACCTGTTAGCCAAAAACAAAAGGGGGAAAAATCATGGAAGTTCTGATGAAGAATGTCTGTGGAGAGTCTCTTTGGGTTATGGTTGTCCCAAAGGTGCTTTTTCAAGAGGCAACTGGACTTCCTTTGTTTTTATTTGAAGACGTTTTGCTTCTCATCAAGCAGCTTCTTCAGTTTTCAGAACCTCTTGCATGAGAAGCGAAACACCTTCAAGGAAAAAGAAAGAAAATCCAGTCGCCTCTTGAAAAAACACCTTTGGGACTCTGATGAAGAAGCAATGCTCTGAGGATAGAAAAATAGATGCCATCTTAACAAGTTTTTGCAGATTTCTAGGGTTCTATGAAATTCACTTTAAAAATGTATAGATGTTCACCTTGGTGATTTGCATTGTCTCCTGTTGTCTCCTAAGTAGTTGTAGCTAGGGGAAAGAACTGGATAAGGCACGGATGAAAATTCAATTTGTTTCAAATTAACCTGAAAATAAGTAAGGGTAATAGAATTACTCCCTTGCATATTAATAACATTCCTTTTCAGACTTATTAAACATGGCAGCATGCTGGCAAATTCTTGGAGACTGTCCATCTGGTATGCGAACTGTGCAAGTTAACGAAGTCTCTTAAAGCCTAAATTAAAGCAACCTAAAGCCAGACTTTGTTCAGGTCCTTTAAAGAATTTCACTTTGTTATTGCTAAAGTATAGGAATTGTAGATAACACCAGCATTTTGTTGATGCATATTTAACTCGCATGGATAACGTGCAAGTGCTGGTATTCCATTAATAGTTACCAATGAATTTCTACTTTTGTTTAAAAAAAAAGGGTGGTGGTGGTGGTTGTATATAAAGCTAATGAGATCTTAGTACTGCTTTCCAAATCTTCCATTTTTCCCATAGTCTTCTTAAGGATTAGTTCCTTCACATATGTTTCTCTGCAAAAACCAGTCACATACTGTGGAGTTGAGGACAAAAGGCCTCTGAAATTAACACATACAACTTGGTCTTGCCATTGTGGGTTTGCCCACTTTATTCTCAATCTGCCAGTATAGAAATGCAAATTCTGTTTTACTTCAGCAGAGGGTAATTAGGTTTCAAGTAAATGCAAACGCAGACACTCAGCTCCTTATTTATTGGAGGAGATGGATGCTTACTTAATGAGTTCATTGCATAATAGTGTAAATGCAAGACTTAAAACTGAAGTTTCTCCATTTCACAGCTGGTTTGGAATTGCCTTGGGAATCAAGTGACCTTGGGCTTGCCTTGCTGCAGAATTTGCCTTCAAAAGCCGGTTTTCTTTGCTGAGTTTTGAAACCCATATTTTCCAGCATTAGGCACTGTGAAGAAAATATTTGGGGACCTTTGCCCCCCCCCACCCCCCAAAATAACTTCTTATATCCCTTACGGCATAAAACGTAAAAGCAGCCCATTTGGCCTCATTAACATTCATTACTTTAGTTGCATCTTGTAACTGTTTGCTTGTGAACAAGGTTATAACGCTTTTCTTACATCATGTACAACAAATCGTTCCAAAACCTGCTAACAATTAAAGCCTGAAATACTTTTTAAGTACAGCATCCAAATGTTAGCTAGCATTGCTGTGCAGGAGATGCCCTCCTGCTGTAGGCTGGTACATGAATCGTCTTTTTTTCATGTCGGCCTTTTAATTGTTCAATTGTATTATTCATCTTCTTGAGCAAGATGCTTTTGAAGTTTTGTAGGCACGTTATTTATATGTATAGTGCAGGGGTAGGCAACCTTGGCTCTTTTATGACTGGTGGACTTCAACTCCCAGAAGCACCAGAAGGCAGGGCAAGAAGCAACAGATGGAAATTAGTCAAGGAGAGAAGCAACCTAGAACTGAGGAGGAATTTCCTGACAGTTAGAACAATTAACCAGTGGAACAACCTGCCTCCAGAGGTGGTGAATGCTCCAACACTGGAGGTTTTTAAGAAGAGACTGGACAGCTGTTTGTCTGAAATGGTATAAGGTTTCCTGCTTGAGCAGAGGGTTGGACTAGAAGACCTCCAAGGTCCCTTCCAACTCTTCTTCTTCTTGTGGTTGTTATTGTTATTCATATACAAAATTATTTACGACCCTGCTTGTCATTGCTTCTCTCTTTAATTTGCAACGGGATATGTAAATATTGAAAAACAGAAATAGTTTTTGATTTTAACAGTTGCAGTTTTGTATTTCCAAAGATGACATCCACCACACTTGGCTTCTTTCGTTTTCCTAGAGGTGCTTTTATATTGAGTGGGAGCAAAACTTCATCTCTAGAGTAGCATGTACCCTAAAACAGTAACTGCTCAGACAGGAGCAACTTCCTCAAATTTTTCTCCTCCTAGCTTTTCTCACTCCCCAATTCCTAATTGCCTTGCCAGATAAAATATTATTGGAAACTCAAACCCTTGCAATTCTTTTGTAAATTTTCAGTTAGCCCAACGACACACCTGCCGGTCCCTAGTTGGGAGATCTTTCCTGTGATCTCTTAATAAGTTTTTTATTGAGAAACGTCTCCCTTTCAAAATGAGTAAGTTTGATGGCAAGTGGTACGGGTATTCCTTGACTTACAACAGTTCATTTAGCGACCGTTTGAAGTTACGACAACACTGGAAAAAAGTGACTTACGACCCTTTTCACACTTACGACCGTGGCAGTATCCCCGCAGTCACGTGACTGAAATTTAGATACTCGGCAACTGACTCATGACGGTTGCAGTGTCCCGGGAGTCATGTGATCCCCTTTTGTGACCTTCTGACAAGCAAAGTCAATGAAGGAAGCCAGATTCGCTTAACAGCCGTCTCGCTAGCTTAACAATGCAGCGATTCACTTGCAACAATAAAGCTCATAAAAATGGGGCAAAACTCACTTAGCAAATGTCTCGCTTAGCACCAGAAAATTTGGGCTCCATTGTGGTCGTAAGTCACGGATTACCTGTATTGGATACCACTTTGCTTGTGGAAACAAATAATATAGCTTAAAGCCTTAGGGGGGAAAATAGCCTTATTACTTGTCCTTCTTCTCCTTGAAGCCAGAACCTCCATCAAGGGTGGGAGGGAAGAGCTATCTCCCGCATCTCCAAAATCGTCGGGCCTCTTGATGGTAAACATATAAATAGAAGGAGAGCGTAATTCTACACGTTGTAAGTTAAAACATCTGTGCTTATTGGAAACCTTCTTGAACCTGGATCTCAGTGTAACACTATTGTTTCTTCTGGTAAGAGGGTGTTATCAAAAGATCCTTTTTAAAAATAAAACATAACATAGTAAAACTGAAAGTTTCTTTCCGCTTGCTTTTTTCCCCCCCCATCTCCCTCTCTCCCTTTTTGAAAAAAAGGAGCAGAGCCTTTAACTACTAACCAAAACCAGTTGTATGTTGGTGATTTAGGTACTCCTTTCAGATTCAATTTGTTGCCTGTACAGCTTGGCCTTGGCAACAGCCGGTTGCTTGTCACAAGCAAAATCTGACACGCGTGTCTTTCCAATTGCCCAAATGTCATCGAATTATTCAGGCAGGCAACTAGGGCAAGAAGCTACACATGAGGTGTACTGTGTAAGAATATCACATTGTATATCGCCATAATATCGTATACAGGTAGTCCTTGGGTTACATCCAAACTTGAGCCTGATATTTATGTTGCTACACGAATCGTACGTTATGCATCTTTGCCCTACCCCCACCCCCATCCCCAAGCTGGTTTTCCCCATCTGTCCTCCCTCCCAGCTGGCTTGGTTTTTCCATCTTCTTAAAATTATAGGATTCCCTGTCCAGTCATGCCTGATTCTAGGGTGCGGTGTTCCTCTCTGTTTCTTGGCTGAGGGAGACAGCGTTGTCCAAAGACATTTTCCGTGGTAATATAGCCAGCATGGCTAAACACCAAGGTGCATGGAACACTGTTGCCTTCCCACCAAAGTGATACCTATTTGTTGTTGTCCGATCCATCGTGACCCCATGGACAACGTTCCTCCAGGCCTTCCTGTCCTTTACCATCTTCTGGAGTCCCTTTAAGCTCATGCCTACAGCTTCAGTGACTCCATCCAGCCACCTCATTCTCTGTCGTCCCCTTTTTCTCTTGCCCTCAACCTTTCCCAGCATTAGGCTCTTCTCCAGTGAGTCCTTTCTTCTCATTAGGTGGCCAAAGGATTTGAGTTTCCACTTCAGGATCTGGCCTTCTAAAGAGCAGTCAGGGTTGATCTCCTCTAGGACTGACCTGTTTGATCGCCGTGCAGTCCAAGGGACTCGCAGGAGTCTTCTCCAGCACCATAGTTCAAAGGCTTCAATTCTTTGGCGCTCAGCCTTTCTTATGGTCCAACTTTCACAGCCATACATTGCAACTGGGAAGACCATAGCCTTGACTATATGCACTTTTGTTGGCAGGGTGATGTCTCTGCTTTTTAGTGTGCTGTCTAGGTTTGCCATGGCTTTCCCTATTTATCTACTCGCATTTTCATGCTTTCGAACTGCTAGGTAGGCTGGAGCAAGGGACACGAACTCATGCTGTCGCAGGGAGCTCAGGTCTCAACCTCAGTCTGTCAGCTTTCCAGCTGACAAGGTCAGCATCTTTAACTGCTGGGCCATCGCTCCTCCTCTCCATCTTCTGAATTTGACAGTTTAACCTTTTCCAACATAGGAATGCACAGGCTAACTTTCCTGGGCTTATCAAGTGGGTATAGGATAGAAAAATTAATTGGACAGTGTAGGGACACTTCCCTTCTCTTTTTTTCTGTCCCCAAGCCATGAATATATCAATGCAAAAAAGGAAGGTCTACATTTGCAAGTCTGGAGATGCAACTGCAAAGCCTTGTGATTGGTTTGGATTGTGTAATATTTTTTTTCTGTCGCAGAAATCTTGTTTTGGGTCATGCATTCGGATCGGGGGGGGGGGAAACAGTGGAGCCTAACAAGGTCTCCCCAGTTCATTACAACCAATTGAGTCTCCCACACCAGAAAGTTGCCAGCACACACTGCCTCATGCTGGGGTATCTGGCAGATGAATCTGTCTGGGAAACGTTCCTAGAATGGAGCATGTTTTAAAACCACGCAACTGAAGCCCTGGAAATTAGTATTCCTTCACATTTTTCATGCTTCTTAAACCCTCAGTGTGGAACGGTCAGTTCAATTTCCTAAAGATTGTGTAAGTTTTAAATGCACACTTTGGAAAAAGTGTGATCTTGGATAGGTGGAAAGCACATCAGGCGCGAAGGGATATAAATTGGACATGCAAAGCACACTTATGGTATGTTCCATCTTGATTCCACCCCTTTTCTTGCTTGAATTGAGATGCCCCAAAGAGGTAGATGTATATGTGTCTGTGAGAAAGAGAGAATTGGTACCTGAAACGAACAGCATCGCTTTTGGGTTGAGGTAAAAAGACTTACAGTATTATTTTATCTATACACTACTGCTAAGCTTGTAAGCCGCCCTGAGTCTTCGGAGAAGGGCGGGATATAATTGGAATTAAAATAAAAAAATAAAAAATAAAATACGGTACATTCCTGCTTGTCTGTTTGCAACCTTCAATTGAACGAAAAAGCATGTTGCAGGAAAATGTTTGCATCCTTTCTCAAATGGCTAAATTAAAAGACTGTGTGCAGGATCCATTACTTCACTGATTTGAAATTTGGTAAGATTGTGCTGTTGCACCTTCCATACTGCTTCAGTTAGTCACAGTCTTGTGATCATCATTTCCAGTGCCCCATGCCAGCTTTCCACAAGGAAAGTCCAAGGGGAAGCCAGTAGGAAGTCAGAAGTTGCTCCTGTTCTCACTGCTTTTTTTGTCCGTTTTTTTTTTTATTTCAATGAGGAAACATCTCTGAATTGATAAACCCATAAGGTCACAGTGAAATTCTAAAGAGTCTGGAATGCTTGTTCTTTCGCTGGGGTTTTTTTCCCCCAGTCCTTTTGATTTCACTTCAAATGTGTATGTAATTCTTCTTGTGTATGATTTACAAATCATAAGTCACTAAGAGGAGCATGCTGTTGCTATCATATCCTGTTTGAAGTTTTCAATAGGCATATATTTGGCTAGAATGCAAACAGAACATTGACTAGAACAATGATTAAAACAAGTTTTTGGACTCAGTGAACATAGTTCTTCTGTTTTTATCTTTGATTTATTTGAAAAAAATTAAATTCCTGATCCTTACAGCTTTAAATATATCAGTTTACTATTCTAGAGTGATGGCTGAATAGTATATCTATCTATTTTTCCATTTGTCTGTCCATCATCTATCTATCTATCTATCTATCTATCTATCTATCTATCTATCTATCTATCTATCTATCTATCTATCTATCTATCTACCTACCTACCTACCTACCTACCTACCTACCTATCTATCTATCTATCTATCTATCTATCTATCTATCTATCTATCTATCTATCTCATCTAATCTATAAAATTTATTTGTCATCCATCTCATGGTTCAAGGTGACTCTAGTAGCTGGGAAGTTGCTTTCCATATATGCATATTTCCTTTGCCTGTTCCTTGAGATATTAATAACATAAACTCCTATCTACATTTTAAAGTCAAAAGGAAAAATAAATTTCGCTCCATTTTAATCATTTACCCTATGTCAACATCCAGCTGGTGTGTAGAATTTCAGCCTATAATTCTAGATTCTTATTTCAACGATTCTGAACGTAGTGAGATTTTATTTTCAGCTAAAAATTTGTGGCATTTTTTTTTTACATAAAGGAATACTTTTCAGTATGTTAGGATTTCAGGAAGACATCTCACTGAATATAGAAAGGCAATATTTACTCCCCTCCCCCCTCTCTTTCTTTCTTTCTTTCTTTCTTTCTTTCTTTCTTTCTTTCTTTCTTTCTTTCTTTCTTTCTTTCTTTCTTTCTTTCTTTTAGTTTTCTTGGGTTGTGAAAATTGTTCTATTGACCGGTAGCTTTTCATCAGTATTAGCATACCAACACAAAGTAGCATTTCCTCTAAATTAGAACTTCAATTCCCATAAGCCTCAGCAAGAGTTGTAGACCAAAACATCTGGATGGCACCTGTTTGTCTATTCTTCTTGGAGGTTTTTCTTCTCAGGACTTGCTCCGTCAAGCAACTAATGCCTTTGCCAGGATATATATTTTTTTTAAATCAGGCCCTCAAATCTTCCAAACTGCACATGTGCAAAGCCAGATGATAACCAGAAAGCAGCTTTTGAAGGGTCACAGATTGACATCCCCCCCTGCCCCGATGATCTCCTTCAGCAGTTGACAGCTGCCGTTCATTAAAAAAGGACTTCTTTCCAAGGGGACTGTGCCGTAATCCTGCATGTCTTAATATGGAGTCCTATCCATCAGTGACTTCTTAGAATTCAGTTGTGCAATCAACAAGTGTGTCATCTTCTCTTAATTTCCTTATAGAACCTCTGGCCAATTCTGTAGGCAATACTAACCAGGACTTCATTTTGGAGTAGCGCTCATTTGCTTGCCTTTCTGAAGATCATGTGTTCCATTTCAAAATCCAGCTTGTGGTCGGATAAAAATGATTCCAGTGATGTCATTTCTCACTAACGAAAGCAATGGGAAATGTTACATAGTTGGGTGCTCCATCACTGGAGGTTTTCAAGAAAAGATTGGACATCCATTTGTCTGCAGTGGTCTAGGCTGTCCTGCTTGAGCAAAAGGCTGGACTAGAAGTTCCAAAGGTGCTTTTTCAAGAGGAAACTGGACTTCGCTTTTCTTTGAGGATGTTTCACTTCTCATCCAAGAAGCTTCTTCAGCTCTGACTTGGTGGCTTCAACAACTCTCTAATATAAAAGAGTGCAAATGATCGGCTGTCTGCAAGGAATATAAATCTTTCTATTCCCCACCATCTAGTTAGAGCAGCGAAACGTCTTCAAAGAAAAACAAGAAAGTCCAGTTCCTCTTGAAAAAAGCAGCTTTGGGACAACCATGACCTGGATGACTGAGAATCTCCATAGACATTGGACAAGAAGACCTCCAAAGGTTCCTTCTACCTCCTTCATTCTGAATAACTATCCTTATTTTTCAGCATATCAAAGTCTCCACCCTCTCCTCAACCCAACAGGTAGCTAGTTTTGAGGATTACTCATTTGGCCACATTTCAGTTTACTGTAATCAACACTCAATAAATTGAATGCAGAAGATTTTATGGAATCTATTAAAATACAGTTGTTTCCTGCTTTGGGATATTCTGAATTCCAGAATCAAAAGAGAGGGAAGATAATGGAACACAAGCAGAAGACAATGCTATGAAGTTTTGCCTGAGCATTTTTAGGCATAGATATTCTAAGCTTAATTATGGGTTTCATGAAGATTAGAAACTGTTTTTATTCCCTCTCTCCTTCTTCAGTAAGATTTCCAACCTTATTGAAAAGTATAGGTTTATTTATTAAAGAAGGCCGGCATTGTACTGTTTTCCCTAACGTAATTATAGCTCTTGAGATTTCCAGACTGCATATATGTAGCAATTTCATTAGCATTTTTACTTTGTGGTTAAATGTGCATTTTGGATAGTGACCAATGCCATCCAAATGCTTCATAGAGTGATACCTATGAATATTTCCCCTGCATATTTTCTTGGCCTACCACCCAACTGATGTCTTCCAGGCAAGTAGAAGGAGTGACAACTGTGCGTAACTTGATTTTTTCCCCTCCTACCTCCTGTTTATAGTTTGTGGCTGTAGGTACATCATTATTTTCATCTAGTTATAAATCTTTTAAGACGGCGGTTCTCAACCTAGGCGGTCCACAATGTCATCACGGGGGGGTCCACAAAGGATTGAAGAAATGTTATGATTTAAATTTTATTTTTATTTTTATTTTAATTCCATTTATATCCCGCCCTTCTCCGAAGACTCAGGGCGGCTTACAAGCTTAGCAGTAGCCTTCATTCTATGTATATGCCTGCTTATTAGGACTTTCACACACACCCCAAGTGGCATTATTACAAAGTCAGCTTATTGCCCCCAACAATCTGGGTCCTCATTTTTACCTACCTCGCAAGGATGGCAGGCTGAGTCAACCTTGAGCCTGGTGGGACTCGAACCTGCACTAGTTGCAGGCAGCTGGTGTTACTTAAGGAGGCATTAGCCCACTGCTCCACCAAGGAGTTAAGTCTTGGGGGTCCGTGGCCATGGTCCGTGGCAACAAAAGGTATTGAAAGAGGGGGTCTATGGTGAAGACAAGGCTGAGAAGCACTGCTCTAAGATCATCCTTAATCCAAACATAGCAACATAGATAGCCCTCGACTTAACAACCACAACTGAGTCCAAAATTTCTGTGGCTAAGTGGGAGAGTTGTTAAGTGAGTTTTGCCCCGTTTTACAACCTTTCTTGCCGCAGTTGTGAAATGAATCAGTGGAGCTGTTAAGTTAGTAACATGGTTGTTAAGTCAACCTGGCTTCCCCCATTGACTTCGCTTGTCAGAAGGTCGCAAAAGGGGATCACATGATCCCACGAAACTGCGACGTCATAAATATGAGTCAGTTGCCGAGCATCCGAATTTTGATCATGTGACCCTGGGGATGCCGCAACGGTCACAAGTGTGAAAAACGGTCGTAGGTCCCTTTTTTCAATTCCATTGTAACTTTGAATGGTCACTAAATGAACTATTGTAAGTCAAGGACTACTTGTAGTTAAAAAGGAAGGCAGAGCAAAACCAGCAAGCACAGCAAGCAGGTACAATAATTTAATTGAATTATTAAAATATATGGTTTCCACTCAGGCTGTCAGAGCAATGTAATGATCAGAACCGTCCCAAGATATGTCATAAAGAAATGGAAAGACACCAACACTGGATAACTGCATAATAGTATAAAATACAATTCAAGATAAAACAGATTTCCAGTTTGAACAGTCTGTCGTCAAAAGGATATAGGATCTGAGTGTCAACTGGGCGGATTAAATTTAAAACAAAATGAAATCAAGATTCATTCACTGGTTAAGAAAACTGTACAATCCTTTTTTTTAAGTGCAGGTTCATTTCTGTCGTTTGATCACACGAGTACACAGTGTATTATTCTGCCTTTTGCAAAATATAAATACAATTTTTAGAAAGTCTGTACCACAGAGAGAAATAATTTTTTTTAAAAATCCCATTTATATCCCGCCCTTCTCTGAAGACTCAGGGCGGCTTACAATTTAAGCACAAATCAATGTGCTTAGCAATAGCCTTCATTCTATGTATATGCCTGCTTATTAGGGCTTTCGCCCCCCCCCAAAAGTCAGCTTATTGCCCCCCACAATCTGGGTCCTCATTTTACCTACCTCGGAAGGATGGAAGGCTGAGTCAACCTTGAACCTGGTGGGACTCGAACCTGCACTAATTGCAGGCAGCTGGTGTTACTTAAGGAGGCATTAGCCCACTGCTCCACCAAGGCTCTTTTGGCCATTTTAAGAAAAAAATGGCAGGCTTTTAAACCGTGTTAATAAATCACCTGGTTTGCTTATTTATTTATTATTTTGTGTTAAGACAGAGATCAGGAACCAGATCCATTAACTTCTCTTTCCACCTTCAGGTTAGCAAAGAGAAGAAACTATAAACTCCAAAGCACCTTCGTTTTTAAACAAAATATGTTTGACTTTAAGGTTTTCTTTAATTTTACAAAGTTTTATCTCCCTTGGGCGTCTGATAATGTAAAACTTATTCAGGATGCCTTGGCTGAGATAAGCTTTCCCTTGCCAACCTTTTCTCTTAAAAAACAAACAAAACTGTTTTGTTTTTTTAAAAAAAATCCTATGATATTCCACTGCTGTTCTCTGATGCCATTACTGAAAAGTGTCTATTCATGTAGGAGTCAGGCAGTCTAGGAGCTGAAGTCCATTCATAAGATAAGTCTTCTAGACATTTTCCAAGCTGTTCAAGCTGTATGGAACAATAGTCTATTACTTTAATAGTCTAGAAGGGACATGGTGGCTCAGTGGGTTAGGACGCTGAGCTTGTCGATCAGAAGGTCGGCAGTTTGGCGGGTCGAATCCCGAGTGCCGTGTAGCAGAGTGAGCGCCTGTTACTCATCCCAGCTTCTGCCAACCTAGCAGTTCGAAAGCACGTAAAAATGCAAGTAGGGAAATAGGGACCACTACGGTGGGAAGGTAACAGCGTTCCGTGCGCCTTCGGCGTACAGTCATGCCGGCCACATGACCACGGAGACGTCCTCGGACAAGCGCTGGCTCTTCGGCTTTGAAACGGAGATGAGCACCGGCCCCTAGAGTCGGAAACGACTAGCACGCATGTGCGGGGGAACCTTTACCTTTACCTTTTACTTAATAGTCTAACCTGAATAAGAACAAAGCTTGTGAGAAGCGTGGAACCAAGACAACTCCTTTAAAAAAAACACAGGCATGCAAACTTCGGGCTACTTTTGGAACTGATTAGTACATAGGGATACAGTGCTACTCAAGGGTTTTGTGAGGCAGGAGGAACAGCAAAAACACTTTTGAGGACCAAACAGATTTTTCCCATAAGGACTAATGTAGTGAGTCACAAGGCAGCCCAATACCCACAAGTGCCAACTTGTGCGTGTACCAAGCAAACAAGGATTACCAGGACAAAACAAAATTACGTAAAAATGCACCGAGTACCAAATTGCAGGTAGTCCTCGACTTGCAACAGTTCATTTAGTGACAGTTCAAAGTTACAACCGCACTGGAAAAAGTGTCTTATGACTGTTTTTCACACTTACGGCCAATAAATCTTGATTTCATTTTGTTTTAATCAACCAGTGGAACAGCTTACCCCCAGAAATCGTGGGCGCTCCATCACTGGAGGTTTTTAGGAAGAGACTAGACAGTCACTTGTCTGAGATGGTGTAGGTTCTCCTGCTTGGGGGTGGGGGGGGCTGAACTAGAAGGCCTCCAATGTCCCATTCTATTCTACTCTACTCTACTCTACTCTACTCTACTCTACTCTACTCTACTCTACTCTACTCTACTATATATTCCATTCCATTCTATTCTAATCCACCCAGTTGATGCTCATCTCCTCTATCATTTTGTCGAGAACACTGTTAGAACTGCAAATCTGTTTTATCTTGAATTGTATTTTATACCGTTATGCATCCCCGAGGTCACACAATCAAAATTCAGGTGCTTGGCAACTGGCTCGTCTTTATGATGGTTGGAGGGCTTGAGGTTATGTGATCTCCTTTTGCGACAAGCAAAATCAGTGGGGAAGCCAGATTCACTTAACAACCGTGTTACTCAATTTTAACAACTGCACCGATTCACTTTAAGAACTGCGGCAAGAAAGATTGTAAGATGGGGCAGGATTCACTCGGCAGCAAAACTTGGGGGCTCAATTGTGGTCGTCAATTGTAGGTGAGTTTCAAAGCAGTTGGCTACCAAAGGAAAGAGGTACGTGACAAAACATCTTGTTTTCAGCTATCCCCTTTCCTTTTTAACCAACCAACCAACCATGAGCTTCTGTAACCTGTCTACCTGGATTCTGTGTTCCATCTCAGGTGACATATCAGTTGTGTGGTTGATTTAAATTGATAACTTATGGGCCTTTGGGGTCTTAGCAGGTTATTTAAATTAAGCCTAAAATCTGCCCTTCATGATGATTTTACCAGAATAACAAGATATTAACCCTCTAGGAAAATGTTTTTAAGTGATGCTTTCTGGGAGAGAATTCTTCTACAGCAGCTTTCTCTCCCGGCGATAGAGGCAGAAGCTGTTTCTTTCAGAATGTGCCCGCATTCACATGGTTGCCAGTTGTCTTCCGGGTGAGGTTCAAGGTCTTGGTTATGATCTTTAAGTCCCTACATGGCATGGGTCCGGGTTACCTCGGGGACCACCTGCTGCCGGCTTCAACTCCCCTCCGCCCTGTGTGTTCCCACAGAGAGGGCCTCCTCAGGGTGCCTCCGGTCAGGGAATGCCGACTGGCGGCCCCCAGGGGGAGAGCCTTCTCTGTGGGTGCCCCGGCTTTGTGGAACCAACTGCCGGTGGAGCTCCGGACGGCATCGGACCTCCGAACTTTCCGTCGTGGCCTGAAGACCCATTTGTTTGAATTGGCTGGTCTGGCCTGATGGGGGAGCTGGGTTTTAAATTGTCATTTTAGATTGCATTATTGTTTTTTAATTTGGGCATTGATTTAATCTTTGTTTTAACTTTTGTATAGTACTGTATTTTTATTTATATGCCCTGTGAACCGCCCTGAGTCCCCAGGGAGAAGGGCGGTATATAAATTAAATAAAACAAAACATAAACAAACATGCCATGTTCCGCTAAGGATCCACCATTCTTAAACGTGCCATGGCTGTAGCTTATTTCTGCAATCGTAGCTTTCAGTCCAATTCCTATTTTATTTAGGGCATCGGTGTTCTCTGTTTGGTAGAATTGACCAACTGAGTTTTAGTAGGTGCTTGAATTTTTTAAGCTTAAATATTGATGGCCACTGTTTGAATTTGAGCCCCTCATTTTCTCTCCATCCATCAATCATTCATGGCTTTAAGATACCTGTGTTTCCCCTTGCTGTTCAACCAGCTGTTACCTGAGATGTCATTCAATAGAATCCAGGAGTCCAGCAGTTCATCTTGCTTTGGTGTGTGAGACCTTCTCAAGCCATTTCTCTTCCTATCCACTCCACTTAAATTAAAATCAGAGCTACAAAATAACAGAATAACAGACATGGAAGGGACCTTAGAGGTCTTCTAGGCCAACCCTGGTTTATGGCGCTGCAGCATGCCAGAAACTGGGACACACAAACAAGCAAAGCCCTATCCGCGGGATGCAGGAAGCACATGAAACCGTGCCCCCTCCACTCTGCAAAAAAACGTGTCTGCATGGAACCGGTTCCCAGTGCCCGAAAGGTTGGGGGCCTCTGCCCTATACAATTATGGACAAGTGGCTGTCCAGTCTCTTCTTAGAAATCTCCAGTGATGGAGCACCCACAATTTCTGGAGGCAAGCCATTCCACTGATTAATTGTTCTCACTGTCTCACTATAAAGTTCAAAAAAGGGACGCATTGGCTTAGTGGGTTAGGACTCTGAGCTTGTCAATCAGAAGGTCGGCATTTTGGCGGGTCGAATCCCGAGTGCCGCGTAGCAGAGTGAGCACCTGTTACTGGTCCCAGCTTCTGCTCACCTAGCAGTTCGAAAGCACGTAAAAATGCAAGTAGAAAAATAGGGACCACTACAGTGGGAAGGTAACAGTGTTCCGTGCGCCTTTGGCGTCTAGTCATGCCGGCCACATGACCACAGAGACGTCCTCGGACAAGCGCTGGCTCTTCGGCTTTGAAACAGAGATGAGCACCGGCCCCTAGAGTTGGAAACGACTAGCACGCATGTGCGGGAGAACCTTTACCTTTATAAAGTTCAATCAATCAATTTCCAACTTTGCGAGATCTTTTTTTTTCTCGTGAGAAGTTGAAATTGATTGAACCATTTTCCCCCCCTCACACGCAGCGGCGCTGGCCTAAAGCGATAAGGTTTTATAAAACCCCGCTGAAAGCCTAGGACTGGGGCAATGGCACGCATGCCCACAGAGAGGGCTCTGCGTGCCACAGGTTTGCCACCACGGTCCTATACCAGTTGTAGGCAACCTCAGCTCTTTTATGACTCATGGACTTCAATTCCCAGAACTCCTGAGTCTCAGGAATTCTGGGAATTGAAGTCCATGAGTTATAAAAGAGCCGAGGTTGCCTACCCCTGTCCTATGCCATTCCAAACAAATGGTTGTCAGTCTCTTCTTAAAAGCCTCCAGGGATGGAGCATCCACAACTTCTGAAGGCAAGCTGTTCGACTGGCTATTTCTCACTGTTAGGAAATTTCTTCTTAGTTCTAGGTTCCGTGTTTAATTTCCATCCATTGTTTCTTGTCCTGCCTTCTGGTGCTTTGGAAACTAGCTTGACCACTTCTCCGTAGTTGTAGGATAGATCGGTCTTTGTTAAGCTTCCATCCATTACTTCTTGTCTTGCCTTCGAGTAACTTCCGCCTTCTCTTGCAGAGCAGTTTTTCTCCAGCTTGGTCCCATCCATGTATTGAAAGTAAACACGTGCCAAGCTAGGCTTCGCTTTTAGGTGACCTCATGGACGTTTTCCCAGGGCTTTTTTGGCAACAACAGAGCGCTGGCTCACCCTCACGTTCTTTCAGGAAGTTCTTTCAACTTCACAGCCTGGCCTACAGCCCTGAGATTTCCTAGTCCTCTCCTGTCCGAGCCCTAAGCAGACCCAGATTAGTTGTTGTTGTTGTTTTTAAATCACGTGAGACTGCATACACAGTATAACAAATGATAAAAAAAGGAAATCAAGTGCAAGGATTTTTAGAACACTAAAAGGTTAGCCGTGTAAAATTAAATCACTAAATTATAAAAATTACTTTTGTGAATAAAATATTCAAGCCTTTCTAAAATGCCAAATATATGAAATACTTCAAAAAAAATTTTTTTTAGAGGAGTTAAGACAAGAAAACATAAGTTACTCTTGGTTTCAATATACTCAATTGAAAGCTAGGTGGAAGTTGGATCGGAAGGTTGGCATCACAATTACAGATGAAAATTTAGTAAAACAGAGATGTAAATCGTGCACATATAAAGAGGATATATAATGTTTTAATCGAACTGGACTCGGAATTGGAACTAGTTAAAGATTGTATGATAAAGTGGGCACAAAATATTCAGGAACCAATTTTGCTGGATACTTGGGAGGTAATTTGGGTTAGAAATGTTAAATTTACTCAGGCTCAAAATTTAAGAGAAAATTTTTATAAAATGTTTTATAGATGGCATCTGGATCCCAAAAAGTTGTCTAACATGTATCCTAACTTACAGTCTAAATGTTGGAGATGTGGTAGTTTAGAAGCCACCTATTTTCATATGTGGTGGACTTGCAGAAATATAAAAGCTTTTGGGGTTAAAATTTGGTGGAACATTCAAAAGATTTTTAAGAGAAAGATAAAGTTTTCTTCGCAATTGTTTCTATTGGGTATTGTTCTAGATTGTGATGTTAAAGAAACCAATTTGATGTTGAATTTGATAATAGCAGCACGGTTACTGGTGGGACAATATTGGAAGATGGATAGTTTGCCTACAATAGAAGAATGGGTGTTTAAAGTTTCGAATCTTGCAGAAATGTCTAAGATTTCTGCTTACTTGAAGGATCATTCACAAGAAAGATATATTTCAGTTTGGAGGAGATGGATAGATTATATTCAGAATAAATATGGGACTAAAAAGTTCCATTTAGCTTATGAGTAGATTTCAGAGGGATATTGTTATTAATTTTAGTGTTAGTACTTTGTATGTATTTATGTTAAAGGGGAGTTAAAGCACATTATGAATTTGGTTAATTTTATATTATGGATAGTCTTTAGCTAGAATATGATTATTATAATTATACCCTGTATTTAGCTCTGGGAAGTGGGGGGGGAAGGGGGGTGGTTTGGGGTGGGTGGGATTTTGGGATGTATTGTAAAATTTTGTTTTTGTAAAACTCTTTAATAATTTTTTTTTAAAAAATCTTGGTTATTATAGGATACAGTATGGTCAATTTGCAAAGAACACTGACGCTCTCTTGTAAAATAGAAAAACATAAAATGGAAATTGGAATTACAGTGCCAGGTTACATCATTTTGTTTCCACTTAGGGGAATCATGACAATTGTTATTCAATCTATTTACTTCCTGATTTCTTTCTTTCTTCTTCTTTTTTTTGTCTATGTCTTAGAGTCAGTATTGACTCCTCGTTGCATTCTGTTCTGTTTCCAGAGAATTATCCTACTGATAGTCAACTCATTTTGATGAAGATCTTTTGAGAACACTAAAAGGTTCTGTTGCAATGCATACTTAAAGCATTATCTTAATTTTTTTGAGTCAATATTGACTCAAAATATTGACCTACACAGGTTTCTGTGGTTTTCTTGGCAAGATTTCAGAATGGTTTGTCATTGCCTCCTTCCTAGGGTTGACAGAGAATGACTGGCCCAAGGTCATCCAGCTGGCTTGGTGCCTGAGCTGAGACTAGAACTCACAGTCTCCCAGTTTTTAGCCTGGTGCTTTAACCACTATACCAGGCTGGCTCTCTTACTTTTTAGCTCTTTTTAATTATACCGAAATAATTTATTATTCCTTAGTCTGCAGCTCTTACTTTTATTTCTCATTTGAATTGATTCTATATTTTGACATGCTGGCTTTGTTGGTATTTGAATCATTGTGTCAACTTTTATTGTGCAATTTTTAATAGTATGTAAGACTCCTTGGGGAAATTTGATTTTGAAGGACAGCTTGTGTGTTAAAAAAAAAGAAGAAGGAATGATTGGCCAAAAAAAAAAAATCATTATTTTAGGAGGTTCCCCACATAGTTTTATATCCTGTACCAAACGGGGAGAAATGGATTACAGTGATGAGAAGGTGGGTAGTGGGTAGGTGGGTGTTTGTGTGCAGATAACTTTGAATTTTCTGCCTTGAAATCTCTAAATGTAGTAAAGATTTGCTTTGCTTGTTCTGCCCTTCCTTCCTTCCTTCCTTCCTTCCTTCCTTCCTTCCTTCCTTCCTTCCTTCCTTCCTTTCTTTCTTTCTTTCTCTCTCTCTCTTTCTCTTTCTTTCTTTCTTTCTTTCTTTCTTTCTTTCTTTCTTTCTTTCTTTCTTTCTTTCTTTCTCCTCTCCCTTCCCTTCCCTTCCTTTCCTTTCCTTTCATCAGAAATCATTTCAAATCTCAATAAACCTTTTATGCAATGTAAGGGGAAATACTGTACTGATCCTATTGCTAAAACAGGCCAGCTTGATTTCCAGTCTATGGTAGATGTTCAGTTTTGTTTATTTTTCTTCTTCCCCTCCCAGTCTAAAACTTTTAACTCTCTTAATTCCTTAGAGAAGCTGCTGACTTAACTAAACTTGGGCCCAAGAGAGCTGCTTATCCCCCCAAGCCCTTCTCTTTACCTAAGCCACATGCAAGGCGGAATGGACCCCTGTAATGATACTCTTCCCCTTCTCTTCTTTCCTAGATGCAGCAGCTCTTCTATGAAAACTATGAGCAGAACAAAAAAGGTTACATCAGAGACCTCCACAATAGCAAGATCCACCGTGCCATCACTTTGCACCCAAACAAAAGTCCACCATATCAGTATCGGCTTCACAGCTACATGCTGAGTCGTAAAATAGCAGAGCTGCGTTACCGGACTATTCAGTTGCACCGAGAGATTGTCCTCATGAGCAAATACAGCAATATCGAAGTCAGTCGGGAGGACCTTCAGCTGGGAATTGCACCTTCCTTCATGCGATTTCAACCGCAACAGCGTGAGGAGGTTTTGGAGTGGGAATTCCTGACAGGGAAGTACCTGTATTCCATGGTAGACGGGCAGCCACCTCGCCGAGGCATGGACTCCTCCCAGCGACAGGCCTTGGACGATGTCGTGATGCAAGTCATGGAGATGATCAACGCAAACGCCAAGACTAGGGGACGGATCATCGACTTTAAGGAGATACAGTACGGTTATCGAAGAGTCAGTCCCATGTACGGGGCCGAGTATGTCCTTGACTTGCTACTTTTGTACAAAAAGCACAAGGGTAAGAAAATGACTGTTCCCGTTCGGCGACACGCCTACCTGCAACAGACCTTCAGCAAAGTCCAGTTTAGGGAACATGATGCAATGGATGCCAAAGACCTGGCCAGTAAAATCAACCAGGATTCAGGGTCCTTGTCTTTCCTCTCCAATTCTCTTAAGATGTTTGTCCCGTTCCAGCTAAGCAAGTCCAGATCTGAGAAAACGGAATCTAAAGACCAAAAGATCAACATCTTAATTCCTCTTTCTGGACGCTTCGATATGTTTGTGCACTTCATGGCCAACTTTGAAAAGACTTGCCTTATTCCTAACCAGAATGTCAAGTTGGTTGTTTTGCTCTTCAACTCCAACTCGAATCCTGATAAGGCACGGCAGGTGGAACTGATGAGAGAGTATCGTATGAAGTACCCCAAGGCCGACATGCAGGTTTTACCCGTTTCTGGAGATTTTTCCCGAGCTCTGGCCCTTGAAGTAGGGTCTTCTCAGTTTAACAATAGGTCTCTGCTCTTCTTCTGTGATGTTGACTTGGTTTTCACTGCAGAGTTCCTCCAACGGTGTAGAACCAACACAATTTTAGGGCAACAGATTTATTTTCCAATCATCTTTAGCCAGTATGATCCAAAGATTGTCTACAGTGGGAAAGTTCCAAGCGAGAATCACTATGCTTTTACACAGAAAACTGGTTTCTGGAGGAACTACGGTTTTGGAATAGCCTGCATTTACAAGGAGGATTTAATTCGGGCAGGGGGGTTTGATGTTTCTATTCAGGGCTGGGGTCTTGAGGATGTGGACTTGTTCAACAAGGTGATTCAAGCTGGTCTCAAGACATTTAGGAGCCAAGAGGTTGGCGTAGTCCATGTACACCACCCGGTCTTTTGTGACCCTAACCTTGATCCAAAACAATATAAAATGTGTTTGGGGTCCAAAGCATCGACGTACGGTTCTGCGCAGCAACTAGCTGAACTGTGGCTTCAAAAACAGGAACCAAATTTTGGGAAGAACACAGTTGCTAATGGTTCTTTGAGGACAGCTTAATAAAGACACTGTATTGCATTTTTAAAAAATTTACCCTAATTTATTTTTTTTCCTTTGGGGAAAATGTTTTGATAGTTGATTTTTTTTAAGATGACCACACAAGGGTATATTTTAGAAATCATCGTTTTCTTACAAGGACTTTTCCAGCGAACAAAACTGTGATCAAACTTTGCCTTTTGGGAAAATAAAATAATAATTACTGGGGCTAAATATTAGGACTTGCCTGGTTTTGACAACTTGAAATGAGTATCTTTTTTTTGTTGACTGATAAATGGACCAAATACATTAATAAAGGAGAAGGAAGCTCAGAATTTCTACACACGGTACTTTCCACTGCTCAGTTGCCTGGGCTGTTCCAGTGGCAATTAAATGCAAGTTGGCATAAATGGTTCACCTATTTTTCCCCCATCTGCAGAAGTGTGTATGTGTGTTTGTGAGAGTGTGTGCATGTATGTATGGGAGTGTATATCCATAGTCCCACTTGTTGACTAATTTGCCTTCCAGAATGTTTCATTTGGTTGCCTATTTTAGCCTTAAAATGTCTTTCTTGCTCAAAATGTTGTCAAGCAACCAAAGCAGATGTGGAAAATGAGCACAATCTTGTTTATATACACTGTTGTCTAGAAGAAGAAGAAGAAAGAGGAGATTAAAAAATGTACATTTTTTTCTTGCCTGGGTCTAGAGCTGACTTTTTTTTTTAAAAAAAAAATCCATATCAGGTTCTATCTTCTAAGTAAGGTTTTTGTTAAAACCATCTTGATAACGAAGAACAAAGCTTTAGTTAATAGAGAAGAAGGGCAATTCTGTGCCAGAAGAATCAACAATTGTAAATCCAAAACACTCCCAAGTTAAATGTGTTGGGAAAAAATATTTTATTTCCCCCATCAGTTAACAGTATTTTGGTTGGGAACAATTTCCTACATTTCCTTTGCTTAATTTTTTTTTTGGCTTTCGGTATTGTGTAGGGCTTTAATTTATTTAACATCCTTTTTTTAGGTTCCTGTCTTTTTATTTTGAATAACTACTAGTCATTAATATTTATGTATCCTTAAAATGTATTTGCCTTTTCTTACTTTTTTAAGATTGCTTACACCTTCCTACTCTGCAGTAAACGTTCCTCCAAAGATTCTTCTAACATCTCCTCTTTTAATTTGCTAAATTGTCTGTCTTTTTTAAAGAATAATTGGAAAAGCTATGGTTTTTGATGCTCCGAAATGTATTCCATTTTTTTTCAGGAGTGGGACCGAAACTGTGAGAGAAAAACAAAAAAACTGTATCTAAGCACAGTGCGAAATGTTTAAAACTTGGGCATGTTGTTGCAAAAATAAAATGCATTTGAATAAAACTAAGGCTACTGCGTTGTTGCAATTCCATTAAAGCTTCTCTTTAAGTCAAATTGTTTGCAGCACATGGCATTTCAGTCTCAGTCGCAATTCTCTGTGTCTTTTTCCAACAAGCTACAATGAAATGGTTTTCCCCAATAGAGGTAATCCTCGACATAAAACGGTCCGTTTTATAGGACTTGCTGGTGAGCTGATTGTGGAGATCGCTTTTTGTTTCTCTCTGTTTTTTTGTTATATTTTTAATTTTATCAAGTTGGGTTTGGGTTGTAAGCTGGCAAGAGTTATTGGAAACTTAGCAGCAATGTCATGTCATGTCAATTGTGTTTTAATGAGTTGGGATAAAAGGCAGGTGATTTTCATGTCTAATTAAAACGAGCTAAAGTTGCAAAGCTCCCCAAGATCTGTAATGACTTTAGCTACCAGAGAAAGTCTGCAGAAATCCCAACGATTGTAGATGGAAGCCCAGATTTTTTTGGTACATCATTGCTGCTGCCTGGTGCTTGGACTTTTGCAGACCAAAATCTGCTACCCTAACTATGACATTAGATACACGATTCATGGTTAAGAGCCATGGAAGACTTTCTGGAGCCATTCTTGGTCAGTATCAGTTTGCAGTAAATTAAACATAGTCACTTACCTCCCTCAAGCGTAGCTCCTGATACATTCCAGAGATGCAGACGCAACTTGTGGCCAAAAAGGTTTGTGCAACCATGGATCTTGTGGTTTCATTCCTGTAAAAGTCACGCTCAACTGGTGTTAATGTTCCATGACAGCTCACAGTTCACCTTTGCAGACAGAAAACCAGCATTGCTGCTGTCCCATCCATCCTACAAGCTTTTTTTTTGAAAGAAGCATTGAGACATGTTACCTGCATTTTATCCCAACTCAGTAAAACACAATTGACATGACATGACATTATATTACATTGCCGCTAAGTTTCCAATAACTCTAGGCAGCTTACACCAAAAACCAACTTGATAAAATCAAAAATATAACAAGCCAGGAAATGCAGAATACAAAATAAAAAAAAAGTAAAACAAAAAGGGATCTCCACAATCAGCTTACCAGCAAGTCCTACGAGATAATTTATTGGGTTGACTTGATTATACAGGTAGTCCTCGACCTACGACCACAATGAGCCCAAAATTTCTGTTGTTAAGTGAGACATTTGTTCAAGTGAGTTTTGCTCCATTTTACGACCTTTCTTGCCACAGTTGTTAAGTGAATCACTGCAGCTGATAAGTTAGTTACCCAGTGGTTAGGTAAATCTGGCTTGACTCATCAAAAGGTTGTAAAAGGGGATCACATGACCTTGGGACACAGCAACGGTCATAAATATGAACCAGAGGCCAAGCATCTGAATTTTGATCACATGATCAAGGGGATGCTACAAAGGTGATAACTGTGAAAAATGGTCCTAAGTCACTATTTTCAATGCCATTGTAACTTTGAATGGTGACTTAATGGACTGTTGTAAGTTGAGGACCCCCTGCACATGATAGAAGCAAATGTTTCTGCCCCTGATAATGTTCTAAATGGAACGTATTGTGTCATGCAGAATAGATGAACGTGGCAAGTAGATGTCTAGCACTAGGTATGTTGTAAGAAAATTTCCTCAAATGTTTTTGATACTTGGCTTTGCTTCTCTTGGCCATCTCTGGTGAGCTGGGGCCTGACCTGTTGAGTCAGTGGAAAGCTGTTGGGAAGGAGTTCCCTGAAGCTGATCTGAAGAATTTTGAAACAGAGTTGTATTTTTGATGAAGAAGCATGTTTTTACTGATGGAGAGGTGGTGAAATACGGGATGTTATTATCCAAGCCAGCTGAGAACTGATGAGTCAGATCCCATGTAGAAGGAAGATCAAAGACTTTGTTGTGAGCATTGATGGTAGAAGACAAGACAAACAATAACAGAATAACAAGAGTTGGAAGGATCTTCTAGTCCAACTGCATGCTCAAACAGGAGAGCCTGTGTCATTTTCGATTAAGAACCTCCAGTGATGGCATCCTGCAACTTCTGGAGACAAGTCATTCCACCAATTAATTGTTCTCACTGTCAGGTGGTTTCTCCTTCGTTCTAGGTTGAATCTCTCTTTGATACATTTCCATCCATTAGCTCTTGTCCTGCCTTGGGTGCTTTGGAGAATAGGTTGACCTCCACCACCCTCCTCTCTATGACAGCCCCTCAAAGATTGGAAGATTGCTATCATGCCACCACTAGTCCTTCTCTTCACTGGACTAGATATACCCAGTTCCTGCAATAATTCATCATACGTTTTAGCCTCCAGCTTCCTCATCATTTGTGTTGCCCTTCTCTACACTGTTTCTGAAGTCTCAACAACATCTTTTCTGTAGCATGGTGACCAAAACTGGACGTAGATTTCCAAGGGGAGGTGAGCATTAGGAAAGGAAGGGGAAAGGGCTGAGCTTGAGCGTCGGAATAACGCTTAAGACAAGCTCTCGATGCAAGAAATGTGTATTTATTTTAAACTGCCTGGCCTTTTCAATAAAGGGACTAAGAGAAGCCTTCTACAAGCACTAGATCAGCAAGGATGAGGTTGTTTGTTTTCTTGGGTCCAGTTTCTTTGAAAAGATTTGGAAGCAGGGCTGGAAAGGATTTTATTGACGTTCCATTGTCAAACAGCTGAGCTAAAGTGCAGCGGTTGTTACAGTGGAGATAGGATTATATTTTTCCCCCCTCCCTGTTCTCACCTTTAGTTGATCACTGGGGACTCGAGGAATTAACCTCTACCTTCTTTTCATACGCCTCCATCTGTCCTGTGATAGGAGACGTTTGGTATTTTATAGATGGGAAATGGAAGGATGCGAACCAGGCTCCAGCTAAGTCATGATTTAAACGCTGCCAAAAGCCCAACTCGCTTCTTCTTCCGGAAGCATGAAATAAATTGCATGCACGATCATTTCTGATAACACGGGAAAGAGAGAGCAGCTTTAAGAAACAGGAGTGTGTGGAACGATTTATCTCCAGGGTCTTCAAAATTTGGCCCTTTTATGACTTGGGGATTTCAATTCCCAGAATTCCTCAGCCAGGCACACTGATTCGTTATAGAGCTAGGACTGGACAACCAATATGCTTTTCTTTCAAGTTCACATTTATTTTTGAAGGTCAGTTAAATTCCCGTTGTACAAGAGTTTAAAAAAAAAATCTTCGGAAGATCTAATCTCCTGTGCAGCTGCAAAGAAACAGCTGGATTTTGTGTGACTTTTTTTATTCTTCAATGTTTTAGCAATTGCAGAGTCTACATGTCATATAATCCATCATAGCGGTTATTATTATTATCCATCATAGCGGTCCCTATCCTTGCAAGAAGCAGATCACCCAGTCTCCCTTAATTCTTTGTTAGCAATTTAAAAAAATTACTATTATTATTATTATTATTATTATTATTATTATTATTATTATTATTATTATTATTATTATTATTATCCATCATAGTGGTCCCTATCCTTGCAAGAAGCAGATCACCCAGTCTCCCTTAATTCTTTGTTAGCAATTTAAAAAATGTACACAAATATGAGCTGTCACCGGTGTGACTACTGCCTGTCGATGGGCTTCAGGATAGGCTGACACAGGAGATAAAGATTTGTCCCATAATATAGCTTTTCCATATAATTCGGTCTTTTTCCAAAGACAGAATCCCCTCCAGAGCCATTTGAGGCAGTTGACTGAGCTCATACTTCCATAAAGGAGCTAAGTCGCTATAATGGAAGTTGCATCTTTCATGCTAAGCTTCAGCTTTTCTTTCGGCTGTTCAGGGAAACAAATTAGGAATCTTGTTCAGCACAAGGCAAGTAAAATTTGGTGGGGTTGATTGCTCGGTGAGCTGAGTACAGCAGCTATGCCAGTGAGGCAGGAATGCCCACAAGAATCAGATTAAAATTGACAGGAACATTGGCAGTAAATGAAGACTAATTGCTTTTACGTTGGAAGCCAAGGGAAGAATACATTTTTTTTCCTTGCCCTCACCACAAAACATAATTATACTTTGAAAAGTAGGATAGCTACGAATAATTATTGGAAAGAAAAAAAATATGCTGACTGATGTGGTACTGAAATAAATCCCTGGTTGCTGAGTTATTTGATTCTAACTCTGTATTTTGTGACCGGCTCTGCTTTGGTTGAGGGCAGGATTCGTCTCCTCCTCACCATCATAATGTCGCAAGCCTCATCCCGGCCCATCTCTGTTTTAGTTTTATGATGTCACTTTCAATTGTTCACCTCTCCCCCACCCAAAAAAATATCATCTCACTTAAAGCCTCTTTAGAACTTTTTCTTTTTAAAATTTCTGTTCTCTGCCTAATAAGGAAGTTGTGGGCGCCTCTGACATCTGGCGACTGATACGGTAACAGCTGGATTTCCTATCATCAGAGGATTTCGAAGTGGTGTGACTTTTTCCTCTCCGTTTTTAATGCCTAACCTAAATATTGTAGACTGACATTTAATCCTGCTCATTTACCCGCTCTCCTCCAACCTCTTCTCGTGGGATGGACAGAACGGTTGCTCCATAACTATTGATTCTTCAAATCCCAAACTGTCAGCGCTTTGTAGAAAACTAGACTCTCGGAGAGTAATGCCGTGTCGGTCAGTAATATTTTCATTGAAAAGCTGTAAGTTACGGAACCTTGCAAGTCTGAAGGCGCTTCTCCCTCCTTCCCTGTAACTTTGGGTTAACTAGGAAGAAGTCTGAGAGATTTCGTCAAATTCCTCAACTTGCAAACCTTCATTTAGTGACTGTTTCAAAGTTCACCAAGGCATTGAAAAAGTCGACCAATTGTCACGTGACTGTTGCAGCATCCCACCCCACCCACCCCTCAGTCACATGATCAAAATTCAGACTCTGGCATGTATTTATGACAGCTGAAATGTGATCACCTTTTGTAACTTCCCCAGCTGGATTCCGACAAGCAACGTGAA
Organism: Vipera ursinii; assembly: GCF_947247035.1. Taxonomy (NCBI): domain Eukaryota; kingdom Metazoa; phylum Chordata; class Lepidosauria; order Squamata; family Viperidae; genus Vipera; species Vipera ursinii. The sequence goes on along the minus strand of NC_139524.1, from coordinate 9,258,655 downwards.
GAGCCAGATTTGTTTAACAACCTCCTGTTTCATTAATAACTGCAGTGCTTCGCTTAACAACTGTGGCCAAAAAAGGTCGTAAAAATGGGGCAAAACTCACTTAACAACTAGCAGTGGAAATGTTGAGCTCAGTCGTGGTTGTAAATTGGGGACCACATGTAGTTTCCTAGCCCAGCCTGTTTTATTTGTCTGTGGCCTTGGTAGCTAGCGCCTCTACGTCCTGTCTTGCAAAGTCCTTCTCTCTGGCCCCTCCACAAACCCAGATCACTGTGCCCAGGGACTATAGGATATGTAGTACAAAACATCTGGATGTCACAAGGTTGATGGCAGCCCTCCCAAGTAAATTAGACAGGAAACACATACTGGATGAGCTAATTTCTACGTTATGGTAAGGCTACATTAAGAAAATCTTGCAGGTCTGAGAGGACAAACTTCCTGAGGATACTTGAACTGCTTGATCCATTAGGCCTGGTCCTTCCTAAGTTTAGGACATTAAGCAAGGCTCCTGCTTCTCTTCTCTGATTGTCTCCTAGGTAGCATCTCGGCTCCTTGCCCCCCCCCCCGCCCCCCAGATCACCCTCATATACCATTCTATCTACTGTCTGACATTAAGGCTGGGACTGAAAGCAAACACTGGGGTTAAAACAGCAGATTTTCTTTCATGCTGTCTCTGCTCGGTTTTGGCAGACGTCCTAATGAAAAAAGCCGGACAATTTAAAAACCCTCCCACTGTTTTGTGACATTTCAGTCAGTCTTAACAAAGCATGGGACAAAAACCCAACTTTCTTTGCTTTTAATTTGGAAATGTTTTTTGGGGGAAAATGGTCTGAAAGACTTGGCTGTTTTGTTTTTGTTTTTTAATTCCATCTGTCATATTTTTATAATAATTATAATAATAATAAAAATATATTTTTATCAGCACAACAATCCTAAGAGATGAATTGGGGAGAGAGAGAGAGAGAGAGAGAGAGAGGGAGGGAGAGAGAGAGAGGGAGAGAGAGAGAGGGAGAGAGAGAGAGAGGGAGGGAGAGAGAAAGAGGGAGAGAGAGAGAGGGAGGGAGAGGGAGAGGGAGAGGGAGAGGGAGAGGGAGAGGGAGAGGGAGAGGGAGAGGGAGAGAGAGAGAGAGAGAGAGAGAGAGCTAAGTCACCCAGCTGGCTTTCATGCATAAGGTGGGACTAGAATTCACAGTCTCCTGGTTTTGAGCTTGATCTCTTAAGCAATATTCCAAACTGGCTCTCTGCTTTTATTCACTCTTATTCAGAGTTACATAATACTCTGCCATCAGTTCAGATAGAATTAAGGGGGCTTAACAGACTCATGTCAAGGAGGACTGCCAATGGGTATGGATTATAGTTTCTACCACCTGATTTACTTCTGATTTACTTCTACTCCCTGATTTACAGCCTTAGCTGTTGGGAAGCATCAGATCACCTTTCTGAATTTGTGAATTTCTGAATGCTGCCCTTAGAGTATGCAACACAAAATGTGATCTATTTTTACATCATTAATATACAGTCATATCTTATTGAATTATTCTATTTAGAAGCCTTCTGAATTTTACAAACAGGTCTATATCCAGAAAAAAAAACCAAAGTCTCTAAACTTCGGTCAACACAATAAAACATTTGTGAAGCATAACATAAGAGATAAGATGATAAGACAAGACAAGACAATAAAGATAACTGGCACACATTAAAAATAAAATTCTGTTGCCTACACTCAAAAGAAATTATATCTACCCGTACACATACATAACACACATATATACACATGCTATATGCACATGTATATGTGTATACACACACACACACACACACATACATATACATATATACACACATAGCCATACATATATATACATGAGAGTGAAGGTTTGTTCTTGTGGGTTCTTTGGTTCCCAGGAGTAGGCAACCTTGGCTCTTTTAGGACTCATGGACTTCAACTCCCAGAATTCTGGGAGTTGAAGTCCATGAGTCATAAAAGAGCCAAGGTTGCCTACCTCTGCTGAAGATGTTTCCTAGCCTGGTAACAAAACGTTTGGAAAGCATCCCACAAGCTCGGAGAACAAACCTTCGCCTTCATCCTATACCCGAGCTACAGATATTTGCCACTATTGCAAATATATATATTAATCACTGTCCATTTTGAATACATAATGGAAAGAGGAAACGAGAGTTCACAAGGTTGATGTTATGTGGAACAAAACTGTGGCTGAATCTGGATGTTCTGCTTCGGATACCACAAAGCCCCCTCCTCCTGGAAGGTAACAAGGAAAACAGGTTGTGAAGAGGATGTGTAGCATCCCAGACAATCCTGCGGACCCTGCTCAAGCATCACTTTATGTGCCGTGTCCTGGAGAGAAGGGAGTGAACTGCCAATAACCTTTTCTGCCGTCCTCACCACTCTCTGCACCACCTCCCTGTCTGAAGCAGCGATGCTTCCAAACCAAGCGTGATCTGCTTTTCACGACAACAAACTTATGGGGGATAGAAGACAATGCATCATTGTTCTCATTTTTGCAAATTAGGAAATGTATTCCGAAGAAGTGACTCCCCTAATGCTTATTCCTATGCAGTTAATGGTAAAACACAAAACTCAGATTGCTAGTACAGTGTGCATTCCAGTTTGTAACACAGCCTTGCTCTAGATCAGGGGGTCTCCAAACCTGGCAACTTTGAGACTTGCAGACTTTAAACACCCAGAATCTCCAGCTACGGAGGCTGGAGAATTCTGGGAGTTGAAGTCCACAACTCTTAAAAGTTGCCAAGTTTGGAGACCCCCCTGATCTAGATCTTTGGAATCATCTGTGATTACGGAGTGGATTTCTAAAGACAATGATACAGAAAACCTTTTCGCTGTCTTATTGTTTTGGCCTTTCAGGATGCTGGGATGACTTGGAATTGCAGAATCTGGCTGGGAGGTCTTGGATATAAGCAAAATTAAACTCCTGTCTTTAGCAAGAACTTTGAGCACAAACTATCAAAATGGAAAAAAAAGAAAACAAATCACTGTAATAGATTCCCTCTTGCCAAAGAAAAACAGTGAGGGGGAGTAGACAGGATCTTAACACTATTTCTGACTCAGATAAATCGTGACTAATGAATGACTTCAATGCGGTCTAAAAAAGATCCAGATGGACGCATTTGAAAGAGTAACCCTTTGTTCTGTAGCTGTTGTCTGTCTGTCCTACTTTGTCATTATGTATTTAAAAATATTTTTTAATTTAAAAAATGAAAAACGTTATCCCTCTCTGAATAAGTTCTTATGAGCTTACTAGTTTGTAAGGACTGTAGACAAGATTAGGAAAGCTAAGAACATCCCAAAGAAGGCAATAATGAACCAGATCTGCCTAAAGAAAAGTTGAAATTAATTTCATGGAGAATTAATCTTTACTGTAGCTTGAGAAGCAAAACTAGGTTCCCATGAAAGGACTTTGCTTAGCAAGATATATAGACAGAAATCTTTTCCAAAGACTGTAGGAAGCCAGTGCTGATCTACAGAAAATTAGATGGTTCATCACAACTTGGTATGAGACAAGTCAATTGACAATCTTGGTTAATTCCTGCACATTGAAACAAAAACTCTTTGTGTAGTTGGAAAGATTGCTATTGCCACAGAACAAATCTGTGTTCATGTAGTCTTGCTTTGTGCTTCTCTAATGCAGAAAACTGCTGGTTTAACGGATTTCCTCTACATTTAATGAAGAGAAGGACTAGGGGTGAGATGGACTAGCAGTGTTTCAGTATCTCAGGGGCTGCCACAAAGAAGAGGGAGTCAAGCTATTCTCCAAAGTGCCCAAAGGCAGGACAAGAAACAATAGATGGAAACTAACCAAGGAGAGAAGCAACCTAGAACTAAGGAGAAATTTCCTGACAGTTAGAACAATTAATCAGTGGAACAACCTGCCTCCAGAAGCGGTGAATGCTCCAACACTGGAAGTATGTAAGAAGAGACTGGACAGCCATTTGTCTGAAATGTATAGGATTTCCTGCCTAAACAGGGGGTTGGACTAGATCAGAGGTGTCAAACTGCCAGCCTGCAGGCCAGATGAGTCATGCGGAAGCCGCACCTACCCCATTGCCAGCAATGGCAAAATCGTCCCGATATGTTGTGCGACGTCACGAGTTTGACATTCTGGACTAGATGATCTCCATTGTCTCTTCCAACTTTATTATTATTGTTGTTGTTGTTGTTGTCATTGTTTTGTTGTTGTCAATATTGTTGTTGTTGTTGTTGTTGTTGTTATTATTATTATTATTATTATTATTATTATTATTATTATTATTATTATTATTATTATTAATTTCCTCTAGGGTTTTTTTCCCCTTCCATTCCAGCTTGTCTGATTTTCTGAGACTGCCTGGACAAGTCTCTGCAGTTATCTTGGCAAGGTTTTTCAGAAGTGGTTTTCCATTGCTTCCTTCGTAGGACTGAGAAAAAGCGATTTGCAGCATCCCCATGGTCATGGATCAAAATTCAAATGCTTGGCAACTGACTCATACTTATGATGGTCACAATGTCCTGGCTCACATGATCCCCTTTCGCGACCTTCTGACAAGCATGTCTGGGGGAAGCCAGATTCACGTAACAACCGTGTTACTAATTTCAGAACTTCCGTGATTCGCTTAACAAATGTGACAAGAAAGGGAGAAAATTCTCTTAACAAACCGTCTCACTTAAGCCACATAAATGTTGGGCTCCATTATGAACACAGGTCAAGAACTACCTCTAATATGTGGAAAACGTTATAAATTGGTAACATGGAAAGAACCTCTGTTAAAAATAACTTAAATGAATGTCTTAAATAAAAAAATAACTTAAAATACCCCAAGGAAATCTCAAGTGGGCTAAGTTCTCTTATACGCTAGTTTGTTTTTTTTTTAACTTATGGAGCATTAGGGCTTGTTTAATTTTTGAGAGATGAAACATCCCAAAAGGTAGTCTGTGCACCACAATTTTCCAATTATAGCAACTTCTGTGTAGAGAGATCAAGTGTGAATCAGCGGATTTAAAAAGAAGATTCAGTTTTATAAAGTGTTGATTTGTAGCTCAGGGTTTTTTTCCCCCAGAACTCTTCCTTCATCACATATTTCCCTCTTAGGTTAGTATCAGGATAGATTCCTTTGGTTTGCGTCCCTCCCTTGTCATATTTTTATGAGCTTAAATTAGATGTATTAACAGAGAGACATGATGACGAATCTCTCCTGGAATTCAGTTTTTGGGGAATAAGAACAATCCTTACATAGACATTAACCTGAACTAACCAAATAGAAATTGGTTAGTCATTTAACCAGACAACAAGGAAAATGACTTCCCTCGTTGGGAGGGAGTTGGGAGAAACAAATCTGTCCTGATTTTGCCAATTGTTTTAAAGGCTCAGAAGGCTCCATTTTCTGCTTCGTGGATGCTAAGATTATAATTCTGATACGCAATTTATTTGGTTAACCAGCAGCAAGATTAATGTGGTCACTTAACTTCGCTAAGGAAACAAAACTATTTGCCCTGGTTTCACAGCGGCGTGTAATCTTTAGTGGCTCATGGATAAAGGGATATGCATGTCAGAGAAATCCCACATCCTTGAACTAAGAAAATGAGATTTATTCAGTGGATTGCTAGCGAAAAGAGAACAGCAAGGAGCAAAGAGATAATCAGCTTGATCCTGCTAGAGGACTTAGTGAGCAACTGCTCTAGTTTCTGAAATGTTTCCTGAACTTCCTTTTTTGTGATTTTAAAAAAAAAATGCATTTGGATATGACATGGTCCTTAATTTTTCAGGCCATGGGAGAACCATTTCACTGATGAGTTATTATTAATAGTTTGCTTTTTAAACTGAAGCAAAATCCATGCTGTCTCAAAAAAATGGCACAAAAGGATATTAAGCGATAGCATCTTTCAGGAAACTAAATGGAGAATGTTTAGGAAGAACACGCAGACATGTGCACAGACATATATTGGTCTAAGAATGGCTGAAATTAATAATGATAGCAATAGCACGTAGACTTTACAGAATTCTCTAAGAGGTTTACAGTGTCAGCATATTGCCCTCAACAATCTGGGTCCTCATTTTACCAGAAGAATGGAAGGCTGAGTCAACTTTCAGCTGGTAAGGATCGAACTCCTGGCAGTGGGCAGAGTTAGCCTGCAATACTGCATTCCAACTACTGCAGCACCATGGTTCTTTTCTTCCTAAAGGAAATCAATTAAAGAAATCAAATTAAGTTTAGCTAAGCAACTAGTAAAAAATAACTATTTTCTTCCTATTACAAAATAACATGGCTGCTTGATTACTCAAATAAAGAAATATATCCAGTGAAAGGTTAATATTATGTGTTTCAGAGGCTACACATCTGCTAATATGGCCTAAAAGTTTGGTCCAATTGTTCCTTAAATGGGGCTATGGAGACTGTTGTTTAATGTCTTAATATCTGTGGCCCCCGATGAAAAATTGCCCCATTGGCTTTTTGGAGAATCTTCTCTCAAGATGTCCCAAGAGCTAAGTTTGGAATCACACAAGTGACCCTAAAGTGATGGATTAGCAAGATCAGATACGTTTCGACAATTTCTTCTAACAAACGACATCATAGTTTTTCTTCTAGCAAGGATATCCTAAGGAAAACATGGAACTACAAATTAAATCAGTATCTTGCCTGACATCTTTCTGCAAGAGTCAAATTATGGAACTTTCCTCTGTCTGAGCTGCATTCACCTTAGCTCTTTTACCAGGTTAGCACTTATTAGTTGGGTTTGTACAAAAAAAAAAGCACATTTGCTGATGTGAACGGTAGGGTGCACATGCGTGCAACTTAGCTTTGTTAAGTTGAACCCAAGCCATTTGCTTAGCGTATGCACTTACATTCGCTTAACCTAAACCCGAAGTGTCAGCTCAGGAATTAAGCAAAGAATATTATGTGAATACCACCTTTGTATATATGTAGCAATAGTAAGATCAGATATTTCAAATAAGGAAATCAAGATGCTGGGATTAAGTGATGCCTACTTTGATCGAATGAGGCAAGCTTGATCTGACCAAGTCCAAGGTCACTTCCTTCAAAAGAATGAAAAATACTTCCCCCTTTGCATTTTGTTGCCCAAAACACAAGTGGAAATTAAGCTGATTAGAAACGATCTGGACGAGAACAGGAAATTTGGATGTCAGAAAGCCAGTATGTAGTTAGTACACTTTGTCCCAGAGGCAGGGTATAATATGCATCTGTTCTATTCAAAAACATTGCTTCAAAGAAATGCTAGAAGTTCCCCAGTACTTTAACAGAGGATTCCAGAAATCTAAGAAGGCTTCTTCTCATACAAGTTTTCAAACTGACCTTCCTGGTGTCAGTTCTGATAGTCATCCTACAAATAAAGGTGGGCAAGCTTTTGAAAATTGGGAACCCCATTTAATATTTTTTTTTCTTTTAAAAACCCTATAATCTTTTGCATTGGGGTGGAGTCAGGGCAACTGAATGGAGCTGAGCGTTTACTGGCTGGATGCCCTTCCTGACGCCTAAGCAGAGTTCGCAGCAGATATTTTCTCTTTACACCCAGAGAGAGAGAGAAATATCTGCTGCTACCTAAGATCACATTTACACCCTGCTAATTGTTAGGCGAGAGCTCCATCTCTAAGCCACCATGCTGCTCAGGAGCCCTATTTAATATTTATGGATATAATTTATCTATTGACTCAGTCCCAGTAGATTTGTTGAGTGGGAAAGTTGAGACCCACGTCAACATAGCAAGGATGCAAAGGTTAAAGGTCTTCTTTTTCCCCAGTGTTATGAGGAAGGAAGTTTGAATTTGTTTTGTTTCTTTGTCAAGTCTGTTTTTGATTTCTAAATACTGTAGTAAATCATTGTGCTAAGTTTGGGTATTTGGTAGCTCCTAAAAGCCTAGTTGCCCCCCAAGAAACAAAATAAGGAACGGCTTGGAGGATCCGAGGATGCAGCTGGCCCACCTAGTTATTCAAGGTTAATCTTTATTCTCAACTATGACTCTCATAATGTATTTGGAGGAACTCCCAAATTTGTAGAAATAGATTATATTTTTAGGAAAAGGTCTACCTTAATGGATCTTTTAAAAAACTAGCAGTGAATCCCACTAGTAGAATTATTTGTCCGAAGGAGGCATATCCATATTGTTCTTACAGAGACAACATGGGCATGTCTATGAAGACCCCAGTAGTTGAGAAATCCTTTCCTTTTGTAACTGGTTGTAAAAAGGTAGCATATGGACATCAAACCATCCGTGGTATGCTCCTTCAGAATATGATCCATCTGCATTAAAAATTGGTGGCTATCACCACGCCGTAAGGTAGTATGCCTGATGGCAACCAACTAGTTTAAGAATCGTTTCTGTAAAGTCCCGCTCTTCATCAACTGGATCTCCCTGGATTTACTTTCAACGGATGACCTCAAGTCCTAATACTTCCAAAATCGATGGTTTTTGAATCTTCCACTTTCTCTTACTGCTCATTCTAAGACTGGGTCATGTTGTGGGTCTGCGGTCCGCATTACAAATGTTCCATTAATCAGCAGCATGGACATCATCTGTTTTTCCAAAACCAAACTAGGATCCTTGCCTGTCCCTTTTCTTGCTTTAGTCAAGTCTCTTGGCACCTCGGTCATTTGACCAAAGGTTGGGCCTGCATTTTCCTGATTTAATAGAATTGCATAATGTCCTTCTGTGGATACATGTCAGACATTACTCTTCTGAGTGATCCCTCCTAAACTTCAAAGCTGCCGAGAAAACAATTTAAATTTCAGCATGGAATAAGGTGTTGACATATTGCCACTGGCTGAAGCTTTATGGCATGCACAATATTTTCCAGTGGCTATTTCCTGAGATGGATGATCCCTAACCATTCATGACTTGCTCAAAAGAGTTGCCATCTGTTGCAAGGAAAGTAATCTACATATCTCAGGTCTAATGGATGGCAAAGGAGGGAATGTGCCAAAACATTGGGGCTGCATGGAAATAGAGCTAGAAATCAAGGGGCTGAGTCAGGGGATCAATCTTTAACCAAAGACATCGGTCAATATCATGGATTAGTCCATGATAAAGGGCTTAGTGCCTGAAATTCATAACATTGGTTATATATGCTGCAAATGATGATAGAAAAGCTCTATTTAGTTGATGAAAACAAGACCTGGGGTTATGACTGAGATCTTGCCAATTAATGAGTCAAAGAAAACAAAACTTAACTTTTATTACTAAGCAAAAAAATCAATCCAGACAACAGGTTGTTTATTAAGCACTAATGAATTATAATAACAGAAAATTAATAAAATATTTAAGAAAAGAAAACCTAACCATCAGGCCAACTTCATCAGTATTCCATATGGTTCCATATGCTGGAGGTAAAGGAGAAATATCATGGATTAGACCATGATAAAGGGAATGGAGACTTTGTGCCTGAAATTCATAACACTCTTAAAAGACAAAGCAAACAAACAGAACTCTCCCAAAATGTCAACAAGGGAAAAAGAAGACAAATTTGTAATCTGTTGCTAACACACTAGAGAGAGAGAGAGAGAGAGAGAGAGAGAGAGAGAGAGAGAGAGAGAGAGAGAGAGAGAGAGAGCTAAAGAGAGCTAGAAAGCAAAAGACAGAAAGAGGAAATATTGCCCAAGTAAATGTTGAGTTCCAGAGAACAGGAAGAGACAAGAAATCGGACCAAAATAAGCAGTGCAAAGACATCAAACGTAAGGACAAGAGACTGATTTAAGAAAAATTCAGAAATCCTGCAAAAAAAAAATTATATAAATGTGGGCTTTTTAGTGAAAGATGGGTACAATCGAAAGCAAAGATCGACCACAGTGAGACAAAATGTAATGTGAATATGGAGAAAGACAATTTAGAAAAAAAATCCTCAGATTGATTCTGTGTTTGCTTACATAGCTTAAAATGTTTTGAATGAGTCATATGAAGTCATTATTCACCGGAGAAGACCCAGATGTTGGAAAACCCAAAGCCAATTGGGTAAAACATCAACCAAACATAAAGTTATGTAGATACTATCCTTATACACTAGCAGAAGCTTACAAGAATCCAAGAAAGCCATTGCCAAAAGGCAATGATGAATAAAATTATCACAAAGAGCTGGAAGGAACAAAATCGTCAACAATGGATGTGCATTATCTGAATTGATCTATAAATATTTCTTAATGTGCTCAAGCTTACAACTCAGTTGTGGTTTATACCTCAGAGGATTTATTCTTCTTGACATCTTCAACCAAGCATTGTTTGAGAAGGAAGTTTCAGTCACTTTGAGGATTATCTAAATACGGTTTAATCTATTTCCTCCTATGGACGAGAGGACACTTTTTCCTTTGCAGCAAACAGGGAAAACAAAAATCATTGTCTCGATTTAAGTGAGTTAAGTATTAAAACCCACAAAGAATTATTTAATGGAGATTATGTAACCTTCGATAAATATCAAGGGTTTTGTAATGACCCCACTTTATTTCAACGATCAATTGAGAGCATTGTTCAAGAATTGAAAGGTCAATAGCACTTTTGCAACAGGATGACATTTTATTTTATAGTTTAGTTTAGTTTTATTTGCTGCCCATCTCATTTTAAATGACTCTTGAAAGCTATGGATATCTTTGACTACCTTAATCTTGTAATCTCCAGGTGGACATTATAGTAACTACAGTTCTGATATGTCTAGAGGACACTAGGCTAGCCTATTCACTAGGATGGAATCAGCTGTCATCTTCTCAGAATTTCTTCTTGGAGTCCATTCATGATCATCATGCAGTTGGAAATTTTGGGGGACCCAAAGATAGAGCTCAGCTCTTTTGCTTTTCTCTCCTCACACTTTCCCTTTTGTGCTATGTCTTTTAACTTAGAATTTTGAAACTAAATGGTAAGGCACATGTCATCTTTAAATAGCACTACACTAGCTAGAAAATATTAGCTTTTATCCAGCTTTTTACACTGGAGACATAGTGGCCGAGCAGTTAAGACATTGGGCTTGTGAGCTAGAAAGTTGGCAGCTGGAGACCCAAGTGTCAGGAGACAGGATGAGCTCCCGTTCCTGCCTCAGCTCCTACCCACCTAGCATGCAAATGTGAGTAGATCAATAGGTACCACTTTGGTGGGCAGGTAACAGCATTCCATGCGTCTCAGCATATAGTCATGCTGGCCACATGACCACGGAACTATCTTCAGATAACGCTGGCTTCCTTGGTTAAGAAATGGAGATGAGCACCACCCCCTATAGTTGGACATCACTGGACAAGGAAATCTTTAAAGGTAAAGGTAAAGGTTCCCCCGCACATATGTGCTAGTCATTTCCAACTCTAGGTGCCGGTGCACATCTCCATTTCAAAGCCGAAGAGCCAGCGCTTGTCTGAGGACGTCTCCGTGGTCATGTGGCTGGCATGACTAGACGCCAAAGGTGCACGGAACGCTGTTACCTTCCCACCGTAGTGGTCCCTATTTTTCTACTTGCATTTTTACGTGCTTTCGAACTGCTAGGTTGGCAGAAGCTGGGATGAGTAACAGGCGCTCACTCTGTTACGCGGCACTCGGGATTCGACCTGCCAAACTGCTGACCTTCTGATCAACAAGCTCAGCATCCTAACCCACTGAGCCACCGCGTCCCTAAGGAAATCTTTACCGTTACCTTTTAATGTAACACACCCTCTCCTATGAACAGGGAAGCTCCTTCAGAATTCCAAGGCACCTATGACCCATTTAAACAAATATGATTTATTTAATTTATTAGATCCTACCTTTACTACTTTATAAGCAACTCAAGGTGGTAAACACATGTACTACTTTGTCCTCCTATTTCCGCTACGGCAAGATAAGAACACAACCGGTTTAAACAATACAACCTGAAGGAGAGGATAAAAGGGTTTGTCCATGTTTCACTATCTTACTTTTCCATTATTTGTTTTGTACCCAATATTCCTTGAATATTAAGCATGCTCAGTTTTCATGGATTATTCCTTTTTCGTTGTTCTTTTTGCTTTCTGGAGGCATTTCCCCCCTAATTTTTCTTTTCGATTTTGACCTTGCGTCTTTTTTTTCTGTCTGAGCCCGTTAATCTCTTCCTTTTGATGCTTAAGGGAAGTGTGTGTTTCAAATTCTGTTGACAGACTATGTGTTTTTTTTAAGATGGGCGAATACCAATAAACTAAGAGAGATCAACCCCAAAAACCCAACAAAAACAACAAAATACATATCAACATACCCCCCCACCCCACATATACAGTACACATTTAACCCCTAGAAACACTCTAACACTCTAAAAACTAAATACAGAAGTTCTCTCAGAAACTGTATTCTGCTGCATTCCAAGCCAAAACCGCTTTTGGATAAAAACTATTTCTCAAGCGGCTAGTCCTGGTCTTTATGACCCTACACCTCCTTCTATAAGGCAGAAGCTGAAAGAGATCATTTCTGGGGTGCGTGCAATCCTGCACAATCTCCACAGCTTTCTTATAACACCTGGAGGCATAGATTTGATCTAAAGTAGGAAGAGTACACCCAATTATTCTCTTTATGACCCTGGACAGCATTGTTTTTTTTCCCTGGCTGTACAAAAGCTTGGACATGGGATCATAATTGGGGCAGGGAGGAGAGAAATTAACTTTTTGCCAAATGACTACATGGTTTTCTTCCCTCAACTGCTCTTAATGCAGCCAAATGCTACTATATAAAGCAGACAAAGGACATATTCAGATTACTCCACCCATCTCATTATGTTGCAAGGATTCTTCTTTAGCGTCGCAGTCCTTCTTTTTACTCAGTCTGGGGACACGCTGTTACTTTCTAAGTGTATTTTTTTTAAAAGGTGTTTTTAAAAAGCATCTAGGTTTTCCTCTTCAAACATCCTTATCTTGACCTACAAACCAATGTTTGGGAAGCTCAGCAGCTTAATCTCCAGGAAGCAAAACTTGCCTTCTGTTGAATGGCTGTTGATCAGCTTGCTTTGCAAACCGATCAGCCTGGATTTGCTGAAGCCCTTGAGATTTGTATGTTTTCAGCTATGGCTCTCTCTCTTGACTTAGTTTGAATACCTCTGGGCCTCTCTGAGCATATAAGCTAGGTTTCCCCAAAATGATACCCTCACTTGATAGATTCCAGCTCCCATAATCCTCATCCCCCCCCCGACAAACTGGGAGAATTTCCCTAGTATATGGGGAGGTATGTTACCTTCTGCCTGTTAAGTCCTAGCAAATATCCAGGCGAAGTGCCCAGGATCCAAGGATGACAGAAATGACGTGCATATTTTTCCCCACAAAGCGCATACATAGGTAGTTCTTTTTTTAGTGGCTGTCTCGTTTAGCAACCATTCCCAGTTACAACAGTAATGAAAAAGTAACTTTACCACTAATCCTCACATTTATCACCTTCACAGTTCTGTAAAGCAGAGGAAAGCGGAAGTTAGATAGTAGGCACAATTGTGGTTCCACTTAGCAACCCTTCATTTAACCACTAAGTTGGCAGTCCCAACTGTGGTCACTAAACAAGGACTGCCTGTGTATATCTATGCAATTCTCCTGCTGGGTTTACCCATCTTCCTGGACTCAAGTAGAAAAAACAGAATTCTCTTTCAGAGAGGAAGAAAAATTGGGGGATATAGAAGAATAGATTTTGGGCCTAATGGTAATGTTGACGTCCTATGAGTATCCTCTTATTTGTCCTGCTAACAATCAAAGAACATTTTCCTTCTTTCTGGGCTTTTTATGATGAGAAATAAAGATAGAATAAGCCCACATCTGCAGAAGATTGACAAAGAAATGAAGCTCGATGTCCCAATATGCCGTAATATTTTTTGTGAATTTTGTAGGGTGAATTGTAAAAGCTAGTCTGGAAGCATTCACAACTGGCCTGCCCATTAAAAATGGCCTTTGCCAGGATCCCTTGGTGTGGCTTCACACCTTCTAATGGTATTCTGGGACTATGCCTTAATCGGGATTTTCTTCTGGGCTTAGATCCAACCCTTTACATGTGGCCTTACTGAAAGGAGAAGACAGACAATTAGAATTGTTTGTGAAAGTACGGAAACAGCTGGGGAAACACAATAGCTTTGTTTTAAGGCAGCCCTTTTAAAAGGCTCCTTGGCTGAGTGAATCTGGTTTGGATTGGCGAATTCTGAGTAATTTTACTTACTTCTTGAAGGAGTAACAACATGCCACAGCTAACCTCTCCTTCCAAGGCAATTTTTGTTGTTATACAGTAAAATAATCCTTTGGGGTTTTCTTTCTTTCTCTCTGTTCCTTTCTTCCTTCCTTCCTTCCTTCCTTCCTTCCTTCCTTCCTTCCTTCCTTCCTTCCTTCCTTTTCTTTTTTAAATACTTTGCTAAGAAGTTTTGAACACATAATAAAAGGTGGTCAAACCTCTTTTTACACACAGAAAAACCCTCTTGAAAAATATCAGAAAAAAAGAGACAGAAGATCCTGTTGCACCACACACAGTCACAGACACACACAAAAGTCTAAAATCTAACATTTATGGGGGAAAAAAAGGAAATGATCTTTCTTAAATGGATTCCAGGTTGCCTGCGGCAATATCATTAATTTTCCTAGTTCAGCTTGACAATAAATTTTAATTCAAGACCTTTTTTTGTAGATGAAATGTTATGATTTCCAATTCTGAAGCTAGAAAAATGCTTTCAATACAGCTGAACTGTGGTTTTGGGAATTGTTCGGCAGCGTCTTCTCTACTGAATAAAAAATAAATCACAGCTGTAGTGATAATTCATCTCCAGCAAATATACTTTATGTGTGTGTGTGTGTGTGTGTGCAGCTGCAATATATATATATATATTGTTGTAGTTAGCTGCAAAGTCGTGTCCGACCCCATCGCAACCCCATGGACAATGTTCCTCCAGGCCTTCCTGTCCTCTACCATCTCTCTCTCTCTCTATAGATAGATAGATAGATAGATAGATAGATAGATAGATAGATAGATAGATAGATAGATAGATAGATAGATAGATAGATAGATGTGTGTGTGTGTGTGTGTGTGTGTGTGTTGTATCTCTTCATGTGTCCAAGTCTCTATGTCCAAATATGTACATTTCCCAGTAAATGGCAGGATTTAGCTGACCTCAGCTGATCTTGGAAAAGCTAAGCAAGGTCACATCTAGTTATTACATAGCTAGGAGACGTCAAGGAAATCACAGGCCCATCCTTTAGTCTGAGAAGTCGAAACATGTCAGAAGAAGACAATGGCCAGGCACTTCTGTACTGCTCGCAATAAACAACAGGGATGTGTTTATGAAGTCTCTAGGAGTCAAGTTCAATTTGAGAGAGACTTTGCTTGAAATCTAATGACAACAGCCTCAGAACTGATAGTAAAATATCCAAGTGGTAAATAATGCCTGCCCTATAAAATCAGTAATAATAATAAAGTTGGAAGGGACCTTGGAGGTCATCTAGTCCAAGCCCCCCTGCTCAGACAGGAAACCTTATACCACTTCAGACAAATGGCTGTCCAGTCTCTTCTTAAAAACTTCCAGTGTTGGAGTATTCATAGCTTCTGGAGGCAGGTTGTTCCACTGATTAATTGTTCTGTCTGGAAGTTTCTCCTTAGTTCTAGGTTACTTCTCTCTTTCATCCGTTGCTTCTTGTCCTGTCTTCAGGCACTTTGGAGAATAGCTTGACTCCTTCTTCTTTGTGGCAGCCCCTGAGATATTGGAACACTGCTATCCTGTCACCCCTCATCCTTCTCTTCATTAAACTAGAAATATCCAATTCCAGCAACCATTTCTTACATGTTTTAGCCTCCAGTCCCCTAATCATCTTTGTTGCTCTTCTCTGTACTCTTTCTCAACATCATTTTTACATCATGGTGACCAAAACTGGATGCAGGATTCCAAGTGTGACCTTACGAAGGCATTGTAAAGTGGTATTAACACTTCACATGATCTTGATTCTATCCCTCTGTTAATGCAACCTAGCACTATGTTGGCTTTTTTTGGCAGCTTCAGCACACTGCTGGCTCATATTTAAGTGATTGTCCATTAGCATTCCAAGATCCCTCTCACAGTTGCTACTATTGAGCATGGTAGCCCCTATACTATACCTGTGCATTTGAGTTTTCTTGCCTAAAGGTAGAGCCTTGCTTTTTTCACCATTGAATTTCATTTTATTAGTTCATCAATCATCAACAGTATAGGAACAGTCAAGAAATATGCTGCAAAGTAGCACCAAGTAGAGCAGCCATTAAGGTTTTGGAAAAGATATTCAAATGCTTCTATACCCACAAACATCAAAATCGTGGAAGCCCTGCTAGTTGCTGTGATGCTCTAGGGAAACAAACATTGGATTTTGAAGAAGCAGAATAGGAAGAGTATTGAGTATTTGTGTTGGAGAAGAATGCTGACAATACAGTGGACACAGCCAAGAAAATATATTGATGAAGCATGAAAGAAATCAACCTAGTGTTTTCACTTGAGGCACAAATAACCTGGCTCAAATTATTCTACTTTGGAGACATTATCTGAAGATCCAGCTCTCTGGAAAAAGGTCTAACACTGGGAAAGGTGGAAGGAAAGAGAAGAAGATGGACTCAGTTGTAATGGCAATGGGTGCACCATTTGGAGACATGAAAGACCAGGTTAGGCATATCTGAAGGTTGCCTGAAGTTGTCTGAAGATGGTGTCATTGCAACCGGACTAATTTACTAAAACTTAGTCCAGTTACAATGATTCAACTTTCAGGCAACCTTCAGACATCTCTGCCTGGATGATTGAGAATTTTCATCAACAGGTAAGGGATAGATCATTATGGAGAAAATCTATCTGTGTACTTTATCCTACGTAAAGCCTAAATATCACTTAAACGTTCCATGTTTTTTGATATTTTTGGTACATTTTCATCGATTGGTTTGCGATCAGATTTTTTAAAAAATATCACGGCAAGATAATTTGACAAATAGTAGAAATCTATTTTTCAGACTAATGTTCTAAGTCCACTGCCCTCAGCCTGATGTGCAGATGTATTGGGATTGCAACTTGATTTGGGAGAATTCTAGGTTTTTAATCTTGGAAGATTTAATGTTGAAGAAAACTGTTCAGAATGGCATCCATGGTCCACTCATTCCAGCCAACGCTGCTACTTCATGAAGTTCACACATCTGGACGTTGCCTAGGTTGGGAAATCTGGAATAAGCCAGAAAGTATGGTTTAATGTGAGGTATGAAGGCAGCTTAAGCTTGGAAAAAGAATAGGGTTCTTTGCAGGAGAAGCTTGAAAGAATCAAGATGGTAGCCCTGCTTGCATGACTGGAGTCCTACCCTTTTTAAACCTCCCCATAACTGCCCAAAGAAGAGGCTAAGGTTGGATATCAGGGTCAGGGATATCTGAAGTATGGGGGGAAATCTTAATTTCTCCCACAAGACATAAATATGTTTCCAGGACCTTGGTAGAAGGAATGTCTTGGCTGTTATTTGCAATGACGCTGAACTGAAGATGAAACTCTACAATGATATGAAATACAATATTTTGTTTTCTTTACTGTTTGAACACGGAAACCAAGCTTTTGTGGACGAAGAGTGAATTGGAAAAAAGTTGGCTGAGAAAGATGTCAGAATGTGCTTAATAAATCTGTGTGAACTGGGGAACATCCTCATTCCAACTGTCAACTTAATCTGGCAAGTTGACAAGGGTGGCTCAAACTATTAATTGGGATGCATTTGATTCAGATCTGATGAAAAAGAAAATCCAAGACATCAAATCAAGTTGACGGCAACCCCGTTGGAGGCATCAATCAATTTGAACTGACTTTCCCATTCCATTCAGAAAATTGATTCAAGCCACACATTTTGAGTAAAATCCCATTGAATTAAACTTCTGCATTAAATCGTCTCACTGCTTTGGCCCTTAACTCACCCTTCAAAGAGTGTTGCTACTCAGAATTCCACACTCATTTATTTATGCATTTATGTATTTATTTATTCATTATTTACTCTACACCGGCAATCTCATCCTGTATACAAAAAAGATAAAAGCTAGTCTAGTCTAATGAAAAGAATGACTAGGGGTGACATGATAGTAGTGTACCAGTATTCGAAGGGCTGACACAATGAAGAATGGGGTCAACCTATTTTCCAAAGCACCTGAAGGAAAGATAAGAAACAATGGATGGAAACTAATCAAGGAGAGAAGCAACCTAGAACTAAGGAGAAATTTCCTAACAGTAAAGAGCAATCAACCAGCCTGCCTTCAGAAGTTGTAGGGGCTCCAACATTGGAGGGCTTTTAAGAAGAGATTGGACAACCATTTGTCTGGAATGGAACAGGGTCTCCTGCCCAAGCAGAGGGTTGGACTAGAAGACCTCAAAGGTGCGTTTGAACTCTGCTATTCTGCTCTTCTGATAAGGTTTGCCCCTTTCCAAATAAAATAAAAACAGTTTGGAGGGAAAAAAAATATAGTAAAGAACCACTGAGAACAGAGAAAGAGAATATTGTTTTACATTTTTCTCTTCTTCCATTCCGATTCCAGGAACTGTTTTTCTTTTTTTAGAGTCAAGAAATTAGTTACATGTGATTCCATGAAATACACAATTTGGAGTTTTGACCATACTGTGTCTGATTGTTGGGCTTTGTTCAAAAAAATAATGAGCAAGCCAATAGTCAGAGAATATAACACAAAAATCATTGCCAAGTCAAAGTGAAAGGCTGACTGTCTACTGATCTGGAAGTTTAAATGGTCACAAATAAGACTCCTTGGCTGTATTTACACAACCCTCAAGTCAGGTCACGATTTAGCAGCTGCATTCACACAATATGCTAGGAATGATAAATATTAATTGTGATAATTAGCGCCCTTGGTGCTCTCTGAGCTTGGTTGTTTTCTTGCAGGTATTTCATTACCCAAACTAGGTAACATCATCAGTGCTAGAATAGATCGCAAACCCCTAGCACTGATGACGTTACCTAGTTGGGTAATGAAACATCCTCATTTTAACCCTGAGCTGCAAATATTCTCTTTTACTGGGATAATTTTTTGGTGGCTTAGCCTCTTATGTGAATCTAATTCCCTCCAACATCTGGGTGGTGTTCTTTTTCATAATTGTGTCACATTCTTGCCAAGGATTTCATCTGGCTAGTTTTTGGTTCCATTTATTGTGCAGATAAATTGAGCTCCTTCAATACCTTAGTTTGTATGCTGTGTAGTTTCCACAATCAAAGAGAATCTAAAGATTCTGCACCTACCAAAGACTTTTGAGATTCCAAATTTTTTACAGTATTGAAGAGTTAGATAAGAACTTCTTTAGTGCCTAAGAGATTCAGAAGAGAGAGAGATTCCCCTTAAAAAGCACAGAGTCTTTACAATAGCTTTTAAGGAGACTTCCAGGTGTTCTCTGCAGATGGCAGTACCTGGCCAACCTTATCTGGGCATGATAATAAGCAGGATCAACTGTGGTTGGAGTAGTGAATCCTCAGTTTAATGGGTCCTTTAGAGGGAAAGGGTTTCTGTTAAAGCAGAACATCTGTTAAATCCAAAGGTACTTTTCGTGCTCTCTCCCTGATGACATTCAGAAACTATTAAAGATCTGGCTATTCTCCCAGGCATTGAGCTTCAGTTGGATGGTTAGTTTGGTGTGTTTTTCCCCCTTATTCCTGGGCTGCTCAGGATTTTTTTCTTTGTTTTTTTTTAGAAATATTTTCCTTAATTTTTAAACTGTAAGCTTCCCAGAGTTGCTGGAAGTTAGAGGTCTCCAAACTGAGAAGAGAAGAGAAGAGAAGAGAAGAGAAGAGAAGAGAAGAGAAGAGAAGAGAAGAGAAGAGAAGAGAAGACCCATCCATCCTTCGGCGGATATATTAAATTCTCTATTAAATTCTGCTGGCCTGTAAATTATAAACCTTCCAATGCCTCTTTACCAAACTGTATGTACCACGATCCGTGCAGTAGGCTACGTTTTCCTTTAATCAAGATGCTTCCCCAAGGACTTTGTCTATTCTTTGCAGTAAAATTGCAGTAATAAATACCTAATGCAGGTGGTCCTTGACTTACAGTAGAACAGTCCATTTGATGACCACTCAAAGTTACAACATCATTGTAAAAAGTGACTTATGACTGTTTTTCACACGTACCACCCTTACAGCATCCCCATAGTCATGTGATCAAAATTCAGATGCTTGGCAATTGATTCATACTTATGACAGTTGCTGCGTCCTGAGGTCACGTGATCCCCTTTTGTGACCCTCTGACAAGCAAAGTCAGTGGGGAATCCAGATTCACTTAACAACTGTGTTACTAATTTATCAAGTGTGGTGATTCACTTAACAAGTGTTAAGCAAGCAAGGTTGTAAAATGGGGCAAAACCTAACCAATGTCTCTCTTAACCACAAAAACTTTGGGAATAATAATAATAATAATAATAATAATAATAATAATAATAATAATAATAATAATAATAATAATAATAATAATTGGAAGGGATCTTGGAGGTCATCTATTCCAACCCCTTGCTCAGGCAGAAAACCCTATACCAATTCAGACAAATGGCTGTCCAATCTCTTCTTAAAATTTCCAGTATTGGAGCATTCACAGCTTCTGGAGGCTGGTTGTTCCGTTGATTAATTGTTCTAACTGTCAGGAAGTTTCTCCTTAGTTCTAGGTTGCTTCTCTCCTTGGTTAGTTTCCATCAGTTGTTTCTTGTCCTGCCTTCTGGTGCTTTGGAGAATAGCTTGACTCCTTCTTCTTTGGAGCAGCCCCTGAGATATTGGAACACTCTTATCACGTCACCCCTCATCCTTCTCTTCATTAAACTAGACATACCCAATTCCAGCAACCGTTCTTTATATGTTTTAGCCTCCAGTCCCCCAATCATCTTTGTTGCTCTTCTCTGTACTCCTTCTAGAGTCTCGACATCTTTTTTACATTGTGGTGACCAAGACTGGATGCAAGTATAGTCTTACCAATGCATTATAAAGTGGTATTAACATTTCACGTGATCTTGATTCTATCCCTCTGTTAATGCAGCCTAGCACTATGTTGGCTTTTTTTGGCAGCTGCAGTACACTGCTGGCTCATATTTAAGTGATTGTCCACTAGGTCTCCGAGATCCCTCTCACAGTTGCTACTATTGAGCAAGGTACCCCCTATACTATACCTGTGCATTTGGTTTTTCTTGCCTAAATGTAGAACCTTACTTTTCCCCCCATTGAATTTCATTTTGTTAGATAGCACCCAGTGTTCAAGTCTGTGCAGATCCTCCTGTATCCTAAGCCTGTCTTCTGGAGTGTTGGCTATTCCTGCCAGCTTGGTGTCATCTGCAAATTTGATGAGTTTCCCATCTATCCCCTCATCCAAATCATTGATGAAGATGTTGAAGAGCACTGGGCCCAGAACAAAGCCTTGGGGCACCCCACTACAGACTTTCCTCCATATAGATGCTGTTCCATTGAGGATCACACGCTGAGTACGGCTGGTCAGCCCGCTACGAATCCATCTGGTGGTGTGACACTGTCTGGCCCACATTTTTCTAACTTATCAAGTAGTATGTTGTGGTCTACTTTATCAAATGCCCAAGTAAATTATATCCACAGCATTCCTCTGGTCCACTAATTTTGTCACCTGGTCAAAGATTGTAAGCCGAGGACTACCTGTATAGCACTCTTTCCTTTCCTGTGGCTCAAATCTCTTTGAGGTGACCATCTTCCTTTCCTGAAGAGTAAGGCCGGCTGTTGACCAGAGGGTGGACCATTCCTGCTTCACACCACTCTCCCTGTTCTGCTCAGTGAGAGGTTAGAGAATGGACAGTGTTCCCCTCCTGGCTACAGATGCAATTTGTCTGCCTTTTCTACTTTGCAAGCAGACAAGCTGCTTCTATCCTTCTTTAGCTCCCTAAGAATAAGGCAGTGTTAGCCCTTCTCATGACATCAGCCTTGGTGAGCTAAGCCCTGGGTGAGTGTGCATGAATAAATAAATGGAAAGGAAGCCAGCTGGCTTTCTGAGTCTTAAACTGCGGTGAGAGTTACAAGAAGGCTGGACTGCTTGCCTGGGGGTGCTCTCCTCTCCAACCTTACTACAGCAGACAACGGAGTGGCTAATACTGGCTTGTCAGTGGAAGCCAGGATTCTACCACAAAAAGGTCTGTTTCTACCTGGAACACCCCACTGATCTTCTAATACAGGGGTGTCAAACTCAATTTCATTGAGGGCCGCATCAGCATTGCAGTTGCCCTCAAGGGGCCGAGTGGGTGTGGCCAGGGTGGGCGTGGCCTGCTGGGTGGGTGTGGCTAGAGTGCATATGGCCTACTGGGTGGGCGTGGCCAGCTCTACATCGTTGGCATCAAGGGTGCCTATGGGGGCCTGGGCAGGAGTGGGACAGATCTGAGGGTCTCTGGCAGGAGGAGGGTCTCTGGGCCAAGGCCAAGGCAGTGGGGGCCATTCCCTCACTGTTTCCAAGATGGCTTTGCGGGCCACATGAAACCACTTCGCGGGCCAGATCTGGCCCCCGGGCCTTGTGTTTGACATGTCTCTTCTAATACAAATGGAGAAGCAGTCCAACTTACAGTCCTCAACTTACAACAGTTAACTTAGTGACCGAAATTACAACGGTACTGGAAAAAAAGCGACTTAGGGCCATTTTTTACAGCATCCCCAGGGTGACATGATCAAAATCCAGACCTTTGGCACCCGACTCGTATTTATGACAGTTGCAGCATCCCGGGGTCACGTGATCGAAATTCGGATGCTTGTCAACTGGCTCGTATTTATGACGGTTGCAATATCCCGAGGTCAAGTGATCCCCCCCTTTTTTTTTTTTGCAACCTTCTGACAAGCAGAGTCAATTAACTCTGGTGATTCTCTTAACCACCCTGGCAAGAAAGGTCGTAAAATGGGACAAAACTGACTTAAATGCCTTGCTTAGCAACAGAAATTTGGGGCTCCGTTGTGGCCATTAAGGTGAATCCGCTCTCTCTCATGCCAGCTCCTGATCCAAATCAGCAGGAGGGAACACAACCTCTATTTATCCAAGCTGGATTTCAAAATCTTCCTGCATTCCAAATTGACCTAGTTGGAAGTCCTTGCAGACACAGTCTGTCCCACACGACCGAGATGTGTTATGGCAATTATTTATGAAGGTATGACTGTAATTACATGATTTATCACAATCCCCATGGTTCCCAGTCGTTTGGAGATGATCAGACTGGAGAAGGCGAGCCTACCTTTCCCCTCACCCACCCCCAAAACAGTTCTATTTCAACCTTCATCTACGTATTCCTGTAAAATTTCGCCGTTCCTTGTCCCTGCTTGTTTAATCAGATTGGAGACTTGTGTATCCTAAGAATATTAACCCTGGCTTTTCTGTTTCACCGACAGCTCAGGGATGGAAACATCACAAGGCTGAGTCATTCGTAGGAAATGTCATCCTGGCTATCTCCTTTAAAGGAGCCCGTTGCAGTTTCCTTGTAGAATCACAACCGATAAAGTTGAGCCAGACTCAATTTTAACACAAATACACTAGGAAAGATGGGTTGTTTACCCAGTTCGTGCTTTGCTTTAACTACTGTATTGTTTTTAGTGCATGCATTGAAATTCTAGTGTACGTGAGCCCGCTACAATATTACAGAATTCATGTGTTTTAGCCTGTACAAAGAACTTTTAATAATGAATTTGTGGAGCTTGAAGTTTTTATGTTTCCATGTGGTTGTTATTGTTTGTAATTATTGATTAGTACTTTCTAGGGCTGTTCAATGCTTTGACTTCCGTTCATCAAAAAAGCTGCTTTCAAACATGAGGGATTGCCAATATAACATGAAAGAAGCTGCCTCTATTTCCAACCGATAAGGAAGCATTCTTTCTTGTGCTGTCAAATGTTCTAAATACCTTTGTGGAATAAAGAACTGAAAAACTGCAGAGACAATACTTTGCATTCTCTCATAGTCCAGTTTGAACCTGTAGCTAAATTCCTACATTTTACTAAGCCATTCTTTGTCTTTAGATTAATGGCTACATGGTCCAATCATCATGGTTTGCAATCCATGAGTTAATATGTTGTATAACCTTAGCCATTTTTGCTATTTAAGCAGACCATTTGATGTAGGAACTCTGTGATATATATACTAGCCGATATTGTAAGGACCTTGGTGCTCTCCGAGCTTGGTGGTTTTCTTGCAGACCTTTCAAAACCAAATGAGGTAACACCATCAATGCTGCAAGAAAACCACCATGTTGAGAGAGCACCAAGGACCCCACAATTCAACCCTGAGCTACAAATATGCTCTCCTATCACTAACCAATATTGTAACATACAATTCTGGCTTTGCTTATGGTGTGAATCTATCTGTGAATTTCTACAACCTAAAATATGGTTGAGGACTTTTGTGGTTTAGTACGTTTTATAAACTCAGGAAATGAAATGTCCAGTAGCTTTGTATAGGCAATATGCATAATCTAGATACTAAATTAACCCATTTTCTTGGTTTGCACAGTTAACTGAACCCACAAACACACTAAGCCACAGCAAAGTCTAACCAAGGTTAAAAAAAAACCAAAGCTATTCAAGTTTGCATAAATCAATATGACAGGTTTTCCCTTTATCTGGTGAAGCATTTATAGCCAGGGCTATATGAAGTAACTGGATTAATTCAGAAAACCCTGATTCAATATAACAAGTAATTATACAAACAGCCCATTATAACTGAAAACCATGAATGATGTTGTAGCACATTCTGGTCAAACTAGATATAAATTATTCAAGCCAGTTATAGATTGCAGGACTTGATGATCAGCCAAGATGTTTTTCATGAATGAAGGCAAATATATGGGATCCAGGATAATCTTGCAGGATCCAATCTGGGACGCTTACCAGGACCAGAGGTTTAGTCTTTCGAGCTTTTGGACTTGTGCTGGACCCCATCCTCAAGGAACTTCTTTGTACCGGAATGTGTGCTTTGGGCTCTTCTATGTGTAATATTTACGTGGTGCCTGGTTGAGTCTGGCTTCTTATTGGTTGATTGGGGTGTTGATGGCCAGCTAATAAGTCATTGGCTGTTTTCTTGTGCTACCAAGTTCTCAGCTCCCAAATATTTGATAAGTTGGTGGTAAATCAGCACTCTTGTTGACTGTTTCCCAGGCTTCAATCACTGGCTATCTTTGTACCTGCTCAGCCAACAATTACAGATGAAGGTAAATATACGTATCCTACGATAACGTTGCCAATCTGGGTTGGTCACTGGGATGAGAGGTTTAGTCTTCTGAGCTTTTGGACTCATACTGGAGCCCAGAACTTCTCTCTAACGGAGTGTGTGTTTATGGTGCCTTGATGGTTGTGGCTATTTATTGGTTGATTGGGGAGTTGATGGCCAGCTATTTCCCTCCACTCTCTTATTTTATTTAGCATTTATATTGATGAAGAAAATTTAGACAGATATTGTGCCCTTGGCTTGGTCTAATAACAAATTGCTTTGTTTTGTTACTGGCAACTTTTGCTTTAGCATTTGTTGACTACTTTCAGTTGTCATCCGTATTGTGGCTGTTTCGTTCACCTACGATGCCTTGAAACAAGATTTGTTCTGAAATGACATTATACTTAACCAAGCTTTTTCTGTCTATTTGGAAATTTCTTCTCTTTTGTTTCCTACGACCAAGATCTTCTGTTGGTTATTTCTCTGGTAGTTAATCAGAATTTCCTGATTTTTTTTTCCAGTGGAGAATGGGCCCACCATCTTTCCCTGTTCCAGGGAATACTTTTGTTGTTGTTGTTAGTTGCGAAGTCGTGTCCAACCCATCACGACCCCATGGACAACGTTCCTCCAGGCCTTCCTGTCCTCTACCATCTTCTGGAGTCCCTTTAAGCTCATGCCTACTGCTTCAGTGACTTCATCCAGCCACCTCCTTCTCTGTCGTCCCCTTCTTCTCTTGCCCTCAACCTTTCCCAGCATGAGGCTCTTCTCCAGTGAGTCCTTCCTTCTCATTAGGTGGCCAAAGTATTTGAGTTTCAGCTTCAGGATCTGGCCTTCTAAAGAGCAGTCAGGGTTGATCTCTTCTAGGACTGACCGGTTTGATCGCCTTGCAGTCCAAGGGACTCGCAGGAGTCTTCTCCAGCACCAGAGTTCAAAGGCTTCAATTCTTTGGCGCTCAGCCTTTCTTATGGTCCAGCTTTCACTGCCATACATTGCAAAGGGAATACTTAGGGAAAGGATAAAAAAAATAAAATCAAGGCGGCAGTTCAACCCTGTTACAAAAGCCCTGTTCCTTTTTAAAATGTGTCGTGCATGAAACACACATTAAAAAGGGATTTAACATTGATCGGATAGTCATAGTGGCAATTTCGGGCTTGGTTGACTTTCCCCTGCCGACGTATTTGCCTGTTCCACAAGGTTTTACTTCTTAAAATATTCCACTTAAAATATTCTGCTGGAAGTTGGCCACAGCTCAAGCAGACTGGGCACCGGCTGGAGTTTTGCTAGTGAAGCTATGTGATTTTTCTTGGTTCATTGTTTTTAAGCTTCTCAGGTCTCTATTAATTTACGCTGGGGATTGGGTGCCTTAAATTCTACTGAGCAAATATCAGTAGTTCTGAGTTTGGGGAATCTCCCAATTGCAAGAGACTTGAGCTGCCCAGTAGAAAGGGTCTGAATTGTTCTCTTCCAAAGATGTGACAGCAACAGCTACCCAGCTTGGATGGGACATGGAGAACTTGAAATGAGGGAGCCTTTTTTTCCCCAGCAGTGGACAAGTTCTGGGCTTTGCATACCTTTATAAGGAAGGGAAAGGGCTGACTGCTTAATGCTTAGGCATCGTGGCTTTTGTGCAAATTCTTTCCCCATTGCAGACCATTAATAAGCAACTTCCATGATAGTTGATGCTACTCCTTAATTTGAGGAATTTATATATGGTAAGCAGTAGAAGCAAATGCCTTTCCCAACCAATATCATCTAAATATTATTGGAACTCCCAGCATTCTCAGCCAGTAGGACCAAATTCTGGGAAACTGTAGTCCCACCACATCTGGACAACAGCAGGCTGGGGAAGAAAGCTGACATATACCACCCTACATACACAGATTTCCTGAAATGTGCCAGGAACATATCATCAGATCTTCAAAACTGCAAGCAGATTTCCCTCTGGAATAAACCCTGGATGCTTTCACACATATCTAAGTAAACATATGAATTAACACTCTTTCTAAGTTCTTGAAATATGTTGGACCACAAGCTAATCAAATCATGATGTTGACAATAACGCACTAAGCTACAGAGAAGTCAACTTGTGTCCTCTAAATTTAACGAAGTTTAATAAACGTCTTAATCAAATTGGCTTATTGTGTGAATGTGACTGCTAGGTTGCAGCTGATCTCATTAAGTGTTGTCATAGTGAGCAAAATACTAGAAAATGGAGCATTATATATGCCACCAGTTTCTGGAAGAAAAGGCAGAATATAGAATGAATGAATGAATGAATGAATGAATGAATGAACAAACGAATGAATGACAGAAAGAAGTGTTTTTAAATTGAGAAATGAGCAAAATATAAATGGTAGTATCATTTCCTGGTTTATACTGTACATAGCAAGTATCTAAACCAAATAACAGTATCAAGCTAATCCTGGGTGATAGATCCACAATTTACAGATACTTTTGAAGCTGGTACCCAGAATCGCTATTTTTCATGCAATGGAAGGAGGGGCATTATTAAACACACTGTTTGTGGAGTCTTGTACAGTCTTTAATTCCTCATCTCCAAGCATTAGGACAGGTTCTTTGTACAGAAGTGTCATTTCCAACCAAAGAGGACTATGTTGATGAGATGTCTGCGAGAAGAGAACCAGGCTTAGAAAACACCAAGAATCCAACCACTCAACCACGAAGGCACACATTTTCTTTTTTTACCAAAGCTTATATGAAGTTTCCCCAAGTCTCCACACCATAATAAGAATGACTCTTTCCATAGTAGTAATTAAACATTATTACACTTGAAAGGAACCTCCATATTTAGAAGCCCAATACCATAATACTTCGTGCTAAAATAATAAAGGAGCTCAGATATTTCAGACATTTCATTGGTTCAGAACAAGATACCTGGTTAGACAAAGTCTTTGAATTGATCTGAAAAGAAAACCTAGAGTTTCCACCCTTGGTAGCCAGGAAGAATTTGTATTTAGTTTCAAAAACCTTCATCTTTAATTCCAGAGAATTTAGACAGATGTAACCAAATTCAATGGTGGAAATTACAGCCGAAGAGAAGGCCAAGTAATCTTCTTTGCTTCCCAAAGGCAGCACGTTGCTGCCACGCTTTACGGGCAACCTATCTGGGGAACAAGGGAAGAAAGGGCTCATTTTAAAATGTTAAAGGAAGAAACTGGCCAGCCATGCAGAGGAGAAACCATTTGCGTGCCAATGGCAGTAGCTGTGAGAAATTATTTTTTTTACATCCAGAAGTTAGAGTTAAGTGGGAAGAATATCAATAGTGTGATTTATTGCACACTGCTGCGAGAACAGCCAAACCAGAGAAGATTGATGAATTTGCATTTTTTTTTCAACTAGGAGGCCAACAATTATGACAATGACATATGGGGGGAAAGGACTTTCTTTGGTCCCCGAGCCTGGTACTTCGTTCTTTGCATTTAGATTGTAATTCAGCTGGTGCAAGAAAGATACTCACATGTAACGAACATGCATATTAACATCGTTGAAAGTCTTTCTCCCACACCGTCTCTGGAGATTCTCAGTCATCCAGGTCATAGTTATCTCAAAGGTGGTTTTTTTTAAAAGGAAAGCTATAAAAGGTAAAGATTGGCACTGATAAACCCCAAGTAGCCTCAATGGGTCTCAGAGAGAGTGCTAACAATCAGATGACTGCAAAGAAAGTTTTCCAATTCCGCCCCCACCATAAGAGTCGTGGTGGCGCAGTGGTTAGAATGCAGCATTGCAGGCTAACTCTGCCAACTGCCAGCAGCTCGATTCTCACCGGCTCAAGGTTGACTCAGCCTTCCATCCTTCCGAGGTCGGTAAAATGAGGATCCAGATTGTTAGGGGGGGGGAAATAGGCTGACTCTACAAACCGTTTAGAGGGTTCTGAAAAGCACTGTGAAGAGGTATATGTCTAAGTGCTACTGCTATTTAGTTATATCAAAAAGCACATCAGAATTACGTTCTCTTTTATATAAAAAAGGTAAAGGTTCCCCCGCACATGTGTGCTAGTCGTTTCCGACTCTAGGGGCTGGTGCTCATCTCCGTTTCAAAGCCGAAGAGCCAGCGCTTGTCCGAGGACGTCTCCGTGGTCATGTGGCCGGCATGACTAGACGCCAAAGGCGCACGGAACGCTGTTACCTTCCCACCGGAGTGGTCCCTATTTTTCTACTTGCATTTTTACGTGCTTTATTATTTATTTTTATCATAGAGAATAAAATACAAAACAGTAAAGCAAATGAAGTGAAATAAAACAAAAGCATACAGTCAAGCCTAACAACAAGAAAGAAAAAAGAAAGAAGAAAAAGCAGTCAATTAAATTTTAACATTTAACATGTAGGATCCACTCTGGCTGGGTGCTGAAAGAAAAGAAAAAGCAATAAATTCTCCTCCCCGCTTTTATACACACACACACACACACACACAGACAGACACAGACACAGACACAGACACACACAGAGACACATTGTATATAGACACACACACACACACAGAGAGAGAGAGAGAGAGAGAGAGAGAGAGAGAGAGAAGAAAGAAGAAAAAGCAGTCAACAGGTTGAGCTAAACATTACACTAATCTTCAAATCCCTCTGTCAACCATCTGTTATTATATTTAGAGTGTAGAAAGTCCGCAAACGGTTTCCAGTCTCTTATAAAGTATGTCTAGTCCATTATCTCTAATCAAAGCAGTTAATTTCTGCTAGAAGTAGCAGAGATCACAATTACATTCTGAATGAGCAAATATATTACTCTGTTTACAAATTCAAAGGTAGGCTATTTATAGAGTCAATACATGATAGATATGTACAGTATATATATCCCTTATATGTGCTCAGCGGACACTGTTCCACAATAGGTTACTCTGTCTGCTTCGGGAGATCACAGCTACATTCCGAAGAGGAAAGTTTTCCCCATTTATGGAGGAGATTAGCGTGCCTGCCATAATGAGTCCTAACCCCTTTTTTAAAAAATATATTTTATTGATTTTTTTAACACATTCACCTTAATATTTGGTAAACAGCACGTTGTCTATGTTTACATTTAAAAACAATCCATAACAATTAATTTCTATAATTCCATAATCCATATAGTAGCTTTCTCTGATTTTCTCTTCTTCCAATAATATTCTCTTTTTTCCCAACCTTAAATTAGTACATTTCTTATTATTTTGATAGATAACAATTGAGCCTAAACATTTTTCCAGTATTTAACAACCACATCAATGTAAAGCTTCTTTTCTATTTCATACTGGGTCCTAATCCTATTGATTGACCAGGTCTTACGGGTTAGATTGAATCCTTTTAGTTCAGCTGTAAATCAGGGAATGTGCTTGACCGCTGGAAAACATAGAGTTGAAAAGAGCTTGGGGGTCTTCTAGTCCAACCCCCTGCTCAAGCAGAAGACCCAATACCATTCTGGACAAAGGACTGTCCAGTCTTATTTTTGAAAAACCTCCAGTGATGGAGCACCCATAACCCCAGGAGGTAAGCTATTCGATTAATCGTTCTCAATATCAGGAACTTTCTCCTTTTCTCCTCTTACTGCTGCCCTCTGGTGCTCTGGAGAATAAGGCAAACTTCTTTTTTTTAAAAATTCCATTTATATCCCACCCTTCTCCGAAGACTCAGGGCGGCTTACAAGCTTAGCAGTAGCCTTCGTTCTATGTAGATGCCTGCTTATTAGGGCTTTCACACACACCCCCAAGCGGCATTATTACAAAGTCAGCTTAATTGCCCCCAACAATCTGGCTCCTCATTTTACCTACCTGGGAAGGATGGAAGGCTGAGTCAACCTTGAGCCTGGTGGGACTCGAACCTGCACTAATTGCAGGCAGCTGGTGTTACTTCTCTGTAACAGCCCCTCAAATACTGGAAGATAGCTATCTTGTCACCCCTCCCTCCCCAGTCCTTCTCTTCATTAGACTAGACATTCCTAGTTCCCTTAATTGTTCATTGAATGGTTTATCCTCCAGTCCCCTTATCATCTTTGTTGCTCTTCTCTGCACTCTGTCTAGGGATAAGAGCATCCCCATACTAAAGGGTCAGTTTTTAGCCCTCTTTGCATGTGCTGTTCTACACGTTGCATCTGTTTCCACTTTCCACTTAGAACAGGGAAAGTATTAGGAAATGCCCTGGGCTTCCTGTTGGTGCTTAATTGATGGATCGGTCCTGCATATAGACACCCTTTGGCGACAGCTTAAAGGACTCTGTTTTCTTTTAAAGTAGCCCTCTTTGAAGCAAACCATTTGCAATTAACAGCAGAGAAACATAAAACTCTCTAACCACGGGTTGTCACAATTATACGTTTTATAGATTCGTTCCTGTTGGAATTGCCATGTTGTGGTTTTTTTTTTATCCTTGCCCCCTTTTTCCCCCTCCAAATGATTTTTCCCCTTAATTGCAAAATGCTCTGGAATCAGCATTTTTGATGCAGGGCATTCATTAAAAGGGCTGAGTTTGGCAGGTTAAAGTCACCTCCATTCACACACTGAGGAAGTGGTAGCTCTGGAACCCCAAAATTCTGGATTCCATTCAAACCCACATACTAGAGTTTTTGGCGTAAGGAAAACTCAGTAAAATCAACTGTGGAGTTTGGAGGTTTCCCCTTCCATCAAGTTTAGCAGCTGTACAGTAGTTAGATGGGCAGCCCTATAGATGGTTTAAACCAGGGGTGTCCAAGCTTGGTTACGATAAGATTTGTGGACTTCAATTCCCAGAATTCCCCAGCCAGCATGGGAGTTGAAGTCCACAAGTCTTAAAGGTGTCAAGGTTGGACACTCCTGATTTACACACACACACACACACAGAGAGAGAGAGAGAGGAGAGAGAGAGAGAGAGAGAGAGAGAGAGAGAGAGAGAGAGAGAGAGAGAGAGAGAGAGAGAGAGAGAGAGACAAACCTACCATGGAGGTTGTTTTTTATTTGAATCTTGCAGAAGCTACACCATTGGAACAGGTTTCTAAGTTGAAGAATGTATAAATAAGGAAACAATTGCTTTTGAGTATTTACAGAGGGCTCTGTTTGCAGCAGAATGACTAATCTTTTCTAACTGGAAAAGCTCCTAGTGCTTTTCACAATGAATTAAAAAGTATTTTAAAAGGAACATCTTTTTTTAAAAAAAGATAATTACCTGGAACCCGTGTGCTCACTAGGCAGCCTGTCCTTGCCTCCCTATACCCCTCTAGGCGTGCTTTTCAAAATTTAAAATATTGCTGGGTGCCTGTCCATTGCAGATGTTCTTTCTGAACTAGAACCAGATCTAATGTAAGGCTGAGCATTGCATGAATTTTAAGTCTTTTTTTCCCCTAAAAAAACGAGCAAGGTTAAACTCAGTTCAATCCCTCGCCTGCTTCCGAAGCCCCTGAAACTCTTGCAGGATAAACAATCAGCCAAAACACAATCCTCATCTTGGCAACATGCACTAAGCATGGTGTGTTATTCACAATCCAGGCCTAGTACCCATGCAGGCAATTCCTGTTGAGGTCACTGTTTTCTCCCACTAAAAGAGCAGCGTGAAAACCTTTGTCACAGACCTTCGTCTTCCAAGCTGCTTTTCCTCTGGAGGCATGGACGTCACTTAAAAATATATTAAAACTAAATATTTTTAAAAAGAATAGCATATACTATATGCTATATATTATACAGCCTATTAAAAACTAAAGAGAAGCCCTTTCTCCGTGAATATTAAGGTGCTTTGTTAGCAGGCCTAGCTGGATGTGACTCTGTGTATTATTTGGGGGCATTAATTCAATTCTATTACAGTCGAATCCAACTGTCTGGTTTTCCAGTTGTGGAGGAAAGAGAGCAGTGAAAGAAACATTGGAGTTTTCAATTTGTCACCGATATCTGATACAAGCAATTTGGAGAGATGCCTCGAAAAAGTTAAAGACACACTTGTAGTCATTTTATAAGAGTTAAAGTGCGATAGATTTAATAGCTTATTGTTGTTTGCATATGGTAGATTATGATTGTTTTTACTTTTATACCTTGTATTTAGCTCTGGGAAGTCGGGGAGGGGGGAAGGGGAGGGAGGGAGGTGTTGGGGTGGGTTGGGAAGAGGGGAGGGGGTTGGGAGGGGTTTTGTTTTGTTAAAGATAAAATGTACTGAAAAACTTTTCAATAAAAAAAAGTTAAAGACAGATGAAAGGAGTTTTCAAGCTGTGTTTCAGGCTTACCTTGGCCTCAGAGAATTCTCCTAATGCACTATTGCAGGTTAATTCATTCTGAGGGATTGGCAAATATGTTGCCACTCAATTAATAGGCATGCAGAATTAGCATTCATTTCAAAAGATTTGGACTTACAGTAGAGCACATGTTTTCACTCTGGGGTTGGCTCCTAACGCAATAAAGGATGTGCAAAGAACAAGAACGTAAGAGCCACTTTGAGGATCAAAGGCCAAAGCCGATTTTACTCCAGAAACTTTAGTTTTTTTTCACAGCAGTCAATTAATATCTCCAGGGTATTCCCAGCAGGAGAGCCTCTTCCTCCACTGTTCCCCTTGTAGCTGAAGTTGGGGATTCATTTTCTCCAACTTGACATAACAGCGAGTCTTCAAAACTAAAAACCCACGGCAAGCCTGTCTTCTGCCAGTTTCTTCAAGTTAATAGCCATCTACCACATTTGTAGCAATGTATTCCAGAAGCTAATTATGTTTTGTGGAAATAAATACTTTTGGATGTTTCAAACAGCTTCACTGGATGATTTTTTTTAATTCTAATGTTTGGAGGGAAGGAGAACAACTTCTTCTTGTCCATGTTCCCTCGGCCAAGTGGGATCAAACGTCATTTCTCATAAGGATAACAGAAGAACAGAGTTGGAAGGGACCTTCCTGCTCAAGCAGGAGATCCTATACCATTTCAGATAAATGGCTGTTCTTAAAAGCCTCCAGTGATGGAGCACCCCAAGCTTCTGGAGGCAAGCAGTTCCACTGGTTAATTGTTCTCACCATCAGGAAATTCCTCCTTAGTTCTAGGTTGCTTCTCTCGTTAATTAATTTCCATCCATTGCTTATTGTCCTGCCTTCAGGTGCTTTGGAGAATAGGTAGACCCCCTCTTCTTTGTGGCAGCCCCTTAGATATTAGAAGACTGCTTTCATGTTATCCCTAGTCCTTCTTTTCATTATTGGTTGTCCTTTTCTGCACCTTTTCCACCTCTGTCATCTCCTTTTTTGACTGTTGTGACCAAAACTGTACAAAATATTCCAGATGTATATGTCCTGTAGATTTACATTAAGGTTCTTCCTCTCTTGGCAATATTATTTTCATATCTTTCCTAACAATGTGTACCATGAAATGTGCTCACCCCCCAGATATCACCCATTGAATGAACATCCTCACTGAGTTATCCATTATAACATTTTCCAGGTTAATTACAGTCAGTTCAAACCCTGTTAATATCTATATCTCTCTATCTCTATCATCTCTATCTCTATCTCTATCTCTATCTCTATATAGCTATAACTATAGCTATTTATTTATTTATTTAATTAGTTTTATATACCACCCTATTCCCGAAGGACTCAGGGCGGTTTACAGGGCAAAATTTAAAAGACAATATAAAAGTTGAAATACAAATAGAATTAAAATCTATATACACACACACAAAAAATCAGGGGCATTCTTCCAATATACATGAACTTACATATAATAATAATAATAATAATAATAATAATAATAATAATAATAATAATAATAATAATAATAATAATAATAAAGTTGGAAGGGACCTTGGAGGTCATCTAGTCGAACCTCCTGCTCAGGCAGGAAACCTTATACCATTTCAGGCAAATGGCTGTCCAGTCTCTTCTTAAAAACCTCCAGTGTTGGAGCATTCACCGCCTCTGGAGGCAGGTTGTTCCACTGGTTAATTGTTCTAACTGTCAGGAAGTTTCTCCTTAGTTCTAGGTTGCTTCTCTCCTTGACTAGTTTCCATTCGTTGCTTCTTGTCCTGCTTTCAGGTGCTTTGGAGAATAGCTTGACTCCCTCTTCTTTGGGGCAGCCCCTGAGATATTGGAACACTGCTATCATGTCACCCCTCACCCTTCTCTTCATTAAACTACACATACCTAATTCCAGCAACCGTTCCCTATATGTTTTAGCCTCCAGTCCCCCAATCATCTTTGTTGCTCTTCTCTGTACTCTTTCTAGAACCTCGACATCTTTTTTACATCGTGGTGACCAAAACTGGATGCAGTATTCCAGGTGTGGCCTTACCAAAGCATTGTAAAGTGGTATTAGTACTTCACTTGATCTTGATTCTATCCCTCTGTTAATGCAGCCTAGCACTGTGTTGGCTTTTTTGGCAGCTGCAGCACACTGCTGGCTCATATTGAAGTGATTGTCTACTAAGACTCCGAGATCCCTCTCACAGTTAATTATTTAACCTAATTACATTTACTATTTGGTTGACCATTGAGCCAGTTAACAGAGATACTTTTGGAAATCTTCACGATGCTAGATGGACCAACGTGAAGACCGGAGAAATTCACTTCCTTATTTTCTAGGGAACTTTTCTATGGCTTTCTCCCCAGATTTGGTACCTTCCAGATGTTTTGATGCTACAACTAGCAGAATTTGAGGCCCTTGGGAGTCCCAGTTGCCAATCAACTTGTTCCAATATATCCTGAAGGCACCCTGTGGGTGAAAACTGAGTCAATCTTCATTTACCAACATTTGTTGCAGAGTTTCTGTGTGCCTTGTTTCATTTTGGCTTGGTATACCATGCAAATCCAGCCGTTGTAGTCTGTGCAAAAGAAAAAAACAAAACAACCCTGCACTTTTACCCCCAAATGGGAAGGGATAAAATAGGGGGCCTTAAACCATGCAAGGCATAGTAACACACTCTCCTACCACGACCAATGGGGGAAAAAATTAACAGAGTTGGGTGGGTTTGGGGGTTTTAGAAAGGTGTAATCCCAACCCCCGTCCTTCATTGTTCCCAATAAAAAGGCTTCAAAACTGGAGGGCACAGATCCAATTTCTTAGCATAACGGTGAATTTGGCCCCATGTGGAACTCTTCCAGACAGCCTCCTGACTGACCGACCACATTCCGGCCTCCACCCAGAGAGTTGCTGTTGTCTCGAGGGAAGCAAGTTAACCATCTGACATCTCTTTCTCTCTCGGAGCCAAGCCATATGCCCTTCTCTGATACATCTGCCAGCAACAGGGATGGTGGGGGGCGGAGATGAGTGGGAGATGGAGGAAGTGGCCTGGTGTGTGTGTGTGTGGGTATTAATAAAAGGGGGCTTGAGTGCCTTCTCAGGAGGGAAGGAATGGGACTCCGGGCAATTTTTAGTTGCTACCCCTCAGCGTTTCTCATCATGCATGGGAAAACGGCTGTTATTGGGGTCCAGCTGCCAGGAAATTTCTGGCTCGAAATGAAAGCCACTCGGGAAGGGCTTTTCAGCTGGCCCAACCTGTGATAAAGGACAAGGAGCAGGAAATTAAAAGAGAGAGGTCTGGGGCCTCGGGCTGCATCCTGTGGAAGAAGGCACGCAATGGAGGGATGGAGGAGGTGTGGGATAATTTTCCATTTGGAGGAGCTGAAGGGGATGATGCCAAGGGGTGTGTGTGTGAGAGAGAGAGAGAGAGGGGGGGAGGGAGAGAGAGAAAGAGAGAGAGGGGGGAAAAAGAAAAAGAAAGAAAGAGAAAGAAAAAGAGAGAGAGAGAGGGAGAGAAAGAAAGAGAAAGAAAAGAGAGAGAAAGAGAGGGAGAGAGAAAGAGAAAGAAAAAGAGAAGAGCAACAAAGATGATTGGGGGACTGGAGGCTAAAACATATAGGGAACGGTTGCTGGAATTGGGTATGTGTATTTTAACGAAGAGAAGGGTGAGGGGTGACATGATAGCAGTGTTCCAGTATCTCAGGGGCTGCCCCAAAGAAGAGGGAGCCAAGCTATTCTCCAAAGCACCTGAGTCCAACCACCTGCTCTGGCAGGAAACCCTATACCATTTCAGACAAATGTCTGTCCAGTCTTTTCTTAAAAACTGTTCTTTTTTTCTTTTTCTTTTTTGTAAATATGTTTTATTGATTTTTAACACAATCACCTTAACATTTGGTAAACAGCGTGTTGTCTGGCTTAGTATTTACAAAACAATCGATAACAATTAATTTCTATAATTCTGCAGCCCGTATAATGGCTTTGCTTGATTTTCTCTTCTTCCAATCATATTCCCTTTTTTTTTGCCAACCTTAAATTAGTGCAGTTCTTATTCTTTGAATAAATGACAATTAAATGTGGACGTTTTTCTCATGTCTCTGCAAAATAATAACCACATCAATATAAAGCTTCTTTTCTAATTGCCTCGTCATAGAGCCTGTTTACAGAATTCTTATTTAAGTTTGTTTCCCCCACAATATTCAAAGCATTCTCACTGGTTAAGATTGTCTCCAAATTAGTTACACTTAAGTAGTTCAGTCTTTTTTTTTCTCGTACAAGCCATCCCAACACTGTTACATTTCTCGTATCTTAAAAAAACAAAACAAAAGGAAAACAAACAAACAGAGAAAACATTTATTTTATGTAAACCAGGGGTGTCAAACTCAATTTCACTGAGGGCCGCATCAGCATCGCGGTTGCCCTCAGGGGGCCGGGTGGGTGTGGCCTGGATGGGCGTGGCCTACTGGGTGGGCGTGGCTAGTGCGTATGGCCTACTGGGTGGGCGTGGCCAGCTCTACATCATTCGCATCAAGGGTGCCTATGGGGGCCTGGGCAGGAGTGGGACAGATCTGAGGGTCTCTGGCAGGAGGAGGGTCTCTGGGCCAAGGCAGTGGGGGCCGTTCCCTCACTGTTTCCAGGATGGCTTCGCGGGCCGCATGACACCACTTCGCGGGCCGGATCCGGACCCCGGGCCTTGTGTTTGACATGTCTGATGTAAACCATCCCAACATTTTTACATTTCTCATGTCAAAAAACAAAACACAAATGGAAAAAAAGAAAGAAAAAAAATACTATGCTCCTTGAAGGGTTCATCCCTCTTAAGGTTTTTCAGGCTACCATGTCCGGTTCCTCATTCCTTGTGTCTTTCTTTCCCCCTTCCCTCTCTTCCTGCTTCCCAGTTTATTATTATCCTTCACCCCCCCCCCCCGAGTATGTGGGGTTTCTCCCAAAGAAAGTTTCGGTTTAAAAGAGTCGGACAAAATTTAAGGGAGAATTTTTATAACATGTTTTATAGATGGCATTTAGATCCCAAAAAATTAGCATGTATGTATCCAAATTGTCAGCCCAAATGTTGGAGGTGTGGTTGTGATGATGCAACGTATTATCATGTATGGTGGACTTGTAAAAAAAGTTAAAGCTTTTTGGATTAAAATTTGGTGGAATAGGCAGAAGATTTTTTAAGAGAAAGATAAGATTTTTTTTACCACAATTGTTTTTGTTGGGTATTATCACTGATTGTACTGCTATAGAAACCAAATTGATGTTGAATTTAATAACAGCTGCAAGACTTTTGGTAGCGCAATACTGGAAGAAGGAGGACCTACCTACTATTGAAGAATGGACTTTGAAAGTTTCGAACTTGGCAGAAATGGCTAAAATCTCGGCATATGTGAAAGATCATTCGCAACCAAGATATATAGTGGAATGGGAAAGATGGATTGATTTTATTCAGGACAAATATGGGACTACAAAGTACCATTTAGCATTTGAATAGTTATTAGTTATTGTAATTTCTATGGTTAAGGAGAGTTAAAGTACGATAGTGTAATTATAGTAATTAGATTATTTTAGAGTAAGATTGTATGATGTAATACCCTGTATTCAGCTCTGGGAAGTCGGGGTGGGTGGGTGTTGGGATGGGAGGGATGGGGAGAGGGGTGGGGTGGATGGGGTATATGTTTTTAAAATGTATTTTAAAACTTTTCAATAAAAAATAAAACAAAATAAAAGAGTTGAACCAAAGTAAAGCATGAGATGCAGAAAGATCAGAAAGTACTAAAGGTATGGTGGGTGGGCACATTGACAACCATCCGTAGGTTCCTTTCCCGGCATCCAGGGGGTTACCTAGTCCTTCCTCTTGCTCCAGGTAAGAAGCTGAGCTGGATGGAAAGTTTGTGGTCTCCAGCAATATTCTTGAACCGGTTCTTTTTGCACCATCTCCACCTGAGCCTTTGATCAATTCTTCTTCTTCTACAGCCATGTCCCAAAGGTCCTGAAAGGCAACTGGACTTGTTTGGCTTTTTCCCTTGAAAACATTTCGCTTCTCATCCAAGAAGCTTCTTCATCCAGGAACCGAAAGAAGCTTCTTGGAGGAGAAGGGAAACAATTTCCAAGGAAAAAAGCCAAGAAAGTCCTGTTGTCTTTTGGAAAAGCACCTTTTCCTTTGTAGGGTTTCACCCACTGTTTCTCTAGAAGCATTTTGGGGCAGAAGGTTGTAAGCGAGTGTCTTAAATCCTGCTTTTGTGGTATCTTTGTCTGGTTTCATGCTTCATTCTAAGTTCATGTTCTGCTTCGTTTCCCACAAAAGGAAACCCTCCTATTAATGCGATTAGGTTTTCATTATCTCTTGCCTTGTGTTTGATCATTCTAATTTAAAATAGCAACAATTGATGGTGAATGATGATGGTGATGATAACCACCATTGCAAAAAACAACGACGACGACGATAATAATAATAATAGAAAGGGTGATTTAATTTCTTACCGATTGTTTTTCCAAGAGCTAATCTACAGAAACAGAACAGTCGGGTCTCCTTTCACGCCAGTGAGACTAGAGAGATGAGACAGAAAAGAACTTCTAGTTCTTCAAACAGAAAATCCCCCCCCCAAATCTGGGGGAAAAACTGTATAATGAAAGATTATACACATTAATTATACAAAGTGAAGGGGTGGAAATAAATTGTTATTTAGTTAATCAGCTCTTCCCTGCCCCACGGAGCTTGCATCATTGAGCACTTGTGAAAAGATTGGGTATAAATGCTTTTAATTAACTTTGGGTTCCGTAATCATCTGCAGAACAGGAGTGTTTTCATTAAGTAAAGGATGACAGCAAAAGGGTAAAAGCCAAATAAATCTCCAGCAGTGAGGAGGTGGTAGACAGGAACCCTGTGTTACACAAGAGTAGGGCCAGCAGGAAGTTTCAACCATGCCAGCTGAGCCTTTATATTCTAATGTGGTCTAACCTGGTTCTCTTGTAAGTTTTTTTTTAAAGTTTACGTATTCACTCTGCTAAGATAACAATGTCTAAAATATATATCCCTCTGAATGGGAGCAAATCTTTAATGTAACATTTCTTGAGTGAAAGGTATTAATAACGATCACTCAGACTAACAATCGCTCACAAAGGTTACCTGTTACAGGGAAGTCCTCGACTTAACGATCACAGTTGAGCCCAAAATGTATGTTGCTAAGTGAGACATTTGTTAAGCGAGTTTTGCCCCATTTGACGACTTTTCTTGCCACGTTTGATAAGTGAACCACTGCGGTTGTTAAGTTAGTAACAAAGGTTGTTAAGTGACTTTGGCTTCCCCATTGTCTTTGCTTGTCAGAAGGTTGCAAAAGGGGATCACATGATCCCGGGGACACTGCAACCGTCATAAATATGAATCAGTTGTCAAGCATCCGAAGGTAGATCACAATGATTATGGGGATGCTGCAACGGTCGTAAGTGTGAAAAATGTTCACAGGTCACCTTTTTATGTGCCGCTGTAACTTCAAATGGCCGCTCAATGTTGTAAGTTGAGGACTACTTGTACCTTGATCTGAGTTAAGTAGAAATTAAGAAGTTGATTGATTGATTGCCATCAAGTTGGTGTCAACTCTTAGCCAACGAATAGAGAGACGCTCTTCAATCTGATCCTCCAAGTCTTCTAACAACGCACCAGCCAACATTGCTGTGATCAAGTCCATTCATTGTGCCATTGATTCTCTTCCTGATTCTCCTGGTCTTTCCATCCAACTTTCCTAGCACTGGAGACTTTTCAAGAGATAGAAATGTTAGATATTTTGACTGTTTCATACTTTGCTCCCTTATATGCTTCATTGCGCAAAGTCATGGTGGTGCAATGGTTTGAATGCAGAATTGCAGGCTGACTCTTCCCCATTGCCACGAGTTCAATTTTCACTGACTCAAGGTTCATTCAGTCTTCCATTCTTTCGAGATTGGTAAAACTAGGACCCAGATTGTTGGGGGCAAGATGCTGACTCTGTAAACTGCTTAGAGAGGGCTGTAAAGCACTATGAAGTGGTATATAATTCTAAATGCTATTGCTATTGCTAGCTAATAAATAAAACAACACCTCTGTTTTTCAAGTCTAGGTGTTCCAGACTTTAGGTCATTTTTCACTTCACATTATCTAGATATGTTGACGTTCCAACTTAAGCAACTCACCAGCCAGAGCAGCAAATACCTCCAAGTTGTATAATGTGTAATGCCCTAAAGTACACTCACTATTTTTCCCACTATTAATCTTTTGTTTTGTTTGAAATCGCCAAAGAGATTAAGCAGATGTGAAGTTAGAAAGGGCTCCTGTATGTTGAACACCATATTTGCAGTCATACCCCTTGCACAAGCAGGAAACCCTATACCATTCAGAGAAATGGTTGTCCAACCTCTTCTTAAAAACTTCCAGTGATGGAGCATTCACATCTTCTGGAGGCAAGCTGTTCCACTGGTTAATTGTTCTCACTGTCAAGAAATTTCTCCTTAATTCTAGGTTGGTTCTCTCCTTGATTAGTTTCCATCCATTGCTTCTTGTCCTGCCTTCAGGTGCTTAGGAGAACAGGTTGACCCCCATCACTTCCCAGCACAGCAAACAATCACACACTCTGATGCCATTAAGGCTTTGGATGCCATACTCAGGGTTGAAGGATCTGTGAGCTTCTACCTGTTGCTGAACTACAGTTCCCAGTGCCCCCCATCAATTGCCGTGGTGGCTGCTGGGAATCATAATTTGCAAACAACTCAACAAGGCAGTTTTCTTCCCTAAAGATATCTGAGAGTAAATTTCAGTGCATTTAGGAAGACTTGCATCTGAAAGGACACACTTGGGATGGCACTGTGAGACGTTTGATGCATGGAAGCAATTCTCTTTTTGTTCTGCTTGGAATACTGAGAAAGTCAGGATAAAAGGAATGTCACCAAGGGTTTTCTAATGGGTTGCGCGTTTTGAAATGTTATGACATTCACAGGATCATGTGTTTGTGCATGCTGGAGGAGCCAAAAGCTATTGCATCCTAATTTCGAACATAAAGTTCTGCCTTCCACTGAGACACAACCCCCCCCCCCGTCCCCCGATGGTCTGTTTTGGCAGACTTCTCCAATCTACAAGGGATGCTTTTTTCAGCTTTGCTACTGCAGGTAGCTGCAGGGTTAGGAGAAAATACGTATTTCAAATTTTTAGAGAATATTGAGTTCTCACAAAATTTCAGCCACAGGAAATCTTGAACATGCTTCCTAGTTCAAAGAGTTCATGGGGCAGTAAATAGATAAGCTGTGTGAAGTCTGTGGGCCACCTTGTGCCAGTTCCTCTCCTAAACCTCTCAACAGGTCTAAATTGCAGCTTAATTTCCTACTTCTGGATTGAGAGATGTGGAAACGATAGAAATCTGTGTACAATACAGCATAGTGGTATTCTTCCAAAAGGGACCAAGAAAAATATGATGAATTCTCAATTAATTTAAGGGCAGGATTCCTAGGTTTCAGTTTTTGACTTGTACAATTTTTCTGTTCCATATGGTGATTTTCTGCTTTAAAGCTCTGATAGGAACATTACAAAAAAAAAGTTTGGCTTTGATTTATTTGTTTGTTTACTTATTTCTTATTTACTTATTTATTTATTGAGTGCAATTTTTTTAGTCAGTTTTGGACTCCTGGCGACTGCCTGGAAAAGTTCCTGCCATTTTCTCAGCAAAATTTTGGGAGTGGTTTTGCCATTGTTTTCTTCCTAGGGCTAAGAGAGAGTGACTGGCCCACGATCACCCAGCTGATTTTATGCCTAGAACTCAGAGTTTCCCAAATTTTGAGCCTGGATGCCTGCATTTATTACAAGAGTGATGGGACGAAGTATTTGCTGCAATGCTAGCAAAAGGTAGCATGTTTAACTGGAGATCAAACTCATGATCTCTTCCTATTCATAGCTACTATATAATTCTTGAAACAATTCACTTTAGGTGCCTGTGGATGGGGAGATCCTAAGGTCTCCAGGCAGAAATATCTTAGGGCAGTTTGCGAGATGCTGAATTCATAAGCCACGATTTCTTGAATAAATCATGGAAGGTGGCTTCACATCACACTAAAACAAAACCAAAGCAATAAAGTTGGCTTAGAAATTGTATCAGTCAAGTTCTGATGCTACAACTGAAGGCAAAAGGCTTGCAGCGTTTCATCCAGTTGTCTTCTTTCAGTTGTTCTGTAGGTATTCAGCTACTAATGGAATTATGGAGTTTTTTTTTCTTCATTACTCTGTAGATCAAACTCCCCCTAGCGTCTTGATTTAGGGGAGTTTATAAACTTAAGCAATTGTCTCCAAACTAGTGCCCCACAGAGGACTAGGACATCTGGATTTTGTCATCCGTGTACATCCGGATGGCACTGATTTAAGGGAGAGCGGCTAAGCAGTTAACCCTTATGCTCAAGAAGTAACAGCTTTTTTTTAAAAAAAAAAAAGATATTTTAAGATTGGCGCTTTAGCTTAACATTTATTATTTATTTATTTTATTATATTTGTATACCGCCCTTCTCCCGAAGGACTCAGGGCGGTGAACAGGGCACATATAAAATGCAAAATACAAAAGTTAAAAGAGAATTAAATAGGAGCCCAAGCTAAAACAATAATAATAGTATAAAAAACCCGCAATAAAAACATGAGTTCTAAAATCCAATGCTTTAACTTAGTTCAATACAGATTTTCATTATAGGCTGAATTTGTAAGCTGCAAAATAGGTTTGGCTTACAGAACGCTGCCTAAGCAATGA
The DNA here is from genome assembly GCF_947247035.1 of Vipera ursinii. Taxonomy (NCBI): domain Eukaryota; kingdom Metazoa; phylum Chordata; class Lepidosauria; order Squamata; family Viperidae; genus Vipera; species Vipera ursinii. The sequence goes on along the minus strand of NC_139524.1, from coordinate 9,214,640 downwards.
AAACCCATTTAAAATTTAAGCAACATTTAAAATTTAAACAAAATGAAAAAGAAAGAGAACCTAGAGACAAGATCTTTTCAGTGGTGCCCCCCCACACACTGAGGAATGTCATGCGCCTGAAAAAAAAATCAGGGTCCCTACCCTTCTGATGTTTCCAAACGCCTTAAAATTATTCTTTTTAATGAATTGCTGACTAGGTGAAGATTCTCAGCAGCCATTTGACTTTCCAATGGAATGTTTTTATTGTTCTTTACTTCCTAGAGTCTCTAAAATTTAGGCAGCTGGTAAATATTGTAAAGAAAGTAAGAATTGGGTTTAAAATGAATCCAGCTAGCAATTTTGTTTGTTCATGCTATTTGTTTTATTACTCCCAACAACAACCATTGAAGCTGCTGGAATTGTAATACCTTATTTATCTATTTCATACTTGTTCACATGGGCAAGTGTCCACAAAATGGTATAGGCTGCTTTTGCTTCCAAACCAAGTTTAGTTCAACTTCCTGTGGTAAATCTTAAATTGATGTGGAAGGCATCATGACACCTTCAGCAGATGTAACTGTCATCAGCCAAAAAGTGTCTGAGTTGCATCCTGTAATTCTTGGATGAACTGCTTAATTTTGAGAAATACGTTGTTCTGGAATAAGGTGACGGAAAAGCAGCTTGCATCTAAATTCTACAAAAAAAAAATATCTCCCAACTGATGTATATAATATATAGACAACTGCAAATTTTCAGCAAGAACTAACTGCTCAGTAGTCGCCTTGAACTATGAGATGGGCAGCAAATAAATTTAATACAAAAATAAAAAGGCCTCAAAGTACAGGCACTGCAATAAACATTTTCTTTTTAATTAGGATGCCTTTTCTTTTCTTTTTAAAAAAGTCATCTATCCACACATTCATAAAAGGGTTCCTTTTACATTTGCCACAACGCAACTCTGATAGCATTTATTTAAACATATTTTAGAGGGTTACATAAAATACGTTAATATGTATAAAGCCAGCAACTCTCTGTATTTCTGGGCTGGAGAAGGATACCAAGGCTTAGTGCAAATACACATAGTGTGAATAATGCTTAGGGCTACTTCACAAAAAATAATAATAAAAAAATGGCAGTCCGGCCTTGTACTCTCTGTCTCTGTAATAGTTGCTCACCAAATGTTTTTGAGCTGGGAACGATAGTTTCACAATCCGGAGGGCTGTTGCTTGTCCCCACTCTGGATTACAGGAATGGTAAGAAGAGCGCACGTGATGAAGCTGTTTAGTTTGCATCCTACACTTTAGCAAAAGAGATAGTCCAGAGTGCTCAGTTTTTAATTAATGCTTATAATAATAATAAAAAAAATTCAGAGAAGAGCAACAAAGATGATCCAAGGCCCGGAGACTAAAACATACAAAGAATGGCTGCGGGACTTGGGTTTGGCTAGTCTAAAGAAAAGAAGAACTAGGGGGGACACGATAGCAGTGTTCCAGTATCTGAGGGGCTGCCACAAAGAAGAGGGGGGTCACGTTATTCTCCAAAGCACCAGAGGGAAGGATGAGAAACAACGGTTGGAAACTGATCAAAGAGAGAAGCAACCTGGAATTAAGGAGAAACTTCCTGACAGTGAGGACAATCAACCAGTGGAACAGTTTGCCTTCAGAAATTGTAGGCGCTTCATCACTGGAGATTTTTAACAAGAGAATGGACAGTCACTTGTCTGAGATTGTGTAGGTTCTCCTGCTTGAGCAGGGGGCTGGACTAGAAGACCTCCAAGGTCCCTTTCAGTTCTATTCTATTCTATTCTATTCTATTCTATTCTATTCTATTCTATTCTATTCTATTCTATTCTATTCTATTCTATTCTATTCTATTCTATATTAATAGACACAGTTTAGGAGGAAAATATTACCAGGAACTGCCTAAAGAACAATTGATCTATCTGCCCCGTGTTTCTTCTTCCTAAGCTTCTGCAGCCATATAGGGAATTGGAAAAAGTCAGATGAAAACATGCATGAAACCAGGTTTATATTAACATTGCAAGAGAGAAATTCAATATGAAAAGTTCTTTTTCCTCCCAGTCAAAATAGGAGTTGAGAGTTGACTAAGAATGGTGAGTTAAGGACTGTTAAGTAAAAACACAGTAGCAATAAGAGCAAATGTATAATCAACAACCCAGAATTAGAACACATTTCTAGTTTTAAATAAAACGATCCTTCTGTTGGAAAAACGATCTCAAAGAGACTCCCTCCAATTGTTAATACATTCATAAAATGTAAACGATATGCTTGTTTTGTGTGCTGTTTGGCTCCGTTAAAGCTGAAATGATGATGATAAAGTAATAGCAATACACTTACACGCACATGCACACAAAACTGCCTGGGTTCTCAAGATACTGGGCTGTAATCAAATAAAAAGTGCTATGTTTAAGGATCTCTGAAATCAATAAAGACCATCGCAATTTAGTCCCTGATTCCTAAAAGATTTAAAATCAGCTTGCATTCCTTTGGGGCCAGCCTCAAAACTTTATGAAGACTTTGCTTCTGTGCAATGGATTGTTTCCGTGTTTTATATGCACTGGGTTTAACATGGAAGAGTTAACACAGAATATAAGTACATTCTCAAATACACTGGGTTTAACATAGAAGAGTGAGAAATATAGAGGCCCTTTCCACCAGAATTAGACATTTTTCATACAACCTCAGTTTAGTTCTTTTCATACTGTCAGCTGGAGAATTTCTACAGACACAATTTATAACCGTAATTGGACTCCAGTTCTCCGGGTCTTCCCCTGCAGTCTATCACCAGAGTGAAAGCTGAAATGCAACTGTCAGTCATACTGTATTCTGTCCTAGAAGACAACATGTCCAAAGTGTTGTGTTTGGCAACAGGCCAAACATAAAACAACATAAAACAGCAGTTACAGAGAGCCTGTGGAGATGGAGTTGGTTGATTTACACGTCCGTCTGATTGGAAGAAGTTGTGGACATTTGTGTGATAGTGGCTGGGAATCCAAATGCATGAAGGGGAACAAGCCCTCCATCATTTCCTTTAGCAGCAGAATCGGGGAGCAACTACTCCCATCTTAGAAAAGTTTGGGTATTTTCAAGACATCGAAGGGTGTCAGTTTTCTGATGGTTGCCACTACCTTCTCTTGCGCAGGCAAATTTCAAGTCTCCCTAATTCTTCATGTGATTGGTAGAAAAGGTCAAAGTCTTTGGCTCCCCAACTCCTCCAGAGAGCTAAGCACCATTCCATTGACTCATTTCTGAAGCAACACACAACCCGGTCTTTGGCCAGAACAGCAGCATCAACCAGTGACCTGAAGAAAAAAAACAACAACAAACAAAACATTGACTTACAAAAGAAAATGTCTTTGTAATAATGGCTACTGCACAGAGATAAGCCTGCTTTAACGTCTAAATGGTACATCTTCACCTTTCATGATGCTTAACTAATTGACAGCATATACCAGGATTGAGAAAACCTGATATCCACCGAAAGGTTTAAATAATTCTGATAAATTGTGGCTTCATAAGAATTGATAAGAGTCAACTGTACCAATTTAAAAATCCAGAATAAAATATGCAGCGATAAAAGTAAACAACTTGCATAATGCATCCACCTCTCAGGGGAACAGACTACTTCCCTTGGCAGAGAAGTGAACAGTGTCTAGAAAAGTAATGTTTTTAGTAAGGATATGCACAACTGGTCAATCCAGGAATGGACCATTCCAGAGAACCCTGTTTTCTTCTAGACCATGTCAAACCATCTCCAAAGCTTGCATCATGCTGCATGAGAGGAGTGAGGAGAGATGGCAGTTTCTGGAAGTCAATTCTCCAAACCAGAAGGAGTCAAGTTTCCCCATTTGTAGCATGATATTGTAGAAGAACAGGCAGAGCCTGGAGGGGTGGAGTTAAGAGAATAATCAGTCTAGAATCATTACGTTCCCACAAACGCTTTAATTCCAACCCTTCTTGAATTCCACTGACTCTTATCCAGTGCCAATTTTGTGCTATTAATTGACTAGATTCTTGTGTATAAGGTAAAGGTAAAGGTTCCCCCGCACATGCGTGCTAGTCATTTCCAACTCTAGGGGCCGGTGCTCATCTCCGTTTCAAAGCCAAAGAGCCAGCGCTTGTCTGAGGATGTCTCCGTGGTCATGTGGCCGGCATGACTAGACGCCAAAGGCGCACGGAACGCTGTTACCTTCCCAACGGAGTGGTCCCTATTTTTCTACTTGCATTTTTACGTGCTTTCGAACTGCTAGGTTGGCAGAAGATTCTTGTGTATAGGCATGAACAATACATCAGACTCACCTGTGGTCCTGATACTTCACATCTGATAGATATATACATTTTCTTCTGTCATTGTTACAAAGTTAAGTTTAAGCTTGGTGCAGAACACACTCCTTGCTCAGCAGCCTTTCCCTTTCCCTGCCTAAAATTAACCTTTTGACTGAGGACCAAATGATGCACTCCCAGCATCGTTTTTCTTTCCAATTTGCCCTTACCCATAGGAGGCCAGCTCAACAGCCTTCAGCACAGTGATGACTCTCCCCCGCTGAGAGATGCCTTCCTTCTCCAAGCCAATCACAATGATATCACCACCTTGCCTAAAATGAAAAAAACAAACTGGTTATGGACTTTGGGATACATCAAAAGGAAATTAGGAGAGAAGACTTTGTGGAAGAGGCAGATCTTAACAGGGATTTCCAGATTCATGGATTAGCTTCGTCTATGTTTACTCCACCATCTTGTCCCCCAAAGTGGGGAACTAGATATTTACACAGAACCCAAAAGCAGGACATGAAAGAATAGGGTTTTTTTCCCTCATGAATGTTCTCCAATCATCAGGATTCAGTAGACTTCAGGAAAAATAGCCTTAGATTTATATAAGCTTTTTAAAGAATTTCTTTAATCAGGACCACTGGCCAATTTTTATGACATGAAATCTTGAACCATTAGTATTGTTCTGCTCCTTGATTTATGAGAATGTCAGATGGAAATCTGAGAAAAATATCATGATAATAAAATCTTTAAATAGCAAGAGAAGAGGATAAGCAGTCTTTCAACTAAACTTCATGCATTCTCTTATGGTTCCCAACAAAATTTCTCCGAGAATATGAGAACTTTGGAAATTGTTATGGCTTTAAATGCAGGTAAGCTGTGTGTTGAAAGTTTCACAAGACTGCCACGATTTTCAAAAATAATTTATCTGGACGGATGAGAACATCTAAACCAGAGGTCCCCAACCTTTGGGACACCAGGGACCAGTTCCATGGGGAAAAGTTTTTCCGTGGACTAGAGAGTGTGTGGGGTTTTGTGCTGCCTGCATCCCATGGATGGGGCTTTCCTTGTTTGTGCGGACTGGTTGCTGGCATGCTGGGGCCCAGTACCAGTCCACAGACTGGGGGGTTGGACACCCTTGATGTAAACAATTAGCATAGTTTCCAATTCAACTGAGCTCTGAAAACTGTGCTCACTGTGGCTCCCAACACAATTTACCTGGGAATCCACAAGAGATCTTTTACAGGTAGGATCCGCACAGCTTGGAGACATGTTTCAGATTTCTCAAATGGAGGGTTTGGCTCCTGAAGCTTGTTGAGCTCTTCATAATCAGTCAAGAAAGGTGTGCTGGAGGAACTTGTGGGTGAGCTTGGGAGACTGGAGGAAGATCTCAGCATCCTGTTGGGAGATGATGGCGAGTAAGAGGACATAGAGCAGTAATCTGTCAGGGAGTCTTGATGGTTTAGTATCTGAGTGCCAAGCTCCTGGCTCTGGAAGATGCTCACATTGGCCAAAGAGGTGCTTTCAGGAGCCACATCCCTGTTTGCAGTTAGTGTTGTAGGGATCAAGGTTGAAGGTTGCTGAATCGTGAACATGTCCCTCAGGGGGCTACGATCCCCACAGAAGTATCGGGCACAGAGCTGATAGGTAGAGGTGTAGTACATCACCAGGAAGTTGGTGGTATCATCTAAACACCAGGTCACTTCTTCCCCATTGCAATCTGAGCTGCACACAATGGATACCACGGTGGATGGTGGACTGTAAGGCTCCAGCCGCCTGGTGATCTCCATGGCTTTACAGTCTATGATAAGGATACCAGGGCCGTTGCTGTACCAGACTTCTGCCCCGCTGTTAGCCAGTTCCATGGCTTTCACAGGGTAAGGATTCTGGCGGGGGTCATCATCGCTGATACTGAACAAGGAACGGTTGGCTGTGTGGGAGCAAAGATAACGGCAGTTGTCCTCCAGGGCACCACTCGTGACTTGGAAAACTGCAATCAGTCCATCAGATAAGCCAGCCAGGACCACATAGAAGTTCTAAAGGAAAACAAACATAAATACTAGATATATGGCTTTGTGCATCTATAGCTTTGAGCAGAGTAAAGGCTCAAGTGGCCATCTAAAACAAAAATGATCAGGGGACTGGAGGCTAAAACATATAAGGAACGGTTGCTGGAATTGGGAATGTCTAGTCTAGGACAAGGGGTAACATGATAGCAGTGTTTCAATATCTCAGGGGCTGCCCCAAAGAAGAGGAAGTCAAGCTATTCTCCAAAGCACCTGAAGGCAGGAAAAGAAGCAACAGATGGAAACTAGCCAAAGAGAGAAGGAGAAACTAAGGAGAAAGTTCCTGACAAAATACAAGTAGACCTTGACTTATGACTACCACTGAGCCCAAAATTTCTGTTACTAAGTGAGATCATGTGATCACGGGGAATGCTGCAATGGTTATAAGTGTGAAAAAGAATAGAGTAGAGTAGAATAGAGTGGAGTGGAGTGGAGTAGAGTAGAGTAGAAGTAGACTAGAGTAGAAGTATAGAGTAGAATAGAATAGAATAGAATAGAATAGAGAATAGAATAGAGTAGATAATAGAATAGAATAAAGTAGAGAATAGAATAGAATAGAAGTATAGAGTAGATAATAGAATAGAATAGAGAATAGAATAGAGTAGAGTAGATAATAGAATAGAATAGAGTAAAGTAGTGAATAGAATAGAATAGAATAGAATAAAGTAGAGTAGAATAGAATCTTTACTGCCACCTAAAATGTACAATAATCAGCATAAATTAAAATGAAATGTCATCGCATTCAGCTCTCAAAATATAGCTTTATGCACATACCCACATACACACACATACCGTATATGACACAGCGAAACCTCACAGTCTAATCTGAATGTGTACATATACATGGACAAGAAAAATAATCCTGCAAATTTACAAGACGGATGGCCTAAGGAACAAAGCTGTTGCAGAATCTAGTAGTCCTGCTAGAAATACTTCAGAACCTCCTCCCAGAGGGAAGCAACAGGAACAGACCCTGAAGTGGGTGGGTGGGGGTCTTTAACAATGGCCATAAGTCACTTTTTTTCAGGGCTGTTGTAACTTCAAACGGTCACTAAACAAACTGTTATAATTTGAGGACTACCTGTAACCTTTTTCTATCTGCTAGTATCCAAATATACTGTGAAGAAAAAAAACTGTCTAAAGAGTATCATTTCTGAACAATCTGATGAACGTTGTGTCTTTTTATCAACTCAGGATCATGAGGACGATGGGTCTGGAGGCAAGGAATAATATTGTCCTTGCATGTCCATAATTTTTGTAATGATGCAGTTACACAAATGATTCAAAATGAGGCTATTTGCATAATGACAACTTGGCAGATGCTATACTCTTCCAATTAAACAATCAGTAATAATAGGTAAGGGACGCAGTGACTCAGTGGGTTAGGATGCTGAGCTTGTCGATCAGAAGGTTGGCAGTTTGGCGGGTCGAATCCCAAGTGCCACATAACAGAGTGAGCGCCTGTTACTCGTCCAAGCTTCTGCCAACCTAGCAGTTCGAAAGCACGTAAAAATGCAAGTAGAAAAATAGGGACCACTCCGGTGGGAAGGTAACAGCGTTCCGTGCGCCTTTGGCATCTAGTCATGCCGGCCACATGACCACGGAGACGTCCTCAGACAAGCGCTGGCTCTTCGGCTTTGAAACGGAGATGAACACCGGCCCGTAGAGTTGGACATGACTAGCACACATGTGCGGGGGAACCTTTACCTTTACCTTTAATAATAGGCATTCTCTCAATCTATTTAAGTTAAATTTCATTGTATGAACTTTGGACATGGCAAACAAATTTGGACTGTTGTACAGAAAAAAAAAGATGGAAATCAAGGAATTAGAATTGAAATGAAAGCTAAAAGGAAGCTTGAATTTGACTAATCTTCACTTTCATGGTGTATTTGTACAATCAGGATATAACCAAGCATTATATAGCAAGTAATTAATCTTGCTATGTATCATTATAGTGCTATCATTTCAATATATCTTTAAATAATGCTCTCCTTGCTCTTTCACTAACTAATGTAAAATTCTTTGAGAGAACAATCTATCTTGCTAAAAAGGAGTTTAAAATACCCACCAGTTAGCTAAAATGAATAAAAGGTATGAAAAGATGGTAGCCTCTGATTAGAAAAATAATCCATGAGCCTCCGTATAAAAACTCGGTGACAAATTCCCGGTGAAGATAGGAGAAAGAAAACACACAGTTGTAAAATCTGGAGTGGAAACATAATTACCTTTGAGGCAGAATTTCCACATATTCCACCCACCTCTGCATGATCCATACAGGAAAACAAAGCTGTGTTTAAACAGCTTTAACATTCCTAGCAAAGTCCAGCTGATCAAACTTTTTTAGTTCCAAAACTATTTTACAGTAAGATATTGTTCCAAAGATGTCTTTAAGAATAGTTTTGGAGAAAAAGGAGAAATGAAAGCGGATTGTCAAAATCTCTTTTTTCTTTTCCTAATTCTAGTCATGGTTGCTGAACTAACAAAAGACTAGAGTAGACTGTTTGCTTAGTAAGGTCCGGGGGAGTTACACTGACTGCAAATTCAGTCACTGACTGAGGTAGAGGATATGAGAATCAGTAGGAAAAGTGACACTTAGGTTGTATGACTGCCCAACTTAAAAAAAAACAACTCTGGGTAACTCACAACAATAAAACTCAGAACTACAAAAAACATAAATTATAAAACTATAAAACCAAGTGGCCAGTACTAATAGATGATGAGAGTAAAAAAAAATGATTCTGTTGATAATTTGGTAAACTAAGGCTGGCCATGTCATGTATTATAAAGCTGAAGGAATGCAACTTCTAAACTGGAGCAATTTGAGCCTCCATTAAGAATTACATTTTTCATTCATCAAGATTTAACTGTCAAATCCCGAGCGTGGCAAAGCGATTAAGGATACCCTTTATCAGATATTTACTTATTACAGAGTTTGTTTTTTGAGTAAACCCACATAGCCAATCCAAAGAGAAACCTTTTATTGTATAATCATGTCGATCAAGGTTTGAGCAGTTGTGCAGGAGATGCGTTATACTCTTCTCTTGGTGCAACAGCAAACTAGGACATCTAGAGGCTTTGTCAAAGTAATAATATCTGGACAAAGTGAGCAAAGAGTACAGATAATCAAAGCAGGCAAAGAGAAGAAGTAGTTCGGTCTAGTGGTTAAGGCACCAGAAAGCATTAGAAAGCAAGAGATTGTCAGTTCAAGTCCCACCTTAGCCATGAAAGTCAGTTGAGTGACCTGGACCAGTCCCCTTTCTCAACCCAACCCAGCCTCACAGGGTTGTTGTAGGGAAAATAGGAGAGGGAATATATCTGCCACCTTGAGTAATAATAAAGGTGGGACATAAACAAACAAATAAATAAAGTCTTGATTATTATTTGTAGAAATATGCTTAAAAGAATCTTACCCTGTGACTTATGGATTCATTCCAACAGTACAATATCTTAGTAGTCTACAGCTCCATTATGCCATGCCCACATCTAGCACCACCCTCAAATCTTGCCCTGACTTTATGTCTGAGATAAATGAACAGCACTGAAACAGGGGGCTTAGTAATTAATTCCTCAACCTAGCAGCAGGTGGAGGTATTGCTTAAATTCTGCCATTAAATGGACAACTGTCCTAGTGTCTGCAGCTACTCTCAGACCAAAATGAAGAACAACATTCACATTTGATTTTGGGTGTGCTTGGAAGTTATGAGCACCTTGTGTTTGAAATCTCTTTTGCTTTACCTTTCTCATCAAAGGCACTGAAAGAAAACAGGTGACAACAGCTGGGGTGTCTATGCCTTTCTGCGGGACCTTCAGAGGACACATTCCTTGTAAACTATATATATAAATCTTCTGGTCCTGCAGGAGATGAAAAGAAATCAGATTTCAATAGTGTTTCCGCTGCCCCCTTTCCCAAGGATGAAAATATGGAGACATCATTTGAAAGAGAGAGAGAGAGAGAGAGAGAGAAAAGGAGAGTTATCTATCTCAATATGGACAAAATCAAAACTTTAATGATAAAGCTTCCTGTGTATCTTTGTAGATTCTCCATCATTCAGGTCATAGTTGTCCCAAAGGTGCTTTTTCACAAGGCAACTGGACTTTCCTGTTTTTCTTTGAAGACATCTTGTTTTTCATCCAAGAAGCTTCTTCAGCTCTGACTGGATGGTGTGGAATGGAGCTGCCAGAGCTGAAGAAGCTTTTTGGATGAGAAGCGAAATGTCTTCGAAGAAAAACAAAGAAACAAACAAAAATCTAGTTGCCTCGTAAAAAGCATCTTTGGGCTTCCTGGGTGTCCATTTCTTAAATTGCAGTCGCCATTTTTATTTTCCTTTACCATCTCTTGTCAAGAAGAGAATGTAGGGAGAAAAGTGACATGGAATGTAAGCTACTCATTTGAAACCTTGGCTCCAGTGGTTTCTAATCGTACTGTCACCGAGAAAAGGGTATTGACTTATTCTCCAAAGCACCAGAGGGGCAGGACAAGAAGTAACACCTGGAAGCTTACTGAAGAGAGATCCAGCCTAGAAATACAGGGAAATTGTCTGACAGTGCAAACAATGGAACAATGGAACAGCTTTCCTCCAGGAGTGGTGGGTGCTCCATCACTGGAGGTTTTAAAAAACAGACTGGACAAATAGACTGGGATGGTATAAAGTCTCCTGCCTTGAGCAGGGGATTGGACTAGAAGACCTTCAAAGTCTTTCCAGCCTTGTGATTCTATATTCTATGTCTGACCAACCTGAGAGGCGGTTTAGCAACTTTCGTGGCCAAAGCTCTCCAATCCTTATAAGGTAAAGGTAAAGGTTCCCCCGCACATGCGTGCTAGTCATTTCCGACTCTAGGGGCCGGTGCTCATCTCCATTTCAAAGCTGAAGAGCCGGCGCTTGTCCAAGGATGTCTCCGTGGTCATGTGGCCGACATGACTAGACGCCAAAGGCGCACGGAACGCTGTTACCCTTCCCGCTGTAGTGGTCCCTATTTTTCTACTTGCATTTTTACATGCTTTAGAACTGCTAGGTTGGCAGAAGCTGGGATGAGTAACAGGCGCTCACTCGGGATTTGACCCGCCAAACTGCCGATCTTCTGATCGACAAGCTCAGCGTCCTAACCCACTCAGCCACCACGTCCCTTATCCAATCCTTATGATACTGTTCAAATTGAAGAAGACTTGGGGATGAGACATACCTCTGTTGCAGTCCAAAGAGAATTCTGAAGTTTCAACTGGCAGCATAGCTTCATTCCTGGGCAACTCATTTTGGAAACCTCTACGAATCCTTTCTCTGTATTTACTATGGTGTAGTTCCTGGAATCAGGAAGGGGAATGAAATCAAAAGGCAGCATCACCAGCAGGACAGCATCAGTGGGAGGCAAAGAAAAATCACAACTCTGTGTGGGTTTGATTTTTTTCCCTAAAAAATACCTCTCGTCATAGACTACATATGTGACAAATGTTGTGCTAAAATAAGACCACATGGCTCAGTGGACTTTTATACCTGAGGATAATCTTAAATTTGGTTCTCCCTATCCTAGCCCATTCCCTAACCATCATGCACACCAGTTCCTATGGTCCTCCTCCTGATATAAGAACACAGTTCCCTGACATTGGACAGAAGAGGGAGGACATTTAATTTAGCAAGATAACTGTGGATACAAAAACAAGATCTGCAAAAGAAACTAGCTGAGGCTGTAAAATTTAAAATGAAAATACCTAGGGACTTTCTGCTGATACCAGACTGAAAAAGATGATGTTTTACAGATTTGTTTATGGATAACAGGTGGGCTATGGGACGAAAAGATGAATGTATATAACTTTAGAAAGTAAATTTGTTTATATTTTTGATGAAGTTTGGAAGTCGATAGATGATAGATAAATAAGATGATGATAGATAGATAGACAGACAGACAGACGAACAGACAGAGATAGAGATAACAGAGACCATACTGTAGATAACACAATATCTTTATTATTCTTACTTTTCTTTTTCTTTCATTTCTTTTTGCTTGCACTTTTTATTTCAATTTCTTTTCTTTAAGTTCAGTTTGTATGAGATTTTATTGTGGAATCAAAATTCATAGACAGTACATATGTACATCTAGTAGCACTGGACTAAGGCAATCTTAGCCTTTAGCTTTCTTAGTGCCTTTTCATTATTATTTGTGTTTTTTTATCATTTTTTAAAAAAATCAATTAGAACGGAGCTGGAAGGGATCTTGAAGATCTTCTAGTCCAACCCGCTGCTTAAGCAGAAGAACCCTATATCATTTCAAATACCGGTAGGTGGCTGTCCAGTCTTTTCTCTTTTTTCCTTTTCCTTTTCCTTTCTTTTTTTTTGCCCCAGTGTGAACACCAAATCTTTGTTTTCCTGGCCCAGCAAATCTAACATTGTGTGCTGAAGTTCTGCACTTCCCCAACTCTGATTCGTGTCCTGCTGCACATTTTCCATGCCCACAATTTATGTATGTAACCCAATGCGAAGTTTATCCCTAATGTTTGTAGATCCATCTTCAAACGATGTCTGAGCAGAACTTATCCAAAGAGGAACAAAGAACTTGTTTTTTCCACCAACCCACAAGATGATTCTGTTTGTGTTTGCAGGGGGAAACCGCAAAGAACTCATAAATTTAATCACTGAATACTGGACATCTTTAAAAGACTGGAGACAAAAAAAAGACACTATGCAACTAAAGATTTGAATCAGATGTGCTCTTTTGGTTTGCTGCCCTGCATGAAAAACACACAAACCCAAGCACCACGAAACAGTGAAGAATGGGGATTGTTGAAGCCTTTTGAAAATGAGTAATCCATTATTCTCAACCTGGTCAATATATAACGGTCATTTTATTAGCACATTCACAGGGCATTTGTAAGGAACTTATAGAAGGTTAGGAAACCCTTTTGAGGAAAGCATGGATACTATAAGTTGCCAAACATGGAAGGTTCAAACTGAAAACCCAAATGGTTCTTTTTCTTATGGCCCAATAGATCATGTTCTTCTATTACGGAATGGGACAACTCTCCACAACCAACTTGCCATGGGACAATTCAACAATTCAATTTAATTATTTAAAATTATTTTAACTTTTGTCGTTCGCATTTCATCGTGTCCCTCTTTTTGCATCCTTTATTTAATGATTCTGTTCCACCATTTCTTCGATATTAGTGCAAGTCTTGTCCCGTGGCAAGTTGGCCGTGGCGAGTTTTTGTAGACGTTGTCTATTAATGAGACCAAATGGACCATCGATTTCTTTCCTATTTGGGCCACCCAACAGATCTCAAGATATTGCATCAGTTACCCCCCATAGGGTGCCTTCCATATGGGTGGGGAAATAATACCCGTAATTCCCAGCCAGCAAACTAAAGGCCATGTTCTTCAGGACGTACAGGCAATATAGCCTAACCGATTATCATTTTCAGTCTGAACAAAACAAATCACAGGTACCCAGCAGAAGAAAATATTTCTAGTCACAGCAGGTTTGAATTGTGGGGTCCTTGGTGGTCTCTGAGCTTGAGGGTTTTCTTGCAGATGTTTCATTACCCAACCAGGTAACTTCAGCGGTGAGCTGATGATGTTACACAGTCTGGTTATGAAATGTCTGCAAGAAAACTTCTAAGCTCAGAGAGCATCAAAGACCCCACAGATCACAGTGTTTGGGATAAGAAAGAGGGTGAAGAAAAAACTTCACACAGTTTTTGAGGACAGATTCATGTGACTAGGGGGGCTTTCGCCCAGGTTCGCCTGGTGCGCCAGTTGCGGCCCTATCTAAGCCGGGATGATTTATGCACGGTCACTCACGCGCTCGTGACCTCTCGTCTAGACTACTGCAACGCTCTCTACATGGGGCTTCCCTTGAGGACCACCCGGAGGCTCCAACTGGTACAGAATGCAGCCGCGAGAGTTGTGTTGGGAGTCTCCTTTCGCCGCGATCTGAAAACATACTTGTTCGAGCAAGCCGGCCTGGCCTGAGGGGGGATTGGTGGGGTTTTTTATTATTTTTATTGGGGTTTTTTACTATGTATTAATTGTATTTTAATCGGGCATGCATTTAATTATCTTTTAGTTTTTGTAAATTTCTGTGTTTTATTCTTGCCCTGTACACCGCCCTGAGTCCTCCGGGAGAAGGGCGGTATAGAAATATTAATAAATTAAATTATCAACAGCTATTAACAGAAATGCTAAACAAACTATCTATTTACATTGCAGAGAACATAAGGAAAGTTCATAAATAAATAAATAAATAAATAAATAAATAAATAAATAAATAAATAAATAATAAATAAACAAACAAATAAATAAACAATTAAATAAATAAATACAAACAAACCTGGTATCTTCTTTTTCATCCCAGAATACTACGGTGTGGTCCTGTCCTTCAGAAGAGAAGATGGACTGTTTCCCACATGGCAACCAGTACATGAATGTGGCAAACGACGGACTTTTCATTTGCCCTATGACCGAAATGGCTAGGGGCCGCTGTATAAAAGAAAGGTTAGACTTGAAGAACAAAGTTTACATAAAAATCTACCGATCACTATTTAGATTTTATAGACTGGGTTTACCCAAAATGCTAAGCCATCAAGGCTGCGGCTTGCCCAATAAACCATAGTTTAAAGAAACGCATTATTTAGCCTGACGTGTGCACCCATCTTATGCAACAGTCGAGCCGAAGCATCCGCTAAGTGACAATGTGAGCGTGGTAGCGACAATCGACAAAAAATGGATTAAAATTAGCTTTCTGTAACTCAACGCCTTGCAGAAGGACTGAACCACAATTGCAGGGTCTCACTCAAATAGTTGACTGAGACAATGGGATTTTTTATCTGACATACATGGATAACTTTAACCTGGACGAGGCTAATTTTTGGGATCGCCAACTTGTTATGCTGTGCAGGTAGTCCTTGACTTATGACGACAACTGAGCCCAAATTTTCTGTTGCTAAAGGAAACATTGGTTAAGTGAGTTTTGTCCCATTTTACAACCTTCCTTGCCACAGTTGTTAAGGCAATCCCTCCAGTTATAAAGCTAGTGACACGGTTGTTAAGTGAATCTGGCTTCCCCACTGACTTTGCTTGTCAGAAGGTTGGCAAAGGGTGATCACCGGGACAGGGCAGCCGTCATACGTCCATGTCAGTTGCCAAGCATCTGAATTCTGATCATGTGATAATGGGCTGTAAGTGTGAAAAACAGTCATAAGCCACTTTTTTTCCAATGCTGTCGTAACTTCAAACGGTCACTAAACAAAACCATTGTAAATTGAGGATTCCCTGTATTTTTGGTCTCAAAAAATCTTGGAGTCCAGCATTCACGTTCAGGAAGATTCCATCTACCGTATCTTTTCTTTATCGGGTTTCCCCTGAGCACCCAGTTGACCACGGTTAGATATAGGATGCTGGCCAAGCTGAGTTCTTTACATTTCGTCAGCTCAGAATGAGATCGGACATCTCCACCTACACACCGACAATCCTCTTGTACCTTTTCAGGTTTGGTGTCCCAACACTCCATCATGAGAGCCTGTAGCCGGTGGAACTGCACTTCCTCTGCCTGGCCCAGGACAGGCCGAATCCCCTTGGAGAGTTTCTTTGAAATTTGCAGCTGATGCTGCCCCAGGGTGGGACGTTGCCCCGATAGCAGTTCATACAACACCATTCCGTACGAAAACATGTCCACCTAGGCCAGAGAGAGAGAGAGAAACTACGATTCAGAGCCCCAGCAGTGGGGAAAGCAAGGAAATGAGTATCAGCTCTGCAGAGCTTCCTCATCCCAGCCTCAACCTGCATGCGACTGTGGGACTTGTGTTTCACCAGCTTGTTTCCCCTTTCTTTTAGAAATCCCGATTTGGCTTTCCTTTTATTTCCAAAGCCTGGAAATAACAATCAGTGCAAAGGAGGGGAAAAAAAACTAATAGGGGAAAAAGATGCAATTAAGATACAAAATTAAGAGACACTGGGGAAAAGCACTCTGTCACACCTCCACATGAAACGGAGGCAAATCCCATTTAAAAGTGAAGGGAATCTAAGTCGGACCAAACTGCACTTTTGTACGTTCAACTGCACGGCTTACCAGAGACGGCACCAATCGTCAACCAAGCCGCACAAGGCCCCCGCAAACAGCAATTCCCCTCCCAATGGCCCTCACCGGATGCAACCTCCCCATCACAAGACCCACCACAAGCCCTTCACTGATGACTCACACCTGACCCATCACAAGACCCTTGCTTGAGACACCCACACCTGAAGCCCTTATAAACAAAAGAACACCGACACAGGGATCCTCTAAACTCCGCTGAAGATGTTACCTAGCCTGGTAACAAAATATTCAGAAACCGACCCACAAGCTCGGAGGACGAACCTTCACCCTCACTTTCGTATGTCGAGGTGTCCTAATGTTTAAGTTGGGGGACAAGAAATATCTTTGATAAAAAAGCAGCTTGCAAAAAAGATCGATCAGTCAAGAACCTATAGCTTCGCTTGTTGCTGTGTTGATGGGAAATCGAATCTTGATTCTGGCTAATGTATGAGCCCTGAACTTAGTTTGAATGGCGCGGCAGCTTTCTCTCACGTACCTTTTCATCGTAGACAATGCGAGGTCGTATCTCTGGAGCCTGATAGCCGGGGGTGCCCTCCACCCCCAAAGCTCCTTCGTGGAAGGACTGCCGAGAAATCCCGTAGTCAGATAGTTTGATGTTGACGCTTTCCTTTACGTCTAAAGACCACACGAGGATGTTGTCGGATTTCAAGTCACAGAAAATGATCTTCTTCTTGTGAAGGTAGGCCAGGCCTGCTGCAATCTGATAGGCGATCTTGAAGGTCAGCATGGGTCCCAAGGGAACAAAGGAAGCCCCTAGAGCAAAGGATGGGAGAAAAGGCCCTCAGATTGTCAGCTGTACGGATGTCCTCTTCTTCCTCCAGGGGCGCAAAGGTATGTGGGGAATACCTTAGGAGAATGGCTGAAGAGATGCTGCCAAGGGAATGGTCACGTAAGGATAGGATAGGATAGGATAGGATAGGATAGGATAGGATAGGATAGGGAATGAAAATAAGAATAGAATGGAATGGAATGGAATGGAATGGAATGGAATGGAATGGAATGGAATAGAATAGAATAGAATAGAATAGAATAGAATAGAATAGAATAGAATAGAATAGAATAGAATAGAATAGAATAGAATAGAATAGAATAGAATAGAATAGAATAGAATAGAATAGAATAGAATAGAATAGAATAGAATTGGAAGGGACCTTGGAGGTTTTCTAGTCCAGTCCCCCACTCAAGCAGAAGAACCTATACCATCTCAGAAAGTGACTGTCTAGCCTCTTCTTAACAACCTCCAGTGATGGAGTGCCCACAATTTCTGGAGGCAAGCTGTTCCACTGGTTGATTGTCCTCACTGTCAGGAAGTTTCAGGTTGCTTCTCTCTTTGGTCAGATAAGTGATAGCATAGCCCACAGCTGGATAATGGGTTGGGCAAGAAGCTCATAAGGGACTCTCCCTAGTTTCTTGGGCCGTATAGGAGACAGGAAGATTGTACTTTGTGACCAGTATTATTGGTGTTGACCTCCAAGGGCAAAGCAGATATGACTGCCAACTAGATGAACTAATTCTACTTTATTACAAAGCTACATTGATAGAATCTTGCAAATCTGAAAGTACAATTTTTTGGCTAAAGACCCTAAAGTGAACATGACTGGACAGAAGATATTTCTTTTACCTTTAGAGTTTTCTGACAGTACAGTGGTCAGGCTGCCCAAAGGAGCCAATTCTAAGGCCAAGCTGAGCGGGTGGATGCTGATCCCAATCAAGGAGACCACACATGGGTACTGCAGTGAGTGGAGTATGCTGGCCTCCTGGCGGAACTCCGAGAAGCTCTTCATGGCATCCATTGACTGTAGATGCCTCAGCATGGTGTCTAAGCAAAGAGAAACAGATGTGTATATACGATACACCCTCTTGGATCATATCCCAAGCCCATGAAATCCTGCATTCTCACAGAGGATGTCCAAATGACTCTTGCAAGCTGGTGGCCCAAGAGTTACTTTTGCAGGAGGAATTTGCAAGCAGTGGTCAACTCATAATTGTTGCCCATGTTGCAATGCACTACTCTGAGATATAACAGAGACAGTCTAGCATTCTGCATTTTAATTATACTCAGACGCTTTTAATACACAAGTGAGGAGGAAGGCAAGATGTGAGTCAAGATGACTTCATCAATTGTCTTTGTGAAAACCAAATAAGAACAGAAGAGAGGTCTGCAGAAGAAAGCTTCAGCCCAGCAGAACCACAGATCAATCCATCCACCCACCCACCCATCCATCCATCCATCCATCCATCCATCCATCCATCCATCAATGGAGCTGGAAGGGATCTTGAAGGTCTTCTAGTCCAAGCCCCTGCTCAAGCAGGAGATCTTATGTATTCCAGACAGATGACTGTCCAGTCTCTTAAAAATCTCCAGTAATGGAGCACTTACAACTTCGGGAGGCAAGCTGTTCCACTGGTTAATTGTTCTCACTGTTAATCAGGGGAACAGCATGCCTTCAGAAGTTGTGGGTGCTTCATCACAGGAGGTTTTTGAGATTCTTTCACAAATTCTCTGCATTCAAAACCATTTTTCCCCCTATCCATACCTCCACACCACATCTTTCTTCTTGTTTCTCATCTGCAGCAAGCAAGTTGGAGGTATCTGCTTTTAATTCCTATTTGCCTGTTTCCATAAACTGGGCTCCGGCAGCCAAAACGTGTGTCCCTCGTTCTCTTAACGGAGATAGTTTCTAGATAAGCTCTAAAGCAGGGGCTCCCCAACTTTGTCAACTTGAAGACTTGTGGATTTCAACTCCCAGAGTTCCTCATCCAGAGGAATTCTGGGAGCTGAAGTCCACAAGTCTTCAAGTTGCCAAGGTTGGAGACCCCTGCTCTAAAGGCTATATTTAAAAAAATCCTCCTGATCCTGGAAAGAGGCACAACATTTGCCTATATGTGGAAGGAGAAAAAAAACCCACACTTCTACACTGCTTAACTCTGGGCTCATTACCTGCTGCTGAATTGGCAGAGATCTTGTATTTTTTAATCTGAAAACGCTTGACCGCTACCGGTTTCCCTTGATATTGTGCCCGATATATAACCGTTCCACTTCCTCCTTGGCCGAGGATACTGTTTTCATTTTCTACGTATTCCAGTTTGCTATTTTCCAAGAATAATCTGCCAAGCATACCGAATAAAGCAAAGAGAGAAATGAGATTATTAAGCAACTCCTGTAAATGCAAGTCAGGATTTAAGATCACCCGTTTCTCCTTTTCCTAATCTCCCAGAACAGACAGTGCCCACTTCCTTGGCCAAGATGAGTCTTTTTTTTTCTCTCTCCAGCCATCTGCTGACTAGAAGATAATCAAGCAGAGAACATATTTTGTAATTATCATCTTTGATAGACAGGCTGCTTTATTGGCAGCAGATAATGTATTGGTTTTTTTTTAATGGATAGCGTCACTTCAGAGCAGAGGTAGGGGAGATTCCACCAGTAGAAAACCAAGGAAACATTTTTGGTGGGCACAAGTTGGTGCTTTATGAGTGACGGCTTTTTCACCGGTTTTTCCTGGGACAGCATGTCTGTTTACATCAGAGAGGCATAACTTTCTCCAGGTTGAGCTTCACGCCTGGACTTTAGAAAGTTTTCAGAAGATCCTTCCCCCCCCCCACACACACGGCCCAAATAGTGAGGGGGCTAGGATGAAAATAATATGAGATTTAATTTCATTTCTATTTAGATGTAATGAAAAGCATCGCTCACTGCATGGTTATTATTTTCATCCATTTTGGGGGCTGATGCCAAAAAAAACCTAAGCTGGGTTAGATGCGGCTAGGACTAGATTAGGACACCACTAGGAACTCCCAGGTTGTCAGATGGACTGTGAAATTAAAAAAAAAATCCCAGAAAGAAATGAAAGTCAATTCTGAACTGCCGACAAAAAACGTGCTTGGTGTCACCGGTAGGTGAGCTTTTTGACATCTTCTATCACCCTAAAAACTGCAGTTTGATAACAATTTCAGGTGGTCATCTACCACTTGGACAGGTGGGACAGTCGTGGCCAAGCTACCCATTATTAAGGATAGCTAAATCAACTTGATACCACTCAATGTGTTAACAGAATAACAGAGTTGGAAGGGATGTTATCAAGATGGTCTAGTCCAGGGGTAGGCAACCTTGGCTCTTTTATGACTCATGGACTTCAACTCCCAGAATTCTTCAGGAATTCTGGGAGTTGAAGTCCATGAGTCATAAAAGAGCCAAGGTTGCCTACCCCTGGTCTAGTTCAACCCCTGCTCAAGCAGAAGACTCTATACCAGGGTGTCAAACTGCCGGCCCATGGGCCGGAGCGTCATGGAGAAACCGCGCCCATCCCATTTTCGGCATTGGGAAAAAAGTTCCGATACGTTACGCGACGTCGCATGACATCGTGAGTTTGACATGCCTGCTCTATACCATTCCAAACAAATGGCTATCCAGCCTCTTCTTGAAAACCTCCAGTGATGGAGCATCCACAACTTCTGGTGGCAAACAGTTCCAATGATTAATTGTTCTAACTGTATTAAAAATGCAACTCCCCAAATTCTTCTTGTGGGAATCCTGGAAGTTGAATTTCTAACATATCTGAAGAACACCAGGCTAGAACAGCCTGCTGGGGTAGACTAAAGTAGGCAGAAATGTAAGCAATTTGCTGCGAACTTCACCCAAATTGGTATTCTTGTTCAGAGTAGGTGATTGAAAAAAAGAGGGTTACATCTTTTCATAGCTCAGGGAATGAAACTCAGAAATCTATAATTTTGGGGGAAAGAATGGGAGTTCCTTATTACCTGGCTGGAAAGTCCGTCATGAAAAGTTCAGGGACCAACTCCTGTAAAGGGACAGGTACATCTGGATGCAGGGCACAGGTGATGTGGTCCTGCTCAATGGCAGTGAGAAAACAGTCTTCCATATTGAAGTACTGTCCGTCTTCTTTGTTTGGGCTGTCTTCTCCATCCTGGGGCTTTGTGGCTGAACAGACGGGGCAAGGTACATATTGCTCCATCAGTAGAGTCCCATCACTCTCTGTGGCGGTGAGGGCTGGAAAAACATGATTTATTTATTTATACATCAAACTTCTTAATAGCAATAGCATTTAGCACTTAGACTTATATACCGCTTCACAGTGCTCTACAGTCCTCCCTAAGTGGTTTACAGAGTCGGCATATTTACCCCCAACAATCTGGATCCTCATTTTACCGACCTCGGAAGGATGGAAGGCTGAGTCAACCTTGAGCCGGTCGGGATCAAACTCCTGGCAGTGAGCAGTGGATTAACCTGCAATACTGCATTCTAACCACTACGCCACCACAGCTCCCTTAACTGGCTATCTCTCTTGTAGACGGGCTCTAATAATGGAAACAGTGGTGGGATTCAAATATGTGAACAACCGATTTTCTGTGTGGATGCCGCTTCCGGAAGTCCGTTCTGGGCCTGGGCAACAAAAAAATTAGCTGTCGGTTCTGCCAAACTGGTGCGAACTGTCTGAATCCCACCACTGAATGCAAATCATTCCTACTGGAGATATCTCTTTGAAGAGATAATTTCCAGAACTCGACATGGAGATGAAGAGTTAGTAGGACAGAACAGGAACCCGTATCGTGGAACAGTTCTCTGCATGGATTCTCCATAATTAATTGAAAAATACACACGGATCATTCAAGTCCATAGAACTTCCAGGGACTGCTCAGAATGATGGATATCAGAGGTATGTGCAATGGGAATTGCAGAGACAAGGTAGTTGAAATCTGCACTTAAATCCACATAAGATCCTGTGCTAGAACTGGAAGTGTAGGAAGACAGCCATAGTCTATGGTATCCAAAAATCAGAAGCAATCTGGCATTTTTTTCCAGTTTATGAAAAGGTAAAAGTAAAAAAAAAAAAGCTGATGGTCTCCTAATTTTTGCACCTGCCCTGGGTTTCTAAGTCCTGCTGCCAGAAAATTCAAACCCGCCCTGCAGAGGTACCAGCTTCCCTGCCAAATTCTTTTCAAGGTCCGAAAAGGCCACTGCAATGGAAACTCTCCTCCTGCAGGCTTTGCTAGAAACACTACTTACTTAATAACACATTCACTTGTAGGAAATTCTAAATCCTAGGAACTTAAACTGGCAGGGAAGAGTTAAAGATGACAGCTTAAGGACCTATTTATCAAAATCATCCATCTCAGGCCTTATTTTTTTTTAATCAAGCTGTGCAACTTTTTTCAAGTTAAAAACCATAATTTGCATTTGATGTGGTGTGCCAGGGACCACGTCCCCCAAAGTCTCATGACTCAAAGCAAAAGCAAAATTTGATTTCACTTAATTGATGTTATATGGTATTGAATTAGTTAATATAGTTCATACAATTATTTTCTCCTTCTGGTCCTCAAAAGCCGAAAACAAATTTGGTTTGTAATTGTTGTCAGGGCTTTAAGAAGATTACCCGAGGCTTCTGGGTATGACGGATAGCCCTGGGCTTCTGATTGTGCTCCTTGACAGTAAAATCCAAGAAGAGTTCTGACAAATCAAAACCAAGATCCATCCTGGTCCTCCAATTGGTGCAGCACAGTAGCTAACCACATATTTATGGAATGCTTTGCAAGGAGATGAATGAATATGCCTCTATTACTACATAAGCCACAGTGGCACAGTGGTTAGAATGCAGTATTGCAGGCTAATGCACTGCTCACTGCCAGGAGTTCGATCCTGACCAGCTCAAGGTTGACTCAGCTTTTCCACCTTCCCAGGACAGTAAAATGAGGACCCAGATTGCTGGGGGCAATATGCTGACTTTGTAAACTGCTTAGAGAGGGCTGTAAAGCACTGTGAAGCGGTATATAAGTCTAAGTGCTATTGCTATTGCTGATGTTTCCTTGCAACTGGTATCTGGAGGCAAGACTGAGTCTTCAAAGCTAACAGTACAGAAAATCCTCAGCATATTTTCCTTCTTTTTCAACAGGCTGTTGCCAGAAGCATCTAATCATGAAATCAATGATTAAACTCTTTGTTCTGCATTTTTAGTACTTAGCTTCTTTATCGGTTTAAACATCCCAAACATATTCTGATCAGAATTTGAATTTAGTTTTCAAAATGCCATTCCTTTCTTCTTTTTCATGCTTTACCAACGTTCAGAAATGATCAAAGTGTTAACCTAATTAATGGAGTAATAGGATGATTAGTTGATGAATCAATTTACTGAGGATGTTAAATGATCTGAATCTGCACACAAAGAAAGACAACATTCTGAAATTAAAAACACAGTATTCTTTGATTTTCAACGATGCATGCATATTTCATAACTGACATTTCGGAAAAGGAGGAAATGCGTCTTCAAAATGCATTTCAGGATTTTTTTTTTTTAGTTCTTTTTGAGTGCATGATCAGAGGCACGCAGGCACGCACACACTTTGCATTAAATTTACCATCCTCAAGTTTATGAACTTTTTAAGTGAGCAATCAGGTTAATACGACACAAGATGAAAAAGTTGGTGCATTTTTCACAAACCATTCTGAAGCAGCCAATGCAATCTTTACAAATTTATAGTTGAAGTAAACCACCTGATAGTGGGGTTGAACCATGTTGAGTTATGGCTTCTTAAATAAATAATAACCGATTAGCTAGCTTCATACCAAAATGTAAGCCACAAAACATGGAGGAGCCCAGGTTGCCTACCCCTGGGCTAGGTTTTCATGCTTGGGGAATTCTGGGAGTTAAAGTCCGCTCATCTTATAAGTCGCCAATGGAATGGCATCAAGTTGCCCCTGGTAGGGGACAGCACCCCCAAAATGAATTCATTGGATGGGACACCAACAGGTGATCCCACGGCGCGGGCCGGAGAAAGAAAACGGGAAGTACAGGTCTGTGAAAAGAGCCACGTCAGATACGTTTAAGCATGTGCAAACGTGTTTCCCCCACCACCACCACCACCTGGTTTTTATACATTGATCTTAACCTTTTAATCTGTATTAATTTATTACGGGCATTGCTGTTTAATTACTTTTTAATTTTTGTACCTTGTTTTTTATTATGTATTGCCCTGTTCACTGCCCTGAGTCCTTCGGGAGAAGGGCAGTATACAAATTAAATTAATAAATAATAAATAAATAAATAAATAATATAGTATCCATAACGTCTGTTGGACACCTGGCTCTTCTCACAGGTATTGGGCCAGAAAATTAAGTGAGATTATTTAAATAGTTTATGTGATTACTTTACCGTAGGGATTTTTAAGTATGACTATCTCTGATATGATATGTTTGTATTGTTTTGTTATATTTTATGTTTTTATCTCATTATTAAGAGGGCAGATAGGTGAATGAATGATGGAATGAATGAATGAATGAATGAAGAAATGAATGAATGGATGGATGGATGAATGGATTCATTCAGTACAATAAGCCAAAACAGATCAAATCACATCATGGTTTCCTGTAATATGATCAGCCAGGGTGCTACATCCCTAAGAATAACATGCTATTTCAGTTCCCAAAGGTGATTTTTCAAAAGGCAACTGGATTGTTTTTGCTTTCCCTTGAAGACGTTTTATTTCTCATCCAAGAAGCTTCTTCAGAACTGACTGAACCAAGAAAGTCCAGCTGCCTTTTGAAAAAGCACCCTCGGGACAACCATGACCTGGATAACTGAGAATCTCCACAGACCTATTTCAAACTTGGGCCACTTCGTCCCCATTTTAGCAGAAATGACGCGCAGATCATTCTTACCAGGAAACCACTGGTCAATCAAAGAATTCACATGATCAGTGATGAAAGCCATGGCCGAGAAATCCCTCACATCTGATTGGCAGATGACTTTAATGCCCCCACTTTTCTTCTTCTTCCAGTTCACATCAGAGGACTCCACGCTGCCGGAATTAGAGTCAAGAGAAAGGAGGTTGAGAAGCTGATCAAGTGGGAGGAGAATTGGGTATCTATGCCTAACAGCTTTTCCACTGAGTCTCAACAGCTATGAAAACCTCTGTGGTCTATTGTTATCTACTTGGTTTTTTTTTGTTTTTTTTATTAGCTCCACCCCTTTCATTCAAGTGCAAAAGGCCACGTACGTATCGATGTGGAAGGTGGTCCAGGCGTCTCATAGACTTGATGTCTCCTACCCTTTTACTCCTTGCAGCTCTCCTTGACTTACAACAGTTCAAAGTTACAACAGCACCGGGAAGAAGAAAAAAGACTTATGACCGTTTTTCACACGACCGTTGCAGCATCCCCACGGTCAGGTGATCGAGATTCAGACGCTTGGCAACGGACTCATATTTATGACGGTCGCAGTGTCCCGGGTTCAGGTGATCCCCTTCTGCGACCTTCTAACAAGCAAAGTCAGACACGCTACTAACTTAACAACCGCAGTGATTCGCTTAACAACTCTGGCAAGGAAGGTCATAAAGTGGGGCAAAACCGACATAACAGCTGACTCACTTAACAACAGAAATTCTGGGCTCGGTTGTGGTCATTAAGCCGAGGAGTACCTGTATTCCTAGGAACCCAACGCTCCCCTTTAATTTCCAGTTCAGAAAGACAACAGGGTTCTTTTTACAATCAGAAGAGGGGAAAGGTTGGTAGCTGGAAATAAAACAGTGGGAGGTTATTTAAACAACCTTCTGTTGAACGCACAGCACGAATCCTGAAATTGCTCTTCACTGTGTGAGGGTCAAAGAAATTTAACATTTGCATTTGTGCCCTGAAAGGCGGTGCAGGAGAGCTTCTCAAACCTGCAGGACTTACTCTGCTTCCACGCCACCCTCCGCAAATTTCTTCCAAACAGAAGAAGACTCAAAACAGTGCTTGTGGGAGCAATTCAGTGCTTGTGGGAGCAATTGAGGATGAAAATGTTTCGAGAAAACTCCTCAGTCTGGGACTGTGTTTCCAGCCTCAGAATAGAGTTAGCTCAAAAATCTGTTGATCTCAAAGAACAAAAAAAAAAAAAGGAAAACATTAGGGAGCCACTAGTTGCGGCAAGATGAAGGTTGTGCGAGCAGGTGAATACAAATATCTACTTTGGCCTCCAAGCTTTCGGGCGTTAAAAAATGTTTGACCTTCATCAGTTGCAAATCTGAGGAAGGGTTTTTTTGGGTAGGGGGAAACTATCATTTTAGATTTTAGAATCATGAGTTTCAATATGCAAAGTTGGCCTTGAGAAAAGTGTAAGGAGGAGGAGGAGGAGGAGGAAGAGGAGGAGGAGGAACAGATGCCTTGAGAAGATTAACTGTCATCATCCAAGGTGAGTCTCCAGAGAAGACAAAGAACTGAAGTCAGAACTGAAGAAGTTTCTTGGATGAGGAGCGACACGTTTTCAAGGAAAAACAAAGTCCAGTTGCCTTTTGAGAAAGCATCTTTGGGACATCTTCAGAGAAGATGCTAAGTTTCTTGCTGTTCCCAGGCAAAGCAGTGGCAATAGCTATAGGTAGCCCTTGCGATATAGCCACAACTGGGACAGGAATTTCTGTCGCTAAGCAATACGTTTTTTAAGTGAGTCATGCCCAATTTTATGACTTTTTTTGCTGTGTTCACTAAGCAAATTACGGGCTCCTTACTCTGACTTCCCCCATGAGCTGTGCTTGTTGGAAGCCCTTGGGATGAACACAGGTGGTGATTACATGATGCAGGAACTTGTAAACTTTGTAAATACCGTACATACGGGTTGTCAAAAACCCACATTTTGATCGTGGGATCGCAGGGAGGCTATAATGGTGGTATGTGCAAGAAACAACCGTAACTCACTTTTTCAGCACCGTTGTAACCTTGAATGGTTGTTAAAGGAATGATCATAAGTCAAAGACTACTGCAAAAAAAAACAAAACTTCAGCCCTAAGACTGAATGCATCAACATTTATTTTGGTCTTTTAGGCTGCAATTGTATTCACAGTTATTGGAGAGAAATCAATCAGAATAGAATAGAGCCGGAAGGGACCTTAGAGGTCTTCTAGTCCAGCCCCCAATTCAAACAGGAGACCCTATATCATTTCAGACTAGTAGCTGTCTGATCTCTTCTTAGAAGCCTCAAGTGATGAAGCACCCACAACTTCTGAAGGCAAGCTCCACTGAACTCCGTAGAGTTAAAACCAACACCACAGAACTGCTCATCAATTCAATTAAAACTAAGCAGCCGGTGATACAGAATCTGAGCCATTTTATATGGTTCTGCACTGGCTCTAACCACGATTGTGAAAAAGTAAGCTCATGTCTCTGCTTGCCAAGAAATGTGAACGATGTGAGGTCATTTAAAAGTTCCCATCTTACTTTGGGGTTTGGAATGTAAGGCCTTAAAACTGAATCCACCTTATGTAATATTTACCTCAAATAGCCTCCATCAAAGGAGACAAAGAGTCCTTCTTGCCAATAAATGGTGTGATTCCTTTTAACCCGGAAGGTGCTACATCTGTTTCTCTGTGTGCCTGTAAAGCTGTAGATTACAGAGCTTTTATTTCGGTTCTTGGTCACCCTCTTGTTTTCAAAGAACTAGAAGAGGAAAAACAAAGGGACATGTTACAAAAAGAACTGGGCCAGATCAGTAATCAATAACATAAAACCTTAGTAAGACCACACCTGGAATACTGCGTCGAATTTTGGTCACCACATTACAAAAAAGAGGTTGAGCCTTTAGGAAAAAAAAAGTGCAGAGAAGAGCAACGAAGATGAGTCTGGAGGCTAAAACATATGAAGAACGGTTTCTGGAATTGGGTAAGTCTACTTTAATGAAAAGAAGGATGAGGGGTGACATGATAGCAGTGTTCCAATATCTGAGGGGCTGCCACAGAGAAGAGGGAGTCAAACTATTCTCCAGAGCATCAGAGGGCAGGATAAGAAACAATGGATGGAAAATGATCAAAGAGAGAAGCAACCTGGAATTAAAGAGAAACTTCCTGACAGAGAGGACAATTAACCACTGGAACAGCTTTGCCTTCAGAAATTGTGGTCACTCCATCACTGGAGGTTTTTAAGAAGAGACTAGACAGTCACTTGCCTGAAATGGTATAGATTCTCCTGCTTGAGCAGGGGGCTGGACTAGAAGACCTCCAAGTTCCCTTCCAACTCTGTTATTCTATTCTATTCTATTCTATTCTATTCTATTCTATTCTATTCTATTCTATTCTATTCTATTCTATTCTATTCTATTCTATTCTATTCTATTCTATTCTATTCTATTCTATTCCTATTCCTATTCCTATTCCTGTCCTATTCCTATTCCTATTCCTGTCCTGTCCTGTCCTGTCCTATTCTATTCTATTCTATTCTATTCTATTCTATTCTATTCTATTCTATTCTATTCTATTCTATTCTAGTCTAGTCTATTCTAGTCTAGTCTAGTCTAGTCTAGTCTAGTCTAGTCTAGTCTATGAGAGCAAAACACACACACACACACACACACACACTGATTACAGGCACGCTTGAATCACTTTTGCTTTGAAGAGAAAAACAAAGCTCTATTCCATAATTGCAAAGGACGATTTTGGTGGTTCTAGATGCCATCAAAATACCCTCCTTGGGATTGGACCAAAATAATAAAATAAATGTGGTAGGGAATGATATATGCTGTAAGGGACTTACTTGAATGGCATCTCCATTAACAAACTCACATTTGGCTTCCTCAACCAACATTATTCCTGAAAACCCTTATTTTTCCAAAGTACCAGAAGGCAAAACTAGATCTCTTCCAATAATACAATGCTTCCTGTATTATCTCCTGATCATATGCAGATTTTTCTTTATACTTGTTTCAGTTTCTCTGAATCTTCTCCAGAACTGAATGCTATGCTCAAAGAAAAGTGTGTCTGTCTCAGAGAACAGTGGAACTATGGTAGTTTTACAATTTTGGGAAACTATATTGCTATTGGTGGCATATTTGGCTTTTCCCCCCAGCAGTCATTCAGTCGCCTTGTGACTGAAGACTGCTGTTTTGCAACCTTAGTTCTGGGGTGGTACCAAGAACACACGCTGCAGAGTTTACCGGGAAATATTTTCAATCTTTCTTTCTTTTTTTCCAAAATTCTATGTTTATATGAGCCAACTATGGCCCTGAAATCTTGCAGAATTATTCCCAGTGCTGATACAAATCAACTGAACAGTCTGAAGTGATGACAAGATAATAACAAGATAACAAGATTGGGTGGCTAATTACACAGATTGCCCATGAAGTGTAATCAAGTGCTTAGAATTAACTAGTGCCAAATGTATTTCTATTATGTATTCAGCAAAACACACACACACACACACACACTGATTACAGGCACGCTTGAATCACTTTTGCTTTGAAGAGAAAAACAAAGCTCTATTCCATAATTGCAAAGGACGATTTTGGTGGTTCTAGATGCCATCAAAATACCCTCCTTGGGATTGGACCAAAATAATAAAATAAATGTGGTAGGGAATGATATATGCTGTAAGGGACTTACTTGAATGGCATCTCCATTAACAAACTCACATTTGGCTTCCTCAACCAACATTATTCCTGAAAACCCTGATTTCTGGCCTCCATACCATAGCCATTTGACCAATAATATTGTAAGCTGCCCAGCTATCCTGAGGTAAGATGGAAGGCCAATAAAATAGATAGATAGATAGATAGATAGATAGATAGATAGATAGATAGATAGATAGATAGATAGATAGATAGATAGATAGATAGATAGATAGATAGAGGCAGGCAGGCAGGCAGGCAGACAGACAGAAAAATACTGATGTAGACTATTGAGATATGATCCTACTCTAATTTCCCAGAGATTTTCCCCCCCACAAATGTTTCTGATTGCAGACAAGTTAACAGAGCCATTGAGAAATGAGCCTATAGCTAATTCTGATAGGATTGGTTCACGGACATGGTAGAAAATGACCACTATCTGGAAATTATCAAGTTGTTGTTGTTATTATTCCTAGACTTAGAGCTATTGCACATCACAAGCAAAAACATCCCCATTACAATACTGGATTTTGAATCTCAAAATTCCCAAGACTTCTTGGCATTTTGCTTCCAGTTTTAGGCTGCCCTGTCCTTCTGTAGAATCAGAGATGATCCATATTCAGTATTCCCAATCTGTGCCCTGCAAGTGTGTTAATATTATTGTGTTCTCTTGATAAGACATTTCTTTCACATTATTAAGGCTGAAAAAGGTACATTTTTCAAGGAGTTTTCAGTAAAGCTGTGAGGGGATTGGACCTTGGGTCTCACGAATGACTATACTTTTTGACTTTTGTTGGCTCACAACAATCATAAGACATTCATAAGATCATTAACATAAGATCATAAGATATTCACAGCTGATGCTTTGCATTCCATCCTAGACCAGAACAGATTATAGGAAAGAGAGCTGAGTTGTAATCAAGAAGCTAGAGAGAAATGTATAATTCTATATTTTATCATTGTACTTATAACTGCTGTAAAGAAGATTGGAAGCTACTTCTCTGTATGTTTTTTTCTTTCTTTTCTATTTAGATTTTCTCTGTCTTTCATTTTAGCTCCATCTTTGATTTCTTCTTCCTTCTTTTCTTTTTCTCACCTCATATTCATTTCTGTCCCCTTTTATCTTCTTAAACTGTTTAACCAAGTTAGATAAAACAATACATTCCATTGTGGATGGAGAAAGCGCACTGCCAACACATTTTGTGGTTCAACTTTTCATCACCCCCTGAAGTTCTTTCATCCACATACCTGAAGATCCATCTCTGCAAGACTGATCAGCATCCGGGCTATAAAACGTTGCCAAAACCCAACAGGCACAAAGCTCATCTTGAAAACTCTTTGGATGCTGTTTGTTGTCTGGTGGCGTAAGCCGTGAACATCAAAGGCTGGCTTGGCAGGAAGCAGGTGGGGCAGGAGATAACTGAAACCCAGTTAAACATTCAGATTATACAAAGTGCAGTTTTGGAAAGCAGAATTTCATTACCCTGGATGAAACATAAAGAACGATTGCTGGAATTGGGTATGTCTAGTTTAATGAAGAGAAGGATGAGAGGTGACAGGATAGCAGTGTTCCAATATCTCAGGGGCTGCCCCAAAGAAGAGGGAGTCAAGCTATTCTGCAAAGCACCTGAAAGCAGGACAAGAAGCAACGGATGGAAACTAATCAAGGAGAGAAGCAACCTGGAACTAAGGAGGAATTTCCTGACAGTTGGAACAATTAATCAGTGGAACAACCTGCCTCCAGAAGCTGTGGGTGCTCCAATACTGGAGGTTTTTAAGAAGAGATTGGATAACCATTTGTCTGAAATGGTATAGAGTATCCTGCCTGAGCAAGGGTTGGACTGGAAGACCTCCAAGGTTTCTTACAAGCCTGTTATTCTATTCTATTCTATTCTATTCTATTCTATTCTATTCTATTCTATTCTATTCTATTCTATTCTATTCTATTCTATTCTATTCTATTCTATTCTATTCTATTCTATTCTATTCTATTCTTCTATTCTATTCCATAATTCTATTCTATTCTATTCTATTCTATTCTATTCTATTCTATTCTATTCTATTCTATTATTCTATTCTATTCTATTCTATTCTATTCTATTCTATTCTATTCTATTCTATTCTATTCTATTCTATTCTATTCTATTCTTCTATTCTATTCCATAATTCTATTCTATTCTATTCTATTCTATTCTATTCTATTCTATTCTATTCTATTCTATTCTTCTATTCTATTCCATAATTCTATTCTATTCTATTCTATTCTATTCTATTCTGTTCTGTTCTGTTCTGTTCTGTTCTGTTCTGTTCTGTTCTGTTCTACATATACATCCCATTACTGTGTTGAATACTTCACTTTCAGACAATTGTATTCTAACATCCTCTTTCTTACTCCCCCCCCCCCGAAAAATCTAGATTCTTCCCAAACACTTTTATAGTGTTTTATTAAGGCAACTGTGGGTTTTGTAAGTTGCTATTGTGTTTCGAATTATGTGATTTTGCACAAGGAAAGTACCTGCTGTTTAGAAAAGCAGAGAAAAACAAGCTGGGCAGTTTTTTCAGGAGTATTTAGAAATTGACCAGAAGAGAATGAAACTGATATTAAGCTCACTTGCAACAGGTCATTTAGTGGCTGTTGGAAGTTACAACAGCACTGAAAAAAGTGACTTATGACCATTTTTCACACTTATAACCTTTGCAGCATGGTGAAGAAAAGATTGGAAACCAAGCACTGCTCTACAGCAACCAAAGAACTAGTCATTCCAAACATGTTCTGTTTCCAGGACCGTCTATTTACCCCAGGGTTGTAAAGTATATATTTTATGCTCCAATCTGAAGAACAATAAATATTGTAAGGCCTTTGTGTTATCAACAATAGTTGTGATGACTTGTCACTGCAGCGCCTTACACATAAAAAGGGCTTCTATTAAACATCCTGTTTTGCTTTCACTATGAAAGTCTCAGGGGAAAAAATACAGAACTCAATATGTTTTCCAAATTGTAACGGTCATTAAAAAAACATTATAATTGAATGCTAGAAGATGCTGATTTTTCGAAGGAAAGCAATGAAGGATCTTGATTTCTTTTAAGACCTGGAACCACTTTCCAAAAAAAAAAAGGTATACTGGTGAAATATTACATTATACATTATACTGCATAATTAACTGCCACTCTCAGAATCAGCATGAATTGTGGTCAACGGTTTTAAATAATGCATTTTCAGCTTCATATGAGAACTGAGACAAGGGAACAGTCAGCTACAGCCGTGTGGTGCAGTGGTTAGAGTGCAGTACTAAGAATTGAGGCCTTTGAACTATGGTGCTGGAGAAGACTCCGGCGAATCCCTTGGACTGCAAGGCGATCAAACCGGTCAGTCCTAGAGGAGATCAACCCTGACTGCTCTTTAGAAGGCCAGATCCTGAAGTTGAAACTCAAATACTTTGGCCACCTAATGAGAAGGAAGGACTCACTGGAGAAGAGCCTCATGCTGGAAAAGGTTGAGGGCAAGAGAAGAAGGGGACGACAGAGAAGGAGGTGGCTGGATAGAGTCACTGAAGCAGTAGGCGTGAGCTTAAACGGACTCCAGAAGATGGTAGAGGACATGAAGGCCTGGAGGAACATTGTCCATGGGGTCACGATGGCTTGGACATGACTCCGCAGCTAACAACAACAACTGCAGGCTACTTCTGCTGATTGCTGGCTGCCTGCAGTTTGGCAGTTTGAACCTGACAGGCCTGAAGGTTGACTCAGCCTTCCATCCTTCTGAGGTTGGTAAAATGAGGACCCAGATTGTTGGGTGCAAATAAGTTGACTCTGTAAACCACTTAGAGAGGGCTGTAAAGCACTGCGAAGCGGTATATAAGTCTTAGGTGCTATTGCTATTGCTACAGTCTCAGAATACCCCTTAAACTTGAGATCTTTAGCACAGAGTGCATTTATCTCTGTTAGAAGATTCTATGTTTCTTGGCTGATAAAACTGACAATTGTTTTTTTTTTTCTCCAGGGTTGCAAACTGCTTATCCGACAATCCAGACACTAATTGCCAATGATCCATCCTAAAGAGCTAATCACAGCAACAGTGTCAATAAAGAGCAGCATCATTTGAACCAAAAGGATCTGAAAAGGATCTGAAAGGAAAACACGATGATCCTCGCCGTGATTTGTTTGGCAAGAAGAGAGGAGAAGGAGGAAAGAACAAATGTGAAGAAAAATGTGTTGTTGTTTTTTAAAAAAAAACCCAAACTAAGCAGCTTCTGGTGTTTAGAGCAGCTTCTGACTCATAATTCAGAGAAGCTCATGATGGCAGCATTGAAGAATCCCTTTCCTTAAGTCAAGTCCAACACAAATCTTTCTAAATTCTTTCTGGGGAATGCCAAAACCTGACACCCTATCTTCTTGGCAAAAAGACCTGCTAACGTGTCAACTCCATGTGCAGAGTTTATTTTGATTCTTTTTAGGCACTCCCTACAGCCAGATGTCATAAATTGGGTTGAAGGGAAGGGAAATAGACCTTTGCAATAATGACTCATCCTATCACTAGTTTCAGAAAAGGCTGGACTGCAGTTCCTACCAACCCAGGCCAGATTAGCCAGTGGCAAGGGACTGTTGTATCTAAAATCTGGAAGCCACTAAGTTCCCAATGCTTCCTGTATGTTTCTTTTCAGGTGGAATGCAAACATGTGCCGTGAAGAATGGAGAAGTATTTAGAGTCAGTCCTGAGATGACCACCACCATCATGAAGGTTTTCCCAATGCAAATAACAAATAACTTCCCTTTTCTGCTTCTGGAGAATTTTAATAGTTTGCACCATTTTGCCTCCTTCCTCCATCCCAATGGGAATTCAGTGCTCAAAAAATGGGAAACATCCCTTTGTTTTTTCCCACTGTCAGAAAAATTGTTCTGTAGACCAGGGCTTTTCAACCTTTTCACCCATTGTACCACTTTTAGGATATGGCAACATCCGAGTACCACCAATCGCCTAAAAGGTAAAGGTAAAGGTTCCCCCGCACATGCATGCTAGTCGTTTCCGACTCTAGGGGCCGGTGCTCATCTCCGTTTCAAAGCCGAAGAGCCAGCGCTTGTCCGAGGACGTCTCCGTGGTCATGTGGCCAGCATGACTAGACGCCAAAGGCGCATGGAACGCTGTTACCTTCCCACCGTAGTGGTCCCTATTTTTCTACTTGCATTTTTATGTGCTTTCGAACTGCTAGGTTGGCAGAAGCTGGGACGAGTAACAGGCGCTCACTCTTTACGCGGCACTCAGGATTCGACCCGCCAAACTGCCGACCTTTTGTTCGACAAGCTCCGCGTCCTAACCCACTGAGCCACCGCATCCCTCTACCAATCGCCTAGCTCCAGTCATTTCTCACTTAGGCTTGTGCAGTGCTGCCACTGGTTCAGCTCATTCCTCTCCCCCACTACCACTTTTCTAGGATGGTCACCTACCACCACGTGACCTGCCATTTCAGCTGGAAGAGATAGCAAGTCACAAGGCAGCTGACATCAGCAAATTCTTGCTTGCATGTTGACTATTGGAAGAAAGACAAGCACTGGGTCAAGGTTTCTGCTTCAAAACCCGTCAAATACAGAATTCGATGAGTTTTGAGGCAGTCGAGTGCTAAGATAGGACTGTAATATTCTGGAGGTCTCTCACCTAAGGGCTGACCATACCAGACCCAGCTTATCTTTTCAGCCCAAATAAGGTTAGCTAAGTGACAATCTTATTGTGATCTTTTCCCTCTTGGCTCCTGTTTGCAAAAAGGGCTGGGAAACAGATGAACAGGAAGACTGACCCCATCACAGCCAACAAACCACAAATATGACTCTGGCTTTAACCACTGCTTGTTATGTTTGAGCTCAGAACACAAGAGTTGGTTTTGTTTTTTAGCCCCATATGGATATAAGAAGGTGAAAGGGAAGGAAAATAAATCCAGAAATTGGCCGAATAAGCCACGAACACATGATTTATCAGATTGCGTCTGGGACGGTCAACAAAGCATAGCTGAAACAGATTTCGGCTATGCAAATGCCTTGAAGAAAAATTCCCTTGCATTCTTCTCTCGGTTTTCATTCCATTGGATGAAAGAGATCTTGCTTGAGACATTTTTCCAAAGGAGTTTTTTTTTTTGGGAGGTGGGGGGAGGATTTTAATGGATGGAATTTGTGTAGAGATAAGACGGCCAAGGAGAACATGGGATGTCCTGTGTTTCATATACAAACATCCCTGCAACCTCTCTGCCTTCCTACCCTTCCGTTAAATTCCAAAGGAAAAATAACTTTCCCATGGAGAGGTGGTTCCCCCCCCACCCTAAGGCAGAACCCTTGTTTTGGGAAATCGTTGGCACATCTCCCCTTCTTTGGAAAGAGTTTGGAGAAAGTTTCCATCTAAATTTGTCTCCACAAATACAGACAGTTCTTGACTAACAACTGTTCATTTACTGACCGTTGAAAAGTTACAACTGGGAAAAAGTGACTTAGGATGATTTTTCCTCACTTACAACCACCACACGGCTTCCCTGCCTGTGGTCATGTGATCCAAATTCAGACACTTGACAACTATTTATGACAGTTGCAGTGTCCTGGGGCCATGTGTGATCGATCCCCTTTTGGGAGCTTCTGACAAGCAAAGGCAATGGGAAAAGCCAGATGCACTTGAGAACCGTGTGACCAACTTAACTGCAGTGATTCGCTTTAACGAGAGAATGTGACAAGAGAAGTCATAAAATGGGGGCAAATTCACTTCGCAGTCGTCTCCTTTGGCAGGAGAAATTTTGGGCACAATTGTGGCCGTAAGTTGAGGACTGCCGGTATGCTGGGTAATTGGAAAGGGCCTTTTGGGCTTCTGCAAATCACCAAATCACAGAAGGAGGAGGAGGAGGAGGAGGAGGAGGAGGAGAAGGAGGAGGAGGAGGAGGAGGAGGAGGAGGAGGAGGAGGAGGAGGAGGAGGAGGAGGAGGAGGAGAAAGGACTCTGGAGTGACTTTGTTTCCTGCCCCTTTTGGTTCTTTCAATCTCAATCACTCCGTTCGGACGACAATTACCAGTGTACCTGTTGTTAGCTATCGGTAACGCAATTTCAAACTTGGCCAGGAATTGGAAATACTGCTCTTCGGTTTCCTTGGTGAACCCAGTCCCGACCATCAGCATCCGAAGGTCCTCGGCTTTGATCACGCCGTTCTTGGCGATTGACTTGGAGCTTTTGATGTTGAAGATTCTCTGCAGGCATTCGGACAACCACACCGGGTCAAGGAAGTAGAGGTTCCTCAGCCCATGGCTTGTGTCTGGGAAATGCATCAGCGTCCCTGTTTCGATCAGGAAATTGATGGCTGTGGAGAAAGGAAGATATGACAAAGGGTGCCATCGCCTTTTGATTACCCTTGTCTCTTCTTTCTAGATGGCCACTCCACTGTTTGTGAGTGTGTGTGTGTGTGTATGTGTGTGTGTATATAGTCTAAGCAGGGGCTTAGACTAGAAGACCTCCAAGGTCCCTTCCAACTCTATGTTGTATGCATTTACAACAGTTGTACAATTACATGATCTTCATTTGCAAGCTTCCCAGCTGGTTTCTGACAATCAAGGCCACCTTCACTTAATGACCATGTGATTCACTTAACAACTGCAGTAATTTGCTGAAGAACTGGGGCAAAAAAGGTTGTTCCTATTTTGTTTTAGATGGCTGGCTCTGTTGAGTTTCCCCCAAGTAGAGAAGTGTAGATGATTGGACATCATTGTTGTTATTCCCTCTGCCTTTTATAATATTAATTCTTTCCTGAAATACTCAAAACACCCCCAAGGAAATCACCCTAGGAATTCCTTATGAGACAACAGGGAATGCGCAGCTATGATGCAATTGCAGCTCACTCTTTTGGGTTTCATGAACACCAGAAAAAACTCACCACTTCAACTTTGCAAACACAGGCATAGCTTGTGAACAGAATCTCCTTGTACACTGTCAAGCATACTATACACCTAGCCTCTGATAAAATTATTCCATGCATATATACCAGCCTGCATGTCTTCATAATCCTTGATGTCATTGGCTGGAGTTTTCTCAATGATTCCTTGTATTTCCTTGTCAGTGAGATATTGCACACTATCGTTTTGGCTTCTCCTCTGTTGCTCTATTGTGACGGACACTTGAAGGCTCAAATAGCTCCTCGGGACCTGTTACATGATAGTGCAAATAAATCACTTGATCAAAGCAACATATCTGCTCAGTTTTATATAGCACAGTCCAGTGGTGGGATTCAGCTGGTTCTCACTACTTCAGCAGAACTGGTAGCTAATTTTTTGTTGCCCAGGCCCAGAATGGACTTCCGGAAGCGGCATCCACACAGAGAACCGGTTGTTCGCATATCTGAATCCGACCACTGGCACAGTCTGGTTGCTGAGACTAAGAAGGAATGAAATTGCATTTGTTGATGTTCTGAAAAGGCTGTCTTTTTGCCCCTGTGACTACGTAGGACAGATGGGAAGGATTGCAAGAACACAAGCAAGCAGTCAGATGAGGAGACCCCAACTCATTGGTAGTCTCACATTGCAATAAACAAAAACATACATTCAATTTTGCAGCAGCTAAGACTGTTCAACAAGCAGGCACAAAAACAGCCTGGGAAACAGGCTCTTCAATTAACAGGACTGCTGATTTACCCCCAGCTTATCAAGTATTTAGGAACTGGGGATTTGGCAGCCCAAGGAAACAACAGCCAAGGACTTAATAGCCAGTCATCAACACCCCAATCTACATCTAAAATGCTACACACAACAGCCACCATGTAAATACCACACAGAGAACAGCTCAAAGCACACACAGAAGTTCCCTGAGGATGGGCTCCAGCATGAATCCAAAAGCTTGGAAGACTAAACCTCTGGACCCAGATTGGATTCTGCAACATTATCCTGGGACATGAATATTTACCTTCACTCATGTCTTTTTTTCATTTCCTATATTAACTGGAATTCAGGATCAGCTAATAAAAAGGCCTTGGTTCTGGATGCAACAAGTATGAATTACTTTCTCAAGTATAGCCTAATAAAATAGGCTAGTTAACTCTTCAAAGTTGTGGGTGATGGTCATTGGCTAATCTACGCAAACTGGTCCTCTCCAAGCAGCTTCAGAAATTCCAGAAGCTGCCATCCCAATACACCTTTGATGGAGACAACTCATGGAGGATGGTTCTACTGCTGGTTAGGAGACTAAGGCCAACCAAGATATTTGGAGGCAATGCATCCTTGCAAACCAGATGCCGGATATCTGAAGGCCGTCAGTCTCGTGCACTGCTTTCAAATGATTCAAATGCATCACCCAAGTCTATCACCATGTCTACATTATTGTCTAAATAAGCAACCGCTACTATGAGATCGTAGTAGAACACTGACCCACCCACATGGAGAGGAGGAGCTGGAGAAACAGCATGTAGAACTGGAGAAGAGCAGCTTGATAGCTTACTCCAGATGTTGCTGAATTATAACTCCCAGCTTCCCCCGTTAGCTTCCCCTAGAACAGGGGTAGGCAACCTCGGCTCTTTTATGACTCATGGACTTCAACTCCCAGAATTCCTGAGTCACATAGCTGACTCAGGAATTCTGGGAGTTGAAGTCCATGAGTCATAAAAGAGCCAAGGTTGCCTACCCCTGCCCTAGAAGATGTGCTTCACCAAACTCTGGAGAGCTAAACATTTTCTCTACTTGATATAGAAGGTTAAAGAGATAAGGCTAGAAAAGTGATTCCCTGCCATTGTAATTCAGTCAGATTTATTCCAATATAAGATGAGATCAAATCAGTTGGAATTACAGCGATTGTCAAGTTTCCGATGTATGGGCTTTTCAAGTGACTCTGAGGCATTGTTTACCTTAAAAG
This sequence comes from Vipera ursinii, assembly GCF_947247035.1. NCBI lineage: Eukaryota > Metazoa > Chordata > Lepidosauria > Squamata > Viperidae > Vipera > Vipera ursinii. The sequence continues at coordinate 9,175,004 of NC_139524.1, read as the reverse complement.
TCCTTTATTAGCCTAATACACTGGCAAATGTTTGCTCAAAGGAAGCTGGAATCTGAAATCTCTGCCCCTTGCACAATATCTTAAAACACCTTTCTAATTTTGTCATTAATCATATTCTCCAATTAATTTAAAGAATCCATTTCCCTTCCCTTAGAAAACCCGACAAGCTCTTATCTTCTTTAATTTCAGATGGCCTTGAGGAACAATCCTCCTCTTCCCCCCTCCCAACCTTAATCCAATCTCTTAAAGCAATACACAAGTTTAATATATGAAATGGCTACTTCTTCATCTCTTGTCAAGCAATAACATTCGATGTTAGCAGCGTTGACAGCTATACTTGGAAGTCACACCCAGTCATAAAGCAAATGTACATTGTGCAGGCTAATTTGTCCCACCCTCCAACATCTGGACACTCTGGGCACACAACTGCAGCTAAGGAGTCTTAATGTGTACTAAACAGTGCCATGTTTACATTACTTCTCAGCAGAGCTTATGTGTCTCTTAAAAATGACAAAATGGAGAAACCCCGAAACCCCCCCCACACACACACACATAAAGTGACATAGCTGTCTCCTATAGAAATTACACACCAATCTCCCAACAAGCCTCTGCGAGCCAATGGAATTTCCGACATCCCTCATGTTTGTGCTGATATGGAAAATCAGCTGCCGCAACCCATCCAGGCCTTCCAGTGTTTTGCACGAGAGTTCACTGTGAAAAGAAATGGCAGGAGAAAAATCACATGCAACCTCTGTTGTTATCTGCAATAGCAATAGCAGTAGCCCTTAGACTTATATACTGCTTCACAGTGCTTTACAGCCCTCTCTAAGTGGTTTACAGAGTCAGCCTATTGCCCCCAACTATCTGGGTCCTCATTTTACTGACCTTGGAAGGATGGAAGGCTGAGTCAACTTTGAACCAGCCAAGATCGAACTCCTGGCAATGTGAGCAGAGTTAGCCTGCCATACTGCATTCTAATCACTGTGCACTATTGAAGGAAGGAAGGAAGGAAGGAAGGAAGGAAGGAAGGAAGGAAGGAAGGAAGGAAGGAAGGAAGGAAGGAAGGAAGGAAGGAAGGATAATAGCAATAGACTTATAGTGCTTTACAGCCCTCTCTAAGTGGTTTACAGAGTCAGCATATTTGCTCCCAAACAGTCTGGGTCCTCATTTTACCCACCTCGGAAGGAAGAAGGCTGAATCAACCTTGAACCGGTCAGGATCGAACTCCTGGCAGTGGGCAGAGTCAGCCTGCAATGCTGCATTCTAACCACTCCACCACCACAGCTCTTAATAGCAATAGCACTTAGACTTATATACCGCTTCACAGTGCTTTACAGCCCTCTCTAAGCGGTTTACAGAGTCAGCAAGTTGCCCCCAACAATCTGGGTCCTCATTTTTACCGACCTTGGAAGGATGGGAGGCTGCTGAGTCAACCTTGAATGAGTCAGGATCAAACTCCTGGCAATGTGAGCAGAATTAGCCTGCCATAATTGCATTCTAACCATTGCGCCATCACGACTCTTAGTGACACATCTGATTTTATAATCTAGCCCTAGATTTCCTGCTGGTATTACACCCATGGATGAATCAGGTCTGACCATGCTTAGGCTTTTGAGATAAGCCAAGATCAACTCAGCTCTCCTTGTTGCATTTGCTCCTTAACCAATGGCATTATGTGCTGAAAATAGAAGAGAAAATATTTTGCAATATTTTGCCAGCCCCGTCCCTTATTATTAGCAATAAAGTCCAGCCTTTTTAACGATGCTCCACTGTCTTGGGCTCACAGAAATGCAATTAGTAAGCAGGCCAGGAACTCAGAAGTCATGTATCACCAAGAAGCCAAACAATAAGCTATTGCTGACCTCTAGTTCTTTCTCTACTGGGAAAATAAAATAAAATCTCCCATTCAAACATCATGCTAAGCTTGACTAACCAAGCCATAAATGGCTCATTATCAACACATTTTTGTGGGCAACAACTGTGTCACCCTGAAAGCCTAAACATGACGTGGTAACGCTATCTTGTGCTCTGTTTGTGCAGCATGGTGGATTGAGCTGTGAAATTAAAATGTTAGGGCTAGGCTTTGCTTTGTGGAAAAGAATGTGACCAGCTCTCTGGAGTACAATTTTGTGAGGCAACCACAGGGCTTAAGACCTAATCTCAGACATTTAAAGACATATCTTACTGTTTGAGAACTGCTTTGACTGTATCACCCTCCCCTTGGTCTTCACTTAAAAAAATAGTGGTCACTTCCTTGGTGCTTCTGGACTCTATAATCCACCATCTTTCAGGAAAGATGTTTCATAACAGTACAGGTGGTCCTCAACTTACAACAGTTCCTTTAGTTACAACGGCATTCCAAAAGTGATTTATGACCGTTTTCCACGGCTTACGACTATTGCAGCATTCCCCATGATCAAAATTCAGACAATGCAGACACTTGGCAACTGACTCACATTTATGACGGTCGCAGTGTCCCAGGGTCACGTGACTTTCTGACAAGCAAAGTCAATGGGGAAGCCAGAATCAATTAACAGCCGTGTTACTAACTTAAGAACTGCAGTGATTCGCTTAACCGTGGCAGGAAAAATTGTTAAAATGGGGTAAAATTCACCTAGCAACAGAAATTTGGGGGCTCAGTTGTAGTCATAAGTCAAGGACTACCTGCACATGTCCTGCAGTAAAACCCCGCAATTTGCTCAGAGGTAGACCCATGACACCACTCTTCCTTAGTCATACTCAGGGCTTTTTTTCTCATAGAACGCTCAGAATGGAGTTCCGGTACCTTTTTTTGGATGGAACCTTGTAGGGTAGGCAAGGCGGGATGTATGACATGTGTGAGTTCCGGCACCTTTTTCTTTTACAAAAAAAGCACTGGTCATACTTGAGTAGTCGAAAAGCAAGCAGCTGAAGGTAAGGCCTTGCTAGTGTGAGTTGCTGTTGCACCCACATCCAACTTACTGCAAATGCTTCAGTGTGATGTCTGGAAAGCCAGTGGCTCTTGAACCTGAGGGAGATCGACAGAGAGCCAGGACATAGGCTCTTAAGGTGGCAATCCTTTCGACACGGAATTTTGTTTCAATGAGGTCCAGATGTGTCCCTACCACCAGCACAACTGAATTTGGAGCCTTGGCCTGGAAAGAGAGAGTGGCATTAAGCTATGGTTCACTTAAGCCACAGTTGGTTGGAAGAGTCAGAACAAAGTAGATCTGGTCTTGCGGGTAAATGAAGTGATCGTTTCCTACTTGGCCAATGACTACTTCAAACGAAGAACGGTTGCAGGAATTGGGTAGGTCTAGTCTAATGAAAAGAAGGACTAGGGGTGATACGATGGCAGTGTTCTAATATTTGAAGGGCTGCCACAAAGAAGAATGGGTCAGCCTATTGTCCAAAGCACCTGAAGGTAGGACAAGAAGCAATGAATGGAAACTAATCAAGGAGAGAAGCAACCCAGAACTAAGGAGAAATTTCCGGACAGGGAGAGCAATTAACCAGTGGAACAGCTTGACTCCAGAAGTTGTAGATGCTCCATCATTGCAGGCTTTTAAGTAGAGACTGGACAACTATTTGTCTGAAATATTATAGGGTCTTCTGCTTAAGCGGGGGTTTGGACTAGAAGACCTCCAAAATCCCTTCCAATTGTGATGATGTTCTGTGTTCTATGCTGGCATCCCTCTGGAAGTCTTAGGTAAGGCAGACAAACAAACCAAAGATAAACTAGGAAATACACATGTCTATAACTGCCACCATTTGCTTATGATCCAATGGCATAGCAATTCCAGTTTTTCAAATAAGCCACATGGGCTGCATTCAGATATCATGTGTAGGACATGATATTATGCTTTATGGATACTCGTATCCCATTAAGAGGATTTTTTTTAAAAAAAGGTTCTACTGCACATGCTATTAGTTTTTCTGCCTGTATCATGACAGAAAATGATTTCATTCTTTAACAACAAAACATATTGGACCTTTACTCTGAGGAATTATGGGAACTGAAATTTGACATATCTGGAGGGTAATAAAGAAGGAAGCTTAAACTAAATGTTCACGAATGTGTTTTTGGAATAAACATTAGGAACCAACAAAACACATAGAGATGAAGGATGACAGTTGGGTGATAGTTGATGTAAAGATGTCAACCCTGAAGAATTTTAACGTGAAATGAAAAATAGCTTTTCGCTAAACTGGTACTTCCACTGCTCCTACCTCAATACTGAGTAACCAGAATTGAAGATTCGCCACAGCTTCTTCTCCCAGTGCCAAGTTCCAGATGACAATGTACAATGCCTTATCTGTGAAGAAGCATTGGTTGACTGTTGACATGCTGGCGGGGCCTCCGATATCCCAGACGTTAAACTCAACAGCGTCAACCTAATTGGACAAAGAGCTACATTGAAGGGAACGAATACCCCTTGATAGCAGTTAAACTAAATGAGAGAGAGAGAGAGAGAGAGAGAGAATGGTGAATGCATAATGAGCTTGCACCCTCCCATATCCTCATAGCGTACGGCATCTAGGTGTCAATGGGTGTCAATGTTCACTCTGAAGAAAGAGCGCTTGTCATTTCCCTTCCACACATTGCTTGCTTTTAAGGCAGCCCTACATTCCCAGAGTTAAAATTTGGAATAGAAGCCAACTCTGACAGAGAAGAGCCACCACACTCTTATTCTACATGAATCCAACCAGTTCATCTGCTGCTAAATTTTGCAAAACAGTCAACGAAACAGAATAAAGGCTTCCAATTATGAGGTCTAATTATTGAAACTTATAAGGTCTAGGTGTGAAAGGCACCATACGGAAAGCAAAGGGTGGACGCGAAGAATACTATTTTGAAATACACTGGAATTGTTTCTGTAGTCACTCAATTCCAAAGTCTTCTACATCCCTGACCGTTTTATTCAGAGTCTGAATAAATACAATTAATTAGATAATTCATTTTGGAATTCTACGACATGTTCACCTTTTAGTGAAGACATGGCCTCCAAAGGCCCAATTTGGAAGCATTTCCAGATGGATTCAAATAATGTGGTGGGGGTTGGGGTGGTTTTGTTTGTTTGTTTGTTTGTGCTATCTGAAATTTCGGAATGTGACTAACATTCACTTTCAGAAAAATGTCCGTTTTCCTTATCTTCCACGTTCGTTATGCTTTTGTTATGGATTCATGAGAGAGATTTTAGACAGAGAGCATGTAAAATGAGAAAGAGCATGAGAGAGTGTGAGAGAGAATATGTAAATGAGATATGGGTAGTCATCGGTTTACACCCACAATTGAACCCCACATGTCTCTCTCTCTCTAAATGAGACAGTTGTTAAGTGAGTTTCCCCCCCCCCTTTTTATAACTTTTCTTGCCAAAATTGTTAACAGAATCCCTGCACGGTTGTAAAGTGAATATGGCTTCCCCACTGACTTTGCTTGTCAAAAGATTGCGCAAGGGGAATCACATGACCCCGGGACATGGACTGAAATCCAGCTGGAATCTTTGCAGAGGTATCAAATTTGACATGCCCTGCCCTTCAAAGCCCCTTCTGGAATGTTGAAAGTTTGTCTTTTTTTTTTTTACCTTGGATTTGAATCCGGCAGGTCTCTGGAGTTCCCATCTTGTGGTCCGGATGGTGGCATTGTCGGGCATTGAAAGAGATGGTTTCCCTGTCTGCAGTAGCTCAACCAAGGTGGATTTTCCCTGTCGCGGAGGACCCACCACCACCATTTTCATCACGTTACTTTTTTCTGCTTTGCGCAGCTGGGCACGTAAATAGGCTAAAATGGTCTTGGGTCCTGCAGGTGGAAGGTATAGAGAAATCATTGGTGGATGATGATACAGGTAAAGGCTCATCTCCATTTCTTAGCCATTGTTGGAAGACACTTCCATGGTCATGTGGCCAGCATGACTACATGCTGAGGCACATGGAACGCTCTTACCTTCCCACTGAAGTGGTACCTATTTATCTACTCGCATTTCCATGCTTTCAAACTGCTAGGCAGGAATGGTAGAGGAGAGCCAGTCAAAAAAAAAATAGACAAAACTTATTTTATGTAGGGTGAGCAAAGTCATCTTGGCGGTGCTTGAAGTAAGTTAGGTTAGGTCATCCGGAAACCGCACCCACCCCATTGCCAGCAATGGAGAAAAAGCTCTGATACATCACACGACATCACGTGACGTCA